>NC_065881.2:6297612-6987612 GCF_932274485.2 Patella vulgata
AGTGTCCACAAACAAATTGTGGACGGACGGACGGACGGACAGACAGACGGACAGGGGCGACGGCATAGTACGTCCACATGAAAATGTGGGCGTATAAAAATCTATAGAATACTATCATATATAGGATTTGCACTCGAGAAACTGTAGAATATTTGGGGCCGTTATTTCCTACAGGTCCCCCAAAAATTCAGTAAAATAAAATAGAATTTCATCCTATAGAAAATGGGACAGCCACCCACACCTCTAGAATGGTCTATAGAATTCTACAGAAAGCTACATTGGTAATATATAGGACTTTTGGCTAAGGGTAGGCCTATACTTCGACTGACAGCCGAATAATGCCATCGTTAAACCGATAACGGAGCCCAACACCTTCATTAAATAAAACGGCAAGTTAACGACATGTTAAAGTTAACGGGGCTTCTGACAACAGACTTTCTCTCCCTTAAAGGGCAATATTGGTGCCAGTCATTATCATATATGTGATAGAGCTGGTTAAACACATTCCAAATATAATTTTAACACAGAGATCATTGCTACGATAGCTGAGTAATACAGGTTTCCTGAATCGGAAGTGACGAACGCCAAAGGAAAACACGAGTCATACCTCTATATAACTGATTGATGTCACGAGTGATAACAGATACACGGCCAAATTTTTGCTCACTTCCGATTCAGGAAACCTGTATTACTCTATATGAAAATCTATTTATACCTTCATGTGAACATTTGTCGACTGCCTTCGTTTACGACATATGATAAAAATCACATAAACAGCAACAGCAAAAAATGCGATAGCCACGATCGATCCAATAGTCGTTCCAATTTTATCCAAACACATATCGCTCTCATCACCACAATTCTGATAGCCATTACATTTTAAACTCTGGTGTATACAGCGTCCATTTTTACACCTAAACTCATCGTCTGTACAGTTTCCTGAAATCAATAATACTTTTATTGACATCTTGAACGGCTGGTTAGTGCTAAATGATAAGGCCAGCTCCGTTTTTCGTCAAAGGTCACCGTGTGTAAACAGGGCTAGCGCTAATCCCAACCCTAAATCCTAACCCTGGATCTAGCCACAATGCTTACCCTAACCCTAACCTATCATCTCGCCCACACGTGCCCAAACCTTATCTACATCTTAGCCACCTTGACAAAAATTGAGCTGGCCTTAACAAATAGATTTAGCCTTGAATGGCTTGAATCCAATTACATTTCGTTTTATTCTGATGTTGTACTCCTATGTTAATATTCATTCTTGACAGATCAAATTGTCTGTACTGGTTTAAGGAAATGAAATGAAATGAGGTTTAACGCACTATTGTTCTGCTCAGTGACGAATCATGCAGTCACTGGGCCCTCAGTGACAAGGTGGCACCTTAGGGCCGGAGAAGGGTGTCAAAGTGGGTTCACTCCCCCCCCCCCCCCCGGTCTTGAGGAGATCCGGAGATTCTCTCCCGATTTTTGAAATTTCGACCTGAAATGTTGGTCTGTGGAGTATACCCGATAATTTCAAAACTCATCGAAAAAAGGCCACTTTGTTTCACTATTTTGGGGAAAATGGTCTTCATTATTTTCTTCTACAAAATGATCCGTCACTGGTTCGACGGGCATACGCCATACAGTGTGCTATGAGGGAAATTTTGCCCAAACAGTGAAACTACGGCCTACTCTTATATCAAATCCCAACTGTCAAGGGCTCTATTACGTACATGCTTATGTGTACACAGGACCTCGTTTTTTCATACAATCTTAACAACAATACATTGTCCCTTGTCAGCCCCTCCATCCTGCACCACTGACAAGGGGGAACCACACCAAAAAGTCCTGATGAACTTTCTCAGCGAATGCAGGGATCAAACTAGGGACCTCCAGGATTGCAAGCCTTAAGGTCTATTGACTGCATGTGGAACCAAGTGACAGAAATAAACTACCAGAGAAATTATTTGACAGGTAATGATGGGTGGAATTATCGACTACACAGAGGTAGGAGTATCCTCTTGAACAATAAGTAAAAGCAATATCTGAAGATATTTTTATTAGGAAATTAAGATATTTCAAACATTAAAAAAGCTAAGTTTTATTGGGGTCTGCTTGTTGGATTAACGTTTTCTGCTCCATCTTTTCGATGGAAACATATATTTAACATCAAAAGATGAAGCATGTACAATGTTTAAGATATAAAACTTATCCATGTCCGATGAAAGATGCATTATGTAAGAGCAAAATCTGCCTATTGCAGGTCTGTCTTTTGGCTTCAAAATTAACTTGACAAGACCATAATCAACTCTCTAGTCCATCGGATGCTCAAGATTTTCATTGGATTGAAACAAGATCCTAATTTAATAATTTAAATAAAACAATGGATAATCAAGACTTTGTTTAATATCGTAACAACAGTAGCAATGACAATCAAGACTTCGCTATTATCCAAACAGCCATGACTTCGATCAGAATGAAATGAAATGGGGTTTAACGTCCTACTGTTCTGCTCCTATACTTGGCTAATGAAGACGGTCATATTCCATACAGTGTGCTATGAGGGAAATTTTGCCCGGGCAGCGGCACTATTGTCTACTCTTATATCAAATTCCAACTGCCAAGGGATCTTTTACGTGCATTCCAATGTATACACGGAACCTCAGTTTTTTTGTCTCACCCGAAGGACTAGACAGCTGTCCTTGTCAGGCCCTCTGTCCTGCATCACTAACAAGGGGAAACCACGCCGGAAAAAGATCAGAATGAAGTAATTTGTCTGACATTTTTAATATATTTATTTTTCATTATCTTTTTAAACTATTATAGCAAGAACTGCCAGCTCTTTATCTCAATTTTACATAATGCATCTTTAATATAGGCTTTTTGTCAGTGTCCAGGTCACTGGGTTAAATCTAATTGATAAGGCCAACTTCAAGTTTGGTCAAAGGTCACGAAATGTAAATAGTGCCAGTGCTAATCCCAACCCTAACCCTATCCCTGGACCCAGCTGTAACACTTACCCTAACCTACAATCATGCCAATAATCACGTGCCCTAACCTTATTTACATCTCAGCGACCTTGACGAAATCTTGAGTTGGCCTTAAAAAATAGATCTAGCCGGTGTCACTGGGAAAGTCTAGTTACTCGGAACTAATCAACACCAGACCAATGAGAGTAGGACCAATAAATATCAGATTATTATTGTGCACCCGTTGATACAAGAATTAAACTTAATAGTGGGTACTATATGAAAGACATTTAAAAGCAATGCCCACCAGCAGTTTGCTCGTCAAATATTAATATTTACGGCACCTTAACGTGCTGCCAAGACATCCATTTATCATGTCTTCTGAATGACTAGACAATTTTCTGTGTCATATTCTCCGTCTCGCACCAGCAAGGTGAAACAGAACAGACAGGAAAATATTAGTCATCGAGCTAACCCGTCTGCCATGATCACTGAGTAAAAAAAAAACAAACTCAAACCTTTTTAAAGACGTCCCACAGACCAAGGTTGACATGGGTGACGGAAACATACAAAAACATACAGATAAATCTCAGAAATGCATAACACCATAACGAAAGAATTCATACAAGATTCTCTAAAATAAAAATATATTGTAAGTAGTTTGGGTAATCAGATTTCAAAATGGAGGATAAACAGGAACAAGCCAACAGTGAGGCTGATGTCCCCCGCCGAAATTGCAAAATAAATAGATGACACATATTAATTAATCGCACATTTATTTTTTTCACTAAGTTTCATCACTCTCTATCAGATAGAATCAAGATTATCTTGTCCCAAACCATCGACAAATGAAATCGATTAGCTCTGCTTAGCTTCAGCTCGAAATGTTAATTATTGAACTCAGTCAAGACATTCACCTAATGAACATCTACATATACATCAAGTTTAAACATTCACCTAATAGACACCTATGCCAAGTTTGAACATTCTACCTCAATTAGAAGGAGAGTTATTGTGTTCCAAAGTTTCTACCAATCAAATTGCTTATCACTCTGCTTACCCTCAGCAAAAAATGTTCATTATCGAACTTAGTTAAGGTATTCATATAATAAATCTATACACCAAGTTTCATCAATCTCACTTAATTAGAACTAAAGTTATCGTGTCCCAAAGCATCAACCAATCAAATTGCTTATCTCTGCTTACCCTAAGCGGAAAATGCTCATCTTCGAACTCCATCAAGGCATTGACCTAATCAACACATACACCAAGTTTGAACATTCTAGCTCAATTAGGAAGAGAGTTATCGTGCCCCAAAGTATCAACCAATCAAATTGCTTATCTCTGCTTACCCTAAGCGGAAAATGCTCATCTTCGAACTCCATCAAGGCATTGACCTAATAAACACATACACCAAGTTTGAACATTCTAGCTCAATTAAAAGTTATCGTGTCCCAAAGCATCAACCAATCAAATTGCTTATCTCTGCTTACCCTAAGCGGAAAATGCTCATCTTCGAACTCCATCAAGGCATTGACCTAATCAACACATACACCAAGTTTGAACATTCTAGCCCAATTAGGAAGAGAGTTATCGTGTCCCAAAGCATCAACCAATCAAATTGCTTATCTCTGCTTACCCTAAGCGGAAAATGCTCATCTTCGAACTCCATCAAGGCATTGACCTAATAAACACATACACCAAGTTTGAACATTCTAGCTCAATTAGGAAGAGAGTTATTGTGTCCCAAAAAGTGTGACGGACAGACAGACGGACGGACAGACAGACGGACAGACAGATGGACAGACAGACAGACAGACGGACGAACCCATTTTAATAGTCCCCTGCTTTCTTCGAAAGGCGGGGGACAATAAGAAATACACTATAGGCCTAATCTGATATGATAATCAGCATTGCATATACATTAAGATTGGCAGAAACAAAAATATGTATAGTTTAAAGGCTCAATACCACTCTTGTTGTAACTGAATAATATGTCCCAATCTTTATTCTGGTCAACAAATTGTACTATTTTACAATATTCCAATTAATTGATGATACAAATTTCATCTTAGAACACCTAATTTAAAAAAATTGGAAAAATTCAACTAAATGATTTGAAAAGCCTGACGTAAAGCTTTTCAAATGTGACTTGGATTTAAAAATATTTTTGAACCCTCTTGACAAGTAAAATAGGATTTAATGGATAATTTACACAACAGGTAAGACACTAACATATCTAGTATTTAGAATAAGGCTATTTTCTATTTTCTGGAGCTGTCAAACCAGCAAGAGTGTTATTGTCCCTTTAATGATCGAGAGCGAGACATTAAGTAATATATTGATACTGCACGAGGCGTTAGCCGAGTGTTGTTTTAATATATTACACAATGTCTTTAGCTCGAGACCCTTAAATAACATAAAATACAGACACTATCCTGCACATGCTTTTCAAAGCATGTCACGCGAGTCCAATATTTCCTGTAGTATAGATAATGTACGATTGGCAAGTTTCCCGTACATTATTGGAAATGTTATTCAATGGTTCAAGAGAGAGAGAGAGGGTTTAACGTCCACTCGTCACAAACTAGGTCATTTCGGGACTAACATATGGTTCAATTTTATTTCAGTAATTCGCTTGCGCATAGGGGTTTTTAGCAGTGGGAGGAAACCGGAGGACCCAGAGAAAACCCACGAGGTTGGAAAGATGGAGGATAAGCCTGGATATGAAATACACTATTGGAATGGCTGTAAGAATGGCAGAAAAAAAACACCTAAGTCATTAAACAGACATTATACAAGAGCTAAATCTGCCTATTGCAGGTCTTTCTTTAGGCCTTAAATGTTATCTAAATTATTGTTTAGACATTTATTAACATGACCATAATTAACACATGATGCCATCGAATGGGTCCGATTTTAAGTAGATTCATTTAAAACTGGTGAAGCGAGGCTAAGCTTCAAACAAATTAAATGTACATGTATTAAAATTATATTTGGAACATGTTTAACAGGTTCTATCACATATGAGAGAGAGAGAGAGAAATGGGGTTTAACGTCCACTCGACACAAACTAGGTCATTTCGGGACTAACATATGGTTTAATTTTATTTCAATTATTCGCTTGCGCGTAGGGGTCTTTAGCAGTGGGAGGAAACCGGAGGACCCGGAGAAAACCCACGAGGTTGGACAGGCGACACTACTCCTTGTCACGTACAACCAAGGAATGGAAACCTCGCCAGTTGACTCAATGACAGACTGTATGATACAGCGCGCGCGTGCTAACCATTCGGCCATCCAACCCCCCCCCCCCCCCCTATCACATATGTGATAATGACTGACACTAATATTGTCGTTTAAAGCAACCATCAAATTGTCAAATTGTCAAATACACGTACATTAAACCAGAAGAGGGTATATTTCCTGTGGCTCTCGTAGAGTTTTACAATGAGAGAGAGAGAGAGAAATGGGGTTTAACGTCCACTAAACACAAATTAGGTCATTTCGGGACTAACACATGGTTCAGTTTTATTTTAATAATTCGCTTGCACGTAGGGGTTTTAGCAGTGGGAGGACGCAGAGAAAACCAATGAGATTGGACAGGCGACCCTACTCCTTGTCACGTACAACTGGGGAATCGAAGTCTTACAATGAACAGTAGTGGTAGCCGCATAGATTAGCAGAATTGTGTGTCAACGAGCAAAGACAAGTGGTATAAACAGTTTAATGCATAAATTCTTAAAAAGTTTTATCACTCCCAACTCCGAACCAGTTTTATGTTCGCAGTAAGAACCAAATCAACATATTACAAGATATAATAATAAAACTAAATATAGGGAGAGAGGCAGAGATGGGGTTTGAGGTCCACTCAACACAAACTAGGTGTAATACTGTGCTTACTAAAGCTAGTTGGTCATCGTCTATCTATATAATATATGTGTGAATAATTTGCCTGTTTGTTTGTCTGTCTGTCTGTTCAGGGTTGGTGGCTACACTAGCGCTGTCATGAGGCTGAAAATTCGTGCATAGGGGTAGCTCGAACCAGGGAGTAACATAGGCTAGTTGGCATAGGCCTACCACTTCCGGTTTCTGAGTTAAACTACTTTCAAACCGTGCTGCGTCGGGTCATCTGCTAGTAATACACAAACTTATAAAAAAACAAAAAAAATTGTCACCTGAGAAGAGAAGCTTACAAATTATACATTTTTAAACTAAATACAATTTAAGATTATATACAATTTAAGACTATATATACATTCCAGGTATAGATATACATTTGTACACTAATTATCTTCTTTAATTTATGTCTTACCAGCTCCAATCTAAATAAAATACAGATCTATATTTCGTTTCGTTTTTTCTTTTATACTTTCGACGGCCTCTACCATCAGAGGTCATACGAGCGGCTTTTGACCCTATGACGTCAGACATTTTAATAACTAATCAGCGTTGATGTTTCTAGTGGGTTACCCACGGTTCCGTGCAACTCGCGCCAAAAACTCGCCGTAATAGACTGTTTTTATTGGCTAATTTCTCACATCATCCAGAACGCGGATTATAAACTATAAAAAAACGAAACGAAATAGGATCTGTGTTTCAATCAGATTGGACCAGCTCCGGCAAATGTCTTTTCAGTATACTTGTCTTCTAAAATGCATTTGCTATTTTTATGGTTGCGATGGAGTCTAACTTTGTTTTAGTTAATTACAATCCTTTTTACAATCTCATAGTGTACACTAACTTTATACCGCCCATTTTACATAATGTACAAGATTCAAAATATCGAAATACAAAAATCCAAATTTAGCCATAATTGTGTTTTGGTTTTCTGACTTGTGTGTCTCAGTTAGCCAGAGCTGATTATAATTAAAGTAGACAATTTAAAATAAAAACAGTTACAGATCTATATTTCAATTTGTGAAAATATGTTAATAAATATACACGTGCTCATCAAAACACATTACACCATTATATGGAATACAAGTTAATTACTTGAAAGATTTAGTTCTGACAACATTTCGATGAGAGTTCTCTCCCCTTTATCAAGCAAATTAGTATGCAAGATTTGTTAATTAATATAGTGCTCGTCAAAACACATTACACCATTATATGGAATATAAGTTAATTACTTGAAAGATTTATTTCTGAAGACGTTTCGATTTGTTAATTAATATAGTGCTCGTCAAAACACATTACACCATTATATGGAATATAAGTTAATTACTTGAAAGATTTATTTCTGAAGACGTTTCGACAAGGGTTCTCTCGTCTTCATCAAGCAAATTAATACGCAACTTAAATTAATATTCCTGTTATATCTACATGTATAGTGCAATTTGTAAAAAAAAGTTTATAAAAATTGTGCGACTCAGGGCCCTGTTTCTCGAAATCTTAAATAAAGATAAAATCCAAATTTTAGTAGATACTTCAATTTTGATTGGCTAAGCACTAAAATCAATCTAATATTATCCAATCAAATTACTAAAATTTGGATTTTATCTTGGTTAAAAATTTCGTGAAACAGGGCCCAGGTTTTTATTAATGATTATTAAAAAGATTAAATTTTCTTTTAAAAAATGCAAAGACGATAACTACACTTAAATATTTATTCCTTGTTTTTCTAATAAATGAAATTTTAAGCGTATATATACCAGGCAAGCTCATCATTCTAGTTGCATTTCAGATTAACTAGTTGCTTGAATTTAAAGGGCCACTTTACTGGGTTCTTCACTGACCGCGCTATAAGGTGGGGGAGCATAATTCATGTTGGGGTTACCCTGTGGAGGGTAGGGGCCTGGTGGGTATTGACCAGGTGGGGGATACTGTCCAGGTGGTGGATACTGTCCAGGTGGAGGATACTGCCCAGGCGGGGGATACTGCCCAGGTGGGGGATACTGCCCAGGAGGTGGGTACTGTCCTGGCTGTGGATAAGCAGGATAAGCTTGTGGTGGGGCTTGACCTTGTGGTGGGTAGACTGGTGGTGCTTGCTGCATAGGTACACTTTCAGTAGTCTGTAAAAAAAGGTTATTATTTGATTATAGGTTCAATTCTACTCAATATAGAATATCATAGAAACTGTATTATGCACCTCTGCTTGTATTAATTAGTCTGCTCAGTTACCTGGCTTTGCACAGGTGGGTGTTTTAGGTAGTTTTGATTTTGAGATAATGGGGTTTAACTCCACTCGACACAAACATTTCGGGACTAACATATGGTTCAATTTTATTTCAATAATTTGCTTGCACGTAGGGGTCTTTAGCAGTGGGGGGAAACCGGAGGACCCGGAGAAAACCCATGAGGTTGGACAGACGATCCTACCTCTTGTCACGTACAACCGGGTTCAAATTGACTTATTGACTTATTGACAGACCTCATGATACACGCGAATGAGCCAACCATTCGGCCATCCAACCCCCCTATATATGATGAGTAATCTAGCTTGATGTAAGTTAAAAATCTGTTTTTACCTTCATGTGAACATTTCCATTTCTTGCTTGTCTGCGTCTACGACATATGAAAACAACACCCACAACAATGAGGACAACAAATGCGACGGCTACGATAGCACCAACAATTGAACCAATTTTACTATAACACATATCACTCTCATCACCACAGTTTTGATAGCCGTTACATTTTAAACTGTTGTGTATACAGCGTCCATTGTTACACCTAAACTCGTGGTCTGTACAGTTTCCTGAAAACAACAACATGCTCGTAGGAACGATTTTTGTAAATGTTGGACTATGGCTGAATAAACGGAATAACACAAAGCGAAACTAGACGCGCAAATTTTGGCATTAAGATACGTACGACTTTCAGTCGTACAGTTTTATTCTGTGGGAAAATAAATTTTTACACTTATTAAATGTCACCAAGAGAAACTGGACGCGCAAGTGTTGGCATTAACGGACAACAAGGTATGTACAAATTTCATTTGTGTAGTTTTATTCTCTGAGAAAATAAGTTTTTACACTTATTAATTGTCACATGCTATAAAAAATGGTTTTGTGAGACCCAAGACATTGTTTTTAACCATAATTATTTGTGAGCGTTCGTTTAAGAAGAATGTCTAATGACAATCTGATTAAAATAAAGATCTGTATTTCGTTTCGTTTTTTTTATACTTTTGATGGCCTTCACTACATGTAGATCTGACCGGTTGTAGTGGGAGGTCGCATCAGGGGTCATAAGAGTGGCTTTTGACCCTACGACGTCAAGACTTTTGATTAACTAATCAGCGTTGAAGTTTCTACTGGGATATCCACAGTTACATGCAATGGACTGCACGCCATATCAATTAGGCTCCGAGTTCACAAAGCATTCTCAGACTTAAGTTAAGAATTTACTCAAAATTGTTTGCCTTATTTTAACTTGAGTATAGACATTTATAAAATTTTTGTTGTTTTAATGTATCAAATACATCAATAAGAAACTATGTGCAAAGTTTTGTGTTTCGGGATCAAAGATATTTTTCATAAACGGTGATTGAAACTTGAGTGAATTCTCAACTTAAGTCTGAGAACGCGGGTTACATAACAACTCTTCGAGATCTTAGACTAGTAAAGACAAGTAAAACAATTTTTGAACTATAAAAAATGAAACGAAATAGGATCTGTGATTTAATCGGATGGTTTAAACATACATTATGCAAGAGCTAAATCTGTCTATTGCAGGTCTTTCTTTAGGCCTGAAATGTTATTAATTAGACCTTAAAGTTACAATTTCATATTTTTAAGTTATATTTTTAAAATTTATTAAAATAAAGCCTTAAAATAGATGGTATCTATAAACAGTTCTACCTTGTTAAAGAATAATCCTATTAATCCTATAATTCACTATTGCCAGTTGAGAAATTGGCAAAAATATCATTTTCAACTTCAAATTCAAATGTTTGAAGATAGCTATTCTATGGGGGGAATAGAAAAACAAAGGAGGTAATTGTGTTATTATTTCCAGGGTCAAAGGATTTTTAAGTGGGAGAATAATACCTAGTGAGTTGACAACCTATTGAGCAAAAGACATAGAAATAATTATGTTTTGACTTTCTTAGAAAATATGAAATTATCGCTTTAACTAAATTATCCAGCCCATTAATCAACTCTTAATAGTAAGTGCAGGGGGACTGCACCACACATAATTTACACAAAAAAACCAAATACATGGACAAGACATCATACTCAGAAAAACACAAATAAACAAATAATTCAAAAAAAAAAAGTGAATGGATCTGAGGGCTAGCCGTAAGCGTCCACTGCGTTGTAGTGACACAGACTTAACTCATATTTGGAAACAATCAGGAATACAACCCAAAGAAACCATTGAGTAATGCCAGCATGAGTGATGATCTGCTATATGCAACAAGTCATCCGATTTGCTACTCAACTTTCATTCATGATTTAATCATGAAATGGATAATCGAGACTATGTTTTTTATCGTGCGATATTTACTGGATTAGGATCCAATTTGCTGCTCAACTTTCATTCATGATTTAATCATGAAATGGATAATCGAGACTATGTTTTTTATCGTGCGATATTTACTGGATTAAGATCCGATTTGCTGCTCAAATTTCATTCAAGATTTAATCATGAAATGGATAATCGAGACTATGTTTTTTTATGGTACCGACTTTAGTAAAGATGATCGAGGCTAGGCCCAAAAATCAAACGCTAAATTATCGGTTCACAGTGGAATGAGTTCATCAATTTGACTGAAATTTTCAGCAAATTCCCTTTACATTATCTACATCTAAGTTTTAACTATTATAGTGAGAACTGCCAGCTCTTTATCTAATAATCTCCCATAATGTATCTTTAATCCTTGGGATGGTACCAGTTACATGTATACAGACATCATGCAATAATGGATCCCCCGGGGATTTCAGTGTTTTACTGTACCTGTGTGATAGGCTGTGAAATAAAGATCAAAGCCATCATCATCGCCATGGTAATCACTAACAAACAATAACGTCATTGATCTACCAGATGTGTAGAGGAAATGGCGAGGACGGGTTTCCCCACATAATTTAGATGCTCCTGCAAAAAAAGAAAATAAATAATTGATCAGGAAAATTAAATTTCATTTTTTGGTCGTTATTGGTCACTAATGGTCACCAGTTTCCTGCAATGGGTCCCTGGGAAAATTTCATACTAAACTTAGGCTGTCTGTCTACAAATACTGTCCAACCTCGTGGGTTTCCTCCGGTTTCCTCTCACTGCTAAAGACCCCTACGCGCAAGCGAATTATTGAAATAAAATTGAACCATGTGTTAGTTCCGAAATGACCTAGTTTGTGTCGAGTGGACGTTAAACCCCATTTCTCTATCTCTGTCTGTCTACAAAAAGCTCCGTTTGATAACAGACACTAAGCTAGTTGACCGACATTTTAAGTCCTAAATCAACTAAGTATACTTCAGGAATTTTGTTGAGTATTTATTGGTCTTTTTGTGTATAACAGATGTGAACCGTTAACCGGAGTACACTAATTGTTGGATATGGCGACCATTTAGGGTAGAGATCTATTCTCAAAGTCAGAGAAGTTAGTTCTCTGTCTTCTCTATGTACATGTCGAGTAGATAGTTCTCTGTCTGCAGAATGAAAAAGTTTATATATTGTAATGTGTGATGAACCGTTGACCGGGTCCTATTTTCAATTCACTAAGTGAATGATATGTTCACCAGCTTACTGTGCCAATTGATGTTCTTTTTAAAATATAACTAGGGCTTGTTCTCTGGGTCGTACAAAAAGTTGATGTAGTGTGCTATGACAAATGAAAAGAAATTTCCTATTGTTCTGCACAAACCGGGCGAATGAAAATGAGAGAGACAAACGAGGTTGAACAAACTAGGTCATTTCTGGGACTAACATATGGTTCAATTTCATTTTAATCATTTGCTGGCATGTAGGGGTCTTTAGCAGTGGGAGAACCCAGAGAAAACCCACAAGGTTGGACAGCTGACCCTACTCCTTGTCACTTACACGGGGATAATCAAATCAAGACCACTTGACTCATGTGGACACTTAAACCACTAGACCACCCAACCCCACCTGTAAGCGGTAGACCCTACTATTTGTTTTATAAACAATATTTTTATTCAGACTTGTGTTTGAATAGGGACTGGGTATCTAGCTAATAGTGTTATAATCTGCCAATCACTAATTTCTTAAATTAACCACTTTAAGATCTACTGGCTAGTAAGTCGTTAACCTGTCATCACTTTTCAAGCCGTCATTGGGTAACGACGTTAATCCCATCTATTGTTTTTGTTGATTTATTATATTGTTTAATCCTTTATGCATTGTTCATCTATCGACATGTCAGTTTTAATTACAACATTTACTTTTATCCTATTATCTGACTTTCCTTAAATGTAACAAAATTTGTACATTGAAGACAGTCACTAGTTAGGATACCTTATTGAGTGTGGTAATTGGCCTGTCAGTATTGTATAACGATATATGTATATTTATGTTCAGGTATATTCAAGAATTGAGAGAGAGAGAGAGAGAAATGGGGTTTAACGTCCACTCGACACAAACTAGGCCATTTCGGGACTAACAAACTGTTTAATTTTTTTCAATAAATCGCTTGCGCATAGTGTCTTTAGCAGTGGGAGGAAACCGGAGGACCCGGAGAAAACCCACGAGGTTGGACAAGCGACCCTACTCCTTGTCACGTACAACCGGGGATTCGAAACCACCTCTGGTTTCCTTCCACTGCTAAAGACCCCTGAGCGGAATCGAATTATTGAAATAAAATTAAAGCCATATGTTAGTCCCGAAATGACCCCACATCTCTCTCTCTCTCTCTCAAAATATGCATCTATAGGTGCAAAAGGCACAAGAGAATTATTGAAATAAAATTGAACCATATGTTAGTCCCGAAATGACCTAGTTTGTGTCGAGTGGACGTTAAATCCCAGTTCTCTCTCTCTCATCTCTCAACCCTCGTAGCTAAGAGTTCTGGCGCTCGCCCTTATCAGTATTATCAACATGTGTCACCCAATAACACATTCAGACTACGGTAGATAAGGACCCTTTTTTTTTTTTTTACTTTATCGACCAGTGTCTCTCTCGTTCCCAACAGACCCTATTATCTAGCTTATACAAAATGTTCTTACCGTCTAAATATGCTCCACTGGTTGTATTACTATCATAAATAGATAAGTAATCATCACACTTGAAAAAACGTCGATCAATATCAATTTCCTTAAAATATACCATCAGTCTATGATTGGGTGGGGCAGTCACGGTCCACCGACAATTCATATTATCTCGATAATCACCCGACCGTACCAATTCCACTCGAGCACTCCATTTAAAATCAGCTTTCATATCAAGAGTTTGACCACATAATTCGCTCATATAATCTACAAAGAACAATCAAAGGAAAGGAAATCAGAAATACAATCTGTGATATGAATATTAAAAAAAACAATTAATATACCCTCCTGAGACAATCCACACTCTGTTTCGATATTAATTTGTCTTTTAGTTGCCAGAGTTTTTAATGGGAGCCACGGTGGTGGCTAAGTGGGTAAGATGATGGCTCAATAGCCTGGAGGTCGCATGTCCGATCCCTGCACTGGCCGAGGAAGTTCAACAGAATTTCCCTACATGGTTTCCCCTCGTCAGTGGTGCAGTCATTTGGATGGGATGAAAAACCAAGGTTGGGATTCGATATAAGAGTAGGCCATAGTGCCGCTGCCCGGGCAAAGTTTCCCTCATAGCACACTGTATGGTGTATGGTCCCTCTCTATGAGCCCAGTCAGAACAGAACATTTCATTAAACCCCATTTCATTTCATTTCCGAATGTTCAAAATGTCAGGTTCTACAACTCATATTAGTGATTGGCCTCTTGTCATCATTTCTAGGCCTGATTTAAGTGATTGACCTTTTGTCATTAGTTCTAGGCCTGATTTATCTCTAGTACTTATATAGAATATGTTATTCATACAGGGATCTTCAATTGATTATGGCCAGATTTGTACAAATTACAATTTATCGAAACATTGGAACAATGCAGGATGGAGGGTCTGACCTGAACAGTCTCTAGTTGTTATTTGGATGTGTAGGCTACACATTGCAAGAGAGAAATGGGGTTTAACGTCCACTTGCCACAAACTAAGTCATTTTGAGACTAACATATGGTTTAATTTTAGTTCAATAATCCGCATGCATGTAGGGGTCTTAGCCAGTGGTAGAAATACAGAGGACGTTGGACAGACGACTCTACTCCTTGTCACGTACATTACAACCAGGGAATAAAAACCACGCCAGCTGACTCAATTACAGATCTTATGATACAACACGTACACGCTAACCATTCAGCCATCCACCCCCCGCTACACATTGCACATAGAACCCTTGACAGTTGGAGTTTAAAATAGAGAAGTCCATTGCACTACTGTCCTGGCAAAATTTCCCTCATAGAACACTATATGCCGTAAATATCTTCATTTTCCCAGTCCGAGTCGGTTAAAAACAATCTGATGAAAACACAGATCCTATTTTGTTTCGCTTTTTATAGTTCAAAATTTCATTTTACTTGTCTTCACAACACTAGGATCTGGAAGATTTGTTATATAATCCGCGTTCTCGTTGATGTGAGGATTTAGCCAATGAAACGGTCTGTTACGGCGAGTTCTTGGTGTGCTTAGCACTGAACTGTGGGTAAACCACTAGAAACGTCAACGCCGATTGATTAATCAATGTCTGACGTAATAGGGTCAAAAGTTGCTCGTATGATCCCTGACACAACCTTCCACTACAACTGGTCAGATCTTTGTGTTGAGTAGGACATCGAAAGTATAAAAAAAAACGAAATATAGATCTGTATTTTAATCCGATTGGGTTAAACGCTCAATATCACTCTTGTTGTAACTGAATAATATGTCCCAATCTTTATTCTGGTCAACAAATTGTACTATTTTACAATATTCCAATTAATTGATGATACAAATTTCATCTTAACACACCTAATTTAAAAAATTGGAAAAATTCAACTAAATGATTTGAAAAGCCTGACATAAAGCTTTTCAAATGTGACTTGGATTTAAAAATATTTTTGAACCCTCTGGACAAGTAAAATAGGATTTAATGGATAATTTACACAACAGGTAGGACACTAACACATCTAGTACTTAGAATAAGGCTATTTTTATTTTCTGGAGCTGTCAAGCCAGCAACACTGCAAGAGTGTTATTGTCCCTTTAAGAAAAGCAGGATGTTACACCCTGTTTCATTTCATCATTCATGATGTGTCCTGTACTCTCAACAATCATAGATTAATTTTGATCCAGCTCCCTTAGTTAAAGGGACAATAACACTCTTACTGGCTTGAAAGCTCCAGAAAATAAATAATATCTCTATCTAAGCACTAGATGTTTAAGTGTCCTACCTGTTGTGTAAATTATCCATTACATCCTATTTTACTTGTCCAGGGGATTCGAAAATATTCTTAAATCGAAGTTTCATTTGAAAAGGTTTACGTTAGACGTTTCAAACCATTATGTTGAATTTTTCAAAATTTTTAAATAAGGTGTGTTAAGATGAAATTTGTATCATATCAATTAATTGAAATATTCTAAAATAGTACAATTTGTTGACCAGAATAAAGATTGGGACATATTATTCAGTTACAACAAGAGTGGTATTGAGCCTTTAAATTATATGATTGGTTGGATGGCCGAATGGTTAGCACATGCGTGTTGTATCGATCATAAGGTCCGTCATTGAGTCAACTGGCATGGTTTCGATTCCCTGGTTGTATGTGACAAGGAGTAGGGTTGCCTTTCCAACCTCGTGGGTTTTCCCCGGATCCTCCAGTTTCCTCCCACTGCTAAAGACCCCCTACACCCAAGCGAATTATTGAAATAAAGTTAAACAATGTTAGTCCCTAAATGACCTAGTTTGTGTCTAGTGGACGTTAAACCTCATTTCTCTCAACAATCATAGATTATGTTTGATCCAACTCCCTTTAGGGGCAAACCACTTCATTAGTACAGCCTAGGCCGGGAGTCTGAACAATTTTTCAGGATTAAGTAACTCACTGTCAGGAATAGATTTACAGATAGAGTATGGTTTGAGATTTAAAACTAACATAATCGCCCATTAATCAAAGAAATTTGGGTTTCCAGATAATAATAATAAAATATGCTTACATTTTGGGAGTGTTCCTTTACCATACACATCATATATTACAGTTATAAATAATATAACGGTATAAAGGCAAACATTTCGATGGATGGCCGCCATTATGATTATATTCCAGAGGAATCGGTTCCTGTCCACTTTTCTATACCCTTCCTAGAAAAAAATCTTAGTTTTGTACAAGCTCTCTTTAGAAGATAGACTGAATGTCAACAAATCATGTCAAAATTGTCAGCTTCCTTCGAAGGAGACCTATTATACAAAAAATCTCTATAGCGAATTGTTTAAGAATTCGCTCGATAATGCCGTACCGGAATAAACAATAAAATACGTCAACATCCACCTGAGATAGTCTCGATCACCAAGTTAAATTGTACGTATCCATTTTATCAAGTAAATATTTGCCTGGAAGAACGAGGGTATGAATAGTAAATATTTCAGTGCTCGCGCATAATGTTGTTTTGTATTTATCAGAATCACGCATCGTTGACTCAATTTTAGTCTCGATCATTTCAGTCAATTGCTTCGACTGCAAGGATGCAATCTGTTTCACAGACCTAATGCGACATCCGTCTTTTATCTCTGTCCAAGATGACTGACCTTTAAAAGGTCAGACCGCTGTCTAAGGGTGACGTCACATCACAATGTTTACCAACAAAGCAAGATGGCATCGATAACGCCCAAAAAGATTACTTCTGTGGCTTGTTTTTGTTGTTTTAAAACAAACACGAGCAGGTCAATCAGATTAGACGGTAAAAAATGTACTTCTGAAAGAATTCAGAGTTAACAAACAGAAAAAAACGTCAAATTGATGGTCACACGTGCGTTGTTTACATTGAACGTAGTAATATGAACTGGTACGGGCAAAATTATATCGTTTTACCCATTTTACGCCTCCGCGTACTATTTTCTGTACCTATTTACGCTAAATATGGAATATTTTTTTATCAAGATATACTTCAAACACCTTTATTTATTTTTTTAATACTAAAAAAAAATGTTTCAGAATTTAATTTGTCGAAAGAAAAAAGTTAATATTTTGTAGTCATTAAGTCGCATCGATGTCATCCTTATCAGTGATTGTAGCGGCCAAGCGACTATTCACTGCGGATCAGTGTGGCAAGGATGATTAAGGCTATCTAAAAATAGATTCACGGCACACGACTTGACGTTATCTACATGTACTTCAAAGAGGTATTGCGAAAGCGGCCTATATAGCGATTAGTCACTGCCAATCAGTGTGGACTTCATAAAATGGCTGAAATACATAGAGAATCCCCTATGGTCTCGAGTCTTTTTTGATATAAAAAAATATCAACAGGGTTGAGAGATGAGAGAGAGAGAAATGGGTTTAACGTCCACTCGACATAAACTAGGTCATTTCGGAACTAACATATGGTTTAATTTTATTTCAATAATTCACTTGTGCATAAAGGTACGAGGTTGGACAGGCGACCCTACTCCTTGTCACGTACAAAATGAAATGGGGTTTAAAGTCCTGTTCTGCTACTAACCTGGGCTAACGAAGACGGGCATACGCCATACAGTGTGCTATGAGGGAAATTTTGCCCGGGCAGCAGCGCTATGGCCTACTCTTATATCGAATTCCAACTGCCAAGGGATCTTTTACGGGCATGCCAATGTGTACACAGGACCTCGGTTTTTTGTCCCATCCGAACGACTAGACAGCTGTCCTTGCCAGGCCCTCCATCCTGCATCACTGACAAGGGGAAACCACGCCGGAAAATCTGAATGAACTTTCTCGGCCAATGCAGGGATCGAACACCCAACCTCCAGGTTGTCACGTACAACCGGGGATTCGAAACCACGCCAGTTGACTCAATGACAGACTTTATGATACAGCGCACACGCTAACCATTCGGCCATCCAACAACCCGGTTGAAAGATGAGGTTTGTTATCTACAGAACTCGTCCCAGTTAGCTCTAAAAAAAGCGCAATCCGGTAGCTTTGAAAACACCACAGGCGGTTTTCTATATGGGGACACTGTCTTAAATCACTGTACAGAGCTATTCTTAAAGGGACAATAACACTCTTGCTGGCTTGACAGCTCCAGAAAATAAATAATAGTCTTATTCTAAGTATTAGATGTTTAAGTATCCTACCTGGTGTGTAAATTATCCATTAAATCCTATTTTACTTGTCCAGAGGGTTCGAAAATATTTTTAAATCCAAGTCACATTTGAAAAGCTTTACGTTGAATTTTTCCAATTTTTTAAATTAGGTGTGTTAAGATGAAATTTGTATCATCAATTAATTGGAATATTGTAAAATAGAACAATTTGTTGACCCAAATAAAGATTGGGACATATTATTCAGTTACAACAAGAGTGGTATTGGGCCTTTAATGGTACATATGGCTAAAATCAAATGTCAATTTCAAAAATCGAAAATCAAAATAAAAACCCCCAAGAAATATGTTTATTTTATGTATATGTTTTTAATATCCTGGACCATATATTTAATTTTGTAACAATGAATTTAATCCAATACATGATAAAATTATTCACATTAATCTACATGGAATATATAATACTCACTCTACAGTAAAATTAATGTCAAATTATCATATTTCTATTTTTACAACACTCTTCATTGGTTTAAACATTTCGTTAACAATCATATTTTAAATCTAAAATACATATTTTTTTTAATTCTTTGTGTTGTCCCTCTAATTAGAATAGTGAAATTGTAAAATATATGAAAAGTCAGGGGGAGAACGATTTAAGTCACATTTTTGTCTTTACGCATAAAATGCAAAACAGACTTTGGGACGAGAATGCTTGACGCGAACAGAACAACAAATGGGTTTAATTACAACTTTAAAATGATGTTTAATACAAACCATAATTACCAGTACAACAACTGACTTCCAATTTTCAGCCAAATTAAGGACAAATCAAGGGTACGATGGACTTGTATTTGTCTGGGAGGCCATTTCAGAAGGGCCTTAAATTGGTTCGATGTGACTGATCGTTTTTACCTGAAATTGATTGTTCCACAGAAAGCTTATACAATTTGCTACCAGATGGCAACATTAACTGGGGTTTGTTGAAAAAGTGACTTAGATCATTCTTCCCCTACCGGGGCTCTTCATATTACTACAAAGAGTAGACCATAACCCATGCCAGTCATAAATGAACACTTTCTTTTCATAGTCTATGTAATAAATATATAAACAGAAAACAATGCGTTTTATATTTTACTATCTTTTTTTTTGTCCATAATTTCAAGGTTAAAAAAAAAACCATTTAATAAAAATTCCATTCAGAAGGTGAAACAATTAAACAATAGAAATATGATCGATGGATCAATGCATATACACGTTACACTACTGTCTGTGACACAGTGAAAACAAGCACCTGCTAGTTTTATATTAGTTGAACACAAATGTCTCGTAACTCCCAGACGATTCTAAAAATAAGACATGATTGTTTTAGCTAATTTACAATTGATGGAATTAATAAATTTTTTGTAAACCCTGCAATAGATTTTGTTACATATAACATTCAGATCCACCAGACAATAAAACCAATATACACCAGGGGCGGATCCAGAGGAGGGGGGGTGGGGGGGTCCCCTTCTCGGCTAAAAAAAATAAAATTGAATGCTTTATATCAATGAAATTGAATCACAATGTGATCCTATTTATTCACTATAAAAATTGACGTCGAACGCGGTGTTGGATTTCTCTCTTTAAAAGCTCAATTTGTATGTATGCCTACGTAATTTAGAGACGATGATGGCATCATGCATTGTCAGCTGTCAAATTTTTTTAACAGGAGCCTGGCAAACCCCCTCCTGCAAAAATTCCAGGATCCGCCCCTGTACACAGTACAAAGACAAACATTAGCTATTCCTATTCATTATAAAAACTATATTAAATTCATTTTTATCTACAAACAAATCTCTAAATCAACATTAATATTTTTATATATATTTCCAATATTAATCAAATTTCCATGATACTTAAAACGGACATACTCTATAAACAATACATGATTCAGTATAATTTTTTATTTAAAAAGTAAAAAAAAACCAACAAAATTATTGAAGAAAATTTTAAATTTCTTTTTACATACTTAAAAATAAAATGAACTTAATGTAAAATTAATCTAATATCCTAAAATAAATAGGTTTATTATTTACAAGTTTAAACTACCATGATTTATTAAAACTAAAGCGAAACTACTAAAGCCATTATTTACAGAATGTTACATGAATGAATATATAATGATGATGAACTATATACAGATGAATGAATGAAGGATGAATAGAAATCTACTAATATATAAAAACTATGATATACATGTGATAAAACAGAACAATAACACCATATATACTTTAACATCTATATACAGGAAATAGCCACACAAATATTACTATTATTTCAAATATAACACTCATCCTTAACATTTTTTTTTTCCTTTGTTACTAAAAAAACAAAACAATACTAACCACACTTTCACAGAACTAATTCTTTAAATTTCTAGGATAATTATCTAACAAAGAAAAAATTTCATATTTTTCCCTTTGTCCTTAACATTATTTTTTCCTTTGTTGCTCAGAAAACAATACTAACAACATTCTCACAGAACCAATTCTTTAAATTTCTATGATAATCCTCTAACAAATAATAAGAAATTTTTTCATATTTTTCCCCCTGTCCATAACAATTTTCTTTTTTCATTTATTTTTCACACAAAGTCATATACATGTATACATATTTTTGCCCCGTGTCCGTAACAATTTTTTCTTTTTTCATTTTCTTTTCTCACAAACACATATAATAAACACTGCAGATACATTTTCCTTTTTTTCTGTCATAGGAAATAGAAGGTTTATTAAAAAAATTAACAATTGCCACTTTAGGTCATATAAAAAAAATATTCTTGTTCTTGGATAATTCTGTTTAACTCCAATAGGACAACATGATACTTCTTTATTTCAAATAATCCAAAATCAAAACAGTTTTACCCAGGTTACAGGAAGTGACTCCATAAGAAAAAAAAAATTTGAATGAATTCATGAATGTTGTGTAGACTCATTTATCAAGTATGCAACCTTATAAATGTTATAGACAATGATCAATGGTACTGGATAATCATACATTTTCTGTAAACAATTTGATAAGATAAATAAAGTGATCATTTGACAAAATAAAAAGAAATAGATTTTTGCTAAGAACCAGAAAGTTTTTTTTAGTATGGCCTTATAGGGAAAGAGAAATGGGGTTTAACATCCACTCAACACATACTAGGTCATTTCGGGACTAACATGGTTCAATTTTATTTCAATAGCAGTGGGAGGAAACCGAAGGACCCAGATAAAACCTACGAGGTTGGACAGGCGACTCTACTCCTCGTCACGTACAACCTGGGAATGGAAATCCCGCCAGATGACTCAATGACAAGACCTTATGATACAACGTGCACACGCTAACCATTCGGCCACCCAACACCCTGGCCTTACAGGACATGAATATAAATCTGATAACATTGAACTCAATTCGAGGAGCAGTGATCGTGGCAATGAATATATAATACAGGACTTCCAAAAATATCAAATACAACCTAATCCAAATTTTCCATGCATGCACATACAACACTGAGTATTCCAACATATCTAACCACTACTTATATGGGAGCTGTGGCCATGATTATTTGTCAGCAAATTTTGACAGTATATTTCAATTATCTATAAGACATAAGATTAGATACTGTAGGTCGTACGTCAGATTTGAATACAATAACATTACATTAAAACAACCCTTGTTTGTGTACAGTGAACACAAAATATCTTAACCGGTTTAAATTGAAAAATAGTCAACATGGTGAAACTCGATCTGATTAAAATACAGATCTATATTTCGTTTCGTTTTTTTATACTTTTGATGATCTCTACTACATGAAGATCTGACTGGTTTTTGTTGGAAAGTCACGTCAGGGGTAATATGAGCGGCTTTTGACCCTATGACGTCAGACATTTGATTAACCAATCATCGTTGATGTTTTCTAGTGGTTTTCCCAAAGTTCCGTGCAACTCACGCCCAAAACTCGCCATAACAGACCGTGTCATTGGCTAATCCCTCACATCATCCAGATTGCAGGTTATATAACAACTCTTCCAGATCCTAGTGTAGTAAAGACAAGTAAAACAAAATTTTGAACTTTATAAAAACGAAACGAAACAAAACAGGATCTGTGTTTTAATCAGATTGCGTGCCACTTGAAAAACAATCTGTTACAACCTCTTCCAATTTCAGAAGGGGTTTTCGTCTACCACAGAAAACGCAGCGAATAATTATATGAGGCAGAAGCAAAGCTCTTCTCTAGTGATAGACCATACATAGACCTGGGCCCTTATTCACGAAAACTTAAACTAAGTTACAACCGAAATTTTAAGAAATACTGCAACTTCATTGGATATATGCAAATTGATTTTACTGGTCAGCCAATCGAATTGCAGTATTTCTTAAAATTTCGATTGAATCTTAGTTGTAAGTTTTCGTGAATAAGGGCACAGTTCTATATCTTTTATAATGAGAGGTAAACATATATATATACCGGTAATGTAATTTCAACTGGTTGGACAAAATAATTGATGGTTATTTACACATGAAATTAACAATTTAATTAAAATCTTCGTAAACAATATAACAAATAATTAACTACTGATAAAACAAGAAATTTATATGAGACGTCCCAGTAACACAGGTATCATTTAATCTTGTGTATTTAGCACTAATTTCTTTTTTTTAAAAATTCTTAAAAATCATTTAAAGTCATCAAAAATCAACTAATTTTTTACTAATACTTGTATCCTGTTTAAAGCTGACTGATTATTTTTGATAATGAGTGTCTTATTTACAAGAATTTAATTTCCTGGCCACAAATTTTTATGAGTTTGGATTCATTTGGCTTGAAAAGAGGTCCATGAATTTTTTTTTTTTTTTTACACCTAATACTTGTAGGTTGCGCTGGATTGTTTATATCCTCTGCAGATTGTTTATATCATCTGCAGATTGTTTATATCATCTGCAGATTGTTTATATCCTCTGGAGAGGAATGCTGAATGTAACTATTGATTGGAACTGAACCAATTATTGATTTATAATCCTTTCTTTTACTTATTTAACTTTCACAATACTTCAAGGATTTTTAATGGTGTGATACTGTTGGGTTGCATTAATTTCAGTATGTATTAAAAGAGAGAGAAAAATGGGGTTTAACGTCCACTTGACACAAACTAGGTCGTTTCGGGACTAACATATGGTTTAATTTTATTTCAATAATTCGCTTACGCGTAGGGGCTTTAGCAGTGGGAGCAAACTAGAGGACCAGGAGGTTGGATAATCGACCCTACTCCTTGTCACGTACAACCGGGGAATCGAAACCATGCCAGTTGACTCAATGACAGACCTTATGATACAACGCGCATGCGCCAACCATTTGGCCATCCAAACCCCCCTGTATTAAAAGAGTCAATCTTTATGTCACATAAATTTCTTGTTATATCGTAATTCATTATATCATTAACATAACCTTGAACACAGTGGTTTAATAACAAACCTGAATTATCATTCCTGTGAATGAAATAATCGAAAATATGTGATAGATAAAAAGTTTGATAAAGAATCGAATTCAAAATATATAAATAAGTGGTAAATTTACATGAAATTTGATTTCATGTAATACAAATCAAATGTGTGATTTTTGCGAACTGATATAATACGATGATTATGTCTGGTAGATAGACAATTCGGCAGTTTTATCTCTAATAGTTAAACCAGGCAACGAGTTCACAAAGCATTCTCAGACTTAAGTTGAGAAATTACTCAATTTTCAATCACTGTTTATAAGGAATATCTTTCATCCAGAAACACAAAACTTTGCACATAGTTTCTTATTGGTGTATTTGATACATTAAAACAGCAAAAGTTTTATAAAGGGCTATATTTTAGTTAAAATAAGGTAAATAATTTTGAGTAAATTCTTAACTTAAAGTTTGAGAATGCTTTGAGAACTCGGGGCCAGATGAAAGTGGTGTTATTTATGTAATATTGCACTCTTGTTGTGGGTATAAATTCTTACAGCAAAATTAAAATAAAGTTGTTATCAATGACGATAAGTTGTCTACTACATTTCTTAATTCGACATAATTTATAAAATATTTAAACATAAGTGCACTTTCATTTGCCAACTTGCGTAATTAAATTTTTCTACTATTACTCTATGTTTATCAAATTTCTGTAACTTAATATACCAATCTGATAAAAATACAGATCTATATTTCGTTTTGTTTTTTTATACTTTCGATGGCCTCTTCTACACGAAGATCTGTTCTGACCGGTTGTAGTTTAAGGTCGTGTCAGAGGTCAGATGAGCGGCTTTTGATCCTATGACGTCAGAAATTTGATTAACTAATCAGCATTGATGTTTCTAGTGGGATACCCACAGTTCCGTGTACCTTATGCCAAGAAATTGCAGTAACATACTGTTTCATTGGCTAATTGCTCACATCATCCAGAATGTGGGTTATATAACAACTCTTCCAGATCCTAGTGTTGTGAAGACAAGTAAAATGAAATTTTGAACTATAAAAAACGAAACGAAATAGGAGAGAGAGAGAGAAATGGGGTTTAACGTCCACTCGACACAAACTAGGTCATTTCGGGACTAACATATGGTTTAATTTTATTTCAATAATTCGCTTGCGCGTAGGGGTCTTTAGCAGTGGGAGGAAACCTGAGGACCCGTAGAAAACCCACGAGGTTGGACAGACTATCCTACTCCTTGTCACATACAACCGGGCAATCAAAACCACGCCAGTTGACTCAATGACAGACCTTATGATACAACGCGAAACCAGAAAACGAAATAGGATCTGTGTTTTAATCAGATTGCTAGTGAACAAGAAAATAATGTGCTGAATGCGAACTATTGCCTGACATGTTAATCATAATCCATATTTCTGTTGGGTAACAATAAAATAAAATAATTACTAAGTTGATTGGTTACAGTTTCGTAAATTTGTTTAAAGAATTATATTTCATTTGCATATCATATCTTTTGTTCTAACGATCCAGGCAGCAGACTCTATTTTTTTTTTTTTTAATCCCTTTTCTACCTTTAAAATGGTCGTTTAAAAAGGAAGGTGGACGCATTATTTATACATTGTTCTCCTTGCACTAACCTTTTTTTGTTTTAGTGTTGCCGTGAAATATGTGAAACTGAGTTTTGGCTAGATTAAACATATATTATACAAGAGCTAAATCTGCCTATTGCAGGTCTTTCTTTAGGCCTCAAATGTTATCTAAATTCTTTATTAGACATTATTTAACTTATCCAGACAATAATCAACTCTCGATAGCATCGGATACTCGAGATTTTAACTACATTAGAACAGTTCACCATTTATAAATTTAATTTAAAAATGGGAAAGTGAGTCTAAGTCTCGAATATATACCAGTGCCCTGGTTACCAAACTGCACTACGAACAGTGATAACTTGGCTCAGAATGAAGTAATTTGAATGAAATTTTCTATTTTTTCATTTCACATTTATCTATTTTTGAGCTATTATAGCAAGAATGGTCAGCTCTTTATCTAAATCTTACATAATGTATCTTTAGGGTAGTGGGTCTCTTGCTTTAGCAGCTAATAAAAGTTCTTTTACTCTTTCAGATGATGGTCCCCACTTGGCATAACCGGCATCATTCTGTAGAAATATGGCTAGAGTACCATGTAAAGACTTCACATTCACATCAGTTCTGTGTTAAAAGAAGAAAATAAATTATTAATGGGCTCGTCCCAAAAAAATATATACATTAATCATTTGTATTGAAAGATGAATTTTAAAAGATGAATTGCTTTCATGTTATCAAAAGAATTTCCAGACATGGTTGACAAAGATTGTTGTGTGTAAACACAAGAACACTTACAGATAACAATTTGGAGAAATTTGTTGGGTGGGAAATAAACAAAGACACATGACTTGCAGCTTAGGTGAAAGTGTTAAATTCTGGTTCTTCTAGTTACATAGGGAGCCACGGTGGCTAAGTGAGTAAGATGCTGTCTCGCTAGCAAGGGGGTCACAGCTTTGATCCTAATGTTTTTTTGGCTTGGTTCCCCCTTGTCAGTGGTGCAGGACAGCGAGCCAGACAAGGACAGCCGTCTTGTCGTTCGGATGGGATGAAAAACTGAAGTCCGGTGTACACATTGGCGTGCAAATAAAAGATCCCTTGGCAGTTGGAATTCGATATTATAAGAGAAGGCCATAGCATCGCTGTCCAGGCAAAATTTCTATCATTTTACACTCTGTATGGCGTATGACCATCTTCATTATCAGTCAACCCAGTAAAGTAAAACGTTAAACCACATTTCATTTCATTTCTAGTTATATATATATATAGAGAGAGAGAGAGAAATGGGGTTTAACGTCCACTCAACACAAACTAGGTCATTTCGGGACTAACATATGGTTCAATTTTATTTCCATAATTCGCTTGCGCGTAGGGATCTTTAGCAGTGGGAGGAAACTGGAGGACATGGAGAAAACCCACGAGGTTCCGGCTCCTTGTCATGTACAACCGATGAATCGAAACCCCCGCCAGTTGACTCAATGACAGACTTTATGATATGGCGTGCACACGCTAACCATTCAGCCATCAAACCCCCCTCTAGTTACATAATACTTTGGTAAAAAAAAGCCATCAAATAATCCAGTGACAGAGGTGTGTGGTGGGGGAGGGGGGCACAGAAGGACTGTAGCCACAGATATCAGGAGAGGACAGATAGAAAGAACAGGTGAGAACTAGCTTTTATTAACAAGGTTTTTAACCAGACAAAGTTACCCAGGATACCTGAATTAAAAGGCACTCAACAGTTGAGAAATAGTTTGGTAGGTATATCCTTCCAAAATCCAAAACTATTAAAATTCAAAATAAAAAAGTTCAAGACTGCATATTTACTCTACGAATTATATCAACTTTTACAATTTCGATGACTACATTACAATAATAAGGCACTTGCTTCCGAAAATCGAAAATGATGAAGTTATTTTTACATGAATACAGCATATGTCCCTGATTAGTATTAGTGGGAGGACCCGCAGAAAACCCACTGGGTTGGACAGGCAAGCATGGAATCGAAACCACGCCAATGACAGTAAAATCCACAAGGTTGGACTGGCGACCTAACTCTGTGTCACGTACAAGCTGGGAATTGAAACTACGACACTTGACTCATTGCAGACCTTATGATCTAACACACATGCATTGAACCATGTGGTCACCCAACACCCTGATTTACAAAAAGATCAAGCACCAGGGTTATTATTCATGGTTATAATGTCAGTATATTTGTTATGCCCTGGGTAAGAGAGAGAGAGAGAAATGGGTTTAACTTCCACTTGACACAAACTAGGTCATTTCGGGACTAACATGTGGTTGCACGTAGGGGTCTTTAGCAGTGGGAGGAAACCAGAGAAAACCCACGAGGTTGGAGAGGCGAGCCTACTCCTTGTCACGTACAACCAAGGAATCAAAACCCCGCCAGTTGACTCAATGACAGAACTTATAATGCAAAGCGCACACACTAACCATTCGGCCATCCAACCCCCTTCCCCGGGTAAGAAATAGGGTAAATATCTTCAAATATTAATTAATATCATGCAGAGTATTTAAAAGATCTGAACCAAGATTGATTACATTCTTGTGCTGAAATCTACAACCCTTTCACACACTACTAACTTACTTTGGACAAATATGTTGAAAACCATTTCTATATTCATGTTCATAAGCTGGAAAAGTTATCTGTTTTCGCTTAAATCTGAAAAATATCAATAATCCAATCTGTTTTAGTCACAAACAAGATTTGCCCGTTTTCAGGCCATTGCCTTACATGTACGTGTAGTGTGTAGTGAAGAGTTTAAGATACTTTCCCAGAAAAGTATTTATCGGGTGGTAATTTCCAATAAAAGTATGTCAAATTTGGTATATATGAAAAGTATAGACACCCAACCTTACTACAAAAATACTGGATTACCCGAAAAACACCCATGGGGCAAGCACTGGGCAAAATTGTCAGGGCATCACTAAATGGCAACCCGACTGTTATCTATCAGCTTATTGTGTACCAGTTTAAGTGAGGGAGCAGTTGTTATTTCTTGATAAAATGGTTAGGCAGTTTTGGGAACATTGATGGGTGTTAACATACAAAAGACTGCAAATAAACGGCTTAATATGAAGTTGACAGAAATAATTAAGAATTTACTTAGGCCTCAATATGTATGGTAAATGTACAGTAAGTAATAATACATTCTGAAAAATGGACCCTCCAACAATGAAGCTAAGTTGACAGACATTGCGTCTAACAACAGCTTACTTATAGCTATAGGTAACCCCAGCGAATACAAATTTTTGAGAGGGAATTGAAGCAAATTTCTGATAGATTGGTTACTTTGAATATGTTTTTAGTCCAAATATATCTTCAGATCACAAAGTTTGTATGCAGGAATGTATCTTTAACCCATTCCCTAAATTCTGAAACCTGACCCTTGTAACCTCTTTGTAAAAATAGACACTCCTAAACAAGACAGGCGTCAAAACATAAACGGCCTCACTATAGCCGAGTGTGTTTAGTTGAAAAGAAGTCAACCGTGACAAGACGACTGTGTTACCTGTAGCCACAAACGTGCATTATATTACCAAATTTATGTTCAATATCTGAAAGCCTCACGAAGAAGTCAATGGATTGCTCACCCTTACAGTTGCTTCATAAAACCTTTTTTATATATTACCTTTTATTAATATTAACATATCATATTTCTTTGCTTTTTAAGAGCCTGTGTGTGAACCTTGAGTAAAAGTAAATATTAACTTACGGACTGGATTCTAATCTCATGAGGGCTTCAGTAGGTGGATCTCTCCATTCAGGTACAAATACAATAAAAGACAACGGATCCTGTGACTCATGTAATAAACTCTACAAAATAATAAAATATAACAATCTGATTAAAACACAGATCCTGTTCCGTTTCGTTTTTTATAGTTCAAAATTTCGTTTTACATGTCTTTACTACACTAGGATCTGGAAGAGTTATTATATATTCTGGATGATGTGAGGGTTTAGCCAATGAAACGGTCTGTTATGGCGAGTTCTTGGCATGAGATGCATGGAACTGTGCGTAAACCACTAGAAAAAGTCAACGATGATTGATTAATCAATGTCTGATGTCATAGGGTCAAAAGTCGCTTGTACGAACCCTGATGCGACCTTCCACTACTATCAGTCAGATCTTCATGTAGTGGAGGCCATCGAGAGAATAAAAAAAAACCTAAATATAGATCTGTATTTTAATCAGAACTATGGGTAAACCACTAGAAAAGTCAATGCTGATTGATTAATCAATGTCTGACGTCATAGGGTCAAAAGTCGCTTGTACGAACCCTGATGTGACCTTCCACTACTACCAGTCAGATCTTTATGTAGTGGAGGCTATCGAAAGAATAAAAAAACCAAAAAGAAATATAGATGTGTATTCTAATCAGATTGATAATATAAGATCTTACAAACAAAAACATAAACCATTCAATTGAATATCAAGAATTCTTGATAACAATGAGGCAGTTTACAATTGTCCAATACCCACTTATAGTATACTTCCTAATTCAAATGGATACATTTAATAGAGTTATTTCCCTTTACCATTCGACCTTATGATAGTGAGAGAGGAAGAAATGGGGTTTAACGTCCATTCGACACAAACTAGGTCATTTCATGGACTAACATATGGTTCAATTTTATTCCAATGTTTGCGCGTGGGGTTCTTTAGCAGTGTGAGAAAAAATGGAGGACCCGGAGAAAACCTGCGAGGTTGGACTTATGAAAATGTAGTAAACAATTATGTTTTTATTTTTTGCACTACAACCTTAGATCAGTACTGCCACAGATCAGTATTAACTAAGAATTGTAGAGATCCGGGGAAGAACGATCTAATGGTGCCACCTGGTAGCAAATTGTATAAGCTTTCTATGGAACAATTTATTTCAGCTAAAAACGATCAGAGTCACATCGAACCAAGGCCCTTCTGAAATGGCCTCCCGGACAAAGACAAGTCCATCTTACCCTATATTTGACCTTAATTTGGCTGAAAAGTTGAAGTCACTTGTTGTACTGATAATTATGATTCGTATTAAACATCATTTTCAGTTGTAATTAAACCCACTCGTTGTTCTGTTCGCGTCAAGCATTCTCGACCAAAAGTCTGTTTTACCTTTTATGCGAAGACAAAAATGTGACTTAAATCGTTCTTCCCCTGGACTCTTCAATTATTAAAGGAGTAAATAACAAACCTCAAAATGATCTACCATTGCTTCCATTAACTCCTCACAAAATGGAGGATTTGCTTCAAATGAACCACTTTTAGGGAAAAAATTTAAAATAGTCCTGAAAATAAATTTCAATAAATGATAACAAGAGTGGACGTAACATCCTACTGTTCTGCTCCTGACCAGGCTAATGAAGACGGGCATACGCCGTACAGTGTGCTTTGAGGGGAAATTTTGCCTGGACAGCGGCGCTACGGCTTATGTACACAGGACCTCGGTTTATCATCCCATCCGACCGACTATACTTTATTGTCCCCTGCCAGGACCTCTGTTCTGTACCACTGACGATAAGGGGATGAACTTTCTCGGTCCAATGGAGAGATCGAACATGCGACCTTCAGGCTAACAATGGAATCGGGTTTAACGTTCTACTCCAACTGGGATAATGAAGACAGGCATAGGCCATACAGTGTGCTATGAGGGAAATTTTACCCGGGCAGCGGCACTATGGCTTACTCGAATATCAAATTCCAACTGCCAAGAGATCGCTTTTTTCTTCCATTCGAACGACCAGACAGCTGTTCTTGTCAGGCCTTCTGTTCTGCAGCACTGACAAGGGGAAACAACCTCGGAAAATTTCAATGAACTTTCTCAACCAATGCAGGGATCGAACATGGTACCACCAGACTACCAAGCAAGCGTCTTACCCACACTTAGCCACCATGGCTCCCATTTTTATAAAATAAAATTCATCATTTATATTCAAGTTTTAACATCTGTTATTGATGGAAATACCCAACATCTGGGAAAAGTCATCTCAAAGTAACATATCAAACTTTTGACTAATAAAGACGAGCATACGCCATACAGCGCGCCGGAAAATCTGGGAAAACATCTGTGAAAAGTCATCTCAAAGTAACATATTAAAATTTTGAGGACATTGTTACACACCGCAAATATTAAATCATCCATTATAAAATCTTACCCTCGAGAACCAAAATAGCCATCAGTATCACCAAAAGCTGAACAGAACTGTCTAAAATAACAATTTAACGGTGAAGCAAAACATTCAAACGTAACACCAAATACACGATGAAGACACTCAAAAACAGGAACAGGTAATGCCCCTTGGAGACCAAATCCTTCATTTGTATGGATACCAAAATATGTCTGAAAAAAAAAAGGTTAAAATACACATTTATACGTCAAGTTCTTTTATTAAAGGGGACACTTTTTAAGAGAGAGGGAGCTTCGGTGGCTAAGTGGGTAAGACGCTGGCTCGCTAGCCTGAAGGTCGCGAGTTTGAGCCGCCATCTGGAATCTTTGTGAAGCGACTGACGGAAGGATACATCAAGTGACATATGGGAGCCGAGATTTGATTTAGCTGTGAAAAATTGTAAGTGCGAAAAATTCAAATGACTATAGTATAGGCAGCAGTAATCCTATAACACTATCAAAATTACTTCATTCTCATTTTTTATCATGAGTCAAGTAGCACCAAATAATTCCAATTAACTTGAACCAGCGGCTGCCAGGCAGGATACACCCACATTTTCGAGAGATGGATAGAAAACAAGCTAAAACGAAAGTGATTTTTCGTACAATCAGTAAGTTACAATCCGATATGCGCGAATATCGAAAGGAACCAAGATCTTTGGGTTATAAACTTACATTTCAAGTTTCAACAAAAGCGGATAAAAATTGTAACATCTATAGGGTCCACAACCTTGATATACCATATTTTTACGCTATTTGAGAACGAAGGGGTGCCATTTTATCTGTCAGTTTTTGGCCGATTTTCACGAAATTCGAACTCAGTCATCCTTAGGGTGTAACGGGGATATAATAATATGATTTTTTAAATCGGATAATAATTATGACCTCTATAGGGTCCACAAGCTAAAAACGTGATTTTTCGTACAATCAGAGGCCATAATACAGGAAGTTACGGTCCGATATGCGCGAATATCGAAAGGAACCAAGATCTTTGGGTTATAAACTCACATTTCAAGTTTCAACAAAATCGGATAAAAATTGTGACCTATATAGGGTCCACAACCTTGATATACCATATTTTTACGCTATTTGAGAACAAACGGCGGCCATTTTGTCTGTCAGTTTTGGGCCGATTTTCACGAAATTTGAACTCAACCGTCCTTAGGGTTTAACGGTGATATAATAAAAAGTTTTTTTTAAATCGGATAAAAATTATGACCTCTATAGGGTCCACAAGCTAAAAACGCGATTTGTCATACAATAAGGGGCCATAATTCATGAAGTTATGGTCCGATATGCGCAAATATCGAAAGGAACCGAGATCTTTGTGTTATAAACTTACATTTCAAGTTTCAACAAAATCGGATAAAAATTGTGACCTCTATAGGGTCCACAACCTTGATATACCATATTTTATGCTATTTGAGAACGAAGGGCGGCCATTTTGTCTGTCAGTTTTGGGCCGATTTTCACGAAATTCGAACTCAACCGTCCTTAGGGTTTAACGGTGATATAATAATACGGTTTTTTAAATCGGATAAAAATTATGACCTCTATAGGGTCCACAAGCCAAAAAACGTGTTTTTACGTACAATCAGGGGCCATATTTCAGGAAGTTACGGTCCGATATGTGCGAATATCGAAAGGAACCGAGATCTTTGGGTTATAAACTTACATTTCAAGTTTCAACAAAATCGGATAAAAATTGTGACCTCTACTGTGTTCACAAGCCAAAAACGTGATTTTTCGTACAATCAGGGGCCATAATCCATGAAGTTACGGTCCGATAGACGCCAATATCGAAAGGAACCGAGATCTTAGGGTGATAAACCTATATTTCAGGTTTCATTGAAATTGGATAAAAATTGTGACCTGGGGCGACGACAATATACGTCCACATGAAAATGTTGGCCTATAAAAATTGATGACCCAATTCTACAGAACTGTAGTCATTCACTAAAAACAAGCCTGTAATTCTTAACACAGTGAATAACTATGCATGGTTTAATGGTCGAGAGTGAGACATTAAACAACTTACAGACACTTGCACATGCTTTGCAATTAAATACGTCACACGGGTCCAAAATTTCAACTAGTATAAATAATAATGGCACATTGCCCTTACCATACGCCATACACTGTGCTATGAGGGAAATTTTGCCCAGACAGCAGCACTACAGCCTACTCTTATATTGAATTCCAACTGTCAAGGGATCATTTACGTGCACGCCAATGTGTACACAGGACCTCGGTTTTTCGTCCCATCCGAACAACTAGACAGCTGTCTTTGTCAGGCCCTACGTCCTGCATCACTGACAAGAGGGAACCACGCCAGAAAATCTGGATGAACCAGGATAGTAAGAGGATAGAGGACAATTAGGAATATGAATTAGTCCACGGTGGTATATGTGTACTTACTTGATATCTCCTTAATAAACACCAAACACGTAACAAGAACTGTTCAAACCGGGGATCATCTCGACAATTTAATTTATATAATTGTTCCTGAAATAAAATAAAAAATTTGGTTGGTAAACGTTTGGTAATCTCCAGCTGGAAGTGGGTTGCTGTCTTTGATCTATAAGATATTTTTTATTTAAATCGGGACATATTCCTGTAGATTGAATCCTGTAATTGATTCATAATTGTTAACATCTTCTCACTGTAACCCAGGTATCATTTAATCTTGTGTATCTAGCACTAATTTCTTGCACATTAATTCAATTACTATTAATTAGACATTTATTAACATGGAAAGACCATAATCAACTCTCGATGCCATCCGATTTAAGTAGATTAGAACGGGTCATCCATTTAATGAATTTTAAAATGGCGAAGCGAGGCTAAGCCTTGAACAACGAGTACGGTGGTCAAAATCAATGCACACACTCAGAATAAAGTAATTTGAATGAAATTTTTAATATATTCATTTTGCATTACCTGTTTTTGAACTATTATAGTAAGAACTGTCAGCTCTTTAACTAAATCTTACAGAATGTATCTTTAAATAGAACCATATGATCCGTTTTTATTTTAAATAATCCAAAATGTTCATTTTTCATTACCTTTTTTTGAACTATTATAGCAAGAATGGTCAGCTCTTTATCTAATCTCCTAATATGTATCTTTAAGTTTTAAATTACTTACCAACTTGTGAAAATGTGAATTGTTGATTTTGACTGTTTCATTTTTAAAGCGTAGTGATATGATATCATTGTCTGCTGCCCGTTCTATTATTGGAGGGCGGGGAGAAGGGATGGCTGTTTGAATTGAATAACATAAAACTTTTCTTGGGATAGGTGGTTCGGGTAATGGATCCATTCCTATAAAAAAGGAAAAAGCATTCAATAAGAAATAAAATGAAATGGGGTTTAACAACCTACTGTTCTGCTCCTATACTGGGCTAATGAAGACGGGCATACGCCATACAGTGTGCTCTGAGGGAAATTTTGCCCGGGCAGCAGCACTATCGCCTACTCTTATATCGAATTCCAACTGCCAAGGGATCTTTTACGTGCATTCCAATGTATACATGGGACCTCGTTTTTTCGTGTCATCAGAAGGACTAGATAGCTGTCCTTGTCAGGCCCTCAGTTCTGCACCACTGACAAGGGGAAACCACGTCGGAAAATCAGGATGAACTTTCTCAACCAATGCAGGGATCGAACACCCGACCTCCAGGCTAGCGAGCCAGCATCTTACCCACTTAGCCACCGTGGTTCCCAGAAAAGGAAAAAACATTCAATAAGAAACAATTTGATTAAAATACAGATCTATATTTTGTTTCGTTTTTTTATACGTTCAGTGGCCTCTAATACAGGAAGATCTGAAGGTCGCATCAGGGGTCGTTCCATCGGCTTTTGACCCTATGATGTCGGACATTGATTAATCAATCAGCGTTGATGTTTCTAGTGGTTTACCCATTGTTCCGTGCACAGCTCACCAAAAACAAGGCCATGTTAAGTAAAATGAAACGAAATATATACATCTGAATTATAATCAGATTGGTTATTTGGGGATTAGAACAAAATTTTGAGGAATAGTAGGACACATTTAACACCACGTTATTCCCAAATACTTTGGACGGATGATTAAAAATGTTTACTTACTATGTATGTTATTTTCTTTTAACATTTCCCAGTGTTTTTCTACTATTCTTTTTACTGCTTCACACGACTGGTTGTATATTTTTTTACAGATTCCCTCAACAGAACTTTTCGCAGCTTCAGTTAAATGTGGTTGACATTGTCGTTTTAAATGTGCCAGTCTTTCCTGCAATAAAATATAATGAATGAAATGAAACATGGGTTGAACGTCTTACTTTTATGCACCATTCAGACTAATGCTATGAGAGAAATTTTGTCTGGACAGAAACTGAATTCCAATTGTCAAGGGTTCTTTCACATGCACAACTACGATGGACCTCTGGTTTTTTGTCCTATCCAAACTACAAGACACTGTTCCTTGCCAGGCCCTCTGTCCTGCTACACTGACAAGGAGAATATATTAGCCACTATGGCTTCCCAAAAATATATATATAGAGAGAGAGAAATGGGGTTTAACGTCCACTCGACACAAACTAGGTCATTTCGGGACTAACATATGGTTTAATTTTATTTCAATAATTCGCTTGTGCATAGGGGCCTTTAGCAGTGGGAAGAAACTGGAGGACCCAGAGAAAACCTAAGAGGTTGGACAGGCGACCCTACTCCTTGTCATCATGTACAACCGGAGAGTAGAAACTAGTTTTGAAATTGAATACAAGTATGAAATAAGTTGTTTGTATGGTCGTGTAAATAGAGCATCTCTGGACTGCAAATAAACTTACAAGAAAATCTTCATACGAAGCATTTTGTTGTCTTCGTAACCACGTAAACGTATCTTCTGTATTCCATTTCACCACTTTGCGACTTTCAGACGTACTACCCCTAAAATATAAGAAATAAATAAAATATTATTTTAATAATCAAATTATATGTTGAATATTAGTCACAACTGTAGTAAAATTTATAGTAAATTTTGGATTTCCTGAAGGTATATCCTTCATAATTGCATTTTTAGAAATATTGGCCAGTTTGTCACTTTAAATTTTTTTGAGTGTCTTGTATCGTCAAAATGCCTTAAAGATACATTGTGTAAGATTTAGATAAAGAGCTAGCCATTCTTGCTATAATAGTTCGAAAATAGATAATGTAAAATGAATAATTTGAAAATTTCATTCAAATTACTCGATTGCAAGCGAAGATATTAGCCTTTGAAGGTTTGACAAGACGTGTGCAATAATTTCAACCACTGTTCTAATCTATTTAATATCGGAGAAATCCGATGCCATCGAGAGTTGATTATGGTCTGGATAGGTTAATTAATGTCTAATTAATAATTTAGATAACATTTCAGGCCTAAAGAAAGACCTGCAATAGGCAGATTTAGCTCTTGCATATTGTATGTTTAACTTGACAATCTGACATATTTCCTAGTCAATATAGTCTGTTAGTAACCATTTGAAAATGTCCATATCATTTTATCTACATACAGTTAGGTCCAAAAATTAAGGCCAACTGCAGATTTCGTCAAAGGTTACAAGATGTAAACCTGTAATGGTCAGGAAGCGTTAGACCCTATGGCCTCTGCTTTCTGTGGGGGGATCTGTAAAGAACTCTCACCTCCCGTTAACCCAAAACCACAATTTCGTCATCAATGACATGCCTAACCGTGTTTACAACTCATGACCTTGACGAAATCTGCAGTTGGCTCTAATTTTTAGTTTTAGACTTGACCATATACATACCTAGTCTCTATCATTTTTTTCGCTGCTTCTGCATATTTGAATAATTGTTTTCTTGCATCTCCGATATATTTCGGTTTAACTAATTTAACTGGTATATCGTTCATTATCTCTCTATACATAGACTGAGAGACTTCAGGAATACATTGTGATGGTAGCATCATATCAGGTCCTTTATCCACTACCTTTCTTTCTAGTAGCCAACGATTAAATGATTCTACTGGTGCTTCTATACCTGTAACAAACCAATATAATATGAACTTCTTAAGTAATGGAGAGAGAGAGAGAGTGAGAGAGAGAGAGAGAGAGTGAGAGAGAGTGAGAGAGAGAGAGAGAGTGAGAGAGAGAGAGAGAGGGAGAGAGAGAGGTCTTTTTTTTGTAATCAATATAACTAAATATAAACAGCTGAATGCTAACTAATGGTAGTAGTAGTCTAATGACTGGTCTTCCTGGAATGTGTTTTTGGTCAATGAGAGAGAGAGAGAGAGAGAGAGAGAGAGAGAGAGAGAGGGTTTATTGTCCACTTGAAACAAACTAGGTCATTTGAGGACTTACATATGGTTCAATTTTATTTCAATAATTCACTTGTGCGTAGGGGTCTTTAGCAGTGGGAGGAAATCAAAGGGCCTGGAGAAAACCCACGAGTTTGGACAGGCAACCCTACTTCTTGTCACATGCAAGCGGTGAATCGAAACCACGCCACTTGACTCAATGACAGACCTTATGATGCAACATACACACGCTAACCTTTCAGACATCCGGGGATTAGTAATAACCTAATCCATAATACCCAGCAAATTACAACACAATACTAATTCTACAAACTGATCCCCAAAAGATTATAAAATGTTCAGATAAAAAAAAATCTTTGTTTCGAATATAATCCTTAAGGTACATTTAGTGATTGAGCACATTAAAAAAGACAAATGTTGTCTTATCGTTAAGTGAACAAATGTCGAAACATTTGAGCTTAATAACGATAAGCAAACATTTGTTGAAACGTTGTGCTATATTGAGAACTAACCAGTAACAGTTTTCCATATAAATTGTGTTGTGTATTTTTTTTTATTGTGGTCAGAAACTAAATGTAGCTCACTGTTTCTTAACTTTTTTGGGGTTGTAAACATCTGAACTTACCTTCTCGTGAGTAGCAAAGTTCTTGATAGTTTTGCTGTAACTTTGTTTTGGTTATAAACATCTGAACTTACCTTCTCGTGAGTTGCAAAGTTCCTGATAGTTTTGCCTTAACTTCGCTGTTAACTGAGCACGCATCTGTTCAATATCAGGATGAGGAGCTGGTATGATTAATGGGGCTCGTTCATGAATAACACAATTTGTAGGTACGTCAAAATTCCAGAAAGGACTGTCAAAAAAATATGGATATGTATAATAATGATCAATAATATACTATTTTTAATGATGCATTCAGGCCTGGGCCCTTATTCACGAAAACTTAAACTAAGTTACAACCGAAATTTTAAGAAATACTGCAACTTCATTGGATATATGCAAATTGATTTTACTGGTCAGCCAATCGAATTGCAGTATTTCTTAAAATTTCGATTGTATCTTAGTTTAAGTTTTCGTGAATAAGGGCCCTGGAAATAATGGTTTTACAAATGTAAATGTAACTGACAAAATGTCAGGCACTAATGAAATAGTACCTGACATTTTCAACCTAGTGCCGAACATAAATCAGTGCCGGACAAAATGACAGGCAACAGAGGTTTTGTGCCTGACCAAGCCTGAATCTGTGCCTGACATTGTCTGTGACAGGTGCCTTATTTCCAGGCTTGGATGCATTATGTGAAAGCTAAATCTGCCTTTTGCAGGTGTATTTGTTTCTGACTCCAATTATATAAAATATTATTAAGACATTTATTCACATGACAAGCCTAGAATCAACTCCCTAGACCAGTAGTGGGCAAATTGTTTGGGGAAAGAGAGGGAAATGAGGTTTAACATCCACTCGACTCAAACTAGGTCATTTTTGAACTAACGTATGGTTCATTTTTTATTTCAATAATTCGCTTACGCGTAGAGGTCTTTAGCAGTTGGAGGAAACCGGGGGACTCAGAGAAAACTCACGAGGTTGGACTCGCGACCCTACTCCTTGTCATATAAAACTGTTTAATTAGGTGAAAGGCCAAACACAAAGTTTTGAAACAAAGTGTAGGCCAAACAAGGATTATAACATGTCATTATATTTAATAAAGTAATACGGAACAAAGCACTTTTTTATGCTTTTTGTTCGGTTAGATAGTTATATTCAGAGAAAAATCAAAGCATGTCAACAAATTAAACAATAACGTAAAATGAAAGTAGGCCCAAGTCAAGTGACATCAATTAGGCAACAAGGTCATTGAGTGTACTGCAAGCTGTAAATAGACTTACAAAGATTATTGATCCTACATGCAGAGAGTAACACCTGTTAAGAGTTTAATAAGCCCAACAATAAGTTATTTCGATTTTCCATTTCATTTAGAGATACTGATTGGATTTGGACACCCATGCCATTTAATTAACGTTAAATGAATATTCAAGACATTGTTTATAATCATAGCAATGGTAGATGACATCTGGGCAGTCTTGTCAACAGGCCTGGAAATAACAGTTTTAGATGTAGCTGACAAAATGTCAGGCACTAATGAAATAGTACCTGACATTTTCAACTTAGTGTCGGACATGTATTAATAATATCATTAAAAAAGACAAATCAGTGCCTGACAAAATGACAGGCACCAGAGGTTTTGTGCCTGACAAAGCCTGAATCTGTGTCTGACATCGTCAGTGACAGGTGCCTTATTTCCAAGCTTGCTTGTCAAAACTTGAAACACAGTACAATTTACCTGTAGTTAAATGCTGCAATTCGTTTACACGGACTTCCTAAAGTCATCTCACCACTAGGCCTTCTTTTATCACCGATCAGATTTTGAGGAATCATTTCTACACTTTGTCGCGATAATCTGACATCATTAGTCGCTGGTGTAGGAGTTCCTTCAGGAGTGTTAATACCTAAAGGATCAGTCATAGGGTCATGCTGTAACAGATAAACAGATTATGATCATAATTAGACGCTGGTGTAGGAGTTCCTTCAGGAAAGTGAATACCTAAAGGATCAGTCTTAGGGTCATGCTGTAACAGATAAAACAGATTATGATCATTAAATGGGTAAATTTAAAGTTGACTTGATATTCCTAATTTGTTGACAGTTAATACATATGGCATATTATTGAAATGTTCATGGACTCAAGCAATCTGATTAAAACACAGATCCTATTTCGTTTCTTGTTTTATAGTTCAAAATTTTGTTTTGTCTTTACTACACTAGGATCTGGAAGGATTTCTGGATGATGTGAGGGATTAGATCTGTGGATAAACCACTAGAAACGTCAACGCTGATTGATTAATCAATGTCTCACATCATAGGGTCAAAAGATGCTTGTATGACCCATGACACGACTTCCCACTACAACTGGTCAGATCTTCATGTAGTAGAGGCCATTAAAAGTATAAAAAAACGAAACGAAATACAGATCTGTATTTTAATCAGATTGGGACTTGGGATATCAATTTATGGCTTAAAAAATCTTAAAATTTGATAAAAGATTTATCGAGTAACAGACAAATTAATTCGTTAAAGAATAGCTGACAAAGTTATTTGACTTTTCAATAATGTCATTTATGTAGAATGATTCTCTTAAATCAGATTGTATTATTATAATTCATAAATACTAACCACAGAACCATGAAAACCAAGTTGAATAAGAATAAGCTCATGAAGGTACCGGTATTTGACTTTTCAACAATGTCAATAATGTAGGATGATTCGTTTAAATCAAATATTATTATTATAATTCATAAATACTAACCACAGAACCATGAAAGCCAAGTTGAGGCATTTCCCAAAGAGATTCATTATTGAGTTTATTAAAGAAATAAGGTCGCCCTTCCCTTTTACTCCAAAACTTTCTCCACCCAGCTTGCAAAAGCTCTGGTGGCAAATCATGTACTGGATCAGGGGAACTACCACTTGGTGTTGGGGAGGGTATTGATGTCACAGAGTCTCGTCGTTCCACAGAACCTGGTTTCTGATCTGTAGTTTTATCAGAATTATCCCCCCTTTGTCCACCCATGATGATTGGTGGAACTATTGCAATTTGTCCAGACTGATCAGATGGTTTAGTAGTAACTGCAGACATCTCTCACCACTTACATGGCTCCTAAAAATACATAAATCAGAATGGACAATTAACATAAATACGCTTACTACTTTTTAAAAAAAATTATTGTGGTTTTTAAATCTTGCGTGTTGGTAATAAATGCACAGTTCAACTGTGCAAACATAGCTCCAAAATATACATGAACAATTATCATTTTCAGCAATAAGATGAATACACTTCGGCCTACTATTTTTTAATAATAATTGTGGTTTTAAAATCTTGTGTGTTGGTAATAATAGGATATACACAGTGCAAAACTGCAGAAATCTATTCATTCGGCTGAATTTGGGAGTACAGTGTGTCTGCATTTAGGGTAAACTCAACACACCGGTATATTACAGCCCTTCATTAAATTAAATAAGCTAATTCGGGAATAAATAATGACGTGGCTTAACTGCCAGTAAGAATGCATTCAACAGGTGGAAACAATTTTTGTTGCAACAAATACATATATCTTTATGTCATGGAGTTTAGTGATAAAGCTGATAACTGCCAGGAAGATAGGCCTATCTTTTTTTTACAGATTTAAATTTCTGGCAAATCTTATAGTACAGGCACAAAGACAAATTGGGATATGTAATGTTTCTCTAATTAACTTATTTAATTTTAAAAATGTTGTCAAGAAATGTGAGCTACATCATCAGTTTTTCTAATCTCTGTAAAAGAAAATCAGAGAGAAAAAATTGTGTTCATCCATTCGGTAGCCCCATCCATTCAATATTGCAATAACTTTATAAGAGTTTACGTATTTTATTTGAGCTTTATCTGTATTATGTTTGAATAATGTAGGATCTATTTTTAATAATGCATTAAATACCGAATTGATGTCATGATTTGCAAAATTGTATGCCTGTATATGTATGGAAATAAGTGTGCCTAAAAAAATAAATGTGCAATGCCTGGTTTGGGAAGCGAAGTGTCAATTTGACAATTGCAATTATGGGACCCAACTTTGCCGTTCAAAATACGTCCTGGATTAAGGTAATCTAAACATCTTTGTAGTAATTTTGATGCACTAAGCCCTTACGGATAATTTTATGCTGTGTCACGTCAGACTACACCAAGTTATAAGCTACAGTCATCAAAATTCGAGGAGCAATTTGCGATAACCCTCCAAGAAAATTCGCCATTTGCAGACGCAGTTGCCTACAAATTAAGAATTTTCATTATTTGAATTCAGAAAACGAAACACTAAAAATGTTAATAAATCGATTATTCCGTTATTGTATTCATCAAATTGGATTAAAAATTATTGAAATTATTGATATCAATAAATTTTATATATATAATAATATAACATGTCATAGATTTATCAATTCCATCACCTAATTACGTTTCGTATAAACATGATCTTAAATTTTATTACCTAACGATGACCTCATTATGGAATACCCGGATGTTCTGACAAACGATTCACGTGGAGGCGTGGCAAAAAATACACGTGATAATTTGGCGGGAAGTTATATTGTTTTAAAAATGCAATATGATGAATAAAATCAGCGTTCCACAATTTTTAAAATACCGATATATCTTCGAAAAAATAGTTGGAGTTACTGAACAAAACAATGAGAAACGTATGGGCAGTTTGACCTTTTTGTGGAAACACGTTCCGTGATTGGACGCCTGGAAAGTGGAAATAATTAGAATCTACTTATCTACTAGCTAGTATCATAAATTAATTATTTTCACTTTCAGTGGCATTGCACTGTGAGCGATGCTGCAATTCGTTCGTTCTATTCGTCGGCCTGTGCAATGGCAAATTGATGTAAACTTCAAGTCATATCTCAAAAAAATGTTTCGAAATTTATAGTTAACTAGTTAGGCCTACAATTAAAATTTAGTACAATTGCTGGCAGCAGTAGGAAAAAACAAGTAGTAGTATCACGCCTACTAAAAACAGAAAAGACTCAACTGTAAAATAAAATAAAATGAATTTTAGTTGGAATAGGAATCAACAACTTTAATAAACCTGCATGAGGGGCTTCTAATAATGGGCCATTACTTTCAGACATTAATTCGAATCAAAAATGACGGTTAATTGGGAGTTATTGCCCTTTGGGACTTCCGACTTTACTGGTCCTGGGTTACAGTAAACAATCCCCTCGTTTGCGAAGCTGTAGTTATTGATCTTTCTAAAATTAACTGGCAAATAATCTAAACATGCCTGTAAAGAAGGGATCGAAGAAAAAGTATATAATTTTCTAATTTAATTTATTGCAAGAAAATGTGTTTTGTATCCGTAGGATTTTGTTTTCAACTTTTTTTTAAGGAGACTGAGAGGGCTTAAAATACTATAGTATAAGTGTAACTTATAAGGCTATAGATAGGCATCATTAAAATTAATGATTAAGAAAAAATTGTGAATGCAGAATATAATTAATGTTACATAATACCAGATGGCAGATATATCATATTTAGAATAAATGGAAACACTGACCTAACTAGAATAAAGAAAGCCTTATAATATTATAAGCTACATCATTACATGCCTAGTAACCTAGTTTTTGCGAGGAATACTGATAGGCAATTTGTCTCAGGTTTGACAAACTGATGGCTAATTTGATTATCCTCGATGTACAAGTAACTGTAGACAAACAATTAAATCATGTCAGATGGAATAGTATTTTTTAATCGACTAGAAAATTCTCTAAAATGTTAATGCCATATACCCTTTTGTCGATTATTATTGCAAATTGAAATTTCATTTTTTAACAACCCCTGACGAGATGCAGCACATTGATAATAACTTTTTAAGGTACCGGTATTTTATTTAGAGTTCAATAAATTTCTTAATAGAGTCTGTCATGTAATAATAATTATTCCAGGAAATCTGGAAAGAAGAAACGACTGAAGTCAGCTCCAGCAGAAAAAGAAGATGTAAAAGCTGAAAATATGGAGCCTGGATCACTTATCTCTGGAACTCAAACGGACCCACTTTTAGCATCAAATGGAAAAAAATCTAAGAAAAAGAAAGGAAAGAAGAAAAAATTGACCAAAGCGGAAAAAGCTCTGGTTAGTATTTTCTGTCTGTTTGTGTTTTCCTGAGTATATGATGTCTTGTCCGTGTATTTGTTTTTGTGTAAATCTTGTGTGGTGCAGTCCCCCTGCACTTACTATTAGTATATCTAATATTATGGTACACTCCTATTACTTGTAGAATATCGCGTGTTCAATCCCTGCATTGGCCATGGTTTCCCCTTGTCAGTGGTGTAGGACAGAGGGCCTGACAAGGACAGCTGTCTAGTCATTCAGATAGGACAAAAAACTGAGGTCTTGTGTATACATTGGCATGCACGTAAAAGAGCCCTTGGCAGTTTGAATTCGATATAAGAGTAGGCCATAGTGTCTAATTAATAATTTATATAACAATTCAGGCCTAAAGAAATACCTGCAATAGGCAGGTTTACCTCTTGCATAATGCCTGTTTGTGTTTGATTTAGGTCATCTATAATCTGATTTCAGGAAAAACTGGAGAAAGCTACGCAAAAAATAAAAGATGATGAAGAATCTTTTTATCATTTAGTAGATAGGATGGATCAGTGGTTACGATCGATAGCACCAAGAGCTATTAAATTATTTAAAATGATAGATACTAGCGGTGATGGTATTCTGTCTTATGATGAGTTTAAGTCAGGTAAGAGTTTATAGATTAATTTTAAGGCATCATTTTCCATATTTCAAGGATAGGTGGTCAAGTTTCGATTCCTCGGACAAGGAGTAGGGTTGCCTGTCCAACCTCAGGGGTTTTCTCCAGGTCCTCCGGTTTCCTCCCACTGCTAAAGACCCCTACATGCAAGCAAATTATGGAAATAAAATTGAACCATATGTTAGTCCCAAAATGATCTAGTTCGTGTCGAGTGGACGTTAAACCCTCCCTCCCCCTCTCTCTCTCTCTCTCTCTCCCTCTCTCTCTTAAGCCCTAATTAAAGGAATCAATATGACCTAAAATGTAATGACTTTTAATTTGATTACTGTAAAAAGATTAATTTCCTAATGATTTTTTTTGTCTCTAAAAGGAATGTTTGATTTAAATGTCCCTCTGAATAGGACTGAACTTCACTTAATGGCTAGATTACTGGATACTGATGACAATGGAGATATAGATTACACAGAATTCTCTAAAGGAATTACATATGTCAAGTATGCTGGACTTTTATTTTATTCTAGTTTATTTATTTTATTCAGTATAAAGTAGTTCAACAACAAAAATGTAAAATAGCTCTCATTTATTCGGGGGGTTGGATGGCCGAATGGTTTGCACGTGTGTGCTGTATCATAAGGTCTGTCATTGAGTCAACTGGCGTGGTTTCGATTCCCCGGTTGTACATGACAAGGAGTAGTGTCGCCTGTCCAACCTCGTGGGTTTTCTCCGGGTCCTCCGGTTTCCTCTCACTGCTAAAGACCTCTACGCGCAAGCAAATTATTGAAATAAAGTTGAACCGTGTGTTAGTCCGGAAATGACCTAGTTTGTGTTGAGTGGATGTAAACCCCATTTCTCTCTCTCTCTCTCGCTCTCATTTATTCAAGGTCCATCAGAGGTCATACTAGCGGCTTTTGACTCTATTACGTGACACGTCAGACATTTGATTAACCAATCGGCATTGATGTTTCTACTGGGTTACTCATATTTCTGTGCACTGTAACTAGCTGTAACAGACCGTTTCATTGGCTAATCCCTCACATCATCCAGAACGCAGGTTATATAACAACTCTTCCAGATCCTAGTGTAGTAAAGACAAGTAAAACAAAATTTTGAACTATAAAAAACAAAACGAAATAGGATTTGTGTTTTAATCAGATTGTATTTCAAATGAATGTGACATGAATTTCTGATAATTAATTTATGGAATGTTATTCTTGATCAGTATTTAGGGCGTTAAACCCCATTGTATTCTATATAAATTCTCTTGTACCATATTTCAGACCTGTGGATGAGACCTATTCTGATACTGACATCAGCCATAAAACTAGTTTAATATTATCAGAAAGAAAACCAGTGCCATGTTCCTGTTGTAAAATGGGGGTTTGGCAGCCATACAGAGAAAAAAATCCAAGGTATACTAATTTAGCTAATATTACAAGGCCTTTTTACTGAACACTAAGTGGTCACTGTGGTCAGGCGACCGGGCACTGTCTTTATGGTGCAGGACAAAGGGCCTGACAAGGACGGTGTCTAGGCTTTCGGATGGGACAAAAATTGGAGGTCTTGTGTACACATTGGTGTGCATTTAAAAGAACACATGACAGTTGGAATTCAATATAAGAGTAGCGCCACTGTCTGGGCAAAATGTCCCTCATAGCACACTGCCCGTCATTGATCCGGTAAAATTTATAATGTATTAAAGAGTGGTTGGATGGACGAATGGTTAGCGTGTGCGCGCTGCTTTATAAGGTCTGTCATTGAGTCAACTGGCATGGTTTATTCCCCGGTTATACGTGACAAGGAGTAGGGTCACCTGTCCAACCTCGTGGGTTTTCTCCGGGTCTATCTAATGTATTAATATTTACTGTTTTTATTTATTTGTAGGTACCTGTCAATAGAACTGAGACTAGTTACGTTTGATGGTTATAAAGATCATCTTGGACATTTCTCTGTTCTCGTTCATTCTCATCTGTCTATTTATGGTCTTATTGAGATTATTATCAATCAAACCAGCGTCTTATCAACGAAATTAGCCATTTTCTCCGATAAATCCCGCAGTCTTGAAGCATTACTACCCGTCGAATCAACGCTTGAAGATTGTGGATATTTTGGCAGCAGCAGAGAAAATCCGCAAGAGATAACGCTTTACTATGATTATACAGTGGAATTTGTTAATTGTCCCCTGTTAATGTGTGATCATTACTTTGGTCAAAAACTTGAAGTTTAAAGATACATTATGGAAGATTAGATAAAGAGCTGGCAGTTTTCACTATAATAGTTAAAAACTAGATAATGTTGAGGTGTTTCAATTAAAGATACATTATGGGAGATTAGATTAAGAGCTGGCAGTTCTCACTATAATAGTTAAAAAACTAGATAATGTAAAGGGAATATGTTGAAAATTTAAGTCAAATTGCTTTACTCCCAGCCGAGAAAACCTTATTTGAAAATCTTTTTAGGCTTGATGGTCATTGTTGGCACTGTCACAATAATCGACAAAGTCTTGATTATCCATTTTTGTGTTTAATCATCAAAGGACATTGAACAGCAGAGCGGATTCAAATTTAATGAAAATCGGACACATAAGATGGCATCGTGAGTTGATTATGGTCTTTTCATGTTAATAAATGTCTAATTAATAGTTTATTTAACATTTCAGGCCTAAAGAAAGACCTTTAATGCTAGGTTCCCACTGTCGTGCATGCGTTATGATAGGCCAGGATCTGGTACATGCAGATACGTTTCGATACGATCAACACGATATGTGATAAGACCTGATATATTGACGATTACTCCACCTAAAAAAGCACGATTTCAATCGCAGCACGAATCGTGATAGTGGGAACCTCGCACAACCTGTTCAACCATCTGACCGAATTCTGACCTGTCAACCTAGTAATAGATTACATCCTTAGTCAATATGGCAAGGTTGGATGGCCGAATGGTTACCACATGCACGCTGTATCACAAGGTCTGTCATTGAGTCAACTGGCGTGGTTTCGATTCCCCGGTTGTACGTGACAAGGAGTAAGGTCGTCTGTCCAACCTCATGAATTTTCTTCAGATCCTCCGGTTTCCTCCCACTGCTCACGCAAGCAAATTATTGATTTAAAATTGAATGTGTTAGTACGAAATGACCTAGTTTGTGTTAAGTGGACGTTAAACCCAATTTCTCTGTCTCTATCTCCCTTGGGGGGTTGGGTGGCCGAATGGTTAGCACGTGCGCGCTGCGCTGTATCATACAGTCTGTCATTGAGTCAACTGGCAGGGTTTATATTCCCAGGTTGTACGTGACAAGGAGTAGGGTCGTCTGTCCAACCTCGTGGGTTTTCTCCGGGTCCACCGGTTTCCTCCCACTGCTAAAGACCCCTACTCGCAAGCGAATTATTGAAATAAAATTGAACCATGTGTTAGTACCGAAATGACCTGGTTTGTGTCGAGTGGATCGATGTTAAACCCTATTTCTCTCTCTCTCTCTCTCTCCCTTAGTCAATACGCAAAGCATTATCTGCGAGTTTTCACAGCGTGGTTTACTGGTCAGTACATGTATCTGAAAAATTCCTAATAAAGATTACCCCCAGACCCTATTCTTCTCTGTGTCATTGACAGCAAGGGGATAACCAGCTCACATCATCACCAGACATATTTATATATAGGAATATTTTTAGCCAGTAATTTATTGTCATTGTTATTAATTGTTAATATTTTTGCTGTGATAATTATTTATTTAATGTTTATGTATGTATACATATTACAGTGTGTTGTATATGTATATATATATATTTTAATATTAGATTATTATAATTGTTAATATTTATACATGTTACAGTGATTTATTTAACATTTGTGTATTTATACATGTTGCAGTGATATATTTAACGTTTATGTATTTATACATGTTGCCGTGTATTGTTATATATATATACATATTAAATTATTATAATTCATAGAAAGAAAGCATAATTTAATAGTGCCTTAACTTTTATAGTTTTTTTTTTATATACCATATAATAATATAAGATAATGCCATATAAGTAGTGAACTATTTTTATATCTATCTATATTTTGATGATATATTATGTTTACTTGTATTTTAAGATCAAATAAAAAAAAAGTAAAAATCACTGTTTAAATTTTTGTGATATTTTGTTAAATTTTTGGGAGGGGGGGGGGGGTTAAAGGGAATTTAATGGCCGCGGTGACAGAGGGTCGATTCTTTGATAAAAATTAAAAAAAAGGTTAAAATATTTATTTGGTGTGACCATGTGCCTGTTTATACGACCTTAAATATTAGACTGGTTTGCAAGCATGTCAGTCTGATTCATGCTCTATATTCGTATTATGCTAGGCTATAGATGGTAAAAAATATGAAATTCTTTTCGTATTATTTTTCTAGCAGAAATTCAAACATTCATGATTTTGCCCAGAATAAAGTATATATATTCATTTTTCATTATTCGGTATATATATAGGCCCTATCTATTTTTAAACTGTAATTATGTAGCAATAATGGCAAGCTCTTTATCAAAATAATACATAGGCCTACTGTCATATAGTAGGCCTAATAATTATACCATATGCGTTGTAAGGTGTGAGAGAGCATACACTCCAGTGAAAGAGGTCAGTTAACTTGTGGTTGTCACAATGTCATTGTGAGAGGACATAACATTGTGTTGTAATAGTTTTGTCCTCGGGTTAATTGGAATAAACTTTAGAATTCTGTCATTCAATTTATACACATAGGCTGGAAGCCTATTTAATAATACATGTACTCGTAATACATCTTTAAGTGCAAGCATTTCATGTAAATGATAACTTTAAAGCTATGTAAAACTAGATGTCAGATTTTATAAACTTGTCAGTTCAGTGACAAAAAGTTTTTTAAACATCATAAAACTGGGGTTGCTTTCCTGAATTGCCCTACTAGAGTTATCTGCCCTCAAGATGGCTGCTGTCACTAAAAGTGGTCTTGACAAGAACAACAAATATGATCGACAACTGAGGTAAATTAAATGAATTATAAACAAAATATACCAGACTATAAAGTCTTGAATTATGAGACATCGATTAGGTTGTGATTTATTAAATTAAAGATAGCTGTTTATGAATAAGTTCCAAACAAATATATATCAACTACCGGTACCTTCTTTCTGCAGTTCTCTAAATCTCTGGGCTGTCAGGCATTGTGCCAATACCAGTAGCCTACCTAAGTGGTATTTTCTCTTCTTGTTGATCTTGGTGTTTTTAACGTCCGCTTCCACCGTAGGTGATATCTTGGCTCACACGCAGGGGTCTTGTGGGAGGAAACCGGAGTACCCAGAGTAAACCGACAAGAAAAAGGTTGAGGAGGCGCCCCTATCTGAATCTCTAAGTCACATACGCACACACCAGGGATCAAAACCACAACCGCAAGCCAGACGTAAGCGGCCAGCTAGAGTTTGAAGCGTGACACTCTAGACCACTAGGCCATCCCCCCAACCTTATTTTCTCTTGTCTTTTAGTTTTATCGATATAAATGAAATGGTAGTTTTAGTTTTAGGTAAATCGTATTACCACACTGTTACTGCTCATCTCATGCCAAAGCTACGAGAACGTATATGTAGCTAAAAACGTCGAGATATACTGATGTGTTTGTTTTCAGCTACGATTGGATGCCTTCAGGGCAAAGATCAGTTAACAATTTGACTGGTTAATGTATGAATGAGATTAACATGTTAATAGAAATGAATTAACCCTTTAATACTCTGTGATGTCATATAGGCATATTCGGGTGGAAAATAATAGTTATACAGATCAGTGAAAAGGCCTAATTCATGACATACATGTATATCATTGAGAGAGAGACCACATTGCCACTGTCGAAATAACTTTGATAATCGACTCATATTAATGGGGGGGGGGACGGGGGAATTGCTCTTTGATCATGCGGCCTTTCTTTAAGTCAAATGGTGTGATTTCTAAACCCTGCTTGCACGTGAAAAGGAGCAGTGTCGTCTGTCCAACCTCGTGGGTTTTCGTCGGGTCCTCCGGTTTCTTCCCACTGGTAAAGAACCCTGCACACAAGTGAATTATTGAAATAGAGATTGAACCATGTGTTAGTCCCGTAATGACCTAGTTTTGTGTTGAGTGGACATAATCCTCTCTCTCTCCCTCTCTTACAGTAGAGTTAATCAAGCGTTTTTTGTTTTCTATTCTAATTTTAAGCAAGGACTAGGGGCATTTATTGTCTGCTGTTATTTTGAAATTGAACATCATTATGCACCGTACCATAATTCTTCTTTTATTACCACCAGATTATGGGGGGATCATGGCCAATCAGCTTTAGAATCTGCTCGAGTGTGTTTGATAAATGCTACAGCCACAGGAACAGAGATACTAAAAAATCTCATTTTACCAGGTAAAAGAAAATTCTTTATATTTAAACGTATTTTCAATCTGATTAAAATACAGATCTATATTTCGTTTCGTTTTTTTATACTTTCGATGGCCTACACTACATGAAGATCTGACTGGTTGTACTGAAAGATCGTGTCAGGGGTCGTACGAGCGGCATTTGGCCTTATGACGCCAGATATTGATTAATCAATCAGGGTTGACATTTCTAGTGGTTTACCCACAGTTCCGTGCAACTTACGCCAAAACTTTGTCATAACAGACCGTTTCATTGGCTAATCCCTCACATCATCCAGAACGCATGTTATATAACAACTCTTCCAGATCCTAGTGTAGTAAAGACAAGTAGGCTATAAAAAGCGAAACGAAATACTATCGGTGTTTTAATCAGATTGACATATTTTGTCATATAATATTTATTGCACATCAATTTTATTTTGCGGACTGTATTAGATCTACCCTCAAGCCTGGAAATAAGGCACCTGTCACTGACAATGTCAGGCACAGATTCAGGCTTTGTCAGGCACTGATTTGTCTTTTGTTATTGATATTATTAATACATGTCCGGCTCTTAGTTGAAAATGTCAGGTACTATTTCATTAGTGCCTGACATTTTGTCCGGTACATGTAAAACTGTTATTTCCAGGCCTGTCTACCCTACATTTATAAATACATTATGTAAGAGCTAAATCGTCCTATTTGAATTTTATATAAATTATTATTTAGACAAAGCCCATAGATCAACCCTCTAGTCAACGAATGGCTTAGATATTAAATGAATTGGAATTGTCTGTCATATCTTCGTTTAACTTTATAATTGAAACTAGAAACTTCTTTCATTATCAAATCAATGTTAGGCCTACTTGACAATAAAGATTATTTACTCTACTTCAAACATTCATAATTTCGCTCCGAATAAAATAATTTGACTGAAATTTTCAACTGCTAAAGACCCCTATGTGCAAGTGAATTATTGAAATGAAATTGAACCATACGTTAGTCCTGAAATGACCTGGTTTGTGTTGAGTGGACGTTAAACCCCATTTATCACTCTCTTTTAATTGTATTACAGGTATTGGATCATTCACGATAGTAGATGAACATAAGGTACAAGGAGAAGATGTGGGTAATAAGTAAGTTAAATTCTAGTACTTCATCTTGTAGCATAGACCAAATCCTATAAGGGATGAGTTCAACTTCATCATGTAGCATAGCCCAAATCCTATAAGGGATGGGTTCAACTTCATCATGTAGCAGAGACCAGTTCCAATACTGGATGGGTAGCATAGACCAATTCCTATACAGGATGGGTTGAACTTCATCATATGGCATAGTCCGATTCCTATAAGTGATGGGTTCAACTTCATCATGTGGCATAGACCATCATTCCTGTTCGGTATGGGTTCAACTTTGGTTGACATCAATTGAAATGGTATGGTTTAGATATTACTTTCTGTACCAACTGGATTAATCAAGATGTGCATATATTGCAAGCAGTGTGCTGTAGACGTATATTGTCGTCTCCTCTTTCCGTCCGTGTGTCTGTTCACATTTTGTTTGAGGGCACTCTACAATTTTTACTAAAGTTGGAATATAGGTTTATATTCCAAAGATCTCGGTTCTTATCGATATTGAAATGTATTGTACTGTAACTTCATGGATTATTGCCCCTTGTCTGTCCACCCCTGCAAAATGTGGGTGTATCTTCATCTTGCCTGGCAACCACTTGTTGTCTCAATTTATTCATTTATGAAGGCTTATTCCTCAATTTATACACAATTTGGGTTTTTTTTTTCAGTTTCTTTTTGTCAAAAGAGAGCATTGGAAGTGTAAGTAAACATATAGTATATAATAACCATAATAAGTCGGCGATATCACCTTTGGTGGAAGCGGATGTTAAACTCTAGGAACGAACGAACCATTAGCATTCATTGAAATAGATGTCACTAGGGCTGGAAGAATATGGCAGGGGCATGTTCAGGAATTTGAGCAGTGTGGGACCCAGGGAAGAGACAGTGTCAAGGTTGACGTGAGGTCCTGGGGAATTACCCATGAATTTTATAGGACAATATTTCTGCCCAATTTTTATGTCCATACATGCGTAAGATTACAGTGGAGTGAAGCCAAAATGACGGAAATACTTTGCATTGGATTTGAATCTGATCTACCGTTCAACAGCCATTGATGATTAAACACAAAAACGGTTAATCGAGACTTGACAATGACAATCAAGTATTTCTCGGCTTAGAGTGAAGCAATTTGACGGAAATTTTCAGAATATTCCCTTTACATTATCTATTATAGTGAGAACTCTCAGCTCTTTATCTAATCTTCCATAATGTATCTTTAATGATATCCTTACAAATCAAAATAAGAATAGAATGTAACGCTACTGCCCTGGCAAAATTTCCCTCATAACACACTGCATTGCACATGATGTCTTTATTAGCCCATTTCGTGCAAACAGTAAGACATTATTCCCTATTTTATTTTTGAAATGGATTGTACCAAGGTTTTATTTATTATTTATTAGTCAAGGGCAAGAACAGCTACAGAACTTTTATCAGAATTAAACGAAGATGTATCAGGAGATTTTATAGAAGAGGTTAGTTGTTTTTCATATGGACATATCTCCCATGTCCATACGGTCTGTCATTGAGTCAGCTGGCATGGTTTCAAATCCCTGGTTGTACATGACAAGGAGTAGGGTCGCCTGTCCAACCTCGTGGGTTTTCTCCATGTCCTCCGGTTTCCTCCAACTGCTAAAGACCCCTACGCGTAAGTGAATTATTAAAATAAAATTAAACCATATGTTTGTCCCAAAATGACCAAGTTTGTGTTGAGTGGACTTTAAACAACATTTCGCCCTCTCTCTCAATCTGGACATCCATTCACAATCTGTTTAGGGACACTCTACAGGTCACAAATTCTATTGGATTTTGACGAAACTTGAAATATAGGTTTATCTCCCAAAGATCTTGGGTCCTTTCGAAATTGGCATGTATCGGACTGTGACTTCATGGATTATGGCCCCTGATTGTACGATAAATCACATTTTTAGCTTGTGGACCCTCTAGAGATCATAGTTTTAATCAGATTTTAAAAACGTTTAAATATATCACTGTTACCGCCTAATGAAGGTTGAGGTTGAATTTTGGGAACAGCGAAACTGCCCAAACAAATATTGTAAAAGTATGTATTACGAAAGTTGTGGATACTCTAGAGATGAAACTTTAGATATATTTTTATATCCCAAAGATCTCAGTTCCTGTCGATATTCGCACATTTCACACCATAATTTACTGGATTCTAACCCCTGATTGCAAAATATGGACGTATCTTCCATGGTATCCACTGGTTTATTTTTTGCAAATACTTCATGCGTATAAATGTTCTTGTTTATTATTTGTGCGGTGGACAAGTGGGTAAGATGCTGGCTCGCTAGCCTGGAGGTCGCGTGTTCGATCCCTGCATTGGCCAAGAAAGTTCATCCAGATTTTCCGACATGATTCCCCCATGTCAGTGATGCAGGACAGGGGGCCTAACAAGGACAGCTGTCTGGTCGTTCGGATGGGACGAAATACTGAGGTCCCGTGTACACATTGACATGCTCGTAAAAGATCCCTTGACAGTTGGAATTCAATATAAGAGTAGGCCGTAGTGGCGCTACCCAGGCAAAATTTCCCTCATAGCACAATGTATGGCGTATGCCCGTCCTCATTGGCCCAGTTCGGAGCAGAACAGTAGGACGTTAAACCCCATTTCATTTCATTTCTATTATTCCTGTGCACCTTTACAGTAAACATTATTAGTACTCAGAATTTGAATTATGGTTTCTTTGATTGATATGAATTCATTAATTATATATCCATACAAATTGTTGGATGTTAAGATCAGACAATGTGTTTAATGTAATTTTATTTCTATATATTTTCAGTCTCCATCAAATCTTATAGAAAATAATCTGGACTTCTTTGCATCATTTACAATTGTGATAGCTACCAATATGCATGAAAAGTAAGAATGAGCAAATCTTTCTTTTATAATAATTTACAGATACTTCTACTTTATGTTAAGCACTCTAGTAGAATAAACTGCCAATCAAAGGATGCAAACTCTGTCTCGTTTTTTAAATGTAATATTTAAAACATTCTTATGAGGTTTGGATGGTCGAATGGTTAGCATGTGCGCGCTGCATCATAAGGTCTGTCATTGAGTCAACAGTCGGGGTTTCGATTCTCCAAGTGTACGTGACAAGGAGTAGGGTCTCGTGTCCAATCTTGTTGGTTTTCTCCGAGTCCTCCGGTTTCCTCCCACTGCTAAAGACCCCTACGCGCATGCTAATTATTGAAATAAAATTAAACCAGGTGTTAGTCTCGAAATGACCTAGTTTGTGTCGGGTGGACGTTAAACCCCTTTTCTCTCTATCTCATTCATATGGCTTGCAATATCTGGTCTTGACAGTACATCTCGACAGCAATGAAAATGCCAGTGCTCCCTTTGAAATTAGTCGTTGAACAAATGCTTTTACTTTTTATGAAGATTTAGATCCTGTTGCCAGAGTCAGAAATTGTTCCTACATGTCATTTATTACTAGGGAGCCACGGTGGCTAAGTGGGTAAGACGCTGGTTTGCTAGCCTGAAGGTCCCATGTTCAATCCCTGCCTTGGCCGACAAAGTTCATTGGGATTTTCCAACATAGTTTGCCTTTGTCAGTGGCGCAGGACTGAGGGCCTGACAAGGACAGCTGTCTAGGCATTTGGATGAGACAAAAAAACGAGGTCCCGTGTATACATTGGTGTGCATGTAAAAGATCCCTTGGCAGTTGAAATTCGATATAAGAGTAGGCCATAGTGCCGCTGCCCGGCCAAATTTCCCTCATAGCACTGTATGGCGTATGCCCGTCTTCATTAGCTCAGCCAGGGGCGGAACAGTAGGACGTTAAACCCCATTTTATTTTATTCCATTTATTACTATTACTTCATTGTAGAATAAGATTCTTTGCATTTTAATGTTCAGTGTTTGTGATAATTATGTATATTGCGTAAAGAAATCAAAACATTTTCCTTGTTAATATTGAGAATATTAAAACATGTTCTTTTTTCTAGGTCATTACTACTGCTGGGAGAACTATTATGGAATCTACATGTACCGTTGTTGATATGTCGTTGCTATGGTTTTATTGGTTATATACGTCTGGTTGTTAAAGAACATAATGGTATACTTACTTTTGTATCCTCCGTGCTCTGGAATGGCTATGTTTTGCACATACGAAAAACCATTTATTTGAATTAAAATGGTCATTTATTTGCCTCATAAATTACATAAACCAGTCATTGAATAATAACAAATGCCAGGCAAAATAAATAACAAAAATTTATATTACTTATTCGGACATTTGATAAATCTATGTAGTAGAAACTATCGTTAATTTTCTCATGTAACCGTGGGAACATAACGATATTCTGATCAGCTACTATTTGAATCATCAGGGAACTATTAAAATGGATCTGTCTGTCTGTCTGTCCGTCTGTCACACTTTGATGCTTTGGGGCACAATAACTTTAGTTGCAATAAAGTGGGAGTGATGAAACTTGGTGTATAGTTTCATTACATCAATACCTTGACTAAGTTTGATAATGAGCATATTTTGAGCATATAAGAAATTTAATTGGTCAAGACTTACGAACATAATAACACTTTCTTTTAATTGAGGTAGAATGTTTAAACTTGATGTTGAGGTTCATTAGGTGAATGTCTTGACTGAGCTAAGCAATTTCATTATTCGATACTTTGGGACAAGATAACTTTGATTCTTCCAGAGTGATGAAACTTTGTGGCCGAATGGTTAATGTGTAGCATGGTTTCGATTCCATACTTGTACTTGGCAAGGAGTAGAGCCGCCTGTCCTATCTTGTGGGTCTTCCTCCCACTGCTAAAGACCCCTGCGCTCAAGCGAATTATTGAAATACAATTCAACGATATGTTAGTCCCACTTGTACATGACAAGGAGTAGGGTAACATGTCCAACTTCATGGATTTTCTCTGGGTCCTCCGGTTTTCTCCCACTGCTAAAGACCCCTACATGCAAGCAAATTATTGAAATAATAGAATTGAAGTATATGTTAGTCCCGAATTGATCTAGTTTGAGTCCCCCCAGTGAATGTTAAACTCTCTCCCTCTCTCTCTACGATTATTTTTTATTTGTTTCAGTTATTGAATCTCATCCCGACAGTACACATGAAGATTTACGATTAGATCGACCAATCCCAGCCTTTGTTACATTATGTGATTCGTTAGATATGTCTAGTATGAATAAAAAGGTAGTAAACATTGAATAGTTACAACAAATATCTTATCTAAAGGCTTTTTTTTATTGACCCCTGATTTGCATTAAATCAAATTTTCATCTTTAACATCCATCTAAATCAAATTAGCCCAGTCGGTGCAGAACAATCAGACATTAAACCCCATTTCATTTCATTTTATTTCATTTCAGGATCATTCCCACACTCCCTGGTTAATAGTTTTATATAAATATTTACAACAGTGGAAAGATTCGGTTAGTATATTATTTTGTTATTATTAATATTTACAAACAAGCTTATTATTGTTGAATTATCGTGATATAGCTGGACGGCAGTGATGGGATTTCGCCCGTATATTCCGGACATGTCCGACGCTATTTTCCAAATGTCCTAAATTGTCCTTTCAGGGATATAGTAGATAGTAAACTGTGAAATCAGGCATGAAAGAACTCGAAATTCCATCATTTCGATACATGTATTTTTTAGTTTAGATTAATGAATGAAGAAGTTCAAACCAAGCCTGTTGCTTTAAAGGACAATATAGGTGTCAGTCATTATCATATATGTGATAGAACCCATTAAACATGTTCCAAATAGAAAAAACGAGAAAAATAGAAAAAGTCCTTGCAACACCATATTCTTATTAAGTATAAAATGAATAAAAACAAGGGAATGTAGGGGCTATTTCTATTTTTCTCATGTTCTCTTATCTAGTAACATTCAATTACTTCTTTGAATTATTAGATATCCTCTCACAGCCTCACATAACAACTTTTGGTCTTCGAAGGAATTATTAGTGAGCAGAAATTCACTAATGTATCTGTTATCACTTGTCATATCAGTCAGTTATATAGAAGGATACCTCGTGTTTTCCTTTTGCTTTCATCACATCCGTTTCTTTAAATCTTCGTTAGGCATATATCGTAGCAATGATCTCTGTGTTAAAATTATATTCACCAATGTATCTGTTATCACTTGTCACTTCAGTCAGTTATATAGAAGGATACCTCGTGTTTTCCTTTTGCTTTCGTCACATCCGTTTCTTTAAATCTTCGTTAGGCATCTATCGTAGCAATGATCTCTGTGTTAAAATTATATTTGGAACGTGTTTAACCAGCTCTATCACATATGTGATATGGCTGACACTAATATTGTCCTTTAAGAAGGTCAGTGTTTCAATTGGTGAATATGAAGTGAAGTATGGTTCATCTGAATAGGAATTTATGTAAAATGTTGGTGAAGGTTTGAACAGAAAAATGAAACAAATGGGGATTAATTAAAGACACGTTATGGGAGATTAGATAAAGAGCTGGCAGTTCTCATTATAATAGTTAAAAACTAGATGATGTAAAGGGAATATGCTGAAAATTTCAGTCAAATTGATCCACCCTGAACAGAGAATATAGTGATTGAATTTTGGGCCTAGCCTCAATCATCATTAGTAAAGTCAGTACGATAAAAAACATAGTCTCGATTATCCATATTTTGATTTAATCATCAATGAGCGTTGAGCAGCAGATCGGGTTCTAGCGATGACATCAAGAGTTGATTATGGTCTGGATAAGTTAGTTAATGTCTAATTAATAGTTTATATAACATTTCAGGCCTAAAGAAAGACCTGCAATAGACAGATTTAGCTCTTGCATAATGTATGTTTAATGTCCTGTTTTACTGAAGTTTTAACAAATGTGGAGACTTATCAAAAAAAAAAGTTTCCTGAATGTAATATGCATTTAGACCACATTTTTTCATTAGCCCAGTCGGAGCAGAACAGTGGGACGTTAAACCCCAGATCATTTTATTTCCAAATTTTAAATTGTTAAGTGTGTTATGTTATTATGTATTCCAGCATGGTGGACAACTTCCTAAAATCTATAAAGAAAAATCACAGCTTAAAGAACTTATTAGAAATGGTAAGTATCCTAAATTTATTTAACAAGATTTAATAATAATGAAATGCATATATATCATTTATATAATGGAGAAATATCAAACAAACAAGAAATAAAAAAATAAAAAATAATCATACATTCAGAGGACAACAGTAATTAACATGGGGGTTAAAAGATTTAACATGTTTTACTAACTCCACTTTGAAGATAAAGCTTGAAGACGCATGTTTCACAGTTTGAGGTAGTGAGTTCCAGAATAAAGAAGCGGTATATTGGAATGTTCTTGTCATTGCTGTTTTCTTACATTATTGCACACTATTTGAATGGTTGCCTAAACGATCAGTTGCGTAGTTAAAATGAAATCAATCTGATTAAAATACAGATCTATATTTCGTTTTGTTTTTTTAAACTTTTCGATGGCCTACACTACATGAAGATCTGACCCGTTATAGTGGAAGGATGCGTCAGACATTGATTAATCAATCAGCGTTGACGTTTCTAGTGGTTAACCCAAAGTTCCGTGCACCTCATCCCCAAAAACTTGTCATAACAGACCGTTTCATTGGCTAATCACTCATATCATCCATAACACAGGTTATATAACAAATCTTCCAGATTCTAGTGTAGTAAAGACAAGTAAAACGAAATTTTGAACTATAAAAGATGAAATGAAATAGGATTGATATATTGTAACAGTGTAAATCTTTGGTAATAAATACACACTGGAATTATCCTTTAAACTGTTTAATAACGGAAAACATAAAATATCATATACACAGAACAGCATGTACGACAGGTAGAGTGACTGTCCTGAAAACGGGATAAAACCTAGAATCTTGAATCAAACACAGAACAGCAAGTCCGACAGGCAGAGTGACTGTCCTGGAAACGGGATAAAACCTAGAATTTTGAATGAATTTACAATTCGGTATTTAAAGAAGCTCGTATCTAAGGATTAAATTAAATATACACAGTTAATAAAACATTTAAGATACTAATTACATATAATAGAAATAATAAGGATGAAGCCTTATCATACAGTCTAAACTATTAATGAGTTGGCTGTCCACCATCGGTTACCAAGTTACAATGGCTTCAGGTATAATCGGTATTAAAAGAAATTTATTGAAATTTAAATAAGTTATTAAAACAACACATTGGACATTAAATGAATGAATGAATTAATAAATGAATAAATGCACAAATTATATCCCCATTACAATACTTATTGATGTCATTGATTATCACCTTAGTCAATTATTTATACTACTATATTATATCATCTAATCAACAGGTATTGATTTCATTGATTATCAGCTTAATCAATAATTTATACGACTATATTATATCATTTAATTAACAGGTGTGTTAAAAAATAAAGATGGTGTTCCAGAAGATGAAGAAAACTTTGATGAAGCTGTTAGAAATGTTAATACAGCGTTACATCCTACTTCAGTAAGTTTTTCTAGAAAGGCGTTTCTAGGTTACAGAGATTAAAAACATAAAGATATACATTAGTAGGAAAGAATTTATAAATTTAAACAAATTAGCGTTCATGAGATCAGATTTTGTCAAAAGAAGAAAGATAATTTCATAAATATGGCCGAATGGTTAGTGGGTGCGCGTTGTATCATAAGGTCTGTCATTGAGTCAACTGGCTTGGTTTCGATTCCCCGGTTGTACGTGTCAAGGAGTAGTGTCACCTGTCCAACCTCGTGGGTTTTCTCCAGGTCCTCCAGTTTCTTCCCACTTTTTATGAGTAGCTCCAGGGTTGACTTGAAAGGAAGATGACACTCTTTAAACCTTTTTGTCCCCCGCCTTTCGAAGAAAGCAGGGGACTATTAAAATGGGTTCGTCCGTCTGTCTGTCCGTCTGTCTGTCTGTCTGTCTGTCTGTCTGTCTGTCTGTCTGTCTGTCTGTCTGTCTGTCTGTCTGTCTGTCTGTCTGTCTGTCTGTCTGTCTGTCCGTCTGTCCGTCTGTCTGTCCGTCTGTCTGTCCGTCACACTTTTTGGGACACAATAACTCTCTTCCTAATTGAGCTAGAATGTTCAAACTTGGTGTATGTGTTTATTAGGTCAATGCCTTGATGGAGTTCGAAGATGAGCATTTTCCGCTTAGGGTAAGCAGAGATAAGCAATTTGATTGGTTGATGCTTTGGGACACGATAACTCTCTTCCTAATTGGGCTAGAATGTTCAAACTTGGTGTATGTGTTGATTAGGTCAATGCCTTGATGGAGTTCGAAGATGAGCATTTTCCGCTTAGGGTAAGCAGAGATAAGCAATTTGATTGGTTGATGCTTTGGGACACGATAACTTTTAATTGAGCTAGAATGTTCAAACTTGGTGTATGTGTTTATTAGGTCAATGCCTTGATGGAGTTCGAAGATGAGCATTTTCCGCTTAGGGTAAGCAGAGATAAGCAATTTGATTGGTTGATACTTTGGGGCACGATAACTCTCTTCCTAATTGAGCTAGAATGTTCAAACTTGGTGTATGTGTTGATTAGGTCAATGCCTTGATGGAGTTCGAAGATGAGCATTTTCCGCTTATGGTAAGCAGAGATAAGCAATTTGATTGGTTGATGCTTTGGGACACCCTAACTTTAGTTCTAATTAAGTGAGATTGATGAAACTTGGTGTATAGTTTCATTACAGTAATACCTTGTTATCTAAATTATCCCCCTTTGGTGATACAGTTTTTAGCATATAAACTAGATAATAATTATTCGGTTGACACACAATCAACGGCATAGAATACACGATGGCACAAGCTATAATAATTATTGATATAAAATATTATTTTATCGCAATTTAGCTGATATATAACTGGATAGCCCTCATAAATAAGTAGTGGAAGGAGGGAATCGATTTTCATATTCCGTTTTCCTGCAAATGTTATTTAACTTCTTTATTATATAATATTTGTATTTTTGTCCCCTGTCTTTCGAAGAAAGCAGGGGACTATTAAAATCGGTGTGTCTGTCCGTCCGTCACACTTTTTGGGACACAATAACTCTCTCTAACTGAGCCAGAATGTTCAAACTTGGTGTAGGTGTTTATTAGGTCAATGCCTTGATGGAGTTCAAAGATGAGCATTTTCTGCTTAGTGTAAGCAGAGATAAGCAATTTGATTGGTTGATGCTTTGGGACACGATAACTTTGGTTCTAATTAAGTGAGAGTGATGAAACTTGGTGTATAGCTTCATTACATCAATACCTTGACTAAGTTCGATAATGAGCATTTTCTGCTTAGGGTAAGCAGAGCGATAAGCAATTTGATTGGCCGAGACTTTGGAACACAATAACTCCCCTTCTAATTGAGGTAGAATGTTCAAACTTGGTGTAGGTGTTAATTAGGTCAATGTCTTGATGGAGTTCGAACATGAGCATTTTGTGCTTAGGTTAAGCAGAGATAAGCAATTTGATTGGTCAAGATTTTGGAACACAATAACTCTCATTCTAGTTGAGTTAGAATGTTCACACTTGGCGTAGGTGTCTGATAGGTGAATGCCTTGATGGAGATTGAAGATGAGAATTTTCTGCTTAGGGTAAGCAGGGATAAGCAATTTGATTGGTTGATGCTTTGGGACACGATAACTTTAGTTCGAATTAAGTGAGAGTGAGGACACTTGGTGTATAGCTTTATTACATCAATACCTTGACTTAGTTCGATAATGAATATTCTCTGCTGTCATGTCATGGCTGAGTTCAATGATTTACATTAGTCGATGCTTTTGGACAAGATAACTTTGATTCTATCTGATGGAGAGTGCTGAAACTTAGTGTATAGTTTGATTGCTCGATACTTTTGAAAAAAATAAATGTGCGATTAATAAATATGTGTCATCTATTTATTTTTGGATTTCGGCGGGGGACATCAGCCTCACTGTTGGCTTGTTTAGACCAAGAACTGGTCCCCAAGTGTTATTGAGGTGGGTTGCATGGTCTAGAGGTTTAACGCATGTGTGTGAAATCATAAGGTCTGTCATTGACTCCCTGCTTGTACGTGTCAAGGAGTAGGATCACTTGTCCAAACTCATGGATTTTCTCCGAGCCCTCTGGTTTCCTCCCACTGCTAAAGACCCCTACATGCAAACAAATTATTGACCTGGTTTCTGTGGAGTGGATGTTGATCTCTCTCTCTCTCTCTCTTTCTTTTGGTATGAGGTCACAATTCCAAGATGGCTGCAATGACATCATAGTGAGTCCTTGATCCATAGTACGATGGTTCTTGTTTATTGTAATTATAGTTATATTAGAATTTATGATAAATTTTAATTTATACTTTTAGGTACCATCAGATGTTCAGAAATTATTTCAAGATCCTTTATGTCTTAATTTAACATCAGAGGTATGATAAATATCTTCCTCTTAAAAATATTTTACACAGGGAAACAACGATCTAAGTCACAATATTGTCTTTTCGCATAAAAGGCAAAACAGACTTTTGGACGAGAAGGCTTGACGCGAACAGAACAACAAGTGGATTTAATTACAACTTCAAAATGATGTTTAATACGAATCATAATTACCAGTACAACAACTGACTTTCCAATTTTCAGCCAAATTAAGGTCAAATAATTACGATGGACTTGTATTTGTCTGGGAGGCCATTTCAGAAGGGGCTTGGTTCGATGTGACTCAATCGTTTTTATCTGAAATTGATTGTTCCACAGAAAGCTTATACAATTTGCTACCAGATGGCGCCATTAACTGGGGTTCGTTGAAAAAGTGACTTAGAACGTTCTTTCCCAGGGCTCTTCAATTGATAAAGACTGGATGGATATATGAAGAGTTTTTATTTTATACACGGCCACATTTCAAACATTTTTTTTTTTAAAATTCGATGTGAAACATTGGGACAATGAAAGGATGAGACATATTGATTTTCTCCGTTCTCCGTCCATCTATTGCAAAATGTTGGCAAACGGCTTGTTTCTAAAATATAATAATTTCCTTTCAAATTTTGCACTTATTGCGAACCATATACACTGTTTGTTGTAAACTTTAATTTGCTTTTAGGGGGATGGACGGCCGAATGGTTAGCACGCGCGTGCTGTATCATGAGGTCTGTCATTGAGTCAACTGGCGTGGTTTCGAATCCCCGGTTGTACCTGACAAGAAGTAGGGTCGCCTGTCCAACCTCGTGGGTTTTCTTCGGGTCCTCCGGTTTCCTCCCACTGCTAAAGACCCCTACTCTCCAGCGAATTATAGAAATAAAATGAAACCCTATGTTAGTCTCGAAATGACCTAGTTTGTGTCGAGTGGACATTAAACCCCATCTCTCTCTTTCTCTCTTTAATTTACTTTCTTTGTGTTTTCAGAGTAGACCATTTTGGATTTTAACACGAGCTGTAAAAGATTTTGTTGAACATGAAGGTCAAGGTAAGGTCATCCAAAATTAAGTGAAATAACACGCTATAACACACGTCAAGTTTTGTTTCTGTGTGTTTTTATTTTTAATAGGTGGATATTGTTGTAGTTTATTTGTGAATGTATTGGGGGTAGGGTTTTTATTTTCTTTTAGAAATTTATAGCATGTATGTTTTTTTATGGAAAATCTTAAACAAGCAGCAGCACAGCTTAGTATCTCCAACAACACCTGAGGTGTATCTTTTATTGTTGACATGCCATACAACTCCATTTCATTCATTCACCTGGGTATCATTTAATCTTGTGTATTTAGCATTAATTTCTTTCACATCAATTCAATATCAAATCTTTGTTTAAAAATTAATACTTTTTATACACTGTAACCCAAGTATCATTTAATCTTGTGTATCTAGCACTAATTTCTTCCACATTCGTTTTATACCAAACCTTTGTTTAAAAATTAGTAAAAATCATTACGAGATAAGCAATTTGGGTTGTCTAGACTTGAGGACACAATTATCTTGCTTCTAATAAAATTAGGATGTTAAACTTGGCAAAGATTGAAGTGGAATGTTCATTGACATAGATGTTCATTAGGTGAATATCATATCTGGGGAAGTGGGTAAGACGCTAGTTCGTTAACCTGGAGATCACGTGTTCCATCCCTTCATTGGCCAAGAAAAGTTCATTGGGATTTTCTGACTTGGTTTCCCCTTGTCAGTGGTGCAGGGTGGAGGGCCTGACAAGGACAGCTGTCTAGTTGTTCGGATATGACAAGAAAACGAGGTCCCGTGTACATATTGGCGTGCACGTAAAACATCACTTGGCATTTTGAATTCGATATAAGAGTAGGCCATAGCGCCGATGCCCGAGCAAAATTTCCCTCATAGAACACTGTTTGCCCGTCTTCATTAACCCAGTGGGAGCAGAACAGTAGGTCGTTAAACCACATTTCATTTCATTTTTTGCTTAGACTAGTCAGAAATAAAAAAATTAGATTTGTTGTATGTTGTGTTGCCTGGCAATGTATGATTTTTCCTGTTAAAGGTGCGCTGCCTGTTCGAGGAACTATACCAGATATGACATCAGATTCTGAACGTTACATCAGGTTACAATCAGTATATCGTGATCAGGCCGCTAGAGATATAGCTGCTGTAACACGTCGAGTTCATACGTTACTACAGGAACTAGGTCAAGTATGTGAAACCTTTTTATTTGTCTTCTTAATGATACTGCTTGGTTTATTTTAATATAGAATGTGACGTTACACCAATCTGATTAAAATACAGGTCTATATTTCGTTTCGTTTTTTTTTATACTTTGATGGCCTCTACTACATGAAGTTCTGACCGGTTGTTGTGGAAGGTCGTGTCAAGAGATCATACGAACGGCTTTTGGCTCTATGACGTCGGACATTTGATTAACCAATCAGGATTGATGTTTCTAATGGGTTACCCACAGCTCTGGGAACCTCACGCCAAAAACTTGCCGTAACAAACTGTTTCATTGGCTAATCCCATAAAAAACTGATTCATTGGCTAATATAACACTCTTCTAGATCCTAGTGTAGTAAAAACAAGTAAACAAAATTTTGAACTATAAAAAACGAAATGAAATAGGATCTGTGTTTTAATCAGATTGTGACATTAAACATACTGTACAGCTGGAGTTGATGAGAGAGCTTAAAGGAACCTTTGAAATCACTTCCTACTTTTCTGCTTTAATTAGACGAATGAAGACAGCCATAACACACTGTATATCGTATGCCCGTTTTCGTGGTCCCAGCCAGGGCTAATGCAGTGTGCTATGAGGGAAATTTTGCCCGGGCAGCGGTGCTACGGCCTACTATTATATCGAATTCCAACTGCCAAAGGATCTTTAACATGCACATTTATATGAAATGAAATAAAATGAAATGGGGTTTATTGTCCTACTGTTCTGCTCAGACTGGGCTAATGAAGATGGGTATACGCCATACTGTGTGCTATGAGGGAAATTTAGACCTGATGTCGGTGCTACAGCTTACTTTTATATCGAATTCCAACTACCAAGGGATCTTTAAGTGTACGCCAAAGTATACACAGGACATCAGTTTTTTGTCCCATACAAATGACTGTACATTGTCCGTGCCACGCCCCTGCCCTACATCACTGACAAGGGGGAACCACGCTAGAAAAGTCTGATGAACTTTCTTGGCCAACACTTGGACACATATAGGCTACAGAAGACATTATGTCTCCTATGGCTTTCAATTAATATTTTGAAATATTGACTCAAATTTTCACAGGTTGTCATTTATTTAAAGCAGTAATAATATGATCTGTTCTTTCTCTATGGCCCTTTGAATTATTTTCATGATGCAGAAATATTCCAGTTGTACATCTTAAAGTTCAGGGGCGGATCCAGAAGAGGGCGGCGTGGATTCGCCTCCAAAGTTATCTTCATTGAAGTCGCATTCCACAGCGGCATATCTCTGACTTCAATATTTATCATTAGCAATACTGGCAGTAAACTATAACATATACTTATGGAAGAAAAATTACTGATTTATTAGAGTGACTGTACGTCTGTCTTCTCTAGTCCAGTCGATGCAAAAAGGTAGGATATTAAACCCATTTCATTTCATTTGTTACTGTACTTGAAAATTGTTTATCCATAAGTATGTGTTATAGTTTATTACTCTATCCAGTTATTAAATGCCTCTAAAAGATTAACAATACTATCTTAGCTATGCTCCGTGAGAATACAGCCTCAATGAAAATGGGATTTTAATTATAAACTTTATAATTTTTTTTATGCTGTGTGTCAGGTAACTTCTATGATTTCATTTTGAAAATAATGTTTGAATTTATTAAGTTTTATATAGCTCGTAAGTACATAGCATTAATGCTCTTACAAATTTATAAGGAAAAAGATTCAGTTAGGTTTGAAAAAGAGTTGTATGCACACAATCTGAATAAAATACTGATCTATATTTCGGTTTTTTATACTTTCGATGGCCTACACTACATGAAGATCTGACCAGTTGTACTTGGAGGTTGCGTCAGAGGTCATACAAGTGGCTTTTGACCTTATGATGTCAGACATTTTATTAACCAATCAGTGTTGTGGTTTTTAGTGGGTTACCCACAGTTCCAAGCACCTCATGCCAAAAACTGGCCGTAACAGACTGTTTCATTGGCTAATCCGTCATATCATCCAGAACGTGGGTTCTGTAACAACTCTTCTAGATCCTAGTGAAGTAAAGACAAGTAAAACGAAATTTTGAACTATAAAAAACGAAACGAAATAAGATCTGTGTTTTTATCAGATTGGTAGGCACATGGCTGGATTTCCATTTGTCACCACAGATTTCAGGAAACATTTCTACTACCATGCACATCACGTCAAGAGTTGCTGAATTTCTCTTACAAACAAAAAGAAAATGTGATACCATATTGGTGACAATTTATTTATATTTATATTGTAGGATGAACCTCTGCTAGGTTGCAACCAGTTTAAAACATCCAGTCTTCTACATTCAGTTATTATTTTTATTCTACTTTATCGTAACTTTAAAGTTAGATTTCTCATCGTTTAAAGGAGCTAAACTTCTTTGATTTACGGCAAAATAAAGTAAAATCAATTGGATTGATCGTGCGTGGTATTTCGATTAGGGAATAGGTTGCCTGTCCAACCTCGTGGGTTTTCTCCGGGTCCTCCGGTTTCTTCCCACTGATAAAGACCCCTACGCGCAAGCGAATTATTGAAAGAAAATTGAACTATATGTTAGTCCTGAAATGACCTAGTTTGTGTCGAGTGGACGTTAAACCCTGTTTCTCTCTCGATTAGTGAGGGGGCAGGCTTTGTAAGATTAAGATCAAGTTGGCTTGTTTACTGATTTTAGTTTAGTTTTGGTTTACTGTGTCAACATGGTGGTATTTCAACTCTGGCTTTATCTATCGATGTAATATTCTTTTTTTAAAAAGCACATTGTCGCACCACAAAATAAATCCAATGAAAACAAGAATTTTATTTTTGACCCACATCAAAGATGTCTAGCCAATTGGAGTTTAATTGAATTATAAAACATTCTATTCTCAACTTCGTCGTGACATAACACATCCTTGGTATCCCCAGTGGTCTCATTCCGTTCTACTTCAATATACCCTAGGTTCATCCATGGGGTTTTCACATATTCAAATTATCTGCCCTTGATTGTAGCTTGATTCTATGAACCAATCAAAAAACAGTTTACCAACCAGTTTTGGCCTCATTACTTACGTTCACAACAATATGCTGGATTGTTTGTTGCAACAAGAGAAGAGTTAATTCCCTTTGCCAACTTCCTTTGTATTTAACAATTCTTTTGATTGGTTGATAAAAATAGCACAGTCATCAAGGGCAGATAATTTGAATATGTGTCTCCCTCATTGGTGAACCCTGGTGTTAGTTGAGTGAAACAGAATGAGATCACACTGGATACCAATGATGCACATAACATACAAATTAATCTTTCCCAAATCTAATTAAAGGCTCAATACCACTCTTGTTGTAACTGAATAATATATCCCAATCTTTATTCTGGTCAACAAATTGTACTATTTTACAATATTCCAATTAATTGATGATACAAATTTCATCTTAACACATCTAATTTAAAAAATTGGAAAAATTCAACTAAATGATTTGAAAAGCCTAACGTAAACCTTTTCAAATGTGACTTGGATTTTAAAATATTTTCGAACCATCTGGACAAGTAAAATAGGATGTAATGGATAATTTACACAACAGGTAGGGCCCTTAAACATCTAGTACTTAGAATAAAGCTATTATTTATTTTCTGGAGCTGTCAAGCCAACAAGAGTGTTATTGTCCCTTAAGTTGATTATTAAATTTTCAAAATATTGCAGAAATTTGTCTTTATAAATTCAAAAATGAGTTTTTAATTCATATTGAGTGTAGAAGTTTTATAATTCTTGCACTGTGCATGCTTCTGTCCTGCGTTGTATATCCTTCATATGATATAGAATCAGTTTTATAATCCATCCATTCATGCAATTTCAGTTTAACTTATTATTCAGCGATGGGAATGGCAGAGTTTTTAAAAACTATAATTACAATATATTTAACTTTTTTTAAAAATGAAATCTATCAATATTTGTTTGTTGATTTTTTCGAATGTTCTAGTTCTAATTCGCCACTTATTTTAAATCAGTTACTAAACATTTCAAGATTTGGTTTTAATTTTATAAATTTTGAATATGATTTGAATTTTGTTGCATAATTATTTATGACTAATCCCAGATTAAAATCAAACAAATTCACAGACATTTACTGAAACGATATTATCTTAATTCAGGAAAACTCTAAGCAAAGAAATTCATGTGCTGGATGACGATAAAAATAGTATTGGTAGTTCTTCATGTGTGGACTCATGTTGATTCTAGAAATCTATGTTTCATTTCGTTTTTTTATACTTATGATGGCCTCTACTTCATAAAGATCTGACCAGTTGTAGTGTAAGGTCGCGTCAGAGGTCATACGAGTGGCTTTTGACACTATGACGTCAGACATTTGAATAAGCAATCAGCGTGATGTTTCTACTGGGTTACCCCGAGTTCCGTGCACCTCACGCCAAGAACTCGCCGTAACAGACCGTTTCATTGGCTAATTTGGAAACATAAGAAACGAAACGAAATAGGATCTGTGTTTTAATCAGATTGACTTATGGAGTACCTGTATCTGAGTTTTAACAGTTGGTCTTGTATTTTATCATGAATATTTCACTTTCTGTATGAGACGATATCCTAAAAACCATGAAATAAGTTTGAATATGAGAGAATATCCTAAAATCATGAAATAAGTTTAAAAAATGAATTAAGATAATAATTCAGAATACACAAATAATCATATACTCATAATCATTTCATATAATTCCTCATCTTGGCAAAACCAGCTCTTTGATCTTGAGATTTGAAAATCTGTTATCTTGAAAGCTATAACAATAACCAGAAACTTACAGGTAAATCAACCTGCAATAATACTTTAGAACTGTTTAAATTATCGTGTTTAATTAAATTAGTGCCCGATCTCTTGATAATGACAAAGGTAAATCGTTACTGTATTTTTCAGACGAAATAAAACTTGGTTATAGCAATGATGAAATGGAGGGTGAGTGGGTAGTATCAATAAGTCCAAGTCCGGTAGTATAATGTACGAAACTGTAAAAGGGGACAGTCAGTGATATTTGTTCATCAGGCTAAGTGAGAAAGATGCTGGCTTGCTAGTCTGAAGGTTGCGGGTTTGATCCCGGTGTTGGCTAAGAAAGTTCATCAGGATTTCCCCTTGTCAGTGGTGCAGAACGGAGGGCCTGACAAGGACAGCTGTCTAGTCCTTCGGATGACCGAGGTCCCGTGTATACATTGGAATGCATGTAAAAGATCCCTTGGCAGTTGGAATTTGATATAAGAGTAGGCTGTAGGGCCACTGTGCAGGCAAAATTTCCCTCATAGCACACTGTATGGTGTATGCCTGTCTTCATTAGCCCACTCGGAGCAGAATAGTAGGACGTTAAACCCCATTTCATTTCATTTTATTCGGTCAAACACGATAATGTAGTGATGAAACTGTAGTGACTACTGAACCTATGAATGGGTTCTACTCAAGAGACTGTGAATTTTATTCTGGCCTTTGTAATTTCTGAATGTTTTCAGGTTTCAAGAAAATTAATTAATGAACTGGTTATATCAAGATAATCAACCTGCATGCTGTGTGCATGGTATTCAGCATTTTCCTGCAATTATTGCACATTATTCCATATAATCCTGATAGACAACATTATTCCATATAATCCTGATAGACAACATTATTCCATATAATCCTGATAGAGGGCTATACTATATACCGGAAAACACCATGTTATACTGAATACCGTAAAAGACCGGGAAAACACACTTAATACCGGAAAACACCCTAAATAGGTAATCCATGTTATACTGAATACCGTAAAAAACCTTAAATACCGGAAAACACACTAAATAACGGAAAACACTCTAAATAGGTAATCCGGAGAAGGGCTATACTATAAACCGGAAACTAACCCTAACCCTAACCCAGGCACACAGAGGACCAGGCTCCGGGTTACCTATTTAGGGTATTTCCCGGTATTTAGTGTGTTTTCCGGTATTTAGTGTTTTTCCAGTGTTTTCTGGTATTCAGTATAAAATGGTGTTTTCCGGTAGTTTTCCAGTGTTTTCCGGTATATAGTATTGCCGCTGATAGACAAGTGAAGATTTATTTACCTCGCTTTATTTCATTCAATGTATATGGGGCTTATTTTAGATGAGCTAATTTTAATCCATGTCTTAGACGAGAGATTATCTATCGTTGATAGTTTGAGCTAATTTTAATCCATGTCTAAGCTGGGAGATTATGTATCGTTGATAGTTTGATTTTGAAGAGTCCAGGGGAAGAACGATCCAAGTCACATTTTTGTCTTTTCGCATAAAAGGCAAAATAGACTTTTGGACGAGAATGCTTGACGCGAACAGAACAACGAGTGGGTTTAATTACAACTTCAAAATGATGTTTAATACGAATCATAATTACCAGTACAACTGACTTCAACTTTTCAGGCAAATTAAGGTTAAATAAAGGGTACGATGGACTTGTATTTGTCCGGGAGGCCATTTCAGAAGGGCCTTGGTTCGATCGTTTTTACCTGAAATTGATTGTTCCACAGAAAGTTTATGCAATTTGCTACCAGATGGCGCCATTAACTGGGGTTCTTTGAAAAAGTGACTTAGATTGTTCTTCCCCGGGGCTCTTCATATCAGATTCATCGGTTCAATAGAAACGCGACATATTATTACATATGATTTACCACTCCCTCCGTTACAAACCCAGTGCCTATAGGATTTGCCTTAATACAACTACTATGCAGTTGTCCTACGGTATGGATAATTGTATTTTGGAAGAGAGTCTGTTTCCCACTGGCTCAGAAGGGCCTTGGTTTGATGTGGGGTTCGTTGAAAAAGTGACTTAGATCGTTCTTCCCCGACCGGGGCTTTTCATTTGTTTTCTTAAAATGTTGAATAATCAATTTGAGGACATTTTCGAGTGAATTGATTCGTGAAAAATTGGAAATGTCCCAAAAATAAAAGTGACAATCAGTGACTTTCAAGATACATTGTGTAAGATTTAGAAAAAAAATATATTGAAAATTTCATTCAAATTACTTTATTCTGGTCGAAGTTATCAATGTTTATAGTTTTGACAAGATGTGTGCATTGATTGTTTATTGTGGTAACAACGGTGCTGGTTATTTGAGTCTTAGCCTCACTTCTCCATTTTTAAATTAAATCATTAAATGGCCGAACCATTCTAATTGAAAGTTGATTATGGTATTGTCATGTTAATAAATGTTTAATTGATAATTTATATAACATTTAAGGCCCAAAGAAAGACCTGCAGTAGACAGATTTAACTCTTGCATAATGTATGTTTCTGCCTATTGATGGGCAGCTTTAGCTCGTACATAATCCATCTTTAATTAAGAAGGTGTCCGTTGTGAGCCTTATGATGGATATAAAGAAACTTTCTTAGACTGAGTTGGAAACTGCACAGATTAAAACAACTGTAAACAGGCATTATGCAAGAGATAATTTGCCTATTGAAGGTCTTTCTTTAGGCCTTAAATGTTCATCTAAATTATACATTTATTAACATGAAAAGACCGTAATCAACTCTCAATGCCATCTTATCTGTCAGATTTTCATTGGATTTGAATCCGATCTGCTGTTCAACATCTGTTGATGATTAAACACAAAAATGGATAATCAAGACTTTGTTACTTATCGTGACAGCGCTAACAATAACAATCGGAGGCTACAAAGATTTTAAATTAAGGATTTTTCGGCTTAGAGTGAAGCAATTTGACTGAAAATTTTCAGCATAATCCATTTACATTATCTAGTTTTTAACTATTACAATGATAACTGCCAGTTCTTTATCTAATCTCCCATAATGTATCTTTAATTCTAATCTACCATAAATAAAAATTTCACCCGTTTTCCTGGTCTTTAAATGAGATAAAATTTCTAATACATATTTTTTTTATGTGATTATTTTGTATTTTTCAATAAATATCTTAATCTGACACACAGCATTTTTTATACATGTATTTCTCTATCTATTCTAGAATGGAATAATTTTAACTGATGTTAATTGTTGTATAAATTCTATTATTTTCAGAACCCTTGTAGTATTAGTGAAAAAGATATCAAAACATTTTGTAAGTAATAAGTTTAATACCATCTCTAAGTGTAAAATATGTTTTTATACGGTCACATATTCACGTGGATGTATAATGCCCTTGTCCGTCCACCCGTCTGTCCACACTTTGTTCGTGGACACTACTGGTCACTATTTTTTTCCGATTTTGACGAAACTTGAAATTAAGTCAACATATCCTTTCGATAACAGAAACCCGAATGTCCGTATTACCTGCAACAGGTAAATTTCAACTCCGAGTGAAGCCATTTGACTGAAATTTTCAACATGTTCTCTTTTCATTATCTATTTTTTAACTATTAGAGCTAGTACTGACAGCTCTTTATCTAATCTTACCTAATGTCCCTTTAATGATAGGGGGATCATGTGGCTAAGTGGGTAAGACACTAGCTCGCTAGCCTGGAGGTTGGGTGTTCGATCCCTGCATTGGCCGAAAAAGTTCATCCAGATTTTCTGGCGTTGTTTCCCCTTGTCAGTGATGCAGGACGGAGGGCCTGACAAGGACAGCTGTCTAGTCATTCGGATGGGATGAAAAACCGAGGTCCCGTGTACAAATTGGCGTGCACGTAAAAGATCCCTTGGCAGTTGGAATTCGATATAAAAGTAGGCCGTAGCGTCTCTGCCTGGGTAAAATTTCACTCATAGCACACTGTATGGCATATGCCCGTCTTCATTAGCCCAGTTTAGGAGCAGAACAGTAGGACATTAAACCCCATTTCATTTTATGTAATCTTACATAATGCCCCTTTAATGATATTTTTAACAATTGCCGATAATTTATTTCAGGTCGTAATTCTGCCTTTCTTCGTGTAATAAGATGTAGAAGTTTAAAGGAAGAATATAATCCAGAAACTGCAAATTTAACTTTAATAGGTAGGATATAGGACTCTAGGACAATAAGTCTGTGAACAATTTGTCCCCAGACAACTCCTCCCTGAGGACAATTCGTCTACGGACAATTCGTATCAGAACTATTAGTCCCTTAGAAATCTTCGACCCCTATGGCTATTCGACCCCGGAATATTGGGGATGAATTGTCCGGGGACGAATTGTCTGTTGGGACGAATTATCCTCGTCTAAGTGGGGGTTTTATGGCTGAATGGTTAGCGTGTGTGCGTTGTACTATAAGGCCTCCTGTCATAGAGTGAACTGGCATGGTTTTGATTCCCTGGTTGTACGTAACAAGGAGTAGGGTGGACTATCCAACCTCGTGGGGTTTCTCCGGGTCCTCCGGTTTCCTCCCATTGCTAAAGACCCCTACGCACAAGCGAATTATTGAAATAAAATTGAACCATATGTTTGTGACCTAGTTTGTGTCCAGTGGACGTTAAAACCCCAACCTCGTGGGTTTTCTCCAGGTCCTCCAATTCCCTCCCACGGCTAAAGACCAATATGCGCAAGCCATTTGAAATAAAATTTGAACCATGTGTTAGTCCCGAAATTACCTAGTTTGTGTTGAGTGGACATTAAAATCTCTCTCTCTCGATCTCTCTCTCTCGATTTTTAAAAGGGCTTTGAAGATAAATATTAAAATATTAAATATATTATTGTAGGTCAACATTTAGAGGATGAAGATGGTGATGACGTGGTATTTTATACGTTACTACGATCTGTAGATAAATTCTACGAGAAATATAACCACTACCCTGGCTATTATACACAACAGGTCGAATCAGATATAACAGAATTAAAGGTACTTGTATATACTCTAGAGCATAATCTTATTGTGTCAGAAATATAACCACTACCCGGGCTATTATACACAACAGGTAGAATCAGATATAACAGAATTAAAGGTTCTTTGTAAATTTGTTTGAAATACTCTAGAGCATAATCTTATCAGATATAACAGAATTAAAGGTACATGAAATACTCAAGAACATGATCTTTTTGTGTCAGCAGGAGGGGTTCGGTGGCGGAATGGTTAAAATGAGCACGTTGTATCATAAGGTCTGTCATTGAGTCAACTGGTATGGTTTCAAATCCCCGGGTGTATGTGACAAGGAGTAAGGTCGCCTGTCCATCCCTGTGGGTTTTCTCCGGGTCCTCTGGTTTCCTCCCACTGCTATAGACCCCTACGCGCAAGTGAATAAAATTGAACCATATGTTAGTCCCCAAATGACCTTGTTTGAGTCCAGTGCACATAAACTCTCTCTCTCTCTCTCTCTCTCTCTCTCTCTGCCAACACACTTATTGAACCCACAACCTCTTGGCTCCTAGGGTTTAAAGGAATTACAATATATTTATCCAGTGTTGCAGTGACCTTACAATATTATGTACCGGTATATATTTTTCAGGCATGTTTATCAAAGTTATTACAAGATTGGTCTATATCTTCTACAGTTAAAGATGATTATATTCATGAAATGTAAGTTTTAAAGTTACAACATCAAGGCCAAAAAACACACTTCCTTCAAATCCATTGTATATCCAACCTGAAGACTAATATTCTTAAACATAGTTTGAAAAGTTGGATTATACGGTCCAAGGTGTTAATGTAGATTATGATTTCTAAGGGACAGTCACAAAATATCAACACTTGCGTCCAAATGAATAACCTACAGATAGATCTTTACCCACTCACCCATCCACGCTGACAGAATATGTTGACATATTTAAGTTCATGATTCAACATTTAATTTATCATTTTCTATCTGCGTTGTCGCTCAACCCAGTTTGGGCACGATGGTCCTTAACCTGTCTGTCAATGCAGACCCTCATGTTTATAAAATTGATTGAGTTCAATGATTAACATTTCAAGCTAAAGCTAAACAGAGCTAAGCAATTTCATGGGTCGATGCTTTAGGACAAGATAACTTTGATTCTATCTGATAGAGAGTGATGTAACTTAGTGTATAGTTGATAATTTGTTCGATTCCTTGTAACCTTTGAAAAAAAATTAATTTCCTATTAATTATAATATGTGTCATCTATTTATTTTGGGATTTCAGCGGGGGAGATCAGCCTCACTGTTGGCTTGTATTTATACTATGAGAGGCCGAAAAGGTGACTTTATTTGTGGTAATTCCTTCAACATTCTATAAAATTGAAACGTGATTATTTGTATTTTATACAGGTGTAGATATGGTGCCTCGGAACTTCACACAATATCAGCTTATATAGGTGGTGTAGCCGCTCAAGAAGCTATTAAAATGGTCACAAGTCAATTTCTACCCATCAATAATACTTACATCTATAACGCCATGAAACAATCATCAACAACATTAGATTTATAAATTATATATAAATATTGTACAATAAAATATAGCTCTTGGTTTTCATAGTATATTACCTGGCGTTTGTTTTACTTTTCTGCAGTGGGAGCCACGGTGGCTATGTTGGTAAGACACTGACTCACTAGTCTGGAGGTCGCGTGATTGATCCCTGCATTGGAATATTTCAAGCCATATGCAGATTTGGCAAGTTGAGTGATGCCTAGTTGGTCAGATGGAACAAAAAAAACTAAGGACCACCGTGTACATAACAGAACACTAGATGGAGAGTAAACTGAAATGTAACCATAGAAACACGATCACTATAGGATAGTCTCAAAATAAAGTATTGTCTTGTTGAGACATTCTGTTGCTTTCTTTTATTTACAGGGGGGGTGTTGGATGGCCGAATGGTTAGCATGTGTGCTGTATCATAAGGTCTGTCATTGAGTCAACTGGCATGGTTTCGATTCCCTTACAAGGAGTAAGGTCGTCTGTCCAACCTCATGGGTTTTCTTCGGGTCCACCGGTTTCTTCCCACTGCTAAAGACTCCTACGCGCAACTGAATTTTTTAAATAATATTGAACCATATGTTAGTCCCAAAATGACCTAATTTGTGTCGTGGAAATTAATTTTGTCTTAAATATTGGATATCAGAAGCCCATCTTTTACTGGTAAGATCCCATTATCAATGTTGATTTAAATTGACAAATAATTTGTGTTTTCAATGTCAAAGACTTTGGATGATATTGAGTTAGAGACTTAGCTACTTTAAGGTAAAGTAATATAATAGTAGAACCAGAATCAAGGGCTTGGACCGCATCAACAGTCAGAAGTCATTTTGGATTTACACTTCCGGAACTTTCGACCATAATGCGTCAAGAGGTACAATATGGGCATACTCAAGGAAAAATTCACCATACAATTGCGGTTGATGATTTACCCTAAAAATGGATAATCAAGACTTTGTTTATTATCATAACAAAGGTAGCAATGACACTCAAGGCTACACTTTAATTGTACCAGATCTAGGGCAGTAAGGGATATTAGGGGCCCCCGGTAGCCTACTGGTAGGTACCAACAGATTTTCGGGGGCCCAGGAAATCGCTGCCTAAATTGTCTCAGATGCACTGAAATTAATCCTGGATGAAAACACGTACCTCAGGCACTCAAGGGGGTGGGGTACATACTAGTACGACCCGCGGTCAGTATGAAAAATTTGAACAAACAACAATGGGGCCCCCGCACAGTTGGTATGTCCCGGGCCCCCCACAAGGTTAATCCGGCACTGCTGTCTATCATTAAGTCAAGTAGCATGGTTTCGATTCCCCGCTTGTACGTGACAAGTAGTAGGTGTCGCCTGTCCAACCATTCGTGGGTTTTCCCTGGGTCCTCCGGTTTCCTCCCATCACAAAACATTCCCAGAATTACATTAGGAATTTACTCAACTTTCAATCACTGTTTATGAGAAATATCTTTGATAGACATTATAGTGTCTTATTAATGTATTATTGATATATTAAAACAAATTAAAAGTTTTATAAAGGGCTATTATAATTTAGTTAAAATAAGGCAAACAATATTGAGTAAATACTTAAGTATGCGCGTGCGCGGGGGGAGGGGGCAATGTCGGTGGCATCTATTATCGGGCTAGATCTAATTCTCAAGGCCAACTCAAGATTTCGTCAAGATTGCCGGGATGTAAATAAGGTTAGGGCACACGATTGTTGGCGAGATTGTAGGTTAGGGTTAGGGTAAGCGTTAGGGCTAGGGTTGGGATTAGCGTTAGCCCAATTACTGTTTCAGTGTTTACACCTCGTGACCTTTGACCAAACATGGTCTTAGTTCTAACCATTGAACAAGCTTTCTGGAGCCAGAGAGTCAAATTTTTCGACATATTGTGTGATTAATGCATCTAATTTGCTATTGAATTTATATCCCCACTTTAGTTTTGATAATTTGGAATATAATATGCATCTGAAGTTTTAACAATTCCAGGTCCAAAAACTGCGTGGTGAGGAGTGCGGTTCCGGTCCAAAATATAGCTACAACCGGTAAAACAAAAATGGCGGGTTCCTCATCAACTGAAAAACATTTGAACAGTTGGATAATAGAATATGCTTGTCATGCAGCGTGGAAGGAATTTTCAACAACTATGGTTGTTGAGTCTATTAGAGACTTTGTTCAAGGTTAGCATAAAATCTAAAATGAAGCGTTTTGGTAACGCCAATCGCAGTGAAAAACTAAAACTAGAACTAGGTCTAGCTAGGAGTAGGAAAGGAAGTTATTTTTTCACCTCTTTATTAATATTATTAATATAGTAACCATTACCCGCGGCCGTAGATATTGTATTAAAGGTGGGGAGCATCGACGAATAGGGCCTACAGCTGGGTGCACACCAAATTTCAAGCGATTTTATCGATAAGTTTTTATTTTAGAGATCCGCTTACTTTTGAAATAGAGAAGGACGCTATATTCTGTTTACTTTTAGACTCGAATATCAAGTCCACAAAATAATGATAAATTAATCTGGGTCATGCCTAATTCTACTCTCTTGTAATCCCATTCATGTCCGAATAGTCCATTCATTAAATGGACGTCAAGCTAGATAGTAGAAATAGGATCATTTCTGTAAATACAGTGTAAATCTGATAGTTATATTATATTAGTTCATTAGAAACATTCTCTGATCGGACGCCTGACCGCTCCTACCCATCCCTATACAGCTGCAATATGAAAATACCGCTCTTCCCCACCTCTCTTCTAAGGCTAATTTGGAATCCTTACCAACTATTTTTCACTGTCATTCTTCTAAATGTTCGCTATAAAAAATTATTTCTCGTCACATGCGACACAAATTTAATAATTCAACGCTATTTTCAAGTAGAATTTTGCGATTAAAAAACATACACAAAATATGTTTGAGCTGATCAGCCTTTACAAGACTCGAACATACACAGATTGTATGTTTGACATGACTTGTGGAATATGTCTAGCCTCGTTCTTCGCGTCCCTTGATACAAATGTTTGAGAATCAGATGGAGAAGATCAACACGATGGTTGAGAATTACAGGTTAACAGGTAATTCTTGTTCTATCACAGGGTGTTGGTTTGCCGAATGGTTAGCACTTGCGCGTTGTATCATAAGGTCTGGCATTGAGTCAACTTGCGTGGTTGTACATAGCAAGGAGTAGAGTCGACTGTCCAACCTCGAGGATTTTCTCCGGGTCCTTTGGTTTCCTCCCACTGTTAAAGACCCCTACGAGCAAGCGAATTATTGAAATAAAATTAAACCATATGTTAGTCCATATGTTAGTTTGTGTCAAGTGGACATTACCCCCCTCTCTCTCTCTCTCTCTCTCTCTCTCTCTCTATCTCTCTCTCTTCTCTCTCTCTCTCTTTCTCTCTCTCTCTCTCTCTCTTGTGTCACAGTGTAATTTAATCATTTTTATCTTCTAGGTACCATCTCACTGCCACATGCTAGAACAAGTAAATTGTTATCGGATATTTATTTCTTAGTATTGATATGCCGTCTGTCAGACGGAGAAGATTATCAGACGTCCTATGAAAAATCCACCGATTCCTCAGAGACAAAAACAGTATTGGAATCAGTCTTACAGTTTTTTGACAAATATTTAGCCCCTTATCTTGAAGGAACGAGTGGGCCTGAAAATATCAAGGCTGTGAAACAAGCATCTCGGTATCGTAGTTTAATCAAGGCACAGGTACTAAAACTTGATCTAGTATATATATATATTATATGTTCTGAATAAATCTCAAGTTTCAATTTGTTTTTTATAGTTCAAAATTTCGTTTTACTTGCCTTCACTACACAAGGATCTGGCAGAGTTGTTATATAATGAGTTTTCTGGGTGATGTGAGGGATTAGCCAATGAAGCGGTCTGTTACGGCAAGTTTTTGGTGTAAGGTGCTTGGAAATGTGGGTAATCCACTAGAAACACCAACACTGATTGGTTAATCAAATGTCTGATGTCATAGGGTCAAAAGACAAGTATGACCTCTGATGCGACGTTCCACTACAACCGTTCAGATCTTGACGTAGTGTAGCAGGCCATCGAAAGTATAAAAAAAACAAAACGAAATATAGATCTATGTTTCAATCAGATTGCCTTGTAAACCATAATGTTGTGGAAGTTGAACCTCTAAAAGGAATATTAGTATTTATTATATCACAATTTTTTAATGAATGATAATAAAGTCCAGGATACCTAGACATACATTGTATCCAATCTAATTAAATTATAGATCTATATTTCGTTTCGTTTTTTATACTTTCGATGGCCTACACTACATTTAGATCTAACAAGTTATAGTGGGAGTTCACGTTCTATGACGTCAGGTTCCATGCAAGCGACATTTGACCCGATTACGTCAGTCATTCGATTAACCAATTAGCGACCGCCATTTATTTTTTTATCTACTTTTGCTTTGTTTTGATTTCTATTGCCGCTAATGTCTACCCACAGTTCCGCGCAAAAAAGGTCAAACGCTCGATTCGACAGACAATTTGATTGGCTGACCCCTCATTTCAAGCAGAACAATAGTTAAATAACAACGTTTTCAGATCCTAGTGTAGTAAAGACAAGTAAAATCAAAATTTTGAAGTATAAAAACGAAACAAAATAGGACCTGTGTTTTAATCAGATTGAGACATATCTTGACTAGTGCACAAACAACAAACATCAAAATCAGTGTACTAGGTATTTTTGGGTATTTATTTTTAAATTAGATAACTCTACAATTATATTTTGTGGAGTATCCTTACATACAGGTATATATCTTTTAGCAGGTGTTGAATGACTAAGACTTATTGTAATTTATTTTATGGATCCCTACATTATTTATCGATGTTTATACCAAATAAGACATGCAGATGAACATGTTCTCAAATCACGTTTTATATTATTATTTATTTTAAAGTGTGGTACAAATGTTTATTATGTTTATTTCAGTCTGTTATAACATGTGGTAGAGCTGATGATTTTGATACAGCACAGCTTGTGTATGATAGACAATATTCAAATATACACACTTCTCATGATAAGGTAGGTATATCATGGTTAGACCTAACCCTGGCATCTAATAAAATATACACACTTCTAATGATAAGGTAGGTAGATATATCACGGTTAGACCTAACCCTGGTATCTAATAAAATATACACATTAGTTCTAATGATAAGGTTGGTATATCATGGTTAGACCTAACCCTGATGTCTAAAAAAATATACACCCTAGTTCTAATGATAAGGTAGATATCAAAGTTAGACCTAACCCTGGCATCTAATAAAATATACACACGTGGCTAAGGCAGACGTTCGCTAGCCTGGAGGTAGTGGGTTCACTTCCAGTGCTGGAGTGGTTTCCCTTTGTGAATAGTGCAGGATGGAGGGTCTGACAAGGACAGCTTGGATGGGACAACAAACTGAGTTCTCGTGTACACATTGGCATGCACGTAAAAGATCCCTTGGCAGTTGGAGTTTGATATAAGAGTAGATCTTAGTGCCATTGTCTGGGCAAAATTTCTCTCATAGCACACTGTATGGTGTATGCCCGTCTTCATTAGCCCAACTGGAGTAGAACAGTAGGACGTTAAACCCCATTTCATTTCGATTTTAAATCTATTTTTCAGGACTGGTCATCAAGATTAAAAACCTTGCTAAGATCAAGAAATAAAAACCATAGATTAATCAAAGAGAATTCTTATAGCAAGTTCTTAGAAATAATGGTGGAATATTTAAAACCTCTAGTTGAAATGAGGGAACGACCATATCTGTTAAAGGTAATAGTTTTAACCTTTGAACAGAGAGAGACAGAGGGGAGGGGGGGGGGGGAGAGGGAGAGAGAGATCTCAGACAAGGGAGAGAGAAATAAGGAAACGATTTGAGTAATTTTTTTCACCCCGATTCGCTGAATTTGAAAATGAGTTAAATTGGATAAATAAAGAGAGAGAGAGAAGGGGTTTAACGTCCACTCAACACAAACTAGGTCATTTCGGGACTAACATACGGTTCAATTTTATTTCAATGATTTGCTAGTGTGTGGGTGACCAAATGGTAATGTGTGTGTGTTTGATCATAAGGTCTGTCATTGAGTCAAGTGGCATGGTTTCGATTCCCCGCTTGTACGTGACAAGGAGTATGGTCGTCGTCTGTCCAAACCTCATTGGTTTTCTGTGGGTCCTCCGGTTTCCTCCCACTGTTAAAGACCCCTGCGCACTAGCAAATTATTGAAATAAAATTGAACCATTTAATTGAAAATTAAAATTTTAGTTTGTTTTATTAATTTATTCAATTAAATATTATCATATGTGTTTTTATTCAGCTAACCAATAATATAAGTAGATTATTTATAATATTAAAAAATGGTACACAACCCTCAGACTATAGATATTATGCTAGACCACTTTGTGTTGTGTTTACCACACTACCGCACATGATTGCCAGAGTGATGGCAGGAGAAACAAGGAATCAATTCAAAAGGTCTTAGCTACATTAAACCCCATTTTATTTCTATGCATTGTTGACTGTCATTATTTGATTCCAGGTAGAAGATTCATACTGTGATATGGTAACGAAAATGAAATCCACGGAAACAAGGTCTGTATACTGAAACTAAACACTAATAGGGTTATGGCTAATAGCTAATAGGGTTATGGCATGAGTTGGAAAATAAATTTAAAAAAAAACAAATCTGGTAACAAAACAGTACAGAAATGTTTAAAGTAGCATTATGTAAGATTAGATAAAGAGCTGGCAGTTCTCACTATAATAGTTAAAAACTAGATAATATAAAGGGAATATGCTGAAAAATCCAGTCAAATTAATTTATTCTGAGCCAAGAAAACCCCATTTCAATAACACTGTAGCCTCGATTGTTATTGTTACCGTTGTTACGATAATAAACAAAGTCTCAATTATCCAGCCATTGAACTGCAGAAAGATTCAAATCTGTTAAAAAACAGACTCATCAGATGGCATCAAGAGTTCATTATGGTCTTATGTTGATAAATGTCTAATTAATAGTTTATATAACATTTCAGGCCTAAAGAAAAACATGCAATAGGCAGATTTAGCTCTTGCATAATGCATAATTGTGATTAGATAATGGATTCCTTCCAAATAATTCTGACTGCTACTATTCTAATAGAAAAGATAGTTGTATGTTAATACATATTTATAATATTTTTATATTAATAGAATAATTCAAGCTTCAAGTTTAGCTAGGAACGGTGCTATTCAAGATAAAGCTGTCACATCCACCCAAATAAAACTCGCTCAACAAAAGGTTGGTTACATTTATTCTATTAGTGTTTAAGTTCAAGGTCAATCAAGTCGGTTGTTAGGTGTGGGTACTTGATTCAAATCTTTGGTTTGTGGGTTAGACAGAATCTTCAAAAATTGAAAACAATCGTCCAAAATCCTAGTATTACACTTCACTGTAACCCAGGTATCATTTAATCCTGTGTATCTAGCGCTTATTTCTTTCACTTTCTAAAGATACACAAGATTAAATGATACCTGGGTTACAGTGCTTATAGTTAATAGTTATAGCCATTAAAATTGACCACAAATATTGACTACAAGGTTTGCACACTCCTTGAAAATCCTTTAAAAATGAAAATATGATTTCCAATGCTGGAAAATCCTGGAAAAACAAGATCACTCCTTGGAAACACCTGGAAAATTAACATTTGTGGTTTAACTATATATTTTAAGATATAAAACTGAACGGTCATCAAATGTTTCCTCAAAAGTTTGTCGCTGTAAATGTTCTTGAGTCAGTCGAACAATGTTCTTCAAGCGTAAAAAGAAATTTGTTGTGAGGTAGAATTCTATACAGTGACTCCTGGAATCTGATAAATAACTCCTGGAAAACTCCTAGAATTTTAAATGTTCTGAGTTGTGCACACCCTGTTATAACCATTGAAATTGACCACAACTATTGACTACAATATTCCATACAATTTGGCATTACAATATTGTTGTGACACATGGCCAGACTGCTAGCCTGGATGTCGGGTGTTCAATCCCTGCATTGGCCGACAAAGTGCGTCCAGATTTTCCGGCATGGTTCCCCCTTGTCAGTGATGCAGGACGGAGGGCCTGACAAGGACAGCTGTCTAGTCGTTCGGATGGGACGAAAAACCGAGGTCCTGTGTACACATTGGCGTGCATGTAAAAGATCCTTTGGCAGTTGGAATTCGATATAAGAGTAGGCCGTAGCGTCATGGTCCGAGCAAAATTTCCCTCATGGCACACTGTATGGCGTATGCCCGTCTTCATTATGGGAGATTAGATAAAGAGGTGGCAGATCTCACTGTAATAGTTAAAAACTAGACTGAAAATTTCTGTCAATTTGACCCATTCTGAACCGAGAATTTAGCGATTGAATTTTCGGCCTAGCCTCGATCATCATTACTAAAGTCGGGACAATAAAAAATATAGTCTCAACTATCCATTTCATGAATGAAAGTTGAACAGCAAATCGGATCCTAATCCAGTAAATATCACAGGCTAGAGATGACATTGAGAGTTGATTATGGTCTGGATAGGTTATAATCAATGTCTAATTAATAATTTAGATAACATTTTAGGCCTAAAGAAAGAGCTGCAATAGGCAGATTTAGCTCTTGCATAATGTATGTTTAATCTGTACGTTTATTTGTGATTATTTCTGCGTATTGTGTTGTGTCCTTATGTTTGTCTTGTGTAATTACTATTCGGTTGGATGGCCGAATGGTTAGCACGTGCACGCTGTATCATATGTTCTGTCATTGAGTCAACTGGGGGGTTTCGATTCCCCGGTTGTAGGGTCGCCTGTCCAACCTCATGAGTTTTCTCCGGTAGATAAACAATCTACGCTACTTTTTGTCATAACTGCAATAGGCATATTTAGCTCTTGTATAATGTATGTTTAAGAAAGAAATGCTTTGTTATATATAGAGGTATATTGTGTATGATTAATATTTATTATAATAAAATATATTTTAATTATTTTAAGAGAAGAGAAGAAACAGTTCGTGATATTGAGAGAGATAACAGTAACAACAACCATGTACACACAACACAAAATTCAGCAGGTAGTAGGTCATATTTCTCATAATTACAGGTAGTGGGGTAGTGGGTCATATTTCTCACAATAACAGGTAGTGGGCCATATCTGTCACAATAACAGGTAGTGGGCTATATTTCTCACAATAACAGGTAGTGGGTCATATTTCTCACAATAAAAGGTAGTGGGTCATATTTCTCACAATAACAGGTATTGGGTCATATTTCTCACAATAACAGGTAGTAGGCCATATTTCTCACAATAACAGGTAGTAGGCCATATTTCTCACAATAACAGGTAGTAGGCCATATTTCTCACAATAACAGGTAGTGGGCCATATTTCTCACAATAACAGGTAGTGGGTCATATTTCTCACAATAACAGGTAGTGGGTCATATTTCTCACAATAACAGGTAGTAGGCCATATTTCTCACAATAACAGGTAGTAGGCCATATTTCTCACAATAACAAGTAATGGGCCATATTTCTCACAATAACAGGTAGTGGGTCATATTTCTCACAATTACAGGTAGTATTCCATATTTCTCACAATAACAGGTAGTAGGCCATATTTCTCACAATAACAGGTAGTGGGCCATATTTCTCACAATAACAGGTAGTGGGTCATATTTCTCACAATAACAGGTAGTGGGTCATATTTCTCACAATAACAGGTAGTATTCCATATTTCTCACAATAACAGGTAGTAGGCCATATTTCTCACAATAACAGGTAGTGGGCCATATTTCTCACAATAACAGGTAGTGGGCCATATTTCTCACAATAACAGGTAGTGGGTCATATTTCTCACAATAACAGGTAGTGGGTCATATTTCTCACAATAACAGGTAGTAGGCCATATTTCTCACAATAACAGGTAGTAGGCCATATTTCTCACAATAACAGGTAGTGGGCCATATTTCTCACAATAACAGGTAGTGGGTCATATTTCTCACAATAACAGGTAGTGGGTCATATTTCTCACAATAACAGGTAGTATTCCATATTTCTCACAATAACAGGTAGTAGGCCATATTTCTCACAATAACAGGTAGTAGGCCGAATGGTTAATGTGTGCACGTTGTATTATATGGTCGGTCATTGAGTCAACTGGCATGGTTTTGCTTCCTTGGTTGTATGTGACTAGGAGTAGGGTCACCTGTCCAACCTTGTGGGTTTTCTTCGGTTTCCTCCCACTGCTAAAGACCCCTACGCGCAAGCGATTTAATGAAATAAAATTGAACCATATGTTAGTCCCGATATGTTCTGGTTTGTGTCAAGTGGATGTTAAATCTCTCTCTCTCTCTCTCTCTCTCTCTCTCTCTTCCATGAAATAATGATTCAAAGTTTGCCTTGTAGTTGGATTTTAGTTCAAATGTAATTTTTGTTTTGCAGCGTCTCCGTCCAAACGGAATCACACATCACCACAGAAGTCTTCACATTCCTCACCTCCAATGTCTCCCCCCAAATCACCTCAACAATCACCTTCAAAATCACCCCACAGGTAAATAACATATGTCTCATTTACAGGTGTCTAACACAATCTGATTCAAACACAGATCCTATTTTTTTTATAGTTTTCGTTTTTTATAGTTCAAAATTTCATTTTACTCGTTTTCACAACACTAGGATCTGGAAGAGTTGTTATATAACACACGTTCTGGATGGTGTGAGGAATTAGCCAATGAAACGGTTTGTTATGACGAGTTCTTGGTGTGAGGTGCACGGAACTGTGGGTTTTACTTGTCTTTACTACATTAGGATCTGGAAGAGTTGTTATATAACCCACGTTCTGTATGATGTGAGGAATTAGCCAATGAAACGGTCTTGGCGTGCTGTGCACAAAACTGTGGGTAAACCACTAGAAATGTCAATGCTGATTGATAATCAATGTCTGACGTCATAGGATCAAAGCCACTCGTATGACCCCTGACGTGACCTATCGCTATAACTTGTCAGATCTTCGTGTAATGTAGGCCATCGAAGGTATAAAAAGACTAAACAAAATATAGATCTGTATTTTAATCTGATTGATGCCTAACAGTAAGTCCAAAACGTGACATTATTGCAATCTTGTGACATGGAATTCAGTCAACGAAGTCCTAAAAACACATTTAGAGTGAACAGAATTGTGAGCTATGATGATTAGATAAAGGGCCTTATGTTCGTTTAGATAAAGAGTTGACAATTGGCAATATTGGCATGCACGTAAAAGATCCCTTGGCAGTTGGAATTCGATATAAGAGTAGGCCATAGTGCCGCCATCTGGGCAAAATTTCCCTCATAGCACATTGCATGGTGTATACCTGTCTTCATTAGCTCAGTTCGGAGTAGAACAGTAGGACGTTAAACCCCATTTCATTTAATTGCAATCAATTTTTAATAAACATATTGTAGGCCTATTGAAGAAAGAATTGCTGAACGAGAAGCACAGAAACGAGCTCATACCAAATCAATCAAGTAAGTACCTGTAGTTGGGAGTAGAAAACTAGAAAACTCATTAATTACAAAATGATTTACAAATATAGGTGGATGGAGAATGTGGACGTATATTGTCAGCTCTCAGTCCATCATACACAATTTCTGTTACTTCCAGAGTTCTGGCCCTTGTTTCACTTTGTAGAACCTTATGACCGCTAAAACAACAAAAGTTATTATCCAATGTGTATGAAATTTATATGCATAATTTTAATTAATAAAACTTAGAAGCCTAGACAATTATATACAACTTCTAGAGTTGTGGCCCTTGTTGAACCTTGTGAACTCTATAACAATGTTATCATCTGATCTGTATGAAATTGATATCAGTGTCTTGAAAATTCTCCCATCACCTACAAAATAATAAATATGCGACAACCTTTGTTGACTGTTTTGACAATTTAGCTGCTGTGGGTGTATGTTTTATTGCCTGGCAACATCTCTTTCATTTTTATGACCCCTTCCCTTTCATTTTTATGACCCCTTCCCTTTTTGTGTCCATTTTTGACAACTATAAACGTTCACTTAAAGATACATTATGTGAGATTCGGTAACGAGTTGGCAGTTCTCACTATAATAGTTAAAAACTAGATAATGTAAAGGCAATTTGGTGAAAATTTCATTCAAATTGATCCACTATGAACCGAGAACTAAGCGACTGAACTTCCCATAATCCTCGGTCATCATTACTAAAGTCAGTACGATAAACAGCATAGTCTCGATTATCCATTTAATTGTTTAATCGAGAAGGAAAGTTATGCAGTAAATCGGCTTACAATCCACTAAAGATCGCAAGCTAGTGCTGCCATCTAGAGTTGATTATGGCCTGGATAGGTTATTTAATGTCTAATTAATAATTTAGATAACATTTCAGGCCTAAAGAAAGACCTGAAATAGGCAGATTTAGCTCTTGCATAATGTATGTTTAAACAAACTAACAGTAAGGCAATAAGAAAAAGGGGAAATATTTCGTAATGGTGTAACATATAATTTTAGGAAAAATGATTTTGTATACAGGAAGAATGAAAACCGTGAAAATCGTCATCAAGTATTTAGTTCTGATTCTGTATCAGATTTAGGTGATAGTTCTGATGAAGAAAGTAAGTTTTAGATTGTTCAAATATTATCTCCCTTGTATCTTTTTTTAATATGCATCTCTGGGAGGTTTGATGGCCGAATGGTTAGCTCGTACGTGCTGTATCATAAGGTCTGTCATTGAGTCAACTGGCATGGTTTTGATTCCCTGGTTGTACGTGACACGGAGTAGGGTCATCTGTGCCACCTGCTTTTTTCTGCTTCCTCCATTTTTCTCCCACTGCTAAAGATCCCTATGGGAAGCAAATCATTGAAGTAAAATTGAATCAAATGTTAGTCCCGAAATGACCTAGTTTGTGTCGAATGGACATTCACTCATTGGGTCAGTATTTACGATGTTAAACCATATTTTATCGATGTAAAACCCTATTTTATTTGTTTTTTTTATCAGTATTTGGTGTCTTATAAATGTTCCCATTATCTATAATAAAATAAATATATGACAACCTTTGTAGAGGCTAATTAGCCTCTGTGAGCGTATGTTTTGTTGTTTGGCAACCCATCTTTATCTTTTGGTCTTTTTACAGTTCCAAGTAAAATACCTCACAGGAATCTAAAGAGTCCTCAATCACGCAATAGCTTGGCACCCCCTAGAGACGGAATCTACAGAAATAGAAACAGTGTCTCTTACGTGTCATCAACAGCTAAACGCTCCAAATGGACGCATGCAGAATCTTTTCAACTATTCAAGGCAGTCAAAGAAGTGGGTGTCGGCAGATGGGCGCAATGCAAAGAGATAATAAATACTACACGTTCGTCAGTTAATTTAAAAGATCGCTGGAGAACAATGGTTAAATCTAAATTAGTAGAGACATTTGTTAAGGATTATGGTCCAATAGGTTGATGATCGGTTTCGTGTTTTATCATTCATTGTTATTCATAATATATCGAACATTGAGAGTCAGAAAACAAACAAAATGAAAGTAGAAAATATTCATAAGTTAAGGATTATTGTCCAATAGGTTGATGATTGGTTTCATGTTTTATCATTCTTTGTTATTCATAATATATCGCACATTGCCAGTTAGAAAACATAAACGAAAGTAGACAATATTCATAATATATCGCACATTGAAAGTCAGAATAAAAAACAAAAGTAGACAATATTGTTTTATAGTTTATTGTGTAATAGCTGAAATTATCGTTGGAGAACTATGATTAAATTAATAGAGACATCAGTTAAGGATTATTGTCCAATAGGTTGATGATTGATTTCACATTTTATCATTTGTTGTTATTTGTTTATTAATGTTCATAATATATAGCATGATGAGATTCAGAAAAAAACCGAAAGTAGATAATCTTGTTTCATGGTTTGTTGGTATCAGTTGAAATTATTTCGAGCAGTTGAAGATGAATCTATTTACCAAGATCCGTCTTTGCTGTTAAAAATTGTAATTTATTAACTTTTTTGTCCGGATGTCATAGAAATTATTGTTGATATCTTGGGTATTGAAGTAATCTATTTCTGAGATACGCCATTACTGTATAAAATTATAAATTTACCAACTTTCATGCCTGTGGGGAGTCAGAATGTCATGTTTTCGGGGGAAAATATATATTAACATTGTGTCTTGTCAAAGCTTACTATCAAACTGAAAGTAGCCAATATTGTTTTATTATTAGCTTAGTATCTGTTGTTCATATTATTGTTCATATCTTATGGCATTTAAGCAGTTAAAGGTAAAGCTGTACAAAATTGTAAATTATTATTAACTTTCACGTCTGTGAGTCAGAATGTCATGTTTCCTTGAAAAATTGTTGAGGGGTGAGGCTACCCGAAAAATGCTTTCTGAAATTCTAAAGCTATTGAATTGAAGATGGCATAAGTAGTTGGGAAATGTAATAAACAAAAGAAAACTAGCATTATAAAAAAAGAAAAAAAAGTTGTTGCCAGGGTAACCCTTTTTTGGGAGGGGGGGGTATGAAAAAAGTAGGTACACCAAATCTCTTTCACTAATAAAGACAAATGTCTCATTTTTCGGACTGCTTATTCTCTCTACAGAGATATAGTGTACCTACGTTTTTCAAAAAAATTTCCCCAAAAATGTGTTACCCTGGCAACAACTTTATTTTAATGCTAGTTTTCCCTTGTTTATTATATTTCCTGACTATTTGTACTATTTTCAATTCAATAGCTTTAACATTTCAGAATAAAAAATTTCGGGTAGCCTCCCCCTTAACATTGTGTCTCGTCAAAACGTTCCAAACAAACCTAAAATATACTGTATTGTTTTGTATTATTGTTATTTACAGGCCTAGAAATAACCTGACGAAATGTCAGGCACTAATGAAATAGTACCTAACATTTTCAACTTTGTTTCTGACATGTATTAATAATATCAATAAAAAAGACAAATCAGTGCCAGAAAAAATGACAAGCACCAGAGGTTTATTGCCTGACAAAGCCTGAATCTGTGCCTGACATTGTCTGTGACAGGTGCCTTATTTCCTGGCTTGCAGTTATTTATGTATCTGTTGAAATTATTATAGATCTGAGATTAGTTTTTACTGTATAAAAACAAAAAAAAAACACTAATTATCTCCCCTTGTGTTTATACCCTGAGGCCTCACCAATTTGATTTGTTGTTTTTTAGTGGTTTCATAAATAAACATACATGTGAAAGATGGGTTTTTTTTTTTTAAATTTCAAAAACTTAAAAATTTGGATCTAAAGACTTTTGAACAGCACAACAAAGTACCTTTGGTTTCTAACGATGCATTATGTAAGAGCTAAATATAAGTGGGTAAGACGCTGGCTCGCTAACCTGGAGGTCGTGTGTTCGATCCCTGCATTGGTGAAGAAACTCATCTTGATTTTTTGACGTGGTTTCCCCTTGTCAGTGGTGCAGGACGGAGGGCCTGATAATGACAGCTGTGTAGTTGTTCAGGTAGGACAAAAATATGAGGTCCCATGTATACATAGTGGCGCTGCCAGGGCAAAATTTCCCTCGTAGCACACTGTATAGTGTATGCCCATCTTCAGTGACCCAGTCCGAGGAGAACAGTAGGACATTAAACCCCATTTCATTTCATTTTGTATAACATTTGAAACCAAAATAAAGACCTGCAATAGGCAGATTTAGCTAATACATAATGCATCTTTAATTAATACTGTAAATTTAATTCGAACTTCATGGTATATTATGTGCATGTGACATCAATTTTTTGTATTACAATATTTTGTCGACAAGAAAAACTTTGATTAGCACGCGCGCGTTGTATCATACGGTCTGTCATTGAGTCAACTGGCGGGGTTTCGAATCCCTGGTTGTACGTGACAAGGAGTAGGGTCGCCTGTCCAACCTCGTGGGTTTTTTTCCGGGTCCTCCGGTTTCCTCCCACTGCTAAAGACCCCTACGCGCAAGCAGATTATTGAAATAAAAAAAAACATTTGTTAGTCCCGAAATGACCTAGTTTGTGTCGAATGGACGTTAAAAGCCATCTCTCTCTCTCTCTTTGATAGTTAAAAATGTAAGATTTAGATAAAAAAAAGAGCCATTCTTGCTATAATAGTCATGAATGGAAACTCTGCCGACAGTCCATATTTATGACAGCCATTATAATAAACAAAGTCTTGATTGTCAGTGACAGTTCTTTTATACAGCAGTCTCTGGCAAATATTGGTGTCTAATCCATTCAATATCTAAACCATCCAAAGCTCTAGAGAGTTGATTATGGACTTGTCGTGAAGGTCTAAATAATAATTTAAATAGCGTTTGAAGCCAGAAAAATGTCCATCAATAGACAGATTTAGTTCTTGTATTTTTAAACATACATTATGCAAGAGCTAAATCTTGCCTATTGCAGGTCTTTCTTTAGGCCTGAATTGTTATATAAACTATTACGGTAGTTAGACATTTATTAACATGAAAAGACCATAATCAACTCTCAATGCCACCCTGTACATCAGATTTTCACTGGATTTGATGACTGATGATTGAATCCAAAAATAGATAATCAAGACTATGTTTTTTTTATAGCACCGACTTTAGTAAAGATGATCAAGGCTAGGCCTAAAATTCAATGGCTAATATCTCGGTTCAGAGTGGAGCAATTGAACTGAAATTTTCAACATATTCCCTTTACATTATCTAGTGTTTAACTATTATAGTGAAAACTGCCAGCTCTTTATCTAATCTGTCATAATACCCTTTTAACGATTTGAGGTCCAACCAGTGACCTTAAAGGACTACTAGAATTGTAATTATACTGTGGGTTATTTTTAAAATTTCTGTGTTATAATTGTAAAATAGTATTGGATATATATTTTAAAGATCAGTTAACTGTACATACAACTAAATCATTATGTATAATCGTTAAAGTAACAATGTGTCATTTGCATTTTTCACTAAAATATCAAATTTTTCACGGCTTAATCCATGCTAATATGTAACATTTAAAGGGCAAATCTCGATTATATTTTGGAGACTAAAACTGTTTAATTTTGCGTGAAAAACCCTTAAAATCCTTTACCTTAGGGCCGAGCAACTAGCTCAATATACATGATATGTTTTCAAACAACTTAAACTGTCATAAAAATATTGTGTAGGTGAAATTTACGGTTCGTTATCAAGTACAGCAGATGCATCACGCACTGTTTTGATCTCTAAAGGAACAGTAATCGATTATCAGGTCACCTAAGTAACAACTGACCCGAAATCTTAAAAGGGTTACGTGTCCGGATAAGTGGTTTTAAAGTTCAGGTCCAAACGACTCAATATTTTGAGCTGAAATTTTCAGACAATGTAAATACACCATTTCTCTATAATTTGGGACCTAAAATTTTATTTTTGAGACACTGTTAAAATCGGGATGGTCCCTTTAATTAAGAAAACAAAATCAAAATACCAGTGCTAGATAACCTCCAGGCTTTGCTTCAATCAGATTAAAATAGGCCTATTTCAGTTGACCCACAACAAAATGGAGGCAGGTTTAATTACATGGTGATCAGCATAGATCGATGAAATTTTAATTCAACATAATTTTGTAAGTACTGAACCGAATTGAACCATTTTAAAGTCGATATTCCTATTAGAGCAATGATTCTCAACTTTCTTTTTTTTTTGCCAACGGGACACCTTGGAACACATGAAAAAAAGAGCGGCACATCTGGCTAAATATATATGAAAAATATTTGAATTTTGCAAAATAAAAACATAAGTCATAGATGACATGCATCCGTAGACAGAGACTAGTCATAGACACATAGAATGACTCAAACTAAATAAAGAAAAACACGGCTATCAACTTCCCAGTAGACACCAGTGAATACTCAATTGGAATCACATGGTTTTTCGCATTTTTTTAGTGTGCTGTTCAAAATTTCGCGGCACACTTAGGAAAATCTCGCAGCACACTGGTTGAGAATTACTGAATTAGAGATTGTGTATCACAATATTTTAGTTTGGAAGATATTTATTTGTGCTAAGATGACGTAATGAGACTTTAAGTGTACCTGGTAGTGAATAGGGATTTATATAATTGTTCACTGTGTTTATTATGAATCGAATTTTATTGATCGTATAGTAAGAGCAGTTGGTTGTATCATATTCGCAAAGCTTTGACGAAATAAAATATATAAACACCAAAGTGTCTGTAATCTCATCTACATCATTATAATTAATTTACATGTATTGGGCAGCTCCTGAATAATGTTTGGAATCAAATAAAATGGGGTTTAACGTCATATGTTCTGTTACCTGTCCAACCTTGTGGGTTTCCTCCGAGTTCTTCGGTTTCCCCCTACTGCTAAAGCCCCTACGCGCAACGTAATATATTATGTTCTGTCACTTGTCCAACCTCGTGGGTTTTCTTCGGGTCCTCCGGCTTCCTCTTGCTAAAGAACCCTACGCGCAAGCGAATTATTGAAATAAAACTGAACCATATGTTTATCCCGAAATGACCTAATTTGTGTCGAGTGGGCGTTAAACCCCATTTCTCTCTCTCTCTCTCTCTCTCTCTCTCTCTCTCTCTCCCTCTCTCTTACTGTTCTGCTCCGACTGGGCTAATGAAGACGGACATACGCCATACAGTGTCATTAATAACGGCCATAATGATGGCCATCTTGAATTTGACGATGACGTTATGTTTTTTATATGGCGAATGGTTTTAAAGGATAATCACTTTTCTAGCATGCCCATTTGAAAATTAAAGACGGTTTATAATGTTTGGTTGATTTTTAGCCACCATCTTAGATTTCAAGATGACGTCGTGTGTTTTCCATCTGGAGGCTTGACCCCCAAAACCTAGCTATAGACACCAATAATTAACCTGCCCCCGCCCCGTTATTTGGAATAGTGGCCATCTTGGACGCCATTTTGAATTTCACTCATCCTTCCTGTCACAATTCAGAATGGCTACCCAAGAACCGTGGTTCCACTCAACATGATTCAAGAGTCAAATTGATGGGACAAATAAATTGTCCCTAATAATGGAAGAAAGGGGCAATGATAAAATAAATTTGATAATTTTATCGAATAAGTAGTAGAACAAGCATGCCCGGATGTTCGGGGTTCGATCCAGGTGAAAGCCGAGAAAGTTATTCAAGATCGCCCAGCGTGGTTTGCCAGTCAGTCGTATAGGATGGACTAACATGGTTCAATTTTATTCAATTTTTTGCGCGTAGGGGTCTTTAGTTAGCAGAAAACCCACGAGGTTGGAAAGGCGTCCCCACTTCTTGTCACATACAACTGGTAAATTGAAATCAAGCCACCTGACTCAAAGATGTGCTAACCATTCGGCCAACGACTCCCCCCCCACCCATCCCCTAGGCGTGCCAAAGAACGACGTCTATTTGTAGGGAGGTGGGTACAAGTCGACCGGTGCGTTGTGGTCTTTAACAGTGTCATCTAAACTACGCCATTTGACTCAATCCCAGACTTTATGATTCAAAGCTTACGTATTAGACCAGTTGATACTATAATGGTGTGATAATCTGCTATCGCTAATATAATTAATGCTTCTTAAATTAACCACTTTAAGGCCAACTTCCTAATAAGTAGTTAACCTGTCACCACTTTTCAAGCCGTCATTGGTAACGACGTTAATCCCATCTATTGTTTTTGTTGATTTATTATATTGTTTAATCTTTTATACATTGTTCATCTATCGACATGTCAGTTTTAATTACATTTACTTTTATCTTTTTATCTGATTTTCCTTAAATATTACAAAATTTGTACATTGAAGGCAGTCACTAGTTAGGTTCCCTTACTAAGTGCAGTAACTTGCCTGTCAGTACTGTATGACGATATATATGTATATTTATGTTTCGGTATATTAAAAATTGAAGAATCATTCGAAGTCTGTTATATCCGAAGAGAGAATTTACACCTCTAAAATACTACGATAAATGGTCGATACAAAGATGACGGGTTCATACTACTCAAAAGTCAAAGCATCAGTTTATACAAATATTTATATAAAAGTGTAAATGCCGATTACATGTACCTTTCGTTTGGCGCTAGCATTCGCCTTCCATCCCTACTGGAGATTCATGGTGCCACCACGGGAGGACATTAGAATACTGCCGTTGCCGGGCAAACTTTTCCTCATAGCACACTGTATGGCGTATGCTCGTCTTCATTAGCCCACTTCGGAGCAGAACATTAGGACGTTAAACACCATTTCATTTCCATCCCTACTGAAGAATAATGGTGCCACCACAGGAGGACAATAGATTATGCTATTACTCCGTCATTTGTATGTATATTTATATTATCATGTTATTACTACTGTATATATATACCCATGACAGGTCTCGGAGAAAGGTCCACGATTTCCCCTTGTCAGTTGTGCAGAACGGATGGTACGAAAACACATTGGCGTGCACGTAAAAAAAAACCCTTGACAGTTTGAATTCGAAATAAGAGTAGTCCGTAGCGCCGCTATCCACCGCTAGCACACTGTATGGCGTATCCCCGTCTACATTAGTCCAGTTCGGAACAGAACAATAAGACGTTAAACCCAATTTCATTTCATGTATATACCTATATGTCGATTGTGAGATAGCGTCCGTCAAGTGTCAAACATATCATTTTATTCTCTTGCCAGATGTGACCATTTTTATGAGTAATTACAAACAATTTCAATTAATTTAATCAAAGTCATATCTTTAATATTCAGAAAATTAACAATTTATACATCCGTTTTAATATGTGTACAGTTACTAAAGCAATTAATGTCATATATTTAATATTCAGAAAATTAACAATTTATTCATCAGTTTTAATATGTATATTTACTATGGCAATTAATGGCCGTTATATTCATGGACTTAATCACATATCTGAATATAACATTTAGTCAACAGTTTTCTGTCTTTCTGCTATTTCAAGTATTTTTTCTCGCAGGGCCTGTAACCAGTCCTCATTCTTCTCTAGATCTGTATACCTTGTTGGTGCTGCCTGTAATTCCGCCACACTTTTATCAGACTTAAATGGTACACCAGATTCCTGTAATGCTTCTGAGAATTTTCTGGGCGAAGCAGTTGCTACGACAACTCGAGCCATATTGCTGTTTTCACCAATACTGGAAAAAATCCATTGAAAGATGTTTAGTTTAATCTGAGTTATAGTAATTTTGACAATATCTGGACAGTGGGAATTACAAAATAAGGAAGATATGTACCCAAAATACAATATGTAAAACAGGACATTTTATATAATGGCCTAAATCCGAGAAAGTAGTTAGTTATATGTGTGTATAATGGTAACACTGCTGTGCAATAGTAAGGGTGAAAGAAATGGGGTTTAACGTCCACTCAACACAAACTATGGCATTTCGGGACCAACATATAGTTCTATTGTATTTCAACCAATCGCCTGTGTGTAGAAAACAAGAGGACCCGGAGAAAACCCACGAAGTTAGACAGGCGACCCCACTCCTTGTCACGTACAAGCGGAGAATCGAAACCACGCCAGTTGACTCAATGAAAGATTTACGATACAACGCGCATGCGTACAAGCGGGGAATCGAAAAAACGCCACTTGACTCAATGACACACCTTATGATGCACCCCTCCACATATTCAAAGTAAAATGGACGCCTCTAATACCTTTGTTGTTTGTAATGATAAGTTACAGCTACAGCAGTGTGTGGACACAAAATATAATCATTTTCATTATAACATCTCTTTATAGTAGCTTTAATGTCAGCTTCTTTAACTGAGAATGATCCAATATACGATCGAACCTGTAATATAAACATTACAACACATCTATTGTATCACAGGAGTCTGACCTTCTATCCGTATATATATGCATACTGTATACACCATGTCCAACCAGACAATATATAATAAACACATATTGTCTGGTTGGACATGGTGTATGCATATATATATACGGATAGAAGGTCAGACTCCTGTGATTGTATATACATTAATGAACCTGGATTTCTGCACCAACCGGGATAATGAAAACAGGCATAAAATAACCAATATGGATTTTTACAAACTGATTAAAACACAGATCCTATTTCGTTTCGTTCTTTTTATAGTTCAAAATTTCGTTTTACTTGTCTTTACTACACTTGTTTCTGGAAGAGTTGTTATATAACAGGCATTCTAGTTGATGTGAGGCATTAGCCAATGAAACGGTTTGTTACGCCTCTGCACGGAAAACCCATAGAAACGTCAACACTGATTGATTCATCAATGTCTGACGTCATAGGGTCAAAAGCCGCTCGTATGAACCCCTGACGCGACCCCCAGTACAACTGGTCAAATCTTCATGCAGTATAGGCCATCGAAAGTATAAAAAAACGAAACGAAATATAGATCTGTATATTAACCAGATTGCTATTGTATATTAATATTACAATGCGACGCTATGAGGTGAAATTATGATCCTGCGTGGGAAAAATATTTCACTGACCACTGTGCTCCCCACCCTGTCCGTTTTAACTGTCTACCAGATAATCTAGTGCCTTGACTAACATGGAACTTTAATAATTTATTCAGTTACACCCATTACACATAGTCCAACGGTAAAGAAATGAAATGAATAGAAATGGGGTTTAACGTCCTAAGCATATACTGCATGCGGTGTGCTATTGGGGGGGGGATTTTGCTCCATCCGTACGACTAGACACTTGCCAGGACCTTTCCAAATGTACATCACTAACAAGGGGAAACCACTCTGGAAACTTCCGGGGAATTTTCTCGGCCAACACCGGGATCGAACCTCGGTGAGCGAGCACCTGACTCATCGAGTCACCGTGGCCCACTACGGTAAGTAAATCTCAATTACTTGGTTCTGTAGAGTTCCTGGAAGTTGAATGTTTGAAGTTTGGTTTAAATCCGTCATAAGCTGGTTGATTAAATTTCCATTACCATTTGTCGCCACACTCCAAATTCTCTCCATGTTGTAAGGCATCTATGGAAGACATACAGAGCAATGAAATGAAATGAAATGAAATAAAATGGGGTTAACGTCCTACTGTTCTGCTCCGAACTGGGCTAATGAAGAAGGGCATACGCCATACAGTGTGCTATGAGGGAAATATTGCCCGGACAGCGGCACTACGGCCTACTCTTATATCGATTTCCAACTTCCAAGGGATCTTTTACATGCATGACAATGTGTACACGGGTCCTCGGTTTTTCGTCCTATCCGAAAGACAAGAAACCTGACCTTGTCAAGCCCTCCGTCCTGCACCACTGAGTAACTGACAAGGGGAAACCACGTCGGAACAATGATAATGAGCACGTCTACTACTGAACATCTTAAACATGGTGGCAATTAATCGTCTGGTAACCCAACATATAGTAAATGTCGGAAGAGAGAGAGAGAGGGGGGAGGGGGGATTTAGCGAGGTACATAATAACGTAGGCTTATAAGAAAACATGATAGCTTGAAGTCTCAAAATTTAAATTTTATAATTATTATTGTCGTCTTGCTCAATCGGAATAACATTTTACTTATTTGTCAATGTAACGGCCTAAGAGGAGACGATACTCTTAAAGTCTCGCTACGATCTACATTGTATAAATAATTTGTCTAATCGGAGTAATATATTACTTATTTCACAATGTAACTGTGTAGGGTTTTCCTTAACATCCTTTCCGCCCTTACCATACCTAACCCCATCCAATTTAATGCCTCCCCTTTCCAGTGGCCTAAGAACATGCGATTCTCATTAAAGGAGCTAAATCGCTAATATTTTGGGACTTAGAAATGATATTGAGTTAGCGACTTAGATACTTTAAGCTCCACGCTCCACCACGGCCTTAATTGCATAAATTATTGTCATAATGTCCCATCGTACCCTGATCGGAATAATATAAAAACATTAAATATTAAAATGAAAGCAGAATAAATACTTCTCAAAATTCTCGTAGTATGCTTAGTATTTTCGAATAAAATCGTCGAAATTGGAATTAAAATGTCCGTCAACTAACTAAGTGTCTGTTCTCAAGCGGAGCTAACTGTAGACAGTATTCGTTTAGTATGCAGTTTCATTTCATATAAAAATTGAAGCGGAATAAATACTTCTAAAAATTCTCGAAGTATGCTTAGTATTTTCGAATAAAATGGTCGAAATAGGAATTAAAATGTCTGTCAACTTCCTTACTTTCTGTTTTCAAGCGGAGCTAACTGTTGACAGACGGCGTAAGTTACGTATGCCCAGAAACCAAACCCGGATCTTATGAGTAATATAAAGGATCACCTGTATGTCCATGGAAGGTGCTATGGTACTTATTGTTGGTTTCGTCACGAAGCTACCCTCTTTTACAATCTTGTCGACGCAATCGTTTTCATTTACAGCACAAACTAATTTAATAGGTAAGCCCATTTTTCTTGCTATACAACCAGCTGTAAATACAAAAGGGGGACACAATTACCCAGGATTTTACTGTTCAGAACTTCAGGCAATTGCTTCATAGCGGCTTTGCGAACGCTTGGCCTATAAGGTCGCGTGCAGTATAGACCTGTGTGTGACGTCACATCATACGTCATCGATAGCGCGTACCTTCTTTACATCGAAAGTAGTAACACAAACTGGTCAGTGCAGAATTGAAAAATGAAATGAAACCGGGTTTGATGTCCTACAGTCCTACTGTTCTGCTCGGACTGGGCTAATGAAGACTGGCATACGCCTACAGTGTACTATGAGGGAAATTTTGTCCGGACAGGGGAACTACGGCCTACTCTTATATCGAATTCCAGCTCCCGGGACCTTGGTTTTTCGTCCCATCCGAACGACTAGACAGCTGTCCTTGTTAGTCGGTCCCTGCACCACGCCGAAAAATCACAATGAACTTTCTTGGCCAACTCCGGGATCGAACCAGCGACCTCCAGGCTAGCGAGCTAGGTTTGCCGGAAACCACGCCGAAAAATCCCGAAGGCGAAGCCAGCCATTATAATTATATCGTTGAACACGTAGATGAGGATGATCGCCATTTGGATATTCCTAATCCCTTGCAGTATATTTACATAGATACAATATGATGAATTGAGTTTATCATGGTCCCTTTAATTGAGACCTACGGGGACATTTAATCAATCCAGGATTTAGCTTCGGGCATCACAAAACCTCAGCGGAGAACGCTAGGTCGAAGACGGCCCTACGTCATATGACGTCATATGTGGATTGTTGGTTTACATCTCGAGACTTTGACAGATCTGCAGGCCCTAACCCACATATGACGTCATACGTGCTAAAATGTTTAGAACCGTCGCCGATCTAGCGTTCTCCAACCTCCGCACACCACTGAATCAGACGATCTATGCGATACCTTACCTTATTGGGTGATAAAATCACGTGTCTTACCCGTGATGTTTCCACATCCACCAGTAGGAACCACTATCTCAACTTCCTTCTCACAATCTGGTTCCATCTAAAATTAAACACAAGGTAAACATATAAATAGGGTTTAACGTCCAATCAACACAAGCTAGATCATTCCGGGACTAACATATGGTTCAATTTTATTTCAATAATTCGCTTGAGCGTAAGGGTCCTTAGCTGTGGGAAGAAACCCACGAGGTTAGGCAGGCGACCCTCCTCCGTGTAACGTACAAGTCTGGGATCTTTAGAGAGAGAAAAAAATGGGGTTTAACGTCCACTCGACACAAACTAGGTCATTTCGGGACTAACATATTGTTCAATTTTATTTCAATAATTCGCTTGCGCGTAGGGATCTTTAGCAGTAGGGGGAACCCGGAGAAGACCCACGAGGTTGGACAGGTGACCAAACTCCTTGTCACATACAACCGGGGAATCGAAAACCATACCAGTTGACTTAATGACAGACCTTATGATACAACACACACGCGCTAACCACTCGGCCATCCCATCCCCCCCCCCCCTTAATGACAGAACTTACGATCTAAAACGCACTCGTCCACCTAAACCCTCTGTTAAACATAGCATATCTATATCCATACCTGTAGCATAATTACATCCGGGGGATCACGGTGGCTAAGTGGGTAAGTCGCTGGCTCACTAGCCTGGACGTCGTGTGTTCGATCCCTGCATTGGCCGAAAAATTCCATCCAGATTTTCCGGCGTGATGGAGGGCTTGACAAGGACAGCTGTCTAGCCGTTCGGATGGGACGAACAACCGAGGTCCCGTATACACACTGGCGTGCACGTAAAAGATCCCTTGACAGTTGAAATTCGATATAAGAGTAGGCCGTAGTGCCGCTGTCCGGGTAAAATTTCACTCATAGCACACTGTATATGGGGCGTATGCCCGTCTTCATCAGCCCAGTTCGGAGCAGAACAGTACGACGTTAAACCCCATTTCATTTCATTTCATAATTACATCCATACCTGTAGCATCATTACATTCTTACCTGTAGCAGCATATACCTTAAGACAATTACTAACTATTTCTATTAATTAAATATAATTATATAGAATTCAGGATATACCTGGCCTACCTTTAGATAGATATAGAAATAATGAACAATTTGAACCATAATTCTTGCCCAATTAACCGAATTCAAGGAACCAATATTATATCGTTTCACAAACTCGGTATCCGCGTGGATTTTACTAAAGACGTCATCCATGTCATCACAACATCCGTCCGCTGAAATCAAAGGTATAAGCTTTTAATCAAATGGTCTATCTGAATAAAACACAGATTCTATTTCGTTTCGTTTTTTATAGTTCAAAATTTCGTTTTACTTGTCTTTACTAGGCCATCGAAAGTATAAAAAAACGAAACGAAATATAGATCTGTATTTTAATCAGATTGTCAAATGAGCAACGTAGATCTAATTATAATTTAGAGATGGGACCATTTCAATTGAAATAAAATAAAACATATAAAAACATTCAAATTTAAAAAAAACGAAATGAAACAAACAACACAGATACTCAAAATGGTTTCATTTTATTTGAATATATCGCTTGCGCGTAGGGGTCTTTAGCAGTGGGAGGAAACCTGAGGACCCGGAGAAAACCCACGAGGCTAGACAAGCGACCCTACTCCTTGTCACGTACAACCGGGGAATCGAAACCACGCCAGTTGACTCAATGACAGACCTTATAATACAGTGCTAACCATTCGGCCATCCAACCACCAACTTTGCCTTCTTGCCTTCGTGCTGTAAACTCACCGCGAAGCGTAGCCACGATGGAACTTCTTGGCTTCGCATTCCCCGTTAGTTTACACGAAAGCAAGAGGAGATATGTGTACTAAACGTCTTCCACACTGACCTCTGTAAACGTGGACATTATCTTCCAGAACTGTGGTCATCTGTAATTCTTGTAATTTAGAACATCGATCTCTTGGTAGGAACACAACTACATCCACCCATTTCATTCCACGTACGGCTGAAATTGCCGCACTTCCTGTATCACCAGAAGTAGCTGAAATAATTTTTAATAGGTCTTTATTGTAAAGCAAATGACAGACATTTACGCCAACAATTGCCATCATGAAGTTTTCTTTCAAATATTAATATTTACTGGCTTATCGCGAGTAGCCATGGTTTCTTGCGTTCTAATTGGGTTATTTTTCTCACTAACGTCCAGGTAAAGTAACTAACAAATCAGTTATTAAAGTACCAACTAAAACAAACCAGTTATTAAAGTACCTACTAAAAACAAACCAGTTATTAAAGTACCTACTAAAACAAACCAGTTATTAAAGTACCTACTAAAAACAAACCAGTTATTAAAGTACCAACTAAAACAAATCAGTTATTAAAGTACCAACTAAAACAAACCAGTTATTAAAGTACCTACTAAAACAAACGAGTTATTAAAGTACCAACTAAAAGAAACCAGTTATTAAAGTACCTACTAAAACAAACGAGTTATTAAAGTACCAACTAAAACAAACCAGTTATTAAAGTACCAAACAAACCAGTTATTAAATTACCAACTAAAACAAACCAATTATTAAAGTACCAACTAAAAGAAACCAGATATTAAAGTACCAACTAAAACAAACCAGTTATTAAAGTACCAACTAAAAACAAACCAGTTCTTAAAGTACCTACTAAAACAAACGAGTTATTAAAGTACCTACTAAAACAAACGAGTTATTAAAGTACCAACTACAACAAACGAGTTATTAAAGTACCAACTAAAACAAACCAGTTATTAAAGTACCAAACAAACCAGTTATTAAATTACCAACTAAAACAAACCAATTATTAAAGTACCAACTAAAAGAAACCAGTTATTAAAGTACCTACTAAAACAAACGAGTTATTAAATTACCAACTAAAACAAACCAGTTATTAAAGTACCAAACAAACCAGTTATTAAATTACCAACTAAAACAAACCAATTATTAAAGTACCAACTAAAAGAAACCAGTTATTAAAGTACCTACTAAAACAAACGAGTTATTAAAGTACCAACTAAAACAAACCAGTTATTAAAGTACCAAACAAACCAGTTATTAAATTACCAACTAAAACAAACCAATTATTAAAGTACCAACTAAAAGAAACCAGTTATTAAAGTACCTACTAAAACAAACGAGTTATTAAAGTACCAACTAAAACAAACCAGTTATTAAAGTACCAAACTCACCAGTTATTAAATTACCAACTAAAACAAACCAATTATTAAAGTACCAACTAAAACAAACCAGTTATTAAAGTACCTACTAAAAGAAACCAGTTATTAAAGTACCTACTAAAACAAACCAATTATTAAAGTACCAACTAAAACAAACCAATTATTAAAGTACCAACTAAAACAAACCAGTTATTAAAGTACCAACTAAAACAAACCAGTTCTTAAAGTACCAACTAAAACAAACCAGTTCTTAAAGTACCAACTACAACAAACCAGTTATTAAAGTACCAACTAAAACAAACCAGTTATTAAAGTACCAACTAAAACAAACCAGTTATTAAAGTACCAACTAAAACAAACCAGTTATTAAAGTACTAACTAAAACAAACCAGTTATTAAAGTACCTACTTAAACAAACCAGTTATTAAAGTACCTACCAAACCAATTATTAAAGAACCAACTAAAACAAACCAGTTATTAAAGTACCTACCAAACCAATTATTAAAGTACCTTCGAAACCAGTTATTAAAGTACAGGAATTGCAATGAGATATAAATGCATACATACCAATCAATAACGTCAGGTGGTTCTTGGATCTGGACAAGAAATATTCCAGAAATTGTCCAACACATGACATGGCGTAGTCTTTAAACGACCACGTCTGACCATGAAACATTTCAGCAATAACCAAACCATTCTTTAGACGTTGTAGAGGAATCAATTCTGGTGATGTAAATGTTGAAAACGCCTTGTCTAACAAATCTAATAAAATAAAACACAGCTTATGGATTTATTTCTTAGATAAAGAGTTGACCTTTCTTGCGATAATACTAATAGTTCAAAAATAGATAATGATTACATTGAATATTTCAGTCTTATTACTTTATTCTTAGTGCAGTTATGAGACTTTGAAGGTTTAACGATATAGTCTCGATTGTCAAGTACCATTACTACGGTATTAAACAAGGTTTCGATTATCCACTTTAAAATTAAAATATGAAATTGCGATTGTGTATTAATCCGTTGAAAATTATGGCCATCAGATAGTCTAGAGAGTTGATTATAGACCTGGCATGTGAATAAATGTCTATATGACAATTTGTATAATATTTGAAGCCAAAATAAAAGACCTGCAATATGATGATTTACCTCTTACATAATGCATCTTTAAAACGTTATGAATCATGAAGATGGAAACGACCTCTAGTGACCCAGTTTGGTCCGTGGACGGTTAGGTTCGTTACAATCTGATTATAATACAGATCTATATTTCGTTTCGTTTTTTTATACTTTCGATGGCCTACACTACATGAAGATCTGACAATTTGTATCGGGTGGTCGCGTCATGGGGTCCTGCCAGCGGCTTTTGACCTATGACGTCAGACATTTGATTAACCAATCAGCGATGAGGCTTCTATAGGATACCTACAGTTCCGTGCATCGCACGCCTAGAACTCGCTGCAACAGACCGTTTAGTTGGCTAATTCCCTCACATCAACCAGAACGTGGGTTATATAACAACTTTTCCAAATCCTAGTGTAGTAAAGACAAATAAAACGAAATTTTGAATTATAAAAATACGAAATGAAATAGGATCTGTGTTTTTATCAGACTGGGTTCGTTAAGAATTTTGGAACCTACCTTCCAAATGCTGTGCAGGTATTTCATCACCTATATATAATGGCACTATACGACTAACTAAGGATCTATAAGATGGCGTCTTAGCCCACTCCTTTAACTGATCTTTGGTTATAGTTGGGTATGACTCGGGCAACAACATTCCTCCATCACTTGCAAAACCTGTGCACACAGCTTCCTCAAAACTTAGGCCCTTTATACTGCCACGTGTACTATTATACTTCATTGTGGAGGTGGAGCTGGGGTTATCTGAAAGACATGAGATTAATGATCAATTGATACAACCCATTATTTTAAATAAATGGATTGATTTTTGGTAGTATGGGTAAATATTTGTTACTATTGGGAGATCAAGAGAGGTAATGAAATGGCCAGACATTGACCTTCAAATTGATAATCATTTTTTAAATATATAATTAAAGTATTTTGTCCGTGTTTTTCACAAAAATGAGGTTGAGTTTGGTAGTATTGAGTATTGAGGGGGTCACATGACTAAGTGGGTAAGACGCTGGCTCGCTAGCCTTGAGGTCTGGTGTTCGATCGCTGCATTGGCCGAGAAAGTTCATCCAGATTTTCCAGCGTGGTTTCCCCTTGTCAGTGATGCAGGACGGAGGGCCTGACAAGGACAGCTGTCTAGTCGTTCGGATGGGACGAAAATCCGAGGTCCCGTGTACACATTGGCGTGCACGTAAAAGTTCCCTTGACAGTTGGAGAGAGAGAGAGAAATGGGGTTTAACGTCCACTCGACACAAACTAGGTCATTTCGGAACTAACATATTATGGTTTAATTTTATTTCAATAATTCGCTTGCGCGTAGGGGTCTCTAGCAGTGGGAGGAAACCGGAGGACTCGGAGAAAGCCCACGAGGTTGGACAGGCGACCCTACTCCTTGTCAGTTTAGGAGCAGAACAGTAGGACGTTAAACCCCATTTCATTATTGAGTATTGGGTTCGTATGCATTGTTCCTTGCCAGGACCTAGGCCCTGCACCACTGAAACGGGGAAACTATGCCGTAAAATCTCGATAAATGTTCTCGGCCAACACCGGGATCGAACATGGCACCCCCAGGTTAGGCAGCCAGCGTCTTCATCACTGGGCCTACTCCTAAAAGCCAAACCACAAGCAAGCAACATAACTCTGCAACAGAAAAAGGCTATAAAAGACCTTCGCAGTGATCCGAAGATAACCATTGTAGCTGCTGACAAGGGTAAGGCAACAGTAGTGATGAACACAGATGAATACCAGACCCTTCTGGAAGACCTACTCAATGATACTTCAACCTACCGACGCCTTAGGAAAGACCCTACCAATAACCATGTTAAAGATTATGCTAAGCTTTTGAAATCACTCTGTGAAGAGGAGAAGATCACCGACAACATCCATAACAGACTGAAACCAGACCACCCCTGCTCACCATACGCTAGAGCATCAATAAAGATCCACAAAGACCCAATTAAAGCCAGACTCCTGATATGCTCCATAGACTCAGTTTATTACAATACTGCCAAGTATCTTTCAAAATTACTCTCACCACTAGGGAAAATGGCAGATTCGTTCATTAAAGACTCCACTGAATTTTGCGCCCAACTCAAAGAGATAAGAAACCCAGGGAAAATGCTCTCGTACGATGTTATTGATCTATTTACCAATGTGCCAAGAGAAGATGCCCTTAAAGTCCTAGAAACCCGCATCCGCCAACTCTCTACGCCACTGGAAACATCTTTACAAGTCGATACCATCATCTGTCTAATCAAGCAATGCCTCGAATCTACATACTTCACATGGGGAGACAACTATTACCAACAGATCCATGGGTTACCAATGGGCAGTCCCTTATCCCCCCTGATAGCAGAAATTTTCATGACGTCACTGGAAGAAATAGCCATTGAAACCGCACCATTCCAACCCTTATTCTGGTCTCGTAAGGTTGACGACGACGTATTTGTCTTCACCATGGAGAATGAAACCAGCAACAGTTTTCCTTTCCTAGACATACTAGTTAAAAGAAAGGACTCTAAAATAATTACCTCAGTATACAGAAAGCCAACCCACACGGACCAGTATATTCATTATAAATCAAACCACCCTAACAGCACTAAGGCAGCCGTCGTCGCCACCCTAACAAAAAGAGCCAAAAACATTTGTGACCCTGAAACACTCCCCCACGAAGTACAACACCTTACAGACGTTTTCACCAAACACGATGGGTATCCGCTACAGATGGTTAAAAAGATTATTAATTCCACACTATCCGACCTACCAAAACCAGATAAACTAAAACCTGATAAAGCCCCTATACGAGTGTTTATACCCTTCCACGGAAACATCTCCCACCAAATTAGAAGATTATTAAAACAAGAAGCGCAGATAGAAACCACATATCTCAAAGGCAAGACAACCAAGGATTTAATAAAAGCAAATGGTAAGATAACCCCCACCAAACCCATCTCCCCAAAAGGGTGTGTTTACCAAGTCATCTGCAGCTGTGGAGAATCATACATTGGAGAATCGAAGAGGCCCTTAGACATCAGAATCAAAGAACACATGTCGAAAACACCCACCAACCAATCTGCCATTGCCGAACACCTATTTGAAAACCCGCGCCACCAAGTGAACTGGACTAACGTCAAAAAGTTAGCTGTTAATTGCCACAACAAACGAAACCGAAGAACCCATGAAGCTATTAATATACGCAGGCATGAACCAAAACTAAACAGGGACCCAGGAATTTACATTCCAAGAGCGTATGATCGCATCATTAAAATGTAGTTTACATCGTCTCTGAACTATCCTTTAATTTTAATATTTGTATTGCTTTTAACTTTGTACATCTCCTCAAATCAATTACAATTTGCTTTACTGCATACTGCCTTCACTGTTAGGATTAACTGCTTATGGCTTCAGTTTCACCCCCCCCATAATACTTGTCCTTTCATCTTTTATTATTACTTTCATCTATAACTAATTACTGTATATATATAGATTTATTTAATATGTTTTTACAGTCAGGACCAGTTGCTCGTGACTCATTATACCTGCTAATAATTGTTTGATCCTTTGGCTTCATTCTTGCACTTATCTATACCAATTACAGTTTATAACCATCTATGTACATTGTTTATTTAACGGCTTGGGACAGTTGTTCATGCTTGCTGATTTTGCATCCCATTGGAGGGTTCGCACTGCTCGTGTATATATATATAGCTATTTTGTTTTCATTTTATTTATTTGTGTTATATGCTTGATAACGACTTGTGAAATCTTGTTGAAACGTCGCAGTGAAATAAACCACAGTAATTGTTATCCATAAATAGTGTGTTATTTGAATACACGCCATGTTCTTTGGTCAATTAATTACGAAGGGTCCGTGTGAACTATTAAGGAATGGATACCTCCCAAATGAAATGAAATAAAATGGGATGTAACGTCCAATTTTTCTGAACCAAGTCTAAGTCCAGTGGAAAACAAGCCAAAAACAAAGGAAGGCTAATTGTGGTGTTATGGAATTAGCTAAACAGATTGTGATATTCCAGATATCAAATTTCCAAACCTTTAAAACGAATTATCAAACTGTATCATTTTTAAACCCGTAGTAAGTTTGCTTCGCATATTGTGGCACTAATGGACCTCCCTATATTTATATAATAATAATATGGGGGTTAATATGGGGGTTAATCAGGCCACCACCAATCGACCCTGATGTATTCGGCCTACGATACCCTGAACTTATCGAAATACGATAAAAAAATTTCCACGAATTTCGAGAAAATGTTTCTAACAACTCCCCACTCACTGACAATTTATGATTTTCTATACCATTATAATGAATTACCAACTTATCCGCTATGCAATGATTTGATCTATTTGCCGTAATCTTTAGTGATCGGCCGCCATATTTTATTTATGGAAGCCCACTAACAACATACTATAAGTTGAAAATAAAAATCAATAAGGATTGTAACTGAAACCGGTTTAATGTCAATAATAATAATAATAATAATAATCAATTTTAATAGCGCTGAGTGCTCCAGCTAACAGCTGCTCCACGGCGCTCATAAATAGTTTGAATGGCATTTAGTAATTACTGAGCGACGTTTCGACTAGGCTTCTCTAGTCATTATCAAGCAATCGGAATCTCGCTCAGTAATAAGCAACATTTGTATTCCATAAAATTGTGACCTGTTTATTCATTGTCATTGATGAATTATTTATGTCACAAGCAATGAAATGAAGTGACATGGATTAGGTCGCCTGTCCAACCTCGTGGGTTTTCTCCAGGTCCTCCGGTTTCCTCCCACTGCTAAAGACCCCTAAGCGCAAGCGAATTATTGAAATACAATTAAACCATATGTTAGTCCTGAAATGACCTAGTTTGTGTCGAGTGGACGTTACCCCCCCCCCACTCTCTCATTCTCTCTCTCTCTCTCTCTCTCTCTCTCTCTCTCTCTCTCTCTGTTAATTGAACACATTAGCTAAATCTTTGACAACTAGAAATTGACACAAATAGGTCGCAACGCATTTAATAATGTAATGTGAATGTTTATAAATTGACTTACATTCAATCAGTTATGTTCGACGAAATACGCGAAGAGTTCAAATTGAACGGTAGTCTGGTTATTCCATACTACACCCATGTGATATATTTAGCCTCCTCGTTTATCGAGTAGCTTCATTATAACTGGCGTTCGAAAGCATTATGGCACGCAATTCGTGGCCGATATTAAAGTTTTCATTATGTCTAAAATATTGGATATCAGAAGCCCGTCTTTTCATGGTAAGATAACATCATCAATGTTGATTTAAATTGACCAATAAGTCATGTTGGCAATGTCGACAACTGTGTATGATATTGAGTAAAATTAAACGCAAGAGTTAAATAGGAAAATAATTACTGTATTTTAATCGGTGCTACGTTTCTACAATGATTCCATTATCTTGTCCTTTTCAGGTACAATGATATTGTGAAAATGTCAGTTATATACGCAGTAGGATTAACAGCTTGTTAACAAGCAATCTGATTAACATACAGATCTATAATTCGTTTCCTTGATTTTATACTTTCGATGGCCTACACTACACGAAGATCTGACCAGTTGTAGTGGAAGGTCGTGTCAGGTGTCATACGAGCGGCTTTTGACCCTATGGCGTCAGACATTGATTAATCAATCAGCGTTGACGTTTCTAGTGGTAAACCCAGAGTTCCGTGCACCTCACGCCAAAGATTCGCCGTATCAAACCGCTTCATTGGCTAATTCCTCACGCCATCCAGAACGCAGCTTATATAACACTCTTCCAGATCCTAATGTAGTTAAGACGAGTAAAACAAAATTTTGAACTATAAAAAACAAAGTATGAGTAGATGGATCTCTGTGTGTGGAGTGTCAAATTAGGTTCCACCGTCGGGAATCGGATAGGATAGACGTATTGTGGAAGAGAGAGAGAGAGAGAGAGAGTGTGTGTGTGTTAACGTCCAGACTAACATTTTGTTCAATTTTATTCAATAATTCGCTTGCGCGTAGGGGTCTTTAGCAGTTGGGGGAAACCGGAGGACCGGGAGAAAACCAACGATGCTGGACAGGCAACTCTACTCCTTGACACGTACAATAACTTTTTCGTCAAAACAACGACTAGAAATAAAGTTATCTCCCTTACATCGTAAAGAACACGTTATTTGACGCTACATTTAATTCAGAAATGAAATGAAATGAGGTTTAACGTCCTACTGTTCTGCTCGGACTGTGCTAATGAAGACGGGCATACGCCATACAGGCTTCCTATGACGGAAATTTTGTCCGGGCAGCGGCACTATTGCCTAATCTTATATTGAATTCCAACTGCCAAGAAATCTTTTATGTGCACGACAATGTATACACGGAACCTCGGATTTTCGTCCCATCCGAACGACTAGACAGTTGTTGTCCTTGCCAGTTCCTCCGTCATGCACCACTGACAATCCCAATGAACTTTCTCGGCCAATGCAGGGATCGAACACGCGACCTCCAGACTAGGTAGCCCGCATCTTACCCACTTAACAATAATTCAGCCATCAATTCAATTATTGGTGTTAATCAGAATAACAGTATTCTAATTATTAACGTCTTTTAATGTCAGTTATATTATTAATTGTTGCTTGAATTGTAAAGTTTCTATCATCATCAATAAATCTATTCAGTCAATAAGATCAGTATACGAATGTAACCAACCAGGCTCCTAGTTCAAGAAGCATTCTCTCGCCTGTCCAACCTCGTGGGTTTTCTCCGGGTCCTCCGGTTTCCTCCCACTGCTAAAGACCCCTACGCGCAAGCGAATTATGTGTCGAGTGGACGTTAAACCCCATTTCTCTCTCTCTCTCTCTTTCACGAAGCATTCTCAGGTTTTTCAATATTTGTTTGCTTGAAGAGGTTGACAGGACAATTACCAGTAAATGAGGTTTAATGTTAGTAGAGAGGTTTTTTTTCCACATGTGATGATGAAAGTGTCTTACAGTTTAGTTTTTTTATGGAGACTGTGCTTCCGATTATCGTTAAGCTAACGTTTTTAGGGAAGTGAAGAAACGTTTCCTCTTGTTTGTTTTGCAATATCAGCATCAGTATTGTTTAAAGTAGCAAAGTTTCTGACTCAATATCATCCAAAGTCTTCGACATCAGTATTGTTTAAAGTAGCTAAGTCTCTAACTCAATATCATCAAAAGCCTTCGACATTGAAAACACGAATTATTTGTCAATTGAAATCAACATTGATGTTGTGATCTTACCGGGAAAATATGGGCTTCTGATATCCAATATTTAAGACAAAATAAACATTTTACAATTGGTACACGAATCGTGTACCATAATGCGTTTCAGCACAATTTGTAGCAAACGACTCGAAGAACGAGGTTAGACGTATTCCACAAGTCATGTCAAATGGTGACCCCATGTTCTTATCTGGAGAGCATGCGCAACAAATACTATCGGTGTAGACTGGAATAACCAGACGCTAGAGATTGCCATTCGATTGAGACTTCTGGCGTATTTCGCCGAACATAACTGCTTTGAAATTAGAGTAAAAACGGAAACGATTGAATGTAAATCAGTTTATATACATTCATATTACATTATTATATACGCTGCGACCCATTTGTGTCAATTTGTAGGTCCCAAATATTAGCGATTTAGCTCCTTTAAGTGAAGAATTTACTCAAAATTGTTCACCTTATTTTAACTACAATATAGCCCTTTATAAAACTTTTGTTGTTTTAATGTCAATTACATCAATAAAAAAAAACTATGTGCAAATTTTTGTGCTTCTGGATCAAAGATATTTCTCATAAACAGTAATTGAAAGTTGAGTACTCTCCTCACTTAAGTCTGAGAATGCTTTGTGAAACAATGTAATGGGACTGTTAGACATGACCCCAATTTCACAAAGCATTCTCAGACTTTACTTAAGAAATTTACTCAACTTTTAATCATTGTGTTATGAAAAATATCTTTGATTCAGAAACACAAAACGTTTGCACAACATAGTTTCTTATTGATCTATTTGTTACATTAAGAGAGAGAGAGAGAGAGAGAGAGAGAGAGAGACTAACGTATGGTTCAATTTTATTTCAATAATTCGCGTGAGCGTAGGGGTCTTTAGCAGTGGGAGGAAACCGGATTACACACATAGAGACATGATGTAAAACCTGAAACTGCATGTTGTTTACCAGAACGCCCATCAATACCATATTCTGATGACAACTTACAATTTTACCCAGTGATTACGTTTCTAGTGTAAGGAAAGATTTGTAATATAAGAATCTTCAATGAAAGAAATGGAATTAAACAGTTAGAAGGTTTAATGGATCCATGTGATTTAAAGCGTCGACACATGGATCCAAAATTTTCACAGTCTACAACAGAATACAATACAGAACAGCTGTATTCATCCGCAAAAAAAAATAGTACCTAAAATTCATGTACATTATATAGGTTTAAACGTCAAATGAGGTCAAATGAATAGAGACGTCTTTAATATATACTAAATATTCGTATCATCCCAAATCGACGATAAAACAGTGAGAAAAAGGAAAATCTAAGTAATGGCAATCTAATTAACATAAAATTTACGACATAATCGATTCTTCAATGTTTTGATGGTGATCATGAAGAAAATACATCTGTTCTCAGGAATCCGATAAGATTTTCAAAAAAAAGATCACTAGAATTATAGATTGTTATTCCACAAAGTCAAAAGGTATGTTAGATTTTTCATTCAGTCAAGTTAGAGCGAGTTTATTGCCGTCCTTTGAGCTCCAAACCCGATAGAAATGAAGGCGGAAGTGGCCATAATAGTTTTAGAGATCACTACGTGATGGCGCTCCTGCGTCGCGACAAACGGGGCCGATTTGTCAAGTCGATTAGTTCAAGATACATTATGGGAGATTAGATAAAGAGTTGGTTATTCTCACTATAATAGTTAAAACATAGATAATGTAAAGGGAATTTCTTGAAAATTTCAGTCAAATTGCTCCACTATGAACCGAGAGCTAAGCGGTTGAAATTTCTGCCTAGCCTCGATCATCATTACTAAAGTCAGTACGATAAACAGCATAGTCTCTATTATCCATTTAAAATTAGTTACGGGATCTTTAATTGTTAAAGATACATTATGGGAGATTATACAAAGAGCTGTCGGTTCTTATTTTAATAGTTAAAAACTAGATAATGTAAAGGGAATTTGCTGAAAATGTCAGTCAAATTGATCCACCCTGAATTGAGTTTTTAGCGATTGAATTTTGGGCCTAGCCCCGATCATCATTACTAAAGTAATAAAAAAAAACATAGTCTCGATTATCCATTTTGTGATTTAATCAGAAGCAGCAGATCGGGTTCTAATCCAGTAAATATCGCAGGATAGCGATGTCATCGAGAGTTGATTATGGTCTGGATAAGTTAATTAATGTTAAGTTAATAATTTAGATAACATTTCAGCCTAAAGAAAGGCCTTGCAACTGGCAAATTTAGCTCTTGCATAATGTATGTTTAACAAAGTTTTATCTATCTCTGCTACTTGAAATGTTGAATATCTTACATCAGGTATATCCAATTTTCTACAACAACTTTCATCTTTTTCCTGTCGAACTTTGGGTACTCCTTGTAAAACTTGAACAATCGACAAATCTTCTAAAACATTCACTGAATATTTAACACTAGATTTTAAATCTTCTGTTAGTCTTTCAATGTCCCCCATTAATTTCCTGAATTTGGATTCGTTCTCTTCACCAGTTTTCTGCATTTCCTTTTTAATATTTTCTCCGATTTTACGAAATTCTGAGCAGATTTTCTCAACCTATGCATCTACTGGGCCACATCGAGGTTACTTTTCTATTTTAATTATCGTAATGTTTCTGAAAATTAGTGATTAGGCCATTTCGGGACTGACATGGTTCAATTTTATTTCATAATTCTCTTGCGCGTAGGGGTCTTTAGCAGTGGGAGGAAACCGGAAGACAGGGAGAAAACCCACGAGGTTGTACAGGCGACGCTACTCCTTGTCACCTACATCCGCAGAATTGAAACCACGCCACTTGACTCAATGACAGACCTTATGATACAACCCACACACGCTAACCATTCGACCATCCAACCCTCGACATCCCACCGCTCTCCACCCCCGCGTTACGATAGGGATTGACGAAACATCAAACATCTTGATATAAACATTAATTAGCCTATCTGTTCATCTTGACAACTGGAATGTATAAAATATTTATATATTTATAAAGATGGTCACAGTTGTGGACTTAACACCTGTGTTTATAAAAGCATACCTTTTTTTTATCATGGACCCCAGGCTAGTCTATATGCCCACTTACTGACCTAATTCGATCTGTTAGGGTTGGGTAATTATAGGTGAGCCGAGGTATATTGCGAAACTTATTTTAAGGGGTGTAAAGCTATTTTCCATAGTCTTTCACATGACGGGGAGTTGGATGGCCGAATCGTTAGCGTGTGCGTGCTGTATCATAAAGTCTGTCATTGAGTCAACTGGTATGTCCGTCTTCATTAACCCAGTTCGGAGCAGGAGATAGGACGTTATACCCTATTTCATTTTATTTCGATTCCCCGGTTGTACTCCCACTGTTAAAGACCCCTACGCGCAAGCGAATTATTGAAATAAAATTTAACCATATGCTAGTCCCGAAATTACCCATATCTCTCTCTCTCTCTCATTTCGGAAGCAAAATGTCAAACCGTAAGGCGACTGACTACTCGTGTAACCAGGCGCAAACATTTTAGCTTCCAAAGAATATATACATAGAGAGAGAGAAATTGGGTTTAACGTCCACTCGACACAAACTAGGTCATTTCGGGACTAACACAATGTTCAATTTTATTCCAAAAATTCGCATGCGCGTAGCAGTGGGAGGAAACCGGAGGACCCGGAGAAAACCCACGAGGTTGGACAAGCGACCCTACTCCTTGTCACGTACAACCGAGGAATCGAAACCCCACCAGTTGACTCAATGACAGACCGTATGATACAGCGCGCGCGTGCTAACCATTCGGCCATCCAACCCCCACCAAAGAATATAGATGTAGCCCCTTTAGACCTGACCGTAATACTAGTCACATACTGTCATATAAGGGCATGGTAAAGTGACACCATCTTGTTGCAATCAGCGTTGGCGTTTCTAGTTTACCGTATTTCGTAATAAAACACTTCATTATTTTATAAACGTAAACATTTAAACTTTTATCAATGAGCAATGTGTCAATTTTAATAAACAAATTTCTAGATATTTAATTTAAACAACTACATAGTAAGATTAATTCATATCCGAATACAAACGATTTGTCATTTACGTGATTTGATAATATTAAAGTTACATTATGGGAGATTAGATAAAAAGCTGGCAGTTCTCACTATAATAGTTAAAAACTAGATAATGTAAAGGGAATATGCTGAAAATTTTAGTCAACTTACTCTACTTTGAAGCGAGAATTTAGCGATTGACTTTTAGGCCTAGACCCGATCATCATTACTAAAGTCGGTACGATAAAAAAAAACATAGTCTCAATTATCCATTTTTAGATTAAATCATCGATGAGCGTTGAGTAGCAAATCGGATTCAAATCCAGTGAAAATCCGACACATAATGTGGCATCGAGAGTTGATCAAGGTTTTTTCGTGTTTATTAATATCTAATTAATAGTTTATAAATAACATTTCAGACCTAAAGAAAGACCTGCAATATGTATCTTTAATGTTATATATCATTGACCTTCATTTGCAAGAACTGTCACTTCTTTTAATTTCAACATTTTTCATATGGAGCGTGCTACCAATTGATGAAAGCAGAACTGTCAACCAAAACAAATGTTACCATAAAGTCTTGTTTCTAAATTTTGGATATATTCATTTATGCTAGAATAAAAACTATTTTGGGGGTTTGATATAGAATTTGTTATCCAAATATAATTTTTGTGGAAAAAAAACACTTTTATATGGAGTACCATTTGCATATTTCGTTTCGTTTTTTATAGTTCAAACTTTCGTTTTACTTGTCTTTACTACACTAGGATCTGGTAGAGTTGTTATATAACCTGCGTTCTGGTTGATGTGACGGATTAGCCAATGAAAGGGTCAGTTGCAGCGAGTTCTTGGCATGCGATGCACGGAACTGTGAGTGACCTACTAGAAACATCAATGCTGATTGGTTAATCAAATGTCTGACGTCATAGGGTCAAAAGCCGGTGATATCACCCCTGACGCGACCTCCCACTTCACTGGTTAGATATGCATGTAGTAGAATCCATCGAAAGTATAAAAAAAACAAAACTAAATATATGAAATGAAATAAAATGGGGTTTAACGTCCGACTGTTTTGCTCCGAACTGGGCTAATGAAGACGGGCAAAAGCCATACAATGTGCTATGAGGGAAATTTTGCCCGGACAGCGGCACTACGGCCTACTCTTATATCGAATTCCAACTGTCAAGGGATCTTTTACGTTGACGCCAATGTGTACACGAGACCTCGGTTTTTCGTCCCATCCGAACGACTTGACAGCTTTCCTTGTCAGCCCCTCCGTCCTGCATCACTGACAAGGTAGAACCACGCCGGAAAATCTGGATGAACTTTCTCGGCCAATGCAGGGATCGAACAAAAAACTTAATATAGATCTGTATTTTAATTAGATTGTAGCCAATCCATGGTTGAGCTGGTGTAAAATCGAACATAGATCAATAAATATTGAATAAACATTATTACAAATCATTTTACTGTAAAACTTAGTTAATATGCACAGATATACTTATGTTTTCAGAGACAAGGTTTCGAAGGGTGAATTATGAAGTTATAAAATGTTAACAATGTGTATTCAATGCAAAAAAAATATTAAAAAATAGATCAATACAAAATCAGTTTCACGAAATATTGATGCTGTATTTACTATTTTCCATACATTCTCTCAATATTTAATACGTTCAACTTTATTTTTCAATTCCCTTCTATTGTAATGCGCATGCAAAGAACATGTCAATATGTGAGTTATGCAAGTGTGTGTTTTGGGCGATGTGTGGGGATAGGCTTTGTCTTCCATCCGGCATCCGTGTGGCGTCATGGGTATGGTGAAAGCCTTCAGTCTTGCAAGCAAGTCCAGTTATATTTAATCTTATTTTTATGTATATGTTTATATTTATCGTTTATCATTTTCTGTATCCCTGGGAAAGAACTTATATAGGCTTTGCCTGTTGTTCAATCCTTTTCAAATTAATAAAATATTATTTAAACTAAACTAATATTTAAAAGTAGAAAAAAGAAATTGTTTTATTATATAGACTTGGTGTGCTAAAACAACGATAGTTTTCAAAATTTGAAGTATTGTTGGTTGTAGTGTATATATTCAGGCATCCGTGTGAGACTTTGTGATTTCCCATGTTGTGCTATTTACCCCGTAGCTGCCATGGGCGTGGTGACCCATGATTTGCAGGAGGAACAAGATCCTGTCCGCCCGGAAAAAAACAATATTTATATGTGTGTGCGTGGAGGGGGGTGCGTGGGAGGGACTACAGTGGAACATTCTAGAGTCGATTTGTAGCCTATTTGACCCACGGTATATGTTTGACACTGGTTAAGCATTAATGATTATGATTATAATGTTCAAAACCGCATTAAAACCGGGCGAGTTTTTGGCGTTTGCGAGGGGGCACAAAAACTCAAGGGGGAGCAAAAACCATGACGCAAAGCCCGTCATTGCGTTCCTCTCACTAAGCTCACGGTAGCTGCGCAGTGCTGAATGGTATATTTGCTTGATATTTTCTAAATTTACAAATTCTAAAAAAGAATTTTAATTTAATCATTTTTTTTTAATTTAATCAATTTTGTATTGTTTGGTATCATCTCAAACACGGTTAGATACCAAAATAATCCACTAAAGCTGTTGTCAATGTCTTTAGATAATTTTTGTCACTTTATCTTGTTCTTAAGATATTTATGAAATGTACACCATCTTCACAGAAAATAATTACCAGTTTGTGTATCCGGTAGATTGATTACCTTCCAGGTGTCCGTTAACAGATCTTAAAAAATATTTTTATGAGGTAAGACCACAAAGAAAATGCGTTTACGGTTACTTAACCCCACAAAAATAGAATTGTCACCTGTATGAAAATAGAGTCGGTCGCTCGGATTTTTTTTTTTTTTTTTTTTTCGATTATCCAATCTGATTAAAACAAAGATCCTATTTCGTTTCGTTTCTTATAGTTCAAAATTTCGTCTTGCTCGTCTTTACTACACTAGGATCTGGAAGAGTTGTTATATAACCCGTGTTTTGAATGATGTGAGGGGTTAACCAATGAAACGGTCTGTTACGGCGAGTTTTTGGCTTAAGGTGCACGGAACTGTGGATAACCCACTAGAAACATCAATGTTGATTTGTTAATCAAATGTCCGACTCAAAGGGTCAAACGCCGCTCATATGACCTCTGACGCAACCTTCCACTACAACCGGTCAGATCTTCATGCAGTTGGGACCGTCGAAAGTATAAAAAATAAACGAAAGGAAATATAGATCTGTATTTTAAAGTAGCTAAGTCTCTAACTCAATATCATCAAAAATCTACGACATTGAAAACACGAATTATTTGTCAATTCAAATCAACATTGGTCTTGTGATCTTACAGGGAAAAGATGGGCTTCTGATATCCAATATTCAAGACAAAATAAACATTTTACCATTGGTACACGAATCGTGTACCATAATGCGTTTCAGCGCCATTTGGAATAAGGTACACAAAGAACGAGGCTAGACATATTCCACAAGTCATGTCAAATGGTGACGCTATATTCTTATCTGGAGAGCATGCGCAATAAATACCATCGGTGTAGACTGGAAAAACCAGACGCTAAAGATTGCCATTCACATGAGCCTTCTGGCGTAGAGTAAAAACAGAAACGATTGAATGTCAATCAGTTTATATACATGTACATTCATATTACATTATTATATGCGTTGCGACCTATTTTTATCAATTTCTAGGTCCCAAATATTAGCGATTTAGCTCCTTTAATCAGACTGTGATTTTTATAACCTTTTTTCGTCGAGTTTCTATTATCCTTACATTTCTAGCTAAATTACTGAGTAAGGTTCTGAAAAGTAATACCTCATACTAACCCTAACCCTTATCCTTTTAAGATGGGTAAAAGGTAAATTTAATCAAAGTTCAGTCTTCTAAAAAGGGTTAGGGTTGGGCCTAAGTGTTCCCCAAAATTCTCATTTATATAAAGCAGCCATTTTGGATCCGGAAACACCCGAACCTTGCAACCGGCCTAAAAAAAAATTAGGATCGGTAAACACAAGTATATATATATATTTTTTTTTTTAATTTTGGCGTAGAATAAAAAAAAATCCCCCCAAATGTTGTGGTTATTTCGGTGGTAAACCTGATATTATGACTGAGTGATCTGACACAAAAGAAGAGGATGTTACACGGTCATATCATATTCTTGAGGGTATCATTTATCCTAGAATGGATATAAAAACATTGATATAGTGCAACTGAAAAATATTTTTTTAAAAAAGAGTGTACTTTGAAATCCTGGTTTAAATTTCATATATAAAATAATCGCGTAAAATCAAATAATTATAACCCTAAAACATGTCAATTCCGATTCGTGTAAAATCAATCAATTCTTATTCTAAATTTCCCTGTTCATCCAGATTTTCCGGCGTGGTTTCCCCTTGTCAGTGATGCAGGACGGAGGGCCTCAAGGACATCTGTCTAGTCGTTCGGATGGGACGAAAAACCGAGGTCCCGTGTACAAATTGGCGTGCACGTAAAACATCCCTTGGCAGTTGGAATTCGATATAAGAGTAGACCGTAGCACTGCTGCCCGGGCAAGATTTCCCCCATACCACACTGTTTGGCGTATGCCCGTCTTCATTAGCCCAGGTTAGGAGCAGAACAGTTGGACGTTAAACCCCATTTCGTTTCATTTATATTTTGATGAATGTTAAAAGCATGTACTTATAGAAGTAATTAAGGCAGTAATTGATGTGATGACAAGTTAAAATACAGTTACACATTCTTTATCAATGACTAATATGTTATAATAAAGGTGCACGAACTGACATAAACATTTATTAATAAAGCAATAATTATTGATATTGAAAATTAACATGAATTTTTGTTTTGAAAAGGCACGTCAACATTTATTAGGCTACGGACAAGATTACGGTTTCTACAGTTTCTGCAGATATCACCCAACAGCACTGATCTTTTGCCAGGAACGTCAACTTAAACAGGAATTATGCAAGAGCTAAATCTGCCTATTGCGGATCTTTCTTTAGGCTTTATATCTTATATGACGCTGGCTCGCTAGCCTGGAGGTCAGGTGTTCGATCTCTGCATTGGCCGAGAAGGGCCTGACAAGGACAGCTTTCTAATTGTTCGGATGGGACGAAAAACCTAGGTCCCGTGTACACATTTGCGTGCACGTAAAAGATCCCTTGACAGTTGGAATCGATATAAGAGTAGGCCGTAGAGCCGCTGCCCGGACAAAATTTCCCTCATAGCACACTGTATGGCGTATGCCCGTCTTCATTAGCCCAGGTTAGGAGCAGAACAGTAGGACGTTAAACCCCATTTTATTTCATTTTCATTTTATATCTTATATCTATTATTAAAGCGATTTGAATGCAATTTTCAATATACATAACAAATGTATTCATTTTGCATTATCTATTTTTGAACTGCATGTATTATAGCAAGAAGCTCTTATCTAAATATTTCGTCTACATTAGCCCAGTCAGAACAAAACAGTAAGACGTTAAACCCCATTTCATTTCCTTTATCGGGAGTCACGGTGGCTAAGTGGGTAAGACACTGGCTCGCTAGCCTGGAGGTCGGGTGTTTGACCCCTGCATTGGCCGAGAAAGTTCATCCAGATTTTCCGGCGTGATTCCTCCTTGTCAGTGATGCAGGACGGAGGGCCTGACAAGGACAGTTGCATAGTCGTTCGGATGGAACGAAAACCCGAGGTCTCGTGTACACATTGGCGTGTACGTAAAAGATCCCTTGACAGTTGCAATTCGATATAAGAGTAGGCCTGTCGGAGCAGAACAGTACGACGTTAAACCCCATTTCATTTCATTTCATTCATCTAAATCTTACATAGGGCTTCTTTAATTCAAAGGGCGTGTAGTCGTTGGATGGGACATGAAATGAGAGAGAGAGAGAGAGAAAGAGAGAGATTAACGTTCGCTCGACACAAACTAGGTCATTTCGGGACTAACATATGGTTCAATTTTATTTCAATAATTCGCTTTAGCAGTGGGAGGAAACCGGTTGGACAGGCGACCCTACTCCTTGTCACGTACAACCGGGGAATCGAAACCACGCCAGTTGACTCAATGACAGACTTTATGATACAGCGCGCACGTGCTAACCATTCGCCCCCCCCCCCCCCCGAAATGAAATGAAATGGGGTTTAACGTCCTACTGTTCTGCTCCTATACTGGGCTAATGTAGACGGGCATACGCCATACAGTGTGCTATGAGGGCAATTTTGCCAGGAAAATGACACTACGACCTACTCTTATTCGTTGAATAGGGGGAAATGCAATTATTAGCTATGTACACCAACCAGAACACTGCGCCCCTCTTTCATAAGTCCAATCTACCTGGTAATCAACAACCGCATTCTTCTCTTCCCAAAATAAATTATCAACAACATCGCAGAAAGGGGTAAACAGATTATGTGGGAAGTGTTTAACAAGAAAACGTGGGGGTTAAACACACAAGCCGAACCAATAAGCAGAATTTCATCACAAGTAAAGCGTGGTGGCCATCACTTGACATGAAAGAAGATCAAATATGCACCTGACAAGATAAATACATTTACAAATAAGGTAATCAGGGGCGGATTGGGGGAGGGGGGTTCCCCCTGCTCAGCTATTTTATGAGACTAGTGTAACGATCGTGTGCTGTATCCATTATCATCAGATGGTGGGATGGGATGGGCATTCAAAGCGCGAGATAATGATATAGACATATGTGATATCACAATTAATGTTTTGCATCAATGAAATTGAATCACAATGTGATCCTATAAATTCATTATAAAAATTGACATCAAACGGGATGTTGGATTTCTCTCTTTAAAAAGTTCAGTGTGTATGTATGCCTACGCAATTTGGAGACGATGATAGCATCATGCATTGTCAACTGTCAAATTTCCTGGCAAACCCCCTCCTGTAACAATTCCTGGATCCGCCCCTGATAATGGAACAGAGAATATTAAACTATGTATAGTATGAATTTTAAAGATTTTTTGCCGGGCTTGGTTAATCATCCGTGGCACGGGATTCATAAGTATAACAAAACTCACCGAGACGTTAAATACAAGTGGCTGAACGTCACTTGATGGGGTGTAAAATGAAATGGGGTTTAACGTCCTACTGTTCTGCTCCTACTGGGATAATGAAGACGAACATACGTCATACAGTGTGCTATGAGGTAAATTTTGCCCGGGCAGCGGCACCATGACCTACTCTTATATCGAATCCCAACTGTCAATGGATCTTTTACTAGCACGCCAATGTATACACGGATCGTCGGTTTTTCGTGCCACCCGAAAGACTAGACAGCTGTCCTTGTCAGGCCCTCCGTTCTGAACAACTGACAAGGAGAAACCACGCCAGAAAATCCCAATGAACTTTCTCGGCCAACACCGGAATCGATCCCGCGACTTCCAGGCTAGCGAGCCTGCGTCTAACGCACTTAGTCACCATGACTCCCATAACTAACGAGGCTAAACTGATTAAATGACAATATTGGTGTCAGTCATTATCACATATGTAATAGAACTGGTTAAACACGCTCCAAATATAATTTTAGAGATCATTGCTACGATAGATGCATTATGAAGTTTTCAAGAAAGGGAAGTGACGAAAGCAAAAGGAAAACACGAGTTATCCCTCTATATAACTGACTGAAGTGACGAGTGATAACAGATACTTGAGCTACAATGGCTAGGTGGTTAAGACGCTGGCTCGCTAGCCTGGAGGTCGGGTGTTCGATCCCTGCATTGGCCGAGAAAGTTCATCGGGTTTTCAGACGTGGTTTCCCCTTGTCAGTGGTGCAGAACGGAGGGCCTGACAAGGACAGCTCTCTAGTCCTTCGGATGAGACGAAAAACCAAGGTCCCGTGTATACATTGGAATGCACGTAAAAGATCCCTTGGCAGTTGGAATTCGATATAAGGCGATAGTGCCGCTGCCCGGGCAAAACTTCCCTCATAACACACTGTATGGCGTATGCCCGTCTTCATTAGCCCAGTATAGGAGCAGAACAGTAGGACGTTAAACCCCATTTCATTTCATTTCATTTTGATAACAGATACACGGGCGAATTTCTGCTCACTAATAATTCATTCCAAGACTAAAAGTGGTTATTTCCGAGGATATCTGTTAATTCAAAAAAGTAATATACGGGATATTTCTATTAACCAGTTCTATAACATGTGATAATGACTGACACCAATAATGTCAATACACAAAAACACATACTATGGAATACCAGCTACTTATTTATTTGTTCGAGGTTTCGAAGAGTACTTCGCCCAAATAAATTAAGTAGCTGTTATTCCATAAGTATGTGTTTTTGTGTATTGCTCTATCCAGTTACTAAATGCCTCTAAAAGATTACCAATATTGTCCATTAAGCTGACTTGACTTATAGTAGGTTTTACCTTTGCATGCTGCTTGCTTTACGAACGTCTACATTTTTAAACAAGCTTAAATATAAGCGCCTAAACGACATCATAGTAGACTAGTGTGTCAGGGTTGATTGTCGGTGTCAATTTCCCTAATTCCCTAATCCAAAAGTAAGTCAAAGTAATGAAATGAAATGGGGTTTAACGTGCTACTGTTCTGCTCCTAAACTGGCATACAGTGTGCTATGAGGGAAATTTTGCCCGGGCAGCGGCGCTACGGCCTACTCTTAAATCGAATTACAACTGCCAAGGGATCTTTTACGTGCACGCCAATATGTACACGGGACCTCGGTTTTTTGTGCGATCCGAACGACTAGACAGCTGTCCTTGTCAGGCCCTCCGTACTGCATCACTGACAAGGGGAAACCACGCCGGAAAATCTTGATGAATTTTCTCGGCCAATGCAGGGATCGAACACCCGACCTCCAGGCTAGCGAGCCAGCGTCTTACCCACTTAGCCACGTGATCTCCCAGTACGTCAAAGAATACGCAAACAGTTGTATTTTTAAAAGATATTAACTACTGTAAAAAAAATTGGAGGAGGTGTCCACTCAGGACCAAAATAGGTCATTTCGAAATTAACATATCTTTCAATAATTCTCTTGTGCGTATGGTTTTTAAGTAGAGGGGGTGGACCCGGAGAAAACCCACCGAGGTTGCACGTGTGAAATCGGAGGATAAGTTAGACGTTGACGAAGCGTTTCGTATGATGCTTTCCCTAAATTTGGATAGCGCGGTAACATGCAACAGACCGAAGGTCTGCGGTTCGGGCGTATGCGCATCTTTCTTAGCCCGGTTTATGCAGAACCATGGAACGGTAAACTCCATTTCATTCACGTAACCTGATGAAACTTTGCCCGGAGAACGACGCCATGTCCTACTCTTATTTCGGGAGGTCTGTCATTGAGTCAACTGGCGTGGTTTCGATCCCCGGTTGACGTGACAAGGAGCAGGATCTCTTGTTCAACCTCGTGAGTTTTCACCGGGTCCTCCGGATTCCTCCCACCACTAAAGACCCCTATGCGCAAGCTAATTATTGAAATAAAATTGAACCATATGTTAGTCCCGAAATACCTAGTTGGTGTCGAGTGGACGTTAATAACCCCCCTCCTCTCTCTCTCTCTCTCTCTCTCTCTCTCTCTCTCTCTCTGCCTCTCTCTCTCTCTCTGCTAAACCCCGTACATTTCATGTATGTTGTAACCTAAAACATGTATACTAAACTAGCATTAAGAGTTAAGGAGTTTACAGAGTATTAATAAAGATATTATGTCAGATGCATCTAAATCTATTATCCGTACAACAACACTATAAGTATATTAAATACAATATGACGTGCATCAGACATACTAAACAGGATTTGTTAAACAGTGGTATCCGCTGGGGAGAAGACCTAATCTACAAGACAGGATAGAATCATTTATATTGATATGGGTACCATCGCGTACTTGACGTCATGCGTGGTTGTCTTATTCCATTCAGAAGACCTGTGGATACCCAGTGTAGCTACAAGAACATTATAAGACCAGCTTTTAATTCAATCTGATTAAAACACAGATCCTATTTCGTTTCGTTTTATATAGTTCAAAATTTCGTTTTACTTGTCTTTACTATACTATGATCTGGAAGAGTTGTTATATAACCCGCGTTCTGGGTGATGTGAGGGATTAGCCAATGAAACGGTCTGTTACCACGAAGTTTTGGCGTAAGTTGCACGGAACTGTGGGTAACCCACTAGAAACATCAACGCTGATTGGTTAACCAAATGTCTGACGTCATAGGTTCAAAAGTCGTTCGTATGACCTCTGACTCGACCTTCCACTACAACTGGTCAGATCTTTAGGTAGTGTAGACCATCGAAAGTATAAAAAAAAACGAAACGAAATATAGATCTATATTTTAATCAGATTTCTAATTTTACATAGTAAACACCACAGCTAAAAAAGTGCAGATTTCACAAAACCCAGACTAAGTTGTTGCAGAAACTTGCCAATAACACTGGGCTCTTATTAGTACAGGCGGGGTAGGATGGTCGAATGGTTAGCACGTGCGCGCTCTATCATACGGTCTGTCATTGAGTCAACTGGCGGGGTTTCGATTCCGCGGTTCTACGTGACAAGGAGTAGGATCGCCTGTCCAACCTCGTGGGTTTTCTCCGGGTCCTCCGGTTTCCTCCTACTGCTAAAGACCTCTACGCGCAAGCGAATTATTGAAATAAAATTGAATATAAACTCATGCTACAACACAATCCCTGACAACAACAACATAAATACATTCTACAACACAATCCCAGACAACAACAACAGAAATTCATACCACAACACAATCCCAGACAACTAACAACAACAGAAACTCATACTACAACACAATCCCAGACAACAGAAACGCATACTACAACACAAGCCCAGACAACAACAACAGTGTACAGATATTCACGACAAAATCTAGTATTATAGGCTAAATCTGCCTATTGCAGGTCTTTCTTTAGGCCTGAAATGTTATATAAATTTTTAATTAAACATTTATTAAGTTATCCAGACCATAATCAACTCTCGGTGCCATATTTACTGGATTTGAATACAATCATTTTGTGATGGATGATTTAACGTCAAAATGGATAATAGAGACTTTGTTTTTTATCGTACCGGGGATCACGTGGCTAAGTGGGTAAGGCGCTGGCTCGCTAGCCTGGGGGTCGGGTGTTCGATCCTTGCATTGGCCGAGAAAGTTCATCTCGATTTTCCGGCGTGGTTTCCCCTTGTCAGTGATGCAGAACAGAGGGCCTGACAAGGACAGCTGCCTAGTCGTTCGGATGGGACGAAAAACCGAGGACCCGTGTACACTTTGGCGTGCACGTAAAAGAACCTTTGGCAGTTGGAATTCGATATAAGAGTAGGCCGTAGCGCCGCTGCCCGGGCAAAATTTCCCTCATAGCACACTGTATGGCGTATGCCCGTCTTCAATTAGCCCAGGTTAGGTGCAGAAGAGTAGGACGTTAAACCCCATTTCATTTCATTTAATTTTTTATCGTACCGACTATAGTAATGATGATCGATGCTAGACCTAAAATTCAATCGCTAATATCTCGCTTCAGAGTGAAGCAATTTGACTGAAATTTTAAGCATATTCTTTTTACGTTATCGATTTTTTTAACTATTATAGTGGGAACTGTCAGCTCTTTATCTAATCTTCCATAATGAGCCTTTAAATGATATTGACAGAATAGTTTTAGATTATAGAATTATCAATTGTCTATTCAATTAACATGATGTCACAGACGATATCCCGGGTTCATATTAAACATTGTAATAACACAGTAGATTCAAACAAGTACTCTCGAGTCATTGTCAAACCCACATGGGGAACACAACGACCATTATATGGAATACAATCACACACAAAGACCATTTATATGGAATGCAATCATACACAAAGACCATTTATATGGGGAGCCAAGGTGGCTAAGTGGGTAAGACGCTGGCTCACTTGCCTGGAGGTCGCGTGTTCGATCCCTGCAGTATCAGGATTTTCCGACGTGGTTTCCTCTTGTCAGTGATACAGGACGGAGGGTCTGACAAGGACAGCTGTCTAGTCGTTCGGATGGAATTCGATATAAGAGTAGGCGATAGCACCACTTCCCAGGTAAATTTCCCTCATAGCACACTGTATGGCGTATGCCCGTTTTTATTAGCTATGGGAGAAATTTTGCCCGGACAGCGGAGCTTAGGCCCACTCTTATATCGAATTCCAACTGCCAATGGATATTTTACGTACACGCCAATGTGTACAGGGGATCCCAGTTTTTCGTCCCATCCGAACGACTAGACAGCTTTCCTTGTCAGGCCTGTAATTAAGATTTACATATGAAATGATCATGAATATGGTTTAAAGTCAAAGCTTGGTATAGGAAAGTCAATAAATTTGTTAAATTTGCAAGGAAAGAAATTTAATTCAAGCATAATTAAAATTTGGCAAACTATGAAGGAAAGACACTTAATTTAAAAATAACCACGGTTTTTTTACAAATTACCGAGGAAAGACATTTAATCACAATATATTTTTTACAAATTTTGAGGGATAAATTTAAAGTAGCTAAGTCTCTTACTCAATATCAGCCAAAATCTGTACCATACTGCGTTTCAACGCCATTTGTAACAAGGGACTCGAAGAACGAGGCTAGACATATTCCATGTCAAACGGTGAAGCTATATTCTTATCTGGAGAGCATGCGTAATAAATACTATCAGCGTAGACTCGAATAACCAGACGCTATAGAGATTGCCATTCGATTGAGACTTCTATCGTATTCGCCGAACATAACTGATTAGAAATTACAATAAAAATAGAAATGATTGAATGTAAATCAGTTTATATACATTCATATTACATTATCATATGCGTTGCGACCCATTTGTGTCAATTTCTAGGTCCAAAATTTTAGCGATTTAGCTCCTTTAATTCAAGCATAATCTGCATGTACCAGTATTTGAAATGAAATGTGGTTTAACGTCCTACTGTTCTGCTCCAGTACCGGTATTTAGTTCGATGTATAAACTGATTAAGATACAAGCAAAATAATTCTAGGTTGGGAGAGAAATGGGGTTTAACGTCCACTCGGCACAAACTAGGTCGTCTTGGGACTAACATATGGTTCAATTTTATTTCAAAAATACGCAAGTAGTTGTGGAAAACCGGAGGACCCGGAGAAAACATTGACGCCGGCATTGTATTGAGAATGGGTTGTTCGATGAATAACTAAATTAGAGTATAGAATTTCGTGTGTTTTCTCCGGTTCCTCCGGTTTCCTCCCACTGCTAAAAGACCCCTACGTGCAAGCAAATTATTGAAATAAAATTGAACCATATGTTAGTCCCGAAATGACCTGTGGTGACTCAGTAAGTAAGACGCTGGCTCACTAACCAAGAGGTCCAGGGTTCGATCCCGGTGTTGGCCGAGAAAGTTCCCTGCTTTCCCCTTGTCAGTGTTGCATGACTGGATCCCTGGCAAAGACAGCGCCTAGTCGTTCGGGTGGTACGAAAATCCGAGGTCCCGTACACGCGTTAGCAGACACGTAACACAGCCCATGACAGCTGGAATTCAATACTACAGTGGGCCGCTGTTCGGGCAAAATATCCCTTATACCCCAAGGGTTGAACGTCCACTCGACACAAACTAGGTCATTTCGGGACTAACATATGGTTTAATTTTATTTCAATAATTCGCATGCGCGTATGGGTCTTTAGCAGTGGGAGGAAACCGGAGGACCCGGAGAAAACCCACGAGGTTGGACAGGCGACCCTACTCCTTGTCACGTACAGCCGGGGATTCGAAACCACGCCAGTTGACTCAATGACCGGCTGTATGATACAGCACGAACGTGCTAACCATTCGGCCATCCAACCCCCCAACAATGTTTAAGAATGAGTCCGTGAGAAGACCATGCAAATTCTGCAAAAAGTGATAAGGCAGCAGGAAACCGATTTTGATCAAACTTGGCGGTTGGTACCCCGGGGGCCCCCAGACCCCACAGAAAATAAAGTAGGTCTCTGCTCCGCCTGATTGCGGAGCTTGGTTGCCCCGATTTTTTGGGTTTAAACGACGCTATTTTCAGTGAGAAAAATACCATACTTTTGACGGCAACTGCGGCTCCGGTACACATTTTATTTTTCGAGACTGTTCATAATGAAGTATGAACCACCTTGGGTTCCCCTCAATATATGCCCAATATCAACGAAGTTCAAGTTGGAGTGTAGAAATGAGACTAGTTTGAAAAACCTAGGTATCCAAAACACTGAAATTAGACCCATTTTAAAACGCGTTTTTCTCGACTGCGGCGGGGTGCATGGTCGACATGGACCTTGAGGGCTGAAGTATATTAGTGACACATAATTTATCTGAAAAAAGTTTCACTGCATCGGATCTATGCAATGAAATGAAATGAAATGGAGTTTAACGTCCTACTGTTCTGCTCCTAACCTGGGCTAATGAAGACGGGCATACGCCATACAGTGTGCTATGAGGGAAATTTTGCCCGGACAGCGGCACTACGGCCTACTCTTATATCGAATTCCAACTGCCAAGGGATCTTTTACGTGCACGCCAATGTGTACACGGGACCTCGGTTTTTCGTCCCATCCGAACGACTAGACAGCTTTCCTTGTCAGCCCCTCCGTCCTGCATCACTGACAAGGGAGAACCACGCCGGAAAATCTGGATGAACTTTCTCGGCCAATGCAGGGATCGAACACCCGACCTCCAGGCTAGCGAGCTAGCGTCTTACCCACTTAGCCACGTGATCCCCTCGGATCTATGCAAATCACAGGAACCCTGGGAACTTTGGGTATTTACTCGCTCTCATCTCATAAATTCAACAAATTGCGCATGTTTTATATTAGATACTCGTAGATCACATTCACTCGGTCCATTCGTTTCATACTTCATTCGATTCTCTTCACTATTATTATGGATCATATCATCATATTCATTGCAGTGTGTGCCGTATATTCATTTATGACCATATATTGAGGACATCAACTCTGAATTAAGCATTCATGATCCTGACTCTCTTCATTTCTTTGACATCCAGTCTCTTTTAAAATGATGTGAAAAGAGAACTGTCAGTATGCTGTGCCACTTTTTGCATTCACGATTTGTAACGTATTATACTATGTATTTTCATTTAGTGTGTTGAATCCAGCGTCCTTTTTCACGAGTACACTGTATAAAGCGAAACGGTGTGAAATCGGTGATATGAGATACAGGCCTGTATGTATTACGAGTTATAATATTGCTAGTAACTGTATATGTATGATATGTACATAATATATATGGAATACTATTCAAATTAATGATATCTTTACATTTCGTATATTTCTTTTTATCATCGTCTCATATACTCAGATCAAGTTTGCGGCGATGTTTTTGGCCATATTCCCTTGACGTCTCTGTAATGTGTGGTAATGACAGAATCGTAATGTACATGTGATGACCTTTTCAGCGATATGTCACATGGGTATATTAGTGTCAAGTCCAAGAAACCGGAAGTGACGTCACTGATACCGGAAGTGCCCTTCTGGGCTTTGTATTACCGTGGGAAGCTACATTCGAAATTTCATCCTGATGTATGGCAGAAAAGTTGACAATAACTTAACTTACATCGTATCCGAATGTGTCGTAATATCTGCCGAGTGTGCCTACTTTCAACACTCGCTCCGAAAAACTGGGGCGAGCTGCATCCAATATTATTGTTGATATATATAGTGGAGATAAAGTACTAAAAGCACATGTATTCACCCTCGCTCCCACCCCCGCCGCAGTGAAGAGAAACGTGTCGAAACATAGCCTATTTTATTTGATGCCATGGACTTCATGTATCGAAACTCTAACCCAGGCTCTATGGCTGGATTCAAGTGAAAATAATTTTGTGGAAAATTTCAAGGGACAGTAGTCCTACAAAATCCTAAAAAGAATTTCGTTCAGGTGAGTATCCGTTGCGTGAGTGAGACTTAAAATTTAGTTAAGAAATGTATTAAAATTAGCCATTATTTTTAAGAAAATAACGAAAAATAATTTCTGTGGGTACTGGTTGGATTTGGATCGCAATATGCCCGCAAGGAACCAACAGTGGTGGTATGGTCCGGATTCATGATTTAGGGCCTTGTCACATTTTGCATGCTTTTCTCACAAACACGTTCTTAATCAGTTTTAAAAACATGTTATTGTCATAGATATTGGGTTTTTTTAATCCCCACCACAAACAAACCCCCCAAAAACGTGTTATTAACATAGATATTGTTATTAACCCCCCCACCCCCACAAAAAAGCAAAAAAAACCCAAAAAACAAAACAAACGTGTTATTGTCATAGATATTTAACCCCCACCAAAAATAAAAACCTAAACCGTGTTATTGTCATAGATATTGTTATTTTTAACACCCAACAAAAAGAAAAAAAAACAAAAACCGTGTTATTGTCATAGATAGAGGATATTTGTCGTTTTGTCGTGAATAACATATTTTATTTCATCGAGAAGCAAGAAAACGTTTATATTTTCACTCATGCCGACAAATGTTCTATTTATTTTATGATTTTACAATCATTTTAGGTAAAAACAACACGGACTACTTTAGCCAGTGGAATAACACTTTTATTTCACTGATAAAACGCGGTATTCCACTACTGATCATAAAATAAATATTGTTATTTTTAACCCCCACAAAAACAAAAAAAAACCCAAAAACGTGTTATTGACATAGATATTGTTATTTACCCCCCCCCCCCCCCCCAAAAAAAAAAACCCCAAAAACGTGTTAATGTCATAGATATTGTTATTTTTACCCCCCCCCCCCCCCCAAAAAAAAAAACCAACAAAAAAAAAAAACGTGTTATTGTCATAGATATTGTTATTTTTAACCCCCACAAAAACAAAACCCCAAAAAACGTGTTATTGTCATAGATATTGTTATTTTTAACCCCATCAAAAAACTAAGTTATTATAAATGAATCCAATTCTACTAAATCATCTTAAAATCATTTTCTACATTGTTACGTCATTAATCAGTGGAGTCTGACAAGCGAATAAACACCGCGGATATAAAAAAAAATCCTGCGTGATTCCACTCATTGGATGCTGATCAGGAGAAGATCGAGTAACGGTACCATGTTTTTAACAAGAACACATCTATTGCATCTCCTAGTGTGACGACAGGAATTAGTTATATCTCATATCACCATTACCCTCTACTAATGGAATTCCGTTCCTTCATTCAATTCGTATTAACGTTTGGACTGTGGAAATTCAATTTACTGTATAAGTAGGCGGAGCTTTTAGGCGATTTCTCAATCGAGTCAGAGATAAGCTCTGTTAATTTGAATGTAATGACTTAATGAATTGAGTAATCATTTTAGGTGGGTTGGATGGCCGAATGGTTAGTACGTGCGCGCTGTATCATAAGGTCTGTCATTGAGTCAACTGGTGTGGTTTTGATTCCCCGGTTGTACGCGACAAGGAGTTTGGTCGCCTGTCCAACCTCATGGGTTGTCTCCGGGTCCTCCGGTTTCCTCCCACTGCTAAAGACCCCTACGCGCAAGCGAATTATTGAAATAAAATTGAACCGTGTGTTAGTCCCGAAATGACCTAGTTTATGTCGAGTGGACGTTAAACCCCATCTCTCTCTCTCTCTCTCTCTCTCTCTCTCTCTCTCAAACACTTAATATATTTATTATGAAGTTTTTATATCGACAGTAAAATAATAAAGTCGGAAAGTACTAGAATCTCTGACAGTTGACAGAGATTTTAAAAGTTTGCTGTTTCTTGCTACTTGAAACAAAAAATGTTTTATTAAATGGCATCATAGCATGGGTTGAATTTAACACTTGATCACACGAAACGTGTCAAGATACGTGACAGTTGATGTAAATTGCCACGTGAGTCCTACTATAGTCGTTTAAGGAAATCATTATTATTTGTATCAGTACTTTTATAAATGAAATAAAATGGGGGTTTATGTCTTACTATGGAAGGGGGTTTCTCGGCCAATATCGTATTCACTGAACCACCAACGCCGTAGTCACCGGCAGGACAGCTGTCTAGTCGTTCGAATGGGACGAAAAACCGAGGTCCCGTATTCACATTGGCGTGCATGTAAAAGATCCTGGCAGTTTGAATTCGATATAAGAGTAGGCCATAGTGCCGCTGCCCGGACAAAGCCGAGGTCCCGCATTCACATTGGTGTACACGTAAAAGATCCCTCATAGCACACTGTATGGCGTATGCCCGTCTTCATTAGCCCAGTCAGAGCAAAACAGTTGGACGTTAAACCCCATTTCATTTCATTTCGTTTCCGTAGTAACTGTGGCTCCCGCAATGTAAACTGCTGTACTAGTGATTCTGCTGGTGGCAGTTGACCCTGAGATTACTTACCATCCAACCAAGTAGCCCCGACTATTTACATCCAGGCCTCAAAAGATGTGAGAGAGAGAGACAGGGCCATGCTTGGTTACCCAGTGTACTCATAGATTAAACCAGGGTATAGTGGAGCAGAACGGAATGAGTACACTGGGTAACCGAGGATGAGACAGGGCATGCTTACTGATCCAGAAACACCTGGTACCACTTCCCATTCCACTAAGGGGGGTTGAATGGTTAGCGTGCGCGCGCTCTATCATAAAGTCTGCCATTGAGTCGACTGGCGTGGTTTCAAATCCCCGGTTGTACGTGACAAGGAGAAGGGTCGCCTGTCCAACCTCGTGGTCCTCCGGTTTCCTCCCACTGCTATGCGCAAGCGAATTATTGAAATAAAATTAAACCATATGTTAGTCTCGAAATGACCTAGTTTGTGTCGAGTGGACGTTAAACCCATCTCTCTCTCTCTCTCTCCCTCTCTCTCTCTCTATCTCTCTCTCTCTCTCTCTCTCTATCTCTCTCCACTAATAATTAAAAATCCAAGCACACATCTTATTTAGGGTATGCTATATTTGCTCGTATAAAATATTCATGGCGTGGTTATTTACCACATTGCTTTAGGGCACTAATTCTCAACCAGTGTGCCGCGGCACACATGTGTGCAACGCGATCTCCCTAAGTGTGCCGCGAAATTTTGAACGGCACACTAAGAAAATGCGAAAAACCACGTGATCCCAAATGAGTATTCACTGGTGTCTACTGATGGTAACTTCATAGATGTGTTTTTCTTTATTTAGTTTGAGTCATTCTATGTTTCTATGACTAGTCTATGTACGGTTGTATGCCATCTGAATTACCATGTTTTTATTTTGCAAAATTCAAATATTCTTCATATATATTTAACAAGTGTGCCGCTATTTTTTCACGTGTTCCAAGGTGTGCCGTTTGCAAAAAAAGGTTGAGAACCACGGCTTTAGGGGGTGGGCGGTCGCTTGAGATCATGAGGTTTGCCATTCCCCATTCTATTCCCCACTTGTACGTGACAAGGAGTGATGTCGCTTATCCTACCTCGTGGGTTCAAATATAGGTCTATAGGCTTCTGCCTGTTCTCCAATCCAGTTTCTGTGAATAAATATTGTTTAGAAAAAAAAACCTACATGTTAGCAGGGGCGTACATAACGATTCTGTTGGGGGGGGGGGGGTAGCCAAAATGCGACCGACTGATGCACATACCCCCCCGTTCGAGTGACGCAGTCAGGAGCCGCGCACCACAGGTGCGAGTTTTTTAGGGGCCATGTGCAGTAGAAAAGAATTTGTTTATTAAACATACATTATGCAAGAGCTAAATCTGCCTATTGCAGGTCTTTCTTTAGGCCTTAAATGTTATCTAAATTATTAACTAGACATTAATTAACTTATTCAGACCATAATCAACTCTCGATGGCATCGCTAGTCTGCGATATTTACTGGATTGGAATCCTATCTGCTGCTCAACGTTGATTGATGATTAAATAAAAAAAAATGGATAATCGAGACTATGTTTTTTATCGTACTGCTAAATTATCGGTTCAGTGTGAATCAATTTGACTGAAATTTTCAGCATATTCCCTTTACATTATCTTGTTTTTAACTATTATAGTGAGAACTGTCAGCTCTTTATCTAATCTCTCATAATGTATCTTTAATGGGTAAAATAGTAATTAACCCTTTACTTGGAATTTGTTTATTAATATTCTGTATTTATAACACAATATAACGGCTTATTATATTAATAAAATATGTTTATAAAAGGAAGGATTACTATATAGTGTTTTTCATTAGTAGTTTTAGTATTCATAGTCGCTCGCCATCCTATAATGGACCGTAGTAAAAATGTGGCCATTCATTAGATGGTCACTTTCGCGTTCCATAGGGAGACATGCTGAGCTACTCGATTACCCAGGGGACTCATTTGTCAAATTTGTTTGGCCATAAAACTAAATGAAAGTGAATGTTAATCCCTATGTAGGATTAAATCTCGAATTGAAGGTAAACTTCTCTTATTTATCGGTAAGGCCACATCAGTGTACATGTAATTTGTTTGTTTTGAGAGAGAGAGAGAGAGAGAGAGAGCGAGAGAGAGAGAGTTTAAATTAACGTCCACTCGATACAAACTAGGCCATTTCGGGACTATAATTCGTTTGTGTTGAGGGGTCTTTATCAGCGGGGGGAAATCGGGTCACCGGGAGAAAACCCTGGAGGTTGGACAGGTGACCCTACTCCTTGTCACGTACAACCGGGGAATCGAAACCACGCCAGTTGACTCAATGACAGGCCGTATGATACAACGCGCACGCGCTAACATTTCAGCCATCCAAAAGCCCGTTCTTCGTGAGCACCTCTTGAAATCGTGCTTCCAATTTCTTTGGATTTTCCGGGGTGGTTCCCCCTTGTCAGTGGTGTAGGACAAAACGTTTGGCAAGGGACAACGTCTAGTCGTTCGGATGGGATGAAAAATTGAGGTCCCGTGTACACATTGCCGTGCACGTAAAAGAACCCCTGTCAGTTGGAATTCGATATAAAAGTAGAAATTAGCGCCGCTGTCCGGGCAAAATCTCCCTCATTGCACACTGTATGTCGTATGCCTGTCTTCATTATCCCAGTTAAGGAGCAGAAGAATAGAATTTTAAACCCCATTTCATTTCATTTCATCTTTCTTTGCGGAAACAATAATTAAAAAACATAAAGGCCCCAAAAAGGTTTCTTAAAAGGTTTCAGTATCAAATTTCAAAGTTTTTTTTTAATTTTAAACAAAACAACATTCACGGGACTGGAGTGGCATTTTTTATCAATGCGCCAAAGAACTAAATATTAAATTGCTTTGACCTAAATCGCCATCTTCTTTATCTGCTGAAATGCTATGCTTATAGCCTTGAATCTATTTTTAGACGCGATTCATATAACAATAACATGCCATTACGCCTCCAATATTTTGATTTGATAAAAGATATATATATTATGAAAGATTAAGTTAGATAAATAAAATGGAATGTATATAAATTAAATCAGAAATGTATGTGTGCGTATGTTCGTCCATCACGCTTCGTCGCCGCGCTCCACCCCCACCATCATGACATCGTGACTGTTTCAGGTCATGGAATTTGGGCCCCGGGCGAATAGCGCTTCGTCGCTGCGCTCCATTCCCACACACGTGGTATCAAATTAACCAGCATCACCCCTCGAATGTTTTATCCCATCAAATTTGAGCCCCATGCAAATTTGGGTCAAGGTTGAATTTGGGTAATCGGCGAATTGGGCCCCTGGCGAATTTAGACACAGGGCGAATCGGGCCCCGTACGAGATTTAAACAGGGCCAGCGATAATCCCAACCCTAAACCTAACTCTGGACCTAGCCCCAATGCTTACCCTAATCTACAATTTCACCAACAATCACGTGCCCTAACCTTATTTTACATCTCAGCAGCTTCCTTGACAAAAATTAAGCTGGCCTTAACAAATAGATTTAGCCCCCCGCCCTCTCCCCCTCCCCTAGACCGAGTTGTAGTTTATCTGATCATCTTAATGGAACGTTACAGGAAGTGACCTTTCCGAATAATGTGGATACCTCTTCCTCATTCATATTTCAAGGAATGCGTTTTTTGCCCGTCATGCATGGGTGTACATCCGTATAACACACATAGGCGACTGATATCATTGACATGTTGTATACGTGTGAATCCTAGTTGCCTCATATTAGTGTAGTCTATATCGAATGATTTTTTCCCTCATTTCCGCCATACTCATAGCTATGACATGCCCAATCGGTGCGGAGGGGTTGGTTGATCGAATTATTAGCGCGTGCGCGTTGTATAGTTGAGTCATTGAGTCAAGTGGCGTAGTTTCGATTCACCGGTTGTACCTGACAAGGAGTAGGGTCGCCTCTCCAACCTCGTTGGTTTTCTCCTGTTCCTCCGGTTTTCTCCCACTGCTAAATACCCCTACGCGCAAACGAATTATTGAAATAAAATTGAACCATATGTTAGTCCCGAAATGACCTAGTATGTGTCGAGCGAACGTTAATCTCTCTCTCTCTCTCTCTCTCTCTCTCGCTCTCATTTCATGTCCCATCCAACGACTACACGCCCTTTGAATTAAAGAAGCCCTATGTAAGATTTAGATGAATGAAATGAAATGGGGTTTAACGTCGTACTGTTCTGCTCCGACAGGCCTACTCTTATATCGAATTGCAACTGTCAAGGGATCTTTAAACCCCCTTTCTCTCTCTCTCTCTCTCTCTCTCTCTCTCTCTCTCTCTCTCTCCCAGTCGGTGCAAAAAGTTAAGACGTCACATCCCATTTCATTTTTCAAGGGAGGTAAATCATGTAAACTTTATATTTAGAGCTGATTTTTAATTTACCGCCTCAGACGTTCTGGTTGAGAAAAAATATCATTAATACGAGACATAATGTATTATTTGCCGCTTTGGGCAGTATATTGAATAGCCCTGTTTAATATTGTTCCATATGACCTTTAAGAAAAATGATAGTAATGACGTCATTATTACACGACAATTGCATCATTTGATGAAATATAGTTAACTAAATTATGATTATTTCTACAGATTAACCCTAATTATTTTGAATTATTTTCATGTTATTTGAAGCAATAAAAAATCTCCACTCAAAAGTATATTTAAAGACACCAAGAACGTTCGTGAAAGTACACAAAATATCCTCATGACATTGTGGGCTGGGGTTCAATTGTCTGACACGTGCGATTTAAAACATGTCTCTCATTGAATCACGTGGTAAGATTCCTAGTCCGAAATGACCCCTCTTTCTCTCTCTCTCTCTCTCTCTCTCTCTCTCTCTTGTGGAAACAAAAACCTATCCTGGAAGAATAACCCGTTACAGGTTTAAAGAAAAACTTTCAGAACAATAACCCCAAATTCCCTTGTATGTATTCAAAGCCGCCCCCAACTTTCAGATCGCAAGTACATCCCGGGCATAGAATGTACCCCAAAGATCAAAGAGATTTACCTTTATAGGTTTATAAAGTGAAATAACAGATATGCATGGATCGTTTCTGTCAATTACATACGAAACTACGCAAGTGAAATATGAATGAATGGATCGCTTCAGTCAATTAAATACGAAACTACGTGCAGGCGTTTTAAGTTAAATTCAAATCCTGTTTTTATTTTATATACATTGTGTAAAGTTTTTAATTGAGGGACAAATCGTTGTAACTGCAATCTTGTGTAATGTTTCATAATACGTGGGATATAGACATCGAATAAAGACATATCCGGGTAATTATATTCGCTAATAAGGGCCAAAAAGTCACCGGGAAAAAAATCCTTATATCCTTTTAAAATATCCGGGTCGTCCGGTTACCTGCATGTGTTAAAGACACCTACGAATTATTGAAATAAAATTGTACCGAATGTTTAGTCCCTAAATGACCTAGTTTATAGTGGGAGTTAAATTGATTTTTTCTTTCACGGTCGGCCCCATCCTCCGCTATGAAATATGCTTTGATCAGATTTTCTTCGAACTGATTGCAGAAAGTTTGGAAATCGCTCACAGACGCTTGACACTAGATTTATTCGTCCTTTACGACAGTGTGTTAAAATGAAAAGATTGGGGTTTAACGTCGGCCCGGACTGAGCTGATAAAGACGGTCTGAGAGTTAAAAAGCCTTTATTATAGTACAAGATAGGAAATTTAATCAAAAGAGACATATTGGGGGCTCATTTACCCGCACCGATGTCATTCCTGTCAGTGATTGTAGAGGCGTAGGGAAGAGAGGAGAGAGAGAGAGAGAGAAAGAGAGAGAGAGAGAGAGGAGAGAGGAGAGAGAGAGAAAGAGAGGGAGAGGGGGAGGGGAAGGTTAACGTCCACTCGACACAAACTAGGCCATTTCGGGACTAAAATACAGTTCAATTTTATTTCAATAATTCGATAGCGCGTAGGGGTCTTTAGTAGGAGGCGGAAACCGAGTGACCCGGAGAAAACCCACTATGTTGGACAGGCGACCCTACTCCTTGTCACGTACAACCGGGGAATCAAAGCCACGCCAGTTGACTCAATGACATACCTTATGATACAGCGCGCACGTGCTAACCATTCGGCCATCCAACCCCTCGTTCTTCGTGAGCAACTTTTTAAATCGTGCTTCCAATTTCTTTGGATTTTCCGGGGTGGTTCCCCCTTGTCAGTGGTGTAGGACAATGCGTGTGGCCATGCGTGATTCTCCTATTTTTCCTAATATCATCTTTCATCTATCATAGGTCGTTTTATTCATCTACAATGTTATAAAACCATCACGTTGGATATGTGAGTCGGATGCTGGCAGTCACGGTCGTATTCAACTGACCATTATGCCACCATTTGTTGCTGTTGGGTGGGATAGGTGACGTTAATACATGTGGATCACTTGAACATACATTATGCAGTAGCTAAATCTGCCTATTGCAGGTCTTTCTTTAGGCCTGAAATGTTATATAAACTATTAATTAGACATTTATTAACAGGAATTGACCTTAATCAACTCTTGATACCATCTTATGTGTCGGATTTTTACTGAATCTGCGGCTCAACGCTCATTGATGATTAAATTCAGTAATGATGGTCGAAACTAGCTCTAAAATTCAATCGCTAATATCTCGGTTCAGAGTGAAGCAATTCGACTGAAATTTTCAGCATATTCCCTTTACATTATCTAGTTTTTAACTTTTATAGTGAGAACTGCCAGTTCTTTATCTAATCTCTTTTAATTCCCCTTTAACATGACGGCAGCTCACTACCCAGGAGATCCCGGGAACAGTCCTTCGGATGGGAGGAAATACAGAGGTTCGGTGTACACGTTAGCGTGCATGTGAAAGAGCCCAAAGCTGATGGGATTCGAGGAGTATAGGCGGAACCGCCGCTGTCCGGGCAATATTCGCCTCATAATAACACATTGCATGGCGCATAACCTGATTTCATTTCATTGCATTTCGGGGGATTGGATGGCCAAATGGTTAGCGCGTGCGCGTTTGCATCATAAGGTCTGTCATTGAGTCAGCTGGTGTGGTTTCGATTCCCTGGTTGTACGTGACAAGAAGTAGGATAGTTTGTCCAACCCCGGGGGTTTTCTCCGGGTTCCCCGGTTTCCTCCCACTGCTAAAGACCCCTACGCGCAAGCGAATTATTGAAATAAAATTGAACAATATGTTAGTCCCGAAGTGACCCAGTTCGAGTGGACGTTAGACCCAATTTTTCTATCTCACTGCATTTCCAGGACAACAGCACGTCGCATTTTTATACGAGAGTGCGATAAGCTGGCATGCTGCGTGTTCAAATGCGGGGGGCACATTTAGCTTGCTCGAGACGTTTGATTTTTCTTGTACGGTGATATTTGGGTTGTCGATCTTTTGGGAGATAAAAGGGAAAAATGAGAATATGTTGTGATCTTTTAGAGGCATTTAGAGCAATAAACTATAACACATACTCATGGAAGAACAATTACTGATTAATTTAGGCGACGTTTCGAAAAGTATTCTTTCAACGTTTTCAAGCAAATGTGTAGGGCAATTATATATATATATATATATATACAATCAGAAACCATGCATGACAACAACAAGATCAAAGGCATGACAACAACAAGATCAAAGACATGACAACAACATGATCACAAAGGCATGACAACAACATGACCAAAGGCATGACAACAACATGATCAAAGGCATGACAACAACATGATCAAAGACATGACAACAACAAGATCAAAGACATGACAACAACAAGATCACAAAGGCATGACAACAACATGATCAAAGGCATGACAACAACAAGATCATGACAACAACATGATCAAAGGCATGACAACAACATGATCACAAAGGCATGACAACAACATGATCAAAGGCATGACAACAACATGATCAAAGGCATGACAACAACAAGGTCACAAAGGCAAGGTGCGTATAAAGTAGTGCCGCGAGATCTTCCTATGTGTGCTGCGAAATTTTGAACGGCACACTAAGAAAATGTGAAAAACCACGTGATCCCAATTGAGTATTCACTGGTGTCTACTGATAACTTGATAGCTGTGTTTTTCTTTATGTGTCTACAGTTGTACAGGTGTGCGGCTATTTGTGTTCCAAGGTGTGCCGTTGACAAACAAAGGTTAAGAAGCACTGATATAAAGGGTTAGTGATTGTTGTTCCATTAGTATGGGTTATAGTTTATTGATAATATGTTGTGGAAGAATGTAGGGAAGTCTACTGACCTACTCGCTCCGAACCGATTCAAAAATTGTTTCTATGGTTCCCATCCGATCGGAAACAATATTATAAATAAACTAGAAATAGTCCGTTGTCTTTAGTTTGATTGGCAAAATGTCGAGAAGGGGACCAAGTAACATTAAGATATATTATGGGAGATTAGATAAAGAGATGGCAGTTCTAACTATAATAGTTAAAAACTAGATAATGTAAAGTGAATTTGCTGAAAATTTCAGTCAAATTGATCCACTATGAACCGAGATTTTAGCGATTGAATTTTCGGCCTAGCCTCGAACTTCATTACTAAAGTCGGTAGGATAAACAAAGCATAGTCTAGATTATCCATATCATGATTAAATTATGAATGAAAGTCGAACAGCAAATCGGAACCTAATCCAGTAAACATCGCAGACTAGCGATGCCATCTACAGTTGATTATGGTCTGGATAAGTTAATTAATGTCTAATTAATAATTTAGATAACATTTCAGGCCTAAAGAATGACCTGCAATAGGCAGATTTAGCTCTTGCATAATGTATGTTTAATATGATTAATACAATGACGTCATTATTAATGTGACGTCATAATGTATGTTTAATGAGGGCAAACACTGAGTGTGATTTCCGTTTGACCGGTTCTAAATTTTTCCCAAACGTTCGTTGGGTTGATTGCTGTATAACACAGATTGAGCAACATGTGGGGAAATAAAACACATCTATATCAGGCGCACTGTCCAGGAGTTCCGGCCCCTCTCCCGCTCAGACTCAATTACGAAGATCCGTGGCCCAAAGTGGTCGGCAGTGGCATCTACGGCGTTCCATTTTTCATTTTTTTTTCCTGGGAGTGGCCAGCTGGACCTCTCTGTCGTGGAATTCGCGTTATCAGTGCTGGCGATTTGTCACTGTAACACGTTAAGGGCTGGGTAGAAGCCTAGACCCAGTCTTCGGTTGCGAACCAGGGTCTTGGCGTCCTTGTGCCAGTCGAAGCAGAAAACCTTGAAACTGCTTACCCTAAGCCTAGCCGACAATCTTGCCAACAATCACGTGCCCTAACCTTATTTACATCTCAGCGACCTTGACAAAAATTCATTCTGATTCAACTACAGATCTACAGATTTCGTTTTTTTATATAATCCTTATAAGACATATAGAGGTAGATTTCACAAATTAAAAACACTTATATGGATATACTACTTCTGAATTTATTAACATGCTACGTTTCGATACACATACAGATATCGTTATCAAGCAAATAATGATATATAACAAAAATGTGGTGCAATATATAGTTAACAACTGGAAACCATGTAACATATTAATCATTAAATAAGAATTAACAAGATGAGAGAAGTAATAATATGGACAAACAATTACAAAGGATTAACAAATTGAAAGATTGTAATGTATTGATAACAATTAGAAATTATTTGAGTTTAGCAGATCAAACTAATAATTATAAGACCGTTTGTAGTAGAAGGTCGCGTCTGAGGTCATACGAGCAGCTTTTGACCCTATGACGTCAGACATTTAATTAACCAATCAGCGTTGATGTTTCTAGTGGGTTACCCACAGTTCCGTGAACTTCGCGCCAAAAACTCGCTGTAGCAGACGCTTCGATAGGCTAATTCCTCACGCGGGTTATATAACAACTCTTCCAGATCCTATTGTAATAAAGACAAGTAAAACGAAATTTTGAACTATAAAAAACGAAACGAAATAGGATCTGTGTTTTAATAACTACTCTTCCAGATCCTATTGTAGTAAAGACAAGTAAAACGAAATTTTGAACTATAAAAAAACGAAACGAAATAGGATCTGAGTTTTAATCAGATTGAAAAAAATTGAGCTGGCCTTAACAAATAGATTTTGCCCTCGAATAACCCAACCAGCCCAGACCCAGGTGTCTATTATGATTGACATGTGATTGTGAACTATTTACGCAGAATTTCATTGAGAAAAATTCCATTCATTTAACCAAATAACACTCATCTGATTGGGCAACTTGAAATAGTAGTAACGTTTTCATTCAGAAAAAATCCATTCATGTAATCAAATAGTACTCATCGGATTGGGTAACTTGAAATAACATTGAGAAAATTCCATTCATTAAACATAATTAACCATATAATACAAACCAGACTCTAAGTTCAGAAAGGGTGTGAAATAACATTGAATGAGTAACTTAATTGAAACATGGGTTTCCATTGAGAAAAATACCATTCATTAAACCATGTATTGCAAGATGGATAAATATAGATAGCTGAACTTTTACTCCATTAAAAGTCGAAACGCTCTGAATACATGTTTCATAATACTATAGATAAATATTTGCTCAAAAATGCTGATGTCGTAATTATGTGTGAAACTATACGAGTGATTGACAGCTTACTCATACTATTACATAAACAAAAGCCCTATAACAACTCGATAAATAGAGCTACTCGTGTACCATTATACAGTGATATTTACATAGCGATGATGATTGACAAATAATGACAGGGATGGTGACGGGGATTATAGTATATCAAGTTTTCATTGGTCGAACCAAAAGCCGAAGTCTGATAATAATTTCCGAGTTCTTGTGCAATAACGGAAATAAAAATGCAGTTCAGAGAAATAGGGGCGTCGCCTGTTTGTACATGGACTTTGATTTTGGTTATGGAAAAAGACACAATTTTATTACTCCATCATTACGAGACCTCTGACATCTGTTGCTGCACCTGTCTTCCGTCTACGAAAACGACACGCCGGGTTTCAGTAGAATATATCAAACGGACCTGGGGCCTATTTCACGGAATTGTAACAAAGATAAAATCCAAATTTTAGTAATTTGATTGGATAATATTAGATTGATTTTAGCTCTTAGCCAATTAAAATTGAAGTATTTACTAAAATTTGGATTTTATCTTTAGTTAAGATTTCGAGAAACAGGGCCCTGGCTTCTAATTGATCATACTTCGCGTCAAATAGGGGGTTGGGTGGCCGAATGGTTAGCACGTGCGCGCTGTATCATAAGGTCTGTCACTGAGTCAACTGGCGTAGTTTCGATTCCCCGGTTGTACGTGACAAGGTGTAGGGTCGCCTGTCCAAACTCGTGGGTCTTCTCCGGGTCCTCCGATTTCCTCCCACTGCTAAAGACCCCTACGCGCAAACAAATTATTGAAATAAAATAAATTGAACTATATGTTAGTCCCGAAATGATGTTGTTTGTGTTGAGTGGACGTTAAACCCCATCTCTCTCTCTCTCTCTCTCCCTCTCTCTCTCTTTCTCTCTCTCTCTCTCTCTTTCTCTCTCTCTACTTGTGTTGTTTAAATATTAGTACAAACGGACCTGCATACTGATTTGATCATACTTAAATTCGTGTCAAATATTCTTGTGCAATAACGGAAAGGAAAATGCACATCCGGGAGTCAGTCGCCTTTGTTGTAATCGTTTAATTTAGTTTAGGGAAAAGACGCAATACCCATGGCCACATTATATTTAATGATGAAGCCTTGGTTTTTTGAATAACTGAGATATAATCACTTTTGTCATTTCCATGTAGATCATCTTTTGTCGGCGCTGGTGATCGACTCCCAGTCTCTCGGCGCTGGTGGTCGACTCTCTCTCTCTCTCCCCCCACTCTCTCTCTCCGTCTTCATTAAGCCCAGTTCGGAGCAGATCAGTAGGACGTTAAACCTCATTTCATTTCATTTTTTTCTCTCTCTCTTTATCTCTCCAGACGATGAACCCCATCTCTCTCTCTCTCTCCCTCTCCCCTCTCCCCTCTCCCCTCTCTCCCTCTCTCTCCTCTCCCTCTCTCTTTATCTCTCCCTCTCTCTCTCTCTCCCTCTCTCTCCTCTCTCTTCTCTCTCTCCCCTCTCTCTCTCTCCCTCCTCTCTCTCTCTCTCTCCCTCCTCTCTCTTCTCTCTCTCCCCTCTCTCTCTCTCTCCCTCCTCTCTCTCTCTCTCTCTCCCTCCTCTCTCTTCTCTCTCTCCCTCTCTCTCTCTCTCCCTCTCTCTCCTCTCTCTTCTCTCTCTCCCCTTTCTCTCTTTATCTCTCTCTTCTCTCTCCCTCCTCTCTCTCTCTCTCTCTCTCTCTCTCCCTCCTCTCTCCTCTCTCTCTCTTTATCTCTCTCTCTCTCTCCCCTCTCTCTCTCTCTCTCTCTCTCTCTCTCTCTTTATCTCATAACTGTAACTGAAAACAACGAAAAAAAAAATCATTCTATGACCATTTTTTTCTCTTAAAAACAAAATAACAAACTGCGATTAGAGATACATAAATCTCACATTTGTCATTTATGGGCTGACGGTTATTTGTGAAATGTCCCAACACCTCCCCAATGGTTCTTAATCAAGAGTAGATATCTAAGTTGACCTATTGCCTCAATCATCTCTGGTTGTTTTAGGGATTAACTATAACTTTGTTGTTGCCTTGTATAAAGCGTTTAATAGATTAAGGTTACCACTTTAGTTAATCTTTAAAAAAAATGGGGTTTAACGTCCCACCTTTCTGCGTCGTTTGCTCCCGGATAATGGAAGAGAGAGAGAGAGAGAGAGAGAGAGAGATGGGGTTTAACGTCCACTCGACACAGACTAGGTCATTTCGAGACTAACATATGGTTCAATTTTATTTCAATAATTTATTTGTGCGTAGGGGTCTTTAGCAGTGGGAGGAAACCGGAGGACCCGGAGAAAACCCACGAGGTTGGACAGGCAACCCTCCTTTTTGTCACGTACAACCGGGGATTCGAAACCACGCCAGTTGACTCAATGACAGGCCTAGTGATACAGCGCACACCTGCTAACCATTCGGCCATCCACCCCCCTCCCCCGGATACAGTGTGCTATGAGGGAACTTTGACCGGGACAATGGTACTACGGCCTACTCTTTTTTTTAGAATTCCAAGTGTCACGCAAATGTGTACACAGGACCTCGTTTTTTGTCCCATCCGACGACAAGACATTGAATCTTATCTGTTCCTCCCGGGGGGTTGGATGGCCGAATGGTTAACGCGTGTGTGTTGTATTATAAGGTCTGCCATTGAGTTAACTGGCGTGGTTTCGATCCCCGGTTGTACGTGACAAGGAGTAGGGTCCCCTGTCCAACCTCGTGGGTTTTCTCCGGGTCCTCAGGTTTCCTCCCACTGTTAAAGAACCCTACGCGAAGCGAGTTATTGAAATAAAATTGAATCATAGATTAGTCCTGAAATATCCTAGTTTGTGTTGAGTGGACGTTAAACTCTCTCTCTCTCTCTCTCACTCTCTCTCTCTCTCTCTCCACTCCGTGTGTCACTCACGTTCTCTCTCTCGCTCTCTTTATCACGTCACTTGACTCAATCACTGACCCTATGATCTAAAAGCACCCCGATTACCTTGCCACGTGCGTATCTCAGGGACTATATGTGTCAGTCTTTGGAAAGTTATGACGTCTTATGTCTCAGATTTAGAACGTTAGAACGACTGACTCATTACCGATCAAATGTGTATTTTGAAATAGTCTGGCTGTCTAGACTATGGCATGATTTAAGGATTATGTCTTCTAAATGACCAGTATTTATAGAATATACTTATATTTTATAGGATTAGAGAAACCACTTTATAACTTTACTTACATATTAGCAGGTCCGTTGCTAACGGCGGAGGGGGGGGGGGCGCAAAGGGGATAGCTCAACTACTGTCTCTCGGTTTTATGGGGCACCCATACTGATGTGGGCACGTTGGTCGTTGGCTTCGTACTGCGCGGTTCGGCGCACTTGCCCTTCCCCCCCCCCCCCCTCCGCTAGCTACGGGCCTGATTATACACTATAAGTAAGACGAAAATATCAAGAAATGCACATATTGGCTTAGGCTATAAACAGATAATTCGTATAAATTTTGTTAATGGCGGGAATTGACATTTTATTATGCATTTGAAATATTTTGTTTTTGTTCTTTTAGAATAATGACGTATGTGGTAGTATGTGGTAGTATTGAGTGAGTTAGTCAATCGCGGATCTAGTGGGTTGTGTTCTAGTGGGTGCACCTGGCGCACTCCCCACCCCCATAATCTGGATCCAGGAGGTGCACTTCAGATCCGAAATGTCGTCTCAGATCACTAGAAATGGCGATCAGGGCTCCTAGTTTTCCAAATTTTCCGGGGGAGATCAAAACCGTTGTGCGCCCGGCCCCTCCCTTTATCATGGGTGTTGTTGGGTAGTAATGTTGGGCTTAACCTATCTCAAATCCTTAATATTTAATCTATAGCGGCTATTCTGGTGTTATATATCGAGGTTACCGCGGTTATGCAACATGAACGTGCTACGGAGTCATTATGCTACCAACAAATGTCGTGGTTATTATGACCCGAATAAACCTGTTACGAGGTTATTATACCATATACCATTGAGGTCATCACTTTCATTATAGGTTCTTACAGTCAGGGGCGGACTTGGGTAGCTATGAACCCTCGGACCGTCTAGTTTTCTGGGACCGCGCTAAAGAACACGTGTAATGATGAGAAAACAAAATTAGCTTGATCTACCTTTTATAACCGTGCAGGTTATAGTAGTTATATGTTATAATTTAAATCTTGAATATTTAAGATAATGTATTATTAATTTTAAAAGTGAAAGCCTTCAAACTGAATTTATTTAAACTCTCGGGACAATAACTATTCTATTCCTTTAAAACATTAATTGTATGTGTGCTATTAAAAGGTGACTAGCCAAGGGTGAAATGTTATGTAATCCTAATGATATGTTAATTTATTATAATCCCTTATTGTTTATAAAACTGTTCTAGATAGAAAGTAACTGACAATATGGCCTGTCTGGTGAACATGCCAATCGTATGATTAATCTATTAATTGTTTTATTTACCATTGTTTTATTTCTTATATTGTACATTATTACATCAATGCTTATTTATGTCAACACTTGATCTAGCCAAGTGATTAGAAGTAAATCCATATAAATATGTGATTGTACTTGATACGTCAGTTTGTCTACGATATCACCTTAGGTGGAAGTGGACGTAAAACACCAGAAACGACGACAACGATGATACGTCAGTCATTTAGGTCTATCCGACTTAGTAACATAAGGTACTAGTCGGTTATCCGCGGTCCTGTAAGTGTATGTAGATAATTGTTATTATAAGTTTCCAGTATTAAAGATTTGAAGAACCATTCCAGACTCTTGTAATATCTGACGGACCTCACGGTCACACTTTTCACTCACAGTTGACTTTTTTTCCTCGGAGTTACACCATTTTAGTGGATGCGATGATAGGTATTGTTTTTTCAGTGGTTACGACGTTGTCTCGCTAACCTGGAGGTCCAACGTTCGATGGCCGAGAAAGTCCATTGGGATTTTCCGGCGTGCATGGTTCCTCCTTGCGCGTTGTATCATAAGGTCTGTCGTTGAGTCAACTGGCGTGGTTTCAATTCCCCGGTTGTACGTAACAAGGAGTAGGGTCGCCTGTCCATCCTAAAGACCCCTACGCACAAACGATTTATTGAAATAAAATCAAACCATATGTTAGTCCCGAAATGACCTAGTTTGTGTCGAGTGGACGTTAAACTCCATTTCTCTCTATATATATATTCTGGATAACGTCACACACATTAAAACCCTGTGCAGCAGACATTTGTCTTCAACGGTCTTTTCGTTTTTCCCCAAATGTATTTCCTCTGGTTCCACGTTCGAATGCTTCGAAGTCGTGCTTTATTCATCAAGTGTAAACCCTTTAAGCGTCTGGGAATTTTTATCTCAACCAATTAACGTAGACTTGCACGACATGCTATCCCAATTCTGATTCCCTCGAGGCTTCAGGAAATAAGGAAACGATTTGAGTAATTCTGTTCACCATGATTCGCTGAATTTGAAAATGAGTTAAATTCCAGAAATGCATTGTGCCTACGTGCAGACTGGTGAATTTAATTCATATTATGCATTTGGATATACATATAAATAAAGAGGGAGAGAGAGAGAGAGAGAGAGAGAGGGGAGAGAGAGAGGGAGAGGGAGAGAGGGGGGGGGGTATGTAGTATATATTGAAGGGCTATATTGGGGCATTAAAATGAGATATTAAAACACGCAGGTAAATATATACAGAAGTGAGGGTTTAGTTTGCCCTCGACAGCATATCTGTGAATCCTAAACACCGACCCAAAATAATTGAAATAATAATAAAGCCCTCTTCCCTATTCATTAAGAGCTGCGACTATACCTTCCATAATAATATTAATATCATGTATTACCTGGATAATCGAATGATCATACTGTATACAAGAGAGAGGGAGAGAGAGAGAGAGAGAGAGAGAGAGAGGAGGGAGAGAGAGAGAGAGAGGGGGAGAGAGAGGGAGAGAGAGAAAGAGAGAGAGAAGAGAGAGAGAGAGAGAGAGGGGAGAGAGAGAGAGAGGAAGAGAGAGAGAGGGAGAAAGAGAGGGAGAAAGAGAGAGAGGGAGGAAAGAGAGAGAGGGAGGGGAGAGACAGAGGGAGGGAGAGAGAGAGAGAGAGAGAGAGAGCAACTGGGCCATTCGGGACTAACCGATGGTTCAATTTTATTTCAATAATTCTCTTGGGCGTAGGGATTTTTAGCAGTGGGAGAAAACCGGAGGACCCGGAGAAAACCCACGAAGTTGGACATGCAACCCTACTCCTTGTCACGTTCAACCAGGAAATCGGAACCACGTCAGTTGACAGACCTTATGATACAACGCGCACGCGCCATCCAATTGGCCATCCCCCCCTCCCCAAATAATTTGAGGACTATTGGATATGATTCATGCCTAAACATAGAGGAACGCGAGTTTCATAACAGCCGTTAATCCGCCAATCCTTGGGTAATCTACTCGCAAACGATTTATTGAAATACAATAGAACCACATGTTAATCCCAAAATTACCTAGTTTGTGTCGAGTGGACGTTAAATCCATTTCCCCCTCTCTATCGCCTTTGATAATCCGAAAAGAATTTCGTTATAGAATATTAGCCGTTGACTCATCGTAGCACGGGTATAACCATGCACCGGAAGTAGCGTAACTCCAAAACCGGAAGTTGTAATCCGTCGCCACCAGGCCTATGTTACTTCCCGGTCCGAGCTACCCTTATCAACTTATATGTATATTTTATGTTTATTTCCACATCAACTCTCCATTTGATCGAAAAACACTATAATATATCTTCGGAAAATCATAATTCATATCTACCCTCTCTATTTGCTGAAATACGAACTGGTTTACACAGGTTTAGGGGAAACGAAGTCCGGTGATTTGCTACCTCAACCTCCAAGGAGACTAGTCCTTAAATATTCAAAGAGTCCCCCTTTGAATATTTCTGGTATGCACTTAGATAATTTGCCGCCCCCAAGAAGTGCTGCCCCGGACATATGCCCCCCCCCCCCTCTCAGCCTTCCCCTGTATGAGGCCCCTGGACTGATTGAATAATCGAATGACTGACGCTGTAGGGCCAAAAAGCCGCTTGTTTGACCCTTGACGCAACCCTACACTTCAACCGGCCAGACCTGCATGTACTGGATGCCATCGGAAGTATCATAAAAAAACGAAACCAAATATAGATCTGTATCATAATCAGATTGTATTTATAGCCGGTTATCTTAAAATAGTTTTATATACGTCATACAGGGAACTGATGTTTTTAAAGTAACGATGCGTGATTTGCATTTTTCGGAAAATTTCAAATTTCTCAAGGCTTAATCCAATTATTTAATTGAAGCGACATTACTTACGTAAGATAAGCTAAATAGCTGACAGTTCTCGATATTCTAGTTAAAAAAATGGACATCAAAAAAGGGGGATAAAAAGAGGAAAAGTGATAGACATGTTAAAAGAGTCATTTAAAAGCCTGTTGAAATAATTGTGTGTTATGTTGTTTTTAAGCGAATATAAAGATATATTAAACTAAACTGTAGATTAATCCATAAAACAGGATGTTGAAAACTAAAAGAGCACCAACCATAAGAGACTTGTTGAACAGATTTGGGCTTTAAAAGTAGTTTATTTCGTTGATGGCAAATAAAAAGGGTGATATATATAGATTCATGTAATTTTCACTTCCTCTTATTTTCTTTGTAAACACTAAAGGGAATTGAACTATTTTTGGACTGATATTCCTTTCAGAGTACTTCGTGAGTTTTCTCCGGGTCTTCCGGTTTCCTCCCACTGCTAAAGACCCCTACGCGCAAGCGAATTATTGAAATAAAATTAAACCATATGTTAGTCCCGAAATGACCTAGATTGTGTCGAGTGGACGTTAAACCCCATTCTCCCTCTCTCTCTCTCCCTCCCTCCCCCCTCTCTCTCTCTTCTTTCAGAGAAGGGGGGGGGGTCACGGTGGTTAAGTGGGTAAGACGCTGGCTCGCTAGCCTAGAGGTCTGGTGTTCGATCCATGCATTGGCCGAGAAAGTTCATCCAGATTTTCCGGCGTGGTTTCCCCTTGTCAGTGATGTAGGACGGATGCCTGACAATGGGCAGCTGTCTAGTCGTTCGGATGGGACGAAAAACCGACGTCCCATATGCACATTGGCGTGCACGTAAAATAAGAGTAGGCCGTAGTGCCGCTGCCTGGTCAAAATTTCCCTCATAGCACACTGCATAGCGTATACCCGTCTCCATTAGCCCAGTTCGGCAGCAGAACAGTAGGACGTTAAACCCCATTTCATTTCATTTCAGAGAATTAAATTTCATATGTAGTTTGCGAGGGATTATATAGATTTAAAATTGGGATTAGTAATATAGATTATGTCGAATGTGAAATATATGTTTTGTTACAATCTGTTTAAAACACAATCGTTTTTATAGTTCAAAATTTCATTTTACTTGTCTTTACTGCACTTGGATCTGGAAGACTTGTTATTTAACTCGTGTTCTGCTTGAAATGAGGGGTCAGCCAATCAAATGGTCTGTCGAATCGAGTGTTTGACCTTTTTTGCCCGGAACTGTGGGTAAACCACTAGTAACATCAATGCTCTTTTAATCTCACTAAATACCAGTAAACATTTCACTGGAGGCAGTTTAGCTCCTTTAAGTTACCGCATTGTGTGTTTGTCGAGTATGTTTTTTTTGTAAGATTTATATGATTGTGTGATGCTCGTGGTTGTCGATTTGATGCAATAAACTTTATCTTATCTTACAAAAAATATAGAAGTTATGATCGCTCTATCTGTTTCATACAGCCCAGCCTATTTTACATGATTGACATGCCTAACAACCAGACATACATGCGGTATGTGATCATAGGCCTATTTTTGATTTTAAAAAAAAATAGTAATTAAACCCTAAATTATTTATTTGTTTGGGGCCACGTTGGCTAAGTGGGTAAGACGCTGGCTCGCTAGTCTGGAGGTCGTGTGTTCGATCCCTGCATTGAACGAGAAAGTTTATTCAGATTTTCCGATGTGGTTTCCCTTGTCAGTGGTGCAGGACGGAGGGCCTGACAAGGACAGCTGTCTAGTCGTTAGGATGGGACGAAAAAACGAGGCCCCGTGTACATATTGGCGTGCACGTAAAAAAAAATCCCTTGGCAGTTGAAATTCGATATAAGCGTAGGCCGTAGCGCCGCTGCCCGGGCAGATTTCCCCTCATAGCAGACTGTATGACGTATGCCTGTTTTCATTAGCCCAGTCGGAACAGAACAGTAGGACGTTAAACCCCATTTCATTTAATTTTTTAATTTTTATTATTTTTATTTTTTTTACAAACCTAATTTCTATTCTTCTGAAACACCTGTAAAAAATTGTCTTAACATTTCTTCGGGAAAAAGACTAAATTTAAAACAAAGAACTAATTAATTACTCTTTTCAAAAGTTTTTGGTTCAATATTTCTAAGTTTTAATTATTAACAAAATATCTGTCCTGCCATTCAAGTAAGTATATATCTATCAAGCCCCTAGAACACTGATTCTCAACAGGTGTGCCGCGAGATCTTCCTAAGTGTGCCGCGGAATTTTGAAAGGCACACTAAGAAAATGCGAAAAACCACATGATCATAATGGAGTATTCCCTGTTCATAGATGTGTTTTTCTTTATTTAGTTTAATCATTCTATTTTTCTATGACTAGTCTCTGTCTACGGTTGTATGCCATCTGACTTGCCATGTTTTTATTTTGCAAACATCAAATATTTTTCATATATATTTAGCCAGGTGTTCCGCTATTTCTTCATGTGTTCTAAGGTGTGCCGTTGGCATAAAAAAGGTTGAGAACCACTGCCCTAGAAGAACCACCGGAGGGGGGGGGTAATATAGGCCTAGCCTGTTCCTCAACCCTTTTCTGAGAATAAAATATTGTTATATACATGTAAAACACAGTAAATTTGGTTAGGCCTTAATGTCGTCACAAGTTCAACTTCCCTATAACCAGGTATCACGTACACAAGATATTATCAATACCGATTGTCGTAAAATTTAATTTAATTTAATTTTAATTTTCAATTTCATTCATGAACTTTATTGAATGAATATAGCTGACACGATTGTTTATAGAGGCATGACTCACTTTTACCTGATTGCATCGTATTTCTCACGGCTAAATTTGTCTTGCCAATAGCTGGTCATTGATATCACGTGATCTATGTTTCTCCCACTAGCAGACGACAGTATAGAAATAGCGAGCACGTCGCGTGCATGACACTAGAAACCAACGGTGTGACAAGCGACGAGAAGTTTTGAGCAAAGTTTTCGGGTAACAAGATTCATTCAGAAGTTCGAACTATCAAAAATGTCTTTCAATTCTGTACAGTGCTTAGTAACTTTATTTGTGATTCTCTGTGTATTATACGGAACAGACACTTGTTTTATCCGAAATTGTCCGAAGGGCGGTAAACGAAGCATGGGATCACAGGCTACGAAACAGGTAGGCAATCATCCTTATTATGGTGAAGACGTATAACTTAACCTGTATTGAAAATGTCTATAATAACGTTATCAAGATTAATAGTGACCTACAATTGTGAGGGTACAAGGGTAGAGTTGAGGTATATTCATTCAAAATCCATTGAATAAACATTCATGATAAAGCCGCGAAGTATTTGCGTATTTAGGTAGAGAACGTATCGCAACTTGTCTAATTTGGAGATAAAACATTTGAATACAACAGAATATAGAATTATGGAACGAGAACAATTCAAAATTTTTATTACATATACGATAGAATATAGATTTAAGGAGTAAAACCAATTTCACATTTTAATATATTTTCGACAGAATATAGTATTATGGAAAGACAATTCACAATTTTTAAAACATATACGATAGAATTATAGAATTGCTAAAAGAGAGAGAGAGAGAGAGAGAGAGAGAGAGAGATGGGGTTTAACGTCCACTCGACACAAACTAGACACAAACTAGGTGATTTCGGGACTAACGCATGGTTCAATTTTATTTCGATAATTCGCTTGCGCGTAGGGGTCTTTAGCGGTGGGAGGAAACCGGAGGACCCGGAGAAAACCCACGAGGTTGGACAGGCGACCCTACTCCTTGTCACGTACACACCGGGGAATCATAACCCCGCCAGTTGACTCAATGAAAGGCCGTATGATACAGCGCAGCGCGCACGTGCTAACCATTCGGCCATCCAACCCCCCAGAATGGCTAAAATTCACACTTGTAATATATACATATACAGCAGAATATATTTAATGACTGGAACTAATTCACATTTTTATGCAAGGATGTTCATTACCGAATCACACTAATTCTGAATTATAATATATTTACGATAGAATTATGGAATGACATCAATTCTCAATGTTAATACATATACCACCGAGAATAAATTTCAGTGGAAGGACACCAATTTACAAATTTAATACGACAGAATGGATAATTTATGGAATGAACCATTTTAAAACACCACGGCGGAATATAGAATTGTGAAATGACACAGATTCACTACAAACTTTACGAGAGCGAGTTTTCGATTAAGCTTTCAGATAAGGCCTGTGTTAGGCCCATATCAGTCAGTAGGGACTGTTTAGCCGATATGCCTTATATCAGGTTATCAAACATTGCGCCGAGACCTTGGAAACCTCTTTCCTCTCAGCTCAGTTTTCTCTCCGATTTGTAACTTTGATCCATTCCAAAACCATTAAAGATACATTATGGGAGATTCGATAACGAGTTGGCAGTTCTCACTATAATAATTAAAAACTAGATAACGTAAAGGCAATTTGCTGAAAATTTCATTCGAATTGATCCACTATGAACCCAGAACTAAGCGAATGAAATTTCTGCCTAGCCTCGGTCATCATTACTAAAGTCAGTACGATAAACAGCATAGTCTCGATTATCCATTTAATCGTTTAATCGAGAAGGAAAGTTATGCAGTAAATCGGCTCACAATGCACTTAAGATCGCGGGCTAGCGATGCCATCTAGAGTTGATTATGGTCTGGATAAGTTAATTAATGCCTATTTAATAATTTAGATAACATTTCAGGCCTAAAGAAAGACCTGCAATAGACAGATTTACCGCTTGCATAATGTATGATTAAATGGACATTATTTAGGATTGCTTCACTCTGAACCGAGATATATTAGTGATTCAATTTTAAGCTAGCCTCGATCGTCATTACTATCGTTGGTACGATAATAAACAGTCTCGATAATCCATTTTTACGTTAAAGGCTCAATACCACTCTTGTTGTAACTGAATAATATGTCCCAATCTTTATTCTGGTCAACAAATTGTACTATTTTACAATATTCCAATTAATTGATGATACAAATTGGAAAATTCAACTAAATGATTTGAAAAGCCTGACGTAAACCTTTTCAAATGTGACTTGGATTTAAAAATATTTTCGAACCCTCTGGACAAGTAAAATAAGATTTAATGGATAATTTACACAACAGGTATGACACTAACACATCTAGTACTTAGAATAAGGCTATTTTTTATTTTCTGGAGCTGTCAAGCCAGCAAGAGTGGTATTGTCCCTTTAACTCATTCATCACAAAACGTATTCAAATCCATTAAATATCGCAGCTGTCTAGTCCTTCGGATGGGACGAAAAACCGAGGTCCCGTGTACACATTGGCGTGCACGTAAACGATCCCAGTTGGAATTCGATATATGAGTAGGCCGTAGTGCTGTCCGGGCAAAATTTTCCTCACAGCACACTGTATGGCGTATGCCCGTCTTCATTAGCATAGTTCGGATCAGAACAATAGGAAGTTTATTTCATTTCTAACGATGGCATCGCGAGTTGATTATGGTCTATTCAAATTTAAAAGTCATTCACCGTGTCTTCACTGGTGTGGTTAAGCGCAAATCATTAAAGCGATAGTTGCCTTTTATGTCAATAAAAGATATGTTAAAATAAAGCCTATAAAATGTATACACGGTCCTACCCTGATCAAGAACAATCCTAGTTATCCTATAATACACTATTGACAGTTGAGAAACTGGCAAATATATCATTTTCAAGCTAAAACATTAACGTTGAGTTTTGCCGGTTCCATGGAGAGAGAGGGAGAGAAAGAGAGAGAGAGAGAGAGAGAGAGAGAGTATAAAACGTCCACTCAACACAAACTAGGATATTTCAGGACTAATCTATGATTCAATTTTATTTCAATAACGTCGGTTTTTCGTCCCATCTGAACGACTAGACAGCTGCCCATTGTCAGGCCCTCCGTCCTACATCACTGACAAGGGGAAACCACGCCGGAAAATCTGGATGAACTTTCTCGGCCAATGCAGGGATCGAACACCAGACCTCTAGGCTACCGAGCCAGCGTCTTACCCACTTAACCACCGTGACTCCCCTTCTCTGAAAGAAGAGAGAGAGAGAGGGGGAGAGAGAGAGATGGGGTTTAACGTCCACTCGACACAAGTTAGGTCATTTCGGGACTAACATATGGTTCAATTTTATAGGGATCTTTAGCAGTGGGGGCAAACCGGAGGACACGGGGAATCGAAACCACTCCAGCTGACTCTATTATAGACCTTATGATACAGCACACACGCGTTACCAATTCGGCCATCAAACCCCCGGAGCGTATAGAAAACTAGTGAGATAAATTTCCTATTATTCCAAGTGCTAAGGGGGGTTGGATGGCCGAATGGTTAGAACGCGCGCGCTGTATCATACGGTCTGCCATTGAGTCAAAAGGCGGGGTTTCGATTCCCCGGTTGTACGTGACAAGGAGTAGGGTCGCCTGTCCAACCTCGTGGGTTTTCTCCGGGTCCTCCTGTTTCCTCCCACTGCTAAAGACCCCTACGCTCAAGCGAATAAATGAAATAAAATTAAACCATGTGTTAGTTCCGAAATGACCTAGTTTGTGTCCAGTGGACGTTAAACCCCATCTTTGCTGAAATCGTTTTTTTACTTTAGTTTCTATGTGATTGAAAATTAAACATACATTATGCAAGAGCTAAATCTGCCTATTGCACAAGTCTTTCTTTAGGCCTGAAATGTTAATATAAACTATTAATTAGACATTTATTAACAAAACAAGACCATAATCACACTCTCGATCGCATCGGATAGTCGAGATTTTAACTAGATTAGAACGGTTCTCCATTTAAAAATTTAATTTAAAAATGGGAAAGCGAGACTAACTCTCGAATATACCAGTGCCCTGGTTACCACACAATGCACACATCTTGTCAAAACAACAAACAGTGATAACTTGGCTCAGAATGAAGTAATTTGAATGAAATTTTCAATATTTTCTTTTTTTTATCGTCTATTTTTGAATTATTATAGCAAGAATGGCAAACTCTTAACTAATGTGTCTTTAAACATGCATTATTCAAGAGCTAAATCTGCCGATTGCAGGTCTTTCTTTAGGTCTGAAATTTTATCTAAGTTATCAATTAGACATTAATTAACTTATCCAGACCATAATCAACTCTCGATAGCAACGGTAGTCTGCGATATGTACTGGATTAGAACCCGGTCTGCTGCTTCTGATTAAATCAAAAAATGGATAATCGAGACTATGTATTTTTTTATCGTACCGACTTTAGTAATGATGAACGAGGCTAGGCCAAAAAAATCAATCGCTAAATACTCGGTTCAGGGTGGATCAATTTGACTGAAATTTTCAGCAAATCCCCTTTACATTATCTAGATTTTAACTATTATAGTGACAACTACCAGTTCTTTATCTAATCTTCCATAATGTATCTTTAAGTAAGTTAACCCACACGTTGAAGAGCAGAAAATTTAATTTATTTGATAATGTTAAAACTGGTTAACAAAAACTGGTCCATTCATATTTCATCAAAATTAATATACAAAGTGCTCTTGGAAATCATGATGGCATGAAATGTTTTCATGAATTTTTAAAATGATATCTCTTACTTTTAAAAGGGAAGACAAATCAATAATAATGAATTCTGGTTAAGTGTTTGAAACAATAATAAAGTTGCTTCAGTTGTGAATATTTAATATATAGAGGATATTTGTCGTTTTAGAGTGAATAACATATTTTATTTCATCGAGAAGCAAGAAAACTTTCTTGCTTAGAGATGAAATAAAATATTTTATTCACGACAAAACGACAAATGTTCTATTTATTTTATGATTTTACAATGATTTTAGGTAAAAACAACATGGACTACTGCTAGCCAGTGGAATAACACTTTTATTTCACTGATAAAACGCGGTATTCCACTACTGATCATAAAATATAGTTATTTATACGTTGTTGGTACTAAATCTCTAAGTATAACTCAGCAGTGATTCTCAATCAGTGTGCCGCGAGATCTTCCTAAGTGTGCCGCGAAATTTTGAACGGCACTCTGTAAGAAAATGCGAAAAGAGTATTCATTATTACGTTCATAGCTGGGTTTTTCTTTATTTAATTCGAGTCATTCTATGTGTCTATGACTAGTCTGTGTCTACGGCCGTCTATGACTTATCATGTTTTTTTTTTGCAAAATTCAGATATTTTTCAAATATGTATTTAGTCAGGTGTGCCGCTATTTTTTTCATGTGTTCCAAGGTGTGCCGTTGCCAACAAAGGTTGAGAACCACTGTTGTAGAGGATTTGGGAAATTAAAATCGCGAATTAGAATTCAATACCGGTCTATTTCAGTCCATATTGATGTTATTATCACAGAAAACAATGTGGAAGTAATTAAAAATGCCTGATTCACAAACGACAAAAGAAAACCGGTGTGGAATGCATTAAGCAGGCGCAAATGACTGCTCGCGTATAAATCGAACATAATTGATTAGAAATTACAATAAAATATTAAAACAATGAATATAAATCATTCCATATCACTCATATTACGTTAATGTGCGCTTTTAGACTCATTTTCGTTTATTTTAAGGTTCCAGGAATAGGGCTATGCATCCTTTTAATTAATATACAGAGTACTCTTAGAAGTGGAAATGATATATTTAATGAACTCTCCCTTTCTCTCTCTCTCTCTCTCTTAGAAGTGGAGATGGCATAATATGTGTTTAAAGAACTCCCCCCTCTCTCTCTCTCTCTCTCTCTCTCTCTCTCTCTCTCTCTCGCCCTCTCTCTTAGAAGTGAAGATGGCATGATATGTATTTAAGGAACTCATTTTTTTATTTTTTAAAAAAGACAAATAAAAACCTGTTGAGTTTTTGAGACAGTAATGAAGTGGAGTTAAAGGGGTTCTGAATATTAAAGATACGTTATGAGACATTAGATAAAGAGCTGGCATAGTCTCGATTATCCATTTCATGATTAAATCATGAATAGAAGTCGAACAGCAAATCGGAACCTAATCCAATAAACATCGCAGGCTAGTGATGACATCGAGAGTTGATTATGGTCTGGATAAGTCAATTAATGTCTAATTAATAATTTAGATAACGTTTCAGGCCTAAAGAAAGACCTGCAATAGGCAGATTTAGCTCTTGCATAATGTATGTTTAACTTAAGGCTAAAAATTCAGTGTCGGAAGTTTCCGAAGGCTTGGCAGACTGAAGCCTATGACCGAAAGATCTAAGGAGCTTTCGGCCAAAGTGTATACTAGTATTGATTCTCTCATAGTTAGTTGTGGGGGTGGGAATTCATAAGTGGAAGAGCCTAGGGCATATCTTTAGTTGTGGGGGTGGGAATTCATAAGTGGGAGAGCCTAAAGGCGTCTCTTTATCTAAATCCGACATTGATGGCACTTGATTGGTTGACAGACGTAGTTTAACGTCCTACTTTTTGAATCAACTCACAGGCCAATGAAGACGGCCATATACGTCATGTAGTGTGCTATGGGGATATTCTTCCCGGACACTCCTCGTCGAATTCCAACATATATTGGAGACCCCGATTTGTGTCTCGTCGAACGACAAGACGTTGTTCTTTGTCATACCTCCGTCCTGCACCACTGCAAATGAAAACCAAACTGTATAATTTCGGAAATGTAGTCCATTATGACGCTAAACGTAAAGAGGACCTCTACAAACGGCAAAATAGTTTCATATTCGTTTAAAGTTACAATTTCATATTTTCTAAGAAAGTCAAAACATAATTATTTTTATGTCTTTTGCTCAATAGGTTGTCAACTCACTATTATACGATCTTTCTCACACTTAAAAATCTTCACACCGGAAATAATAACACAATTACCTCCCTTGTTTTCTATTCCCAACCACGGAATAGCTATCTTCAAACGTTTGAATTTGAAGTTGATAATGATATTTTTGCCAATTTCTCAACTGGCAATAGTGAATTATAGGATTAATAGGATTATTCTTTAACAAGGTAGGACTGTTTATAGATACCATCTATTTTAGGGCTTTTTTTTAATACATTTTAAAAATATAACTTAAAAATATGAAATTTTAACTTTAATTTGGGCGCTGTGTGTCTGTATTTTCCTGTCTTGTTTGGCTCTCTTGAAACATTCTTACATTTGTTCATATAAGGGATTTTCGTACCCCATAGGTACGGGACGCTTAAAGGATAATTTGATTTTCGATAAAATCAACGACTGAAATAAACTACAACCTTTCATGGGAAAAGACATGGAGCCTCTCCTGAGATTTGAGCTGTACTATCTTTATGTGGTGTGGTATGGAAATGCTCCATGATTTTCCTTCTATCAAAAAAATATTTCATTATCTACTTATAATAATTCAATCTGATTAGAATACAGATCTATATTTCGTTTCTTTTTTTTTTATACTTTCGATGGCCTACACTACATGACGTTCTGATCGGTTGTTGCGATAGGTCACGTCAGAGGTCATATGAACGGAAATGAAATGAAATGAAATGGGGTTTAACGTCCTACTGTTCTGCTCCTATACTGGGCTAATGAAGACGGGCATACGCCATACAGTGTGCTATGAGGGAAATTTTGCCCGGACAGCGGCACTATGGCCTACTCTTATATCGAATTCCAACTGCCAAGGGATCTTTTACGTGCATTCCAATGTTTACACGGGACCTCGGTTTTTCGTCTCATCCGAAGGACTAGACAGCTGTCTTTGTCAGGCCCTCCGTCCTGCATCGCTGACAAGGGGAAACCATCATATGAACGGCCTTTAACCCTATGACGTCAGACATTTGATTAACCAATCAGCATTGATGTTACTAGTGGATTACCCACTAGGAGTAGACCGTAGTGCCACAGCCCGGGAAACATTTCCCTCATAGCACACTGTATGGCGTATATGCCCGTCTTCATTAGCCCAGTTGTCGCAGAACAGTAGGAACAGTTTGTGTCAAGTGGACGTTAACCCCTCTCTCTCTCTCTCTCTCTCTCTCTTGTATACAGTATGATCATTCGATTATCCAGGTAATACATGATATTAATATTATTATGGAAGGTATAGTCGCAGTTCTTAATGAATAGGGAAGAGGGCTTTATTATTGTCTTTTTTTTTCAAACCTTCAGTTATTTTGGGTTGGTGTTTAGGATTCAGTTTCACAAACTAAACCCTCACTATATATTATTCACCTGTGTGTTTTAATATCTCAATTCTCAAATTCTTGCAATGTTCTAATTCAGCCCGTCAATACTACATACCCTTAGGCTCTTGTTTTGTCCTCCCCCTTTTTACATCATAATTATATATTTCATTTATGGCTAGCTAATAAAAGAAAATATTTTATGCATTTCTACTAACGAATACCACAGTTAATTCTATTAGTGGCTAGCTTATGAAAGAAAAAATATTGTGCTTTGAATTTTATACATTTGTACTAACGAATAGCACGGTTAATCAGTTTTTCGACGTCGGCGTGTGAAAAAAATCGTATTGAAACAGCTTTTAAAAACATTTTATAAGTAATTCTCTATACGGTAAATTAATATTATGTATGTCGTTCATGCGCTATCAGGCTACGAGTGAGTGTATGTAAATTAACACGGCTGACTAGTACAATGTAATCAGTTTAATTAGTGTGAAATTCTGTCTCCGTTAAGGAAGGTTGGATGGCCGAATTGTTAACGCGTGCGCGTTGTATCATAAGGACTGTCATTGAGTCAACTGGCGTGGTTTCGATTTCCCCGGTTGTACGTGACAAGGAGTAGGGTCGCCTGTCCAACCTCGTGGGTTTTCTCCAGGTCCTCCGGTTTCCTGCCACTGCTAAAGAGCCCTGCGCGCAAGCGAATTATTGAAATAAAATTGAACTATATGTTAGTCCCGAAATGACCTACTTTGTGACGAGTGGACGTTAAACCCCATTTCTCTCTCTCTCTCTCTCTTCTAGGGCAGTGGTTCTCTACCTTTTTTTGCCAACGGTACACCTTGAAACACATGAAGAAATAGCGGAACACCTGGCTAGATATATATGAAAAATATTTGATGTTTGCAAAATAAAAACATGGCAAGTCAGATGGCATACAACCGTAGACAGAGACTAGTCATAAAAAATAGAATGTCTCTCTTTCTCTCTCTCTCTCTCTTTCTCTTCGTGTATATTAGGTTCCAACATCGTTTATATTATATCATACCTAGTTGTACTCGAACCCAGTAAAGTGTTATTCTTAAAGCTGCAATTTCATATTTTTAAGTTATATTTTTAAAATTTATTAAAATAAAGCCTTAAAATAGATGGTATCCATATAAACCGTCCTACCTTGTTAAAGAATAATCCTATTAATCCTATAAGTCACTATTGCCAGCTGAGAAATTGGCAAAAATATCATTTTCAACTTCAACTTCCAACGTTTGAAGATAGCTAATGCATGGAGGCAATAGGAAAACAAGGGAGGTAATTGTGTTATTATTTCCTGTGTCAATCATTTTTAAGGGTGGGAAATAATGCCCATGGTCGTATAATAGTGAGTTGATAACCTATTGAGCAAAAGACATAGAAATAATTATGTTTTGACTTTCTTAGAAAATATGAAATTATCGCTTTAAGAGAGTGTTTGTAGCTATAAAATCTCAGTTTTAATCATATTTGAAAGCTTTTCTCTGCCCAAAAAAACAAAAAGCGTCAACGTAGTGACAAAATATGTCAAAACAGAAAAGATGACCTATTGTTTTTGAGAATATTATGGTCGTTCATAATCCACACAGGAATAATAAATTGACTTGGGGACCGTAGCAAAACACGAACGCCACCGCGTTCAGAAAATGATAAATTGAATGTCTGTTAATATTGAGAGAGTTAATATTGGTTAAACACTATAATAAAAATCATGAGAATCATTTAGCACTTGGAGAGAGAGAGAGAGAGGGGGGGGGGGTTAACGTCCACTCGACACAAATAAGTCTTTTCGGGACTAACATATGGTTCAGTTTTATTTCCTTAATTCGCTTGCGCATAGGGGTCTTTAATTAGCAGTGGGGGGAAACCGAAGGACCCGGAGAAAAGCCACGAGGTTGGAGTTAATATTGAACATTGGGCGGAAATGGCTGGGTCGAAATATATCCACGGGTACATTCTTTTGGACGCTTAAAACTTATAAATATTCGAAATATGGAATGTCACTTTAAAGATACAGTGTCCTGAAAGTATTTATCGGGTGGTTGTTTCCAATACGAGTATGGCAGATTTTGAATATAGAAAAATACTAGAATACCCGAAAAAAACAAACAATGGTGCAAGCACTGGGCAAAAATGTCAGGGTATCACTAACTGGCAAGCCGATGGCGTGGTATCTCCCCGCGATTACAAAGTTTTGAGAGGGATTGGAAGCAAATGTTTGATAGAATAATTAGTTTGAATATGTTTTTAGTCTAAATATATGACCAAATCACCCAGTTTGTACGCGGGGAAGTATTTTTAAGTCTCAGTTGGAATATGCTTTTAGTCCAAATATATCATCAAATCACCCAGTTTGTACACCGTAAAGTATTTCTAAGCACATAAGTCATACTGGCCTTCTGTGCCTCATTATGTATACGATAGTGAACTTGTTTCACTCAGGATCTATACAGAGTCACTCAGGTGTAACTCTTCGATTGTATTATATTGTAAATCACTATTTATTCTATACCCGTCAAGTATGAACACGCTAGTCACACAGTCAATGATGTGATTGCTTTTTAACATGTGAAATTTAACATGAGTTATGTCTACTATCTACGACTTTTCAAATCCAAGTCCGAACTATCGCTCGATTTGGCTATAAGTGGTGACGGGGAGTTGGGGCCGAATGGTTAGCAAGGGTTGTATCATAAGGCCTGTCATTGAGTCAACTGGCGTGGTTTCGATTCCCCGAGTGTACGTGACAAGAAGTAGGGTCGCCTGTCCAACCCCGTGGGTTTTTTCCGGGTCCTCTGGTTTCCTCCCACTGCTAAAGACCCCTACGCGCAAGCGAATTATTGAAATGAAATTGAACCATGTGTTAGTCGCGAAATGACCTAGTTTGTGTCGAGTGGACGTTAAACTCTCTCTCTCTCTATTGGTGCTGAACAGCAGGATGTTAAAAACTTTTCCTTTCGCACACTACACCCTCCCTCTCTCTATTGGTGCAGAACAGCGGGATGTTAAAAACATTTCCTTTCGCTCACTATTTCACTATTCTAGAAAGCGGGTTTTCTCAGGATCTTCCGATTTCCTCCCACCGCCAAACTTTAGATTTCGTATTGCTGAATTTTAATAGTCGTTTTTCTTTTTTCACAACTACATGCGGCAATAAAGACATCTATACCGGTCATATTTGAAATTCACAATAAACTTTTTTTATTTAAATATATTTTTGAAAAAAACCAAAAAAACAATTTAACGTATATATCAGATATCCTTTACTTTCCTTCGGCGATTCTTAATCAAAACACATTATGGTTGAGTGGCAAGCGATACTAAAATTTCTAGTTTATGTTTACAGGATAGCAGCTATCATCATAGTCACATGTCAATCGTGACACGAAGAATTGATTTTCTCAAATACATTTATTATTTTCCTAGAATGATCTGACAAAAAAACTCTCTGTTATCATAGATCTACGTACATGTATATATTACATAAACAAATTGAATTTATATTTAATTTGTGAACATATTTCAATACTTCAAAGGGATGCACCGGGGTGCCTTGTGGCGTTAAAAAGCTTCCTAGAATAGTGCTGTTCTTCAACAAGAGAGAGAGAGAGAGAGAGAGAGAGTTTAACGTCCACTCGACACAAACTAGGTCATTTCGGGACTAACACATGGTTCAATTTTATTTCAATAATTCGCTTGCGCGTAGGGGTCTTTACCAGTGGGAGGAAACCGGAGGACCCGGAGAAAACCCACGAGGTTGTCACGTACAACCTGGAAATCAAAACCCCGCCAGCTGACTCAATGACAAATCTTATGATACAGCGCGCACGAAGTACCTTTTTGCCCCCCCCCCCCCCGCACCAATAGGGTTAACGAAGAGAGGAATAGTAAGAGAAACGTTTTTAAATGTTGTTCACAAGTCAGGGGGGGTGGGGGGGTAGTTGGCTGAATGGTTAGCGTGCGCGCGCTGTATCATTAAGTCTGTCATTGAGTCGACTGGCGTGGTTTCGAATCCACGGTTGTACGTGACAAGGAGTAGGGTCGCCTGTCCAACCTCGTGGGTTTTCTCCGGGTCCTCCGGTTTCCTCCCACTGGTAAAGACCCCTACGCGCAAGCGAATTATTGAAATAAAATTAAACCATACGTTAGTCCCGAAATGGCCTAGTTTTTGTCGAGTGGACGTTAAACCCCATTTCTCTCTCTCTCTCTCTCTCTCTCTCTCTCTCTGTTCACAATTCTTTGTTTATAAATGAAATGAAATGAAATGGGTTCAACGTCCTACTGTTCTGCTCCTATAATGGCTAATGAAGACGGGCATCCGCCATACAGTGTGCTATGAGGGAAATTTTCCCGGGCAGCGGCACGATGGCCTACTCTTATATCAAATTCCAACTGCCATGGGATATTTTACGTGTACGCCAATGTATACACGGGACCTCGGTTTTTCGTCTCATCCGAACGACTAGACAGCTGTCCTTGTCAGAGAGAGAGAGAGAGAGAAATGGGGTTTAACGTCCACTCGACACAAACTAGGTCATTTCGGGACTAACATGGTTTAATTTTATTTACATAATTCGCTTGCGCGTAGGGGTCTTTAGCAGTGGGAGGAAACCGGAGGCCCCGGAGAAAACCCACGAGGTTGGACAGGCGACCCTATTCCTTGCCACGTACAACCGGGGTCCTTGTCAGACCCTACGCTCTGTATCACTGGGGTCTTTAGCAGTGGGGGGAAACCGGAGGACCCGGAGAAAACCCACGAGGTTAGACAGACGACCCTTATTGTTTGAAATGTTATTATTTTTCTTAAGTGTTTGTTTATAAGGCTCGACTGTTCTATACCAATCGGACTAAGGAAGGCGGGAATAGTGGGAGAACGATAATATTTAAATAATGTTATTGGTGACTAGTGTGTGTTTGATTTGAGAATCTTTTTGACAGGATTTATAAAACAAAGAGCAGACTGATGGACTTTCTATACATCGTATCCCGTGAAGGATATCGAAAATTGACATCTATTCACAGGGCATAGCGCCCTTTATTAGCAACATGACAGGGTTGGCACGAATTCAATGTTACAAGATGTTCACAGAGCATGGCGCCCTTTATTAGTAACATGGCAGAGTTGGTCGAAATTCACTGTTATAAGATGTTCATAGGGCATAGCGCCCTTTATTAGTAAGAATGCAGAGTTGGTTGGAATTCAGTGTTAGATGTCATCAGGGCATAGCGCCCTTTATTAGTCAGAAGGCATAGTTGGTCGGAATTCAATGTTCGATGTCATCAGGGCATAGCACCCTCTATTAAGACGTTAGGGTTGCTCGGAATTTACTGTTACAAGATGTTCACAGAGCATATGGCGCCCTTTATTAGTAAAAAGGTGGGATTGGTCGAAATTCATGAATGTTAAAAGATGGAAACAGTATAGCCATTTCTAGTATTCTTTTAAATAAGTGACAACAAGTGAAGCAATATAAGGTCTCTATATATGTATTGACCTTTAAGTCACACGTCTCGAGAACTCCCAATACTGTTTGTATATAGCCTAAATCAAACACCAAATAAAGTAATAAAATGGTGTTTTAGCCATAAAGAACAATAGGTTTCTCATTTGAACAATGAAAGAATTGGCTGCTGTTACACTTGGATGCTAATTGTCGGCAAGGTTCATGTCTCGTCTATAGTTTTAGTTACGCTATTTCGTCAGAAGTATCATATAATTAATTGATTAGTAGTTATAACTATCACTATAATAGATGTTGAATTAAAGGACATTTCGCCAGGGACAATAATAACATTGACAATAACAAATTATATGTATTTGGGATTGTTGACACTTTTTTGACATGTGTCCTGGTGTCACGTGGGGAACCGCAGTGGCTCAATGAGTAAGACGCTGGCTCGCTAGCCCGGAGGTCTCGGGTTGGCTTCCGGTGTTGGCCGAGAAAACTTCTCGGGATATTCCGGCTTGTCAGTGGTACAGGACGTAGGGCCTGACAAGGGCAGCTATCTAGTCTGCTCCGAACTGGGCTAATGAAGACGGGTATACGCCATACAGTGTGCTATGAGGGAAATTTTACCCGGACAGCGGCACTATATCTGTTAAACCGTTTGGCTAGTTACGTTTGCTTTTGGCACCAGCTGGGATCATGAAGGTCGACAATGCGGTGTGTGTGTGTGTGTGTTATGGGGGACATTTTGCAAGGACAGCAGCACATCGGCCAACTCTTAATGTCAATATTCTTCTGTCATGACATTTTGGACATGTTGCCAATGATGTGGCTAATGTCCTTTATTTTCACAGCTTCTATAGTTTAGTTATATCATTTGACGAAATAGTGTAAATAACACGAGACGTACACCACTGACGGCGGTGTGGGGGGGGGGGGGGGCTAAATGCTCTTCCGAGCTAGGACCTTCTCCTGAAGAATTAGCAAGGGGGAGAAACCAGATGCTGTTCCGAGCAAGGAAACCGGGGTAATTAATCCAGGGGAACTTTTTAGGCTAAAACCTGGATAGAACCCTATCTTTGTAAATTCACCTTGGCTTCTCGAATGCATGTATAAACTATTTCCACACTCTCCAAATGTATTCTTATTCTTTCTACAACATCTGAGTCATCTTATTTTGTAGTCATGTCAGAATTTCTAGAAAAGGCAGATGAATATATGTGAAATAAGTTTAGAATTTTACGAAACAGCCTCGTCTAAATTCAAACTCCAGATATAGCTCTCGTCCGTTGGAACGAAATTCATATTAGGGCGTGAATGGGGGGGGGGGGATTGGCAGCGTAGGGGTCTTTAGCAGTGGGAGGAAACCGGAGGACCCGGAGAAAACCCACGAGGTTGGACAGGCGATCCTACTCCTTGCCACGTACAGCCGGGGAATCGAAACCACGCCATGAGTTGACCTAATGACAGACCTTATTATACAGCGCACACGCACAAACCATTGCCCCCCCCCCTCCAGATAACAAAATAAAAAAAAGTCCTGGATGTAAGTGTTTCCAAGTATTGTTGTAATTTGACATCATCGTGTGTATCATGTTTTTCAATTATTTGCAAAAAATCCGAAACTAAATAAGCGAGGTTTGTTTGCATAAGGAAGCTACGCAAACACCTCATCTGTCGTCTCAAGACCAATAACGCCAAACGCCCCAACGGCTCTGAAGATTATAGAATCAAGAAACTGACAGTTTATTCGACTATGGATAATGTATAGCCTTGCGTAGGGAGAAGAATATTTTTTTTTAAATTTTCGAATGGAACTCGATGCAAGAGTACACCAGCAATTATGGCTTTTTGCTCCCTCAAGCACTGTCCTCTTATTCACGAAGAATTCTCTATCGATTAATTTGGAGGGTCATTGGCAACAACCCGAATTCCCTTCAGATAATCATAAAAAGAAATTTTTACGACAATATATGATTTATTAGTTTGGTTTGTTCATTAATATCGCACATATACAACGTCATTGATGAAAGTAGTACCTCCCCGTGGACGGATGCGAGGACAGAGAACGAATGAAAGTATCGTATCTGTCTAAATTCATTCAAAACTTTGTCATAGTGCACAAAGACCAGACCTTTAAGGTTACAGTTGATGCTGTTTTGGTTGACAAACTGATGATTCTGAATAGTACTGATGAGCAAAGTATCGTTTCAGTCCAAAACCATTGAAAACTTTACCATAACACCAGATCATTAAGGTCACAGTTCATGTTGTTTTACTTGGACTCCTGAACGGTACTGATGGTTGTCTTTATGCCATACCAGAACCAAGCTTACTCAATTCATATTAGTTGCCGATCCACCTCCATACATATACGCACTATAAATTGCAAATATTTTTTTATTATTTAAAATATTGTCCCAGTGATGTGCCCACGGACGAAAGACCGAGGTCCTGTGTATACATTGGCATGCGCGTAAAAGATCCCTTGGCAGTTGCAGCTCGATCTAGAGTAAGCTGTAGCGCCGCTGTTCCCTCAAAGCTCACTGTATGGCGTATGCCCGTCTTCATTAGCCCAGTCGGAGCAGAACAATAAGACGTTAAAACCCATTTCATTTCATTTCAGATTAAAGTAGTACTCGTAATCCACCGTTATTATAACTAATTAGTGATTTATTGATCTGTTTTGGTATAAAATCCTTTGAATGTTTAATCCACGGGGGAGCCATTATCAACTCATTCTTTGGCTTTGTCAGTAGAATATGTAAGTTATTCACTACAAACATGCAAACCCACACAAAATGTCCCAGAAATATGTTGGGGTTTTTTATTGGTACAATCAACAATATTCGGGCAAGAGGGTGTTGAATTTTTTTTTAATTTTGTAAAATATTAATGCATGCTAATACGCTCCATTCACCCACACTCTAACAATTTACGCCTGCAAGAAATAATGTAAAACATTAGAACATAAGGTCTGTCATTGAGCTAAATGGCGTGGGTTCGACCCTACGCGTGTACGTGACATGGGGTAAGGCTACCTTCCTATCTTCGTGGGGTTTTCTCCGGTTCCCCCGGTTTCTTCACACAGGTAAAGAACAATACGTGCAAACGAATTATTGAAATAAAATTATTGACATAAAATTGTACCATATGTTAGTCCCAAAATTATCTGGTTAGTGTTGGGTGGACGCGAAACCTTATTTCCCATTCAATTTGAACGACTTACTGATGGACTGACAATCAACTCTCGATAAATCGAAAATTATTTGTTTACCGATAACCAAGCTAACCAAATCTTAACTTGTCGGCCTACGCATCTGCTTCCGCCTAGACTGAAATTGCAGACAAGAGCTATCCAAAGCGCTGGTAAAGTTTTAATGCTCTGGCTTACCAACACTTGACTAAGTGGGTAAGACGCTGGCTCGCTAGCCTGGAGGTCGAGTGTTCGAACCCTGCATTGGCCGAGAAATTTCATTCAGATTTTCCGGCGTGGTTTCCCCTTGTCAGTGATGCAGGATGGAGGGCCTGACAAGGACAGCTGTCTAGTCGTTCGGATGGGACGAAAAACTAAGGTTCCGTGTACATATTGGCGTGTACGTAAAAGATCCCTTGGCAGTTGCAATTAGATATAAGAGTAGGCCGTAACGCCGCTGCCCGGGCAAAATTCCCCTCATAGCACACTGTATGGCGTATGCCCGTCTTCATTAGCCCAGGTTAAGAGAAGAACAGTAGGACGTTAAACCCCATTTCATTTCATTTCATTTCCTAATCCTGGCTTACCAACCCCTAATCCTGGCTTATCAACCCCTAATCCTGGCTTACCAACCCCGAATCCTGGCCGAATTCTGGCTTAGCAACCCGGAATCCTGGCTTATCAACCCCTAATCCTGGCTTACCAACCCCAATTCCTGGCTTACCAACCCCGAATCCTGGCTTACCAACCCCTAATCCTGGCCGAATTCTGGCTTAACAACCCCGAATCCTGGCCGAATTCTGGCTAAGCAACCCCGAATCCTGGCTTATCAACCCCTAATGCTGGCTTATCAACCCCTAATCCTGGCTTACCAACCCCTAATTCTAGCTTACCAACCCCGAATCCTGGCTTGTGTTCTATTACGTACCTTCATATCAACGGAAACAGTGTTACTATTCAGCCCTTGACCATCACTTTCAAATTGTAACTTTAAAAATCTCATGTTATTCAGGGTCGGATTTACCTGCATCTGGAGCCGGGACCAAACTCCCACCCCCGGCCTCCTACCCAAATTTTAGAAATGAAATGGGGTTTAATGTCCGACTGGACTAATGAAAACGGGCATACACTTTACAGTGTGCTATAGGGGAAATTTTGACCGGGCAGCGGCACTATAGCCAACTCTTATATCGAATTCCAACTGCCAAGAGATCTTTTACGTACACGCCAATGTATACACTGATCCTCGGTTTTTCGTCCCATCGGTCCTGCACAACTGACAAGGGCAAACCACGCCGGAAAATCTCGATAAACTTTCTCGTTCAATGCAGAGATCGAACACGCGACCCCCAGGCTAGAGAGCCAGCCTGAAATGTTGGCATGTTTCAGTATCCATGTCTTAAAACACTAACACGCTGCGTTACAAAATTAACTTCAGTCGGCCCCCAGATACCCGTGGGTCCTCCCACTGCTAAGACCCCTACGCGCAAGCGAATTATTGAAATAAAATTGAACCATATGTTAGTCCCGGAATGACCTAGTTTGTGTCGAGTGAACGTTACCCCCCCCCCTCTCTCTCTCTCATCATTTATGTCGGTTGAGTTTGGAGAGACATGGTGAATCTTAATATTTTATAAAGGATGATAAATGTAAAATGTTTCACTGACTCTGTAAATGTCGCATTCAGGACCCTGGGGCATATTCGGTTATCAACGACATATAAAACAAAGGTACAATTAGCCACCAGACATATTGGGAAAAGATCGTTTTACGATGTTAAAATAGCTTGCTTTTTTTTTGTAAGCAGAAATATAAACAGGGAATCCAGTGTATTCAATCGAAAACGAAATGGGGTTTAACGTCCTACTTTTCTGTACCGTCTGGGCCAATGAATACGAGCCTTCGCAATAAAGTATGTAATGAATTCTGGCAGGGTTCTTTCACGTCCACGCAAACGTCTACGCGGGATCTGTTTTAGTCCCATCCCAACGACTAGACGTCATTCCTTGCTAGGCCGCCCGCCCTGCACCTGTGATATCAGGGAAATCCAGAGGATTTTCTATCTTGCCCTGAAAATTAGGGATCCTGATATCCGATATTATAATCAGTACACGAGACTGCTGACGAAAGGACTGACAATCGAGGGTACTGTAGGCATTGAGAATGTTACTTGATAAATCGAGAATATGTGGGCAGAGTTGTCGTCTGTCAGTCAATTCTAGGAGAAAGTTAATGTTTTTTTCTAGTTCATACTTCCAACAGTGACAATTCCGTTCAGAACAAAGTAATTTGATTGAAACTTTCAACATTTTCTTTTTTTATTATTTATTTTTGAATTATTATAGCAAGAATGGCCAACAATTTATTAAAACCTTAACTTATGTATGTTTAAGGTTCCAAAGAATAGGGGAAGGGGGTGGATGGCCTAATGGTTAGCACGCGCGCGCTGTGAAATGAAATGAAATGAAATGGGGTTTAACGTCCTACTCTTCTGAACCTAACCTGGGCTAATTGAAGACGGGCATACGCCATACAGTGTGCTATGAGGGAAATTTTGCCCGGGCAGCGGCGCTACGGCCTACTCTTATATCAAATTCCAACTGCCAACGGATCTTTTACGTGCACGCCAATGTGTACACGGGACCTTGGTTTTTCGTCCCATCCGAACGACAAGGCAGCTGTCCTTGTCAGGCCATCCGTTCTGCATCACTGACAAGGGGAAACCACGCCGGAAAATCGAGATGAACTTTCTCGGCCAATGCAGGGATCGAACACCCAACCTCCAGGCTAGCGAACCAGCGCCTTACCCACTTAGCCACGTGATCCCCCGCGCGCGCTGTATCATACGGTCTGTCATTGAGTCGACTGGCGGGGTTTCGATTCCCCGGTTGTACGTGACAAGGAGTAGGGTCGCCTGTCCAACCTCGTGGGTTTTCTCCGGGTCCTCCGGTTTCCTCCCACTGGTAAAGACCCCTACACGCAAGCGAATTAATAAAACTAAACCATGTGTTAGTCCCGAAATGACCTAGTTTGTGTCGAGTGGACGTTAAACCTCCTCTCTCTCTCTCTCTCTCTCTCTCTCTCTCTCCAAAGAATAGAGCCACATGTCCTTTAATTATCTCTCATTGTATTTAATTGTTCCATACTGTGTATGTAACCGTATGTACATGCAGTTATATATCTTGATTGTACTAAGGCTGCCATTCTTTGCATAATAAAAACAAGAGAACGCTCGTCGAAATTTCGCCAGAAATAAACTTCTAAGTATCTTGTATTCCATGTGATAAAAGGAACACGACTTTAAAGGGGCTAAATCGCTAATATTTGGGACCTACAAATTGACACAAATGAAATGAAATGAAATGGGGTTTAACGTCCTACTGTTCTGCTCCTAACCCGGGCTAATGAAGACGGGCATACGCCATACAGTGTGCTATGAGGGAAATTTTGCCCGGGCAGCGGCACTATCGCCTACTCTTATATCGAATTCCAACTGCCAAGGGATCTTTTACGTGCATTCAAATGTATACACGGGACCTCGGTTTTTTGTCTCATCCGAAGGAATAGACAGCCGTTCTGCACCACTGACAAGAGGAAACCACGTTGGAAAATCCAGATGAACTTTCTCTTCCAATGCAGGGATCGAACACCCGACCTCCAGGCTAGCGAGCCAGCGTCTTAACCACCTATCCACCGTGGCTCCCTGACACAAATGGGTCGCAACGTATATAATAATGTAATATGAATGTAAAAAACTGATTTACATTCAATCGTTTCCGTTTTTACTCTAATTTCAAAACAGTTATGTTCGACGGCGAAATACGCCAGAAGTCTCAATCGAATGGCAATCTCTAGCGTATGGTTATTTCAGTCTACACCGATAGTATTTATTGCGCGTGCTCTCCAGAGAAGAATATGAAGTCACCGTTTGACATGACTTGTGGAATATGTCTAACCTCGTTTTTCCGAGTCGCTTGTTACAAATTGCGCTGAAACGCGTCATGGCACACGATTCGTGTACCAATGGTAAAATTTTTATTTTGTTTTAAATATTGGATATCAGAAGCCCACCTTTTCCCGGAAAGATCACAACACCAATGTTATTATTCTTTAAGTGGCATTTAGTAACTGTACAGATAAATAAACTATAAACATAGAAAAACAGCTACTGATTTATTTAGACGACGTTTCGAAGAGTATTCTCTCAACGTTTTCAAGCTAATACCAATGTTGATTAAAATTGACAAATAATTCGTGTTTTCATTAGCTACTTTAAGTTTTATTTTATGATATAAGTAATTGTAATGATATAAGTAATTGTAATGATATAAGTAATTGTAATGCCTGATACATGCTTTAACTTAGACATTATCTCACGTTTTAGTTGGTAGCGTGTAGACAGATCCCGTTTATCCCGTTCATTAGCTACGGATAAAACTATACAATATTAACCGCATTTATATCATGAGCAGACTAACATCTTCTAAATCCTAAAATGTCACTACACCTTGACCGGAAATGATAAATAAATGAAATTCGCCGGTCCTCTTAAGTAATCTAGATAACAGGAGAATTTTATATCTGTTTGTGTACACGTACAAGACATACAATAAGTCGACATTGTTGGAGCAATGATTTTTAATGGTGGGTGGGTGGCTGATTAGTTGAAGAAGGGTGTTTCGGTTCCCCACTTGCACAATGCCCGGAGTAAGACGACTTCCTATCTTCATGGCTTTTTCTACGGTTCCCCTGGTTTCTTCACACAGGTAGAGAGAGAGAGAGAGAGAGGGAGAGAGAGAGAGAGAGTATTGGGATTTAACGTCCACTCGGCACAAACTAGGTCATTTGGGGACTAACATATGGTTCAATATTATTTCAATAATTCGCTTGCGCGTAGGGGTCTTTAGCAGTGGGAGGAAACCGGAGGACCCGGAGAAAACACACGAGGTTGGACAGGCGACCCTACTCCTTGTCACGTACAACCGGGGATTCGAAGCCGACATACAATAAGTCGACATTGTTGGAGCAATGATTTTTAATGGTGGGTGGCTGGCGGAATTGTTGAAGATGTGCGTTTTGGATCTTTCGATCTGTTATTTGGCCAGGTGGCGTGGTTTCGGTTCCCCACTTGCACGTGGCAAGGAGTATGGTCGACTGTCTGATCTACGGACAGTGGCGCTACGGTCCACTGTTAAGTCTTCTCTTACGTACCCTGTTGTCAACTTTAAAATAGGTTAGCTGTTCTTATTTATCTAATATTTACCTAATGCCCTTTAATTTAGAGAGAGAGAGAGGGAGAGAGAGGTAAGTTTAACGTCCACTAACACATGGTTCAATTTCATTTCAATAATTCGCTTGCGCGTGGGGGTCTTTAGCAGTGGAAGGAAACGGGAAGACCCGGAGAAAACCCACGAGGTTGGATAGGCGACCCTACTCCTTGTCACATACAACCGGGGAATCAAAACCACGCCAGTTGGACTCAATGACAGACTTTATGATACAGCGCGCACATACTAACCACTCGGCCATCCACCGCCCACCCCCCATTCCTTAATTTAGAAGAGTGTTATCAAATTACCACCTTTACATCACAGGGAAGTCAAGTAACAAGAAGCCATAAAACATGTACCCGTTTTATTTCATTTTGCCTTCGTCACTCATCGAATGAAATAACGGAATGGTTTAACAAAGCGTGATCTTGATGAATCCGTCAAACTGAAGGTGACTTTCATGTGGGCTGCGATTGTGACGAATTGTCCCAAATCTAAACTGTTTCCAAATCGTATAGATAAATCGTAGACGGTTATTGGAGTTCGTGAATGATTCTTATTTGGTTCTTATTCTTATTGGGTTAAATTTGTTGCTCTGTTGTTTAAAGGATAGAAGTGGGTGTATAGTGTACCTTTAAACTTCTGCATAGCCGTTTCATGTTAGCGCCAAGGCAGTTTTTATTTTACTTCGGGACTAGATCTCTGCCAATATCCGCCATATCTAAAAATAAGTATATTATTTTCTAATACACCGTTTCACACCAAATAAACCTTTTCAATGGAAGCAGAATAAATACTTCTCAAAATTCTCGAAATATACTTAGGTCGTAAAATGTCGGTCAACCGGCTTAGTGTCTGTTCTTCAGCGGAACTCGAGGATCACGTGGCTAAGTGGGTAAGACGCTAGCTCGCTAGCCTGGAGGTCGGGTGTTCGATCGCTGCATTGGCCGAGAAAGTTCATCCAGATTTTCCGGCGTGGTTCTCCCTTGTCAGTAATGCAGGACGGAGGGGCTGACAAGGAAAGCTGTCTAGTCGTTCGGATGGGACGAAAAACCGAGGTCCCGTGTACACATTGGCGTGCACGTAAAAGATCCCTTGGCAGTTGGAATTCGATATAAGAGTAGGCCGTAGTGCCGCTGTCCGGGCAAAATTTCCCTCATAGCACACTGTATGGCGTATGCCCGTCTTCATTAGCCCAGGTTAGGAGCAGAACAGTAGGACGTTAAACTCCATTTCATTTCATTTCCAGCGGAACTAATTGTAGACTGAGTAAGTTTAGTATGGGCAGTTCTGACCAATAGTTCATAGATTCGTCTCATTTTGTGGTCTGTTCTAGGAGCATGTGCAGCCACCCCGTGTTAACACCCTGATGCAACTTCTCATTTGAATTTGAGGAATTCACACAGTTAAAACTTAGTAGTCTTTTATGAATTGTAGATCAAAGAAATTGTTTTTATTTTCAAATTTGTGCTCAAAACACATTTTTGTTTGGCTGACTGTAAGCGTTTTCTGTGTGTATAGACAGAGCCTATGTTCGATCCCTGTGTTGACCAAGAAAATTTATCGAGATTCTCCTGCTTGGTTCTTCCTTGTCAGTCATGCAGGACAGACGGACCGAGGGTCTGACAGGGGACAACGTATAGTCGTTCGGATGGTACGAACAACAGAGGTCCCGTGTACACATTTTCGTGCACGTAAAAGAACCTTTGGCAGTTTGAATTCAATATAAGAGTATGCCGTAGCGCCGCTGTCTGGGCATAATTTCACTCATTGATCACTGTATGACATATGCTCGTCTTCGGTAAAGGAGCAGAACAGTAGAACGTTGAATCCCGTTTCATTTCATTTCGATGTGTAAACTGTTCTCCATTTTTCACCTTATAAGAGGTATTGAAGACTAACCCTCTGACATTTTGACTCAAGTTTGAGTAGACATTGACAAGTTATCAAGTGATCAACTGCCTTATCAATGACATACAAAGATAACGGGATAATATACATGAATGAATCAAAGACCACACAACCTTAAAGTTACAATTTCATATTTTCTAAGAAAGTCAAAACATAATTATTTCTATGTCTTTTGCTCAGTAGGTTGTCAATTCACTATTATACGATCATAGGTTATCTTTCTCACACTTAAAAATCTCACACCGGAAATAATAATACAATTACCTCCCTTGTTTTCCTATTCCCCACCATGGAATAGCTATCTTCAAACGTTTGAATTTGAAGTTGAAAATCATATTTTTGCCCATTTCTCAACTGGCAATAGTGAATTATAGGATTATTAGGATTATTCTTTAACACGGTAGGACTATTTATAGTTACCATCTATTTTAGGGCTTTATTTTAATACATTTTAAAAATATAACTTAAAAATATGAAATTGTAACTTTAAAAACAGTGTTTAAGAAATGAAATAGGGTCCCACTGTTCTGCACAGACTGGGCTAACAAGACGAGCATTGTGCTACATGTATGAGGAACATTTTGCCCAGACAGTGGCGCCACAGACTATTCATATTTTCGTCCCATCCGAACTACTGATGGACTTTCTCGACCAATACCAGGATCGAACAAGGGACCAAAAGATGCATTATGGGAGATTAGATAAAGAGCTGTCAGTTCCTAATATAGTAGTTAAAAACTAGATAATGCAAAGGGAGTTTGCTGAAAATTTCAGTCAAATTACTCCTCTCTGAACCGAGATATTAGCTTTTGAAATGAAATGGGGTTTAACGCCCTACTGTATTGCTCCTAAACTTGGCTAATGAAGACGGGCATACGCCATACAGTGTGCTATGAGGGAAATTTTGCCCGGGCAGCGGCGCTACGGCCTACTCTTATATCAAATTCCAACTGCATTAGCTTTTGAATGCTAAAGTCGGTACGATTAAAAGCATAGTCTCGATTATCCATTTTTGGATTAAATAATCAACGAGTGTTGAGCAAAACAAATCGGATTCAAATCCAGTAAATATCGCAGGCTAGCGATGACATCGCGAGTTGATTATGAACTGGATAAGTTAATTAACGTCTAATTAATGATTTAGATAACATCTCAGGCCTAAAGAAAGACCTACAATAGACAGATTTAGCTCTTGCATACTGTATGTTTAATTAAGGTCTAATTAATGATTTAGATAACATTTTGGGCCTAAAGAAAGACCTGCAATAGGCAGATTTAGCTCTTGCATATCGTATATCAAATTCCAACTGCATTAGCTTTTGAATGCTAAAGTCGGTACAATTAAAAGCATAGTCTCGATTATACATTTTTGGATTAAATAATCAACGAGCGTTGAGCAAAACAAATTGGATTCAAATCCAGTAAATATCGCAGGCTAGCGATGACATCGCGAGTTGATTATGGTCTGGATAAGTTAATTAACGTCTAATTAATGATTTGGATAACATCTCAGGCCTAAAGAAAGACCTACAATAGACAGATTTAGCTCTTGCATACTGTATGTTTAATTAACGTCTAATTAATGATTTAGATAACATTTCATGCCTAAAGAAAGACCTGCAATAGGCAGATTTAGCTCTTGCATATCGTATGTTTAACAAGCCGCCACAACTCTCCTTCTTAAGAAAGAAATTGAGATAAGAGTTCTGTCGCGTTTTAATTTCTTTACAAGCAGGAAATAGCAAAGACTATGTGGATTTGAGCATGCCGTGGACTTCAAACGGCAGATTTGGAGTCATGTGCAATGAGATTATAGCATGACCCGTCTGATCTGTTGTGTTTACGCGGTATATTTGCACAAGAATACAAATCATTTTATATATAATTTACAACACGTAAAGTACACATTACTATTTTTAAATAAATTACGGCATCATATCAATGTCCTTTGACTCCCTGTTTTCCTATTTAAATTTCGCTTAAAATATGCTAGGATCGCCCTTTCTCCTATAACTTTCCCCATCGGATACAGTGTCTTATATAAATAACGTGTTATATTAAACATACATTATGCAAGAGCTAAATCTGCCTATTACAGGTCTTTCTTTAGGCCTGAAATGTTATCTAAACTATTAATTAGACATTTATTAACATGAAAAGACCTTAATCAACTCTCGATGCCATCTCATGTATCGGATTGGATTTAAATCCGATTTTCTGCGCAACGCTCATTGATGATTTAATACGAAAATGGATAATCGAGACTTTGTTTTTATCGTACCGACTTCAGTAATGATGATCGAGACTAGGTCTAATTTCAAATGCTAATATCTTGTTTCAGAGTGAACAATTTGACTGAAAATTTCAGCATATTCCCTTTATATTATCTAGTTTTTAACTATTATAGTGAGAACTGACAGCTCTTTATCTAATCTCCCATAATGTATCTTTAAACATACATTATGCAAGCGCTAAATTTGCTTATTGCCGGTCCTTCTGTGGGTCTTAAATGTTATATATACTATTAATTGGGCATTAATTAACTTTTCCAGACCCTAGTCATCTCTCGATGCTATCGCTAGCCTACGATATTTAGCGGAAGGGTGATCAAACGTAAAAGTGGATAATCGAGATTTTTGTTTTGTGTCGTACCGACTTTAGTAATGATTATCAAAAAGCTAATATCCCGGTTCAGAGTGGAGCAATTTGACTGAAATCTACAAATAATGGGCACAAAAGGTCTTATAGTATATCAATTACGTGTTATATTAAAGGAGCTAAGTCGCTAATATTTGGGACCTAGAATTTGACACAAATGGGTCGCAACGCATATAATAATGTAATGTGAATGTATATAAACTGATTAACATTCAATCGTTTCTGTTTTACTGTAATTTCTAATCAGTTATATTCAGCGAAATACGCCAGAAGTCTCAATCGAATAGCAATCTCTAGCGTCTTGTTATTCCAGTCTACACCGATAGTATTTATTGCGCATGTTCTCCATATAAGAATATGACGTCACCATTTGATATGACTTGTGGAATATATATGCCTAGCCTCTTCTTTCGAGTCCCTTGTTACAAATGACGCTGAAAAGCATTATGGTACACGATTCGTGTACCAATGGTAAAATATTGGATATCGGAAGCCCATCTTTTCCCGGTAAGATCAGAACATCAATGTTGATTTAAATTGACAAATAATTCGTGTTTTCAATGTTGAAGAATTTGGATGATATTGAGTTAGAGACCTAACTACTTTAAAGATCAGTCCTGTATATTCGTAATTTTCCCCGTCTCCATTCGCCCAGTCGGGGCAGAACACTAGGACGTTAAACCCTATTTCATTTCATTTTTTTGGTAATTGAAGAATAAGGAGCACCTTATTTGTCAGTGGTTTGCCATGCACTGTATTTCACAATGTATTTATTACTTAATTCTTAGCCTAACCGTAGTCGGGAATGGGGAATTCAATACCTCGTTAGTTGTTGTTACGTTCTGTTTAAGTGTATCAAATGATGGTATTTATCTCTCTTTTCTAGACGGGTTGGTTGACCGATAATTTAGGTCGTAAGGTATATCATAGGGTCAGGTGGCACAGTTTCGATTCCCCTTGTTGTACGTGACAAGGAGTAGTGTCGCTTGTCCAGTCTCGTGGTTCTTCTCCAGATGCTCCGGTTTCCTCCCACTGCTAAAAAGCCCTACGCGCAAGCGAATTATTGGAAATAAAATTGAGCCATAGTCAGTTCCGATATAGTTTGTGTCGCGTGGACGGTAATCCCCCCTCTCTCTCTCCCTCCCTCTCTCTCTCTCTCTCTCTCCACAATCAGTCTCTAACATAATAATGAATCGTCTCATCATTGGCCAACTCACATGGACAGACGAGGACGAAATAAAATGTCACCTTAAACATATGTTTTTTTTCCCCCGTGAAATTTACAAAAGTTCAGCGTTTGCTTCGTCTAATTCAAATTAAAGAGAAAATGACAGAATAGTCAAAGCCATTTGCGTTATAATTAAGTTTTCTATTCCAATAGTGGCTGCTATGATAATTCTAACACAATCAGTTCTAGAAGAGGTCCCGTGGTTTTTAGCAGATATTGTTATTTTGTTCAATTGTATCCTAGTAACGTGCGATATTATTTCCAGGCATAGGTGTACGGAATTGACGAGGTATTGTTCAAGTTGGAATCGACAATAGATTTCTTACAAATTCACAAACAAAAAAACACTTTACTTTGCATAAAAAGTGTAGACGCAACAACAATAGGTTTTCATTGTGAATCAAAATTAGTTTTCAAAATATTTGATCTAAAAGCGGTAAACTGTTGATTTTGAAGAAAACAAATATGTGGGATTGTGGGGTTATACATTATTCTGAAGCGCTAAATTCAACATTAATGTAGGCGAAATGAAATGAAATCAAATGATAGAAGTTTAACGTTCTGCTGATATCTGCCACGAACTGGGCTAATGAAGACGGGTATACGCCATTCCGTGTGCAATCCGGTAAAAAAAATCTTTTCTTAGTTACAATTTATGATGTCCAACAAACAAAAATATATCGAGTGTACAACAGACAAAATGAAATACAGTGTGCTATGAGGGGAATTTTGCCCGGGCAGCGACGCTACGACCTACGCTTATATCGAATTCCAACTGCCAAGGGATCTTTTACGTGCACGCCAATGTGTACACGGGACCTCGGTTTTTCGTCCCATCCGAACGACTAGACAGCTGTCCTTGTCAGGTTCGATCCCTGCATTGGCCGAGAAAGTTCATCCAGATTTTCCGGCGTGGTTTAACGTCCTACTGATCTGTACCGAACTGGGCTAATGAAGACCGGCATACGCCATATACAGTGGTTCCCCCTTGTCAGTGTTACAGGACGGAAGGGCCTGACAAGGATACTCTTGTCTTTATTAAGCATTGCTTTTAATTTCTAAAAAGTATTGAACCCGTCTTGGGAATTGTGTTTCGATGATAATATTAAATAGCATGATGGTTTTGAGGATTAATATTTGATGGCATAAAATTTCTTTTTGCCTAAGTGATCCAATACAATTTATCCAGGCTTTGGAGACTATAAGTTTTTATTCGTTTAAATACCTTTTCTTTTATGAATTGAACGGAACTTTGTTTCTTTTGCTAAATCTCATGGAAGCTATAATCACCAGAGTTCGTTTATGAAAGATTAATAGTCCCTGTTTAGTTATAGGACTGGACATATGAAGGCCTACAATTATGAACAATGAGTAATTATCGTCAAAGTTCATAATTGGGCCACAAAGGATTTATAAATCTGTAACATGCTTGTTGGCAAGCAAAAACGGCTGTGTTATGAAAGTTGTTAAGTGCCGTATTTCTTTCTGTTTGTTGAATGTCATTGTATATCTTTCTATGATATAATACTCTAATGATTAGCATTTAAGTTGACTTATTTTATCGCAATCCGATTAATGTTCCAGCTAACTTTGATAAGCGTGTATCTTTTTTAAATAAACGACATAGTTTGACTGCGAAGGCGGATGTTTTAGTTCTTTTAAAACCATTCACCGGTGGTATGTGACAAGGAATAGGGTCGTCTGTTCAACCCCGTGGGTTTTCTCGGGGTCCTCCGGTTTCCTCCCACTGATAAAGACCCCTACTTGCAAGCGAATTATTGAAATAAAATTGGACCATTGAAATGACCTAGTCTGTGTGGACGTTACCCCCTCTCTCTCTCTCTCTCTCTCTCTCTCTCCATTCCCCGCCGGTCGCATGTGACAAGGAGTTGAGTCAACCTCGTGGGTTTTCTCGTGGTCCTCCCACACAAGCGAATTATTGAAATAAAATTGAACCATATGTTAGTCCCGAAATGACCTAGTTTGTGTCGATTGGACGTTAAACTCTCTCTCTCTCTCTCTCGTTCTCTCTCTCTCTCTCTCTCTCTCTCTCTATCTCTCTCTCTGTCTCTCACTCTCTCTCTCTCAAAACCATTTGAAAAATAAGTGTATTAACAATAACAATAAATGTTTAAAATATGGGCCCACATAAAACAAAAAAATTATTGCTTTTACAAACAAGGGATTTATTGACGTTTTACTATAATTATTTATCATTTCCGTTTTTTTCATAAGTATTTAAAAAATCCCGTTACTAATTAGTACTAATAAGCTTGGGAACGATAATTACAAAATTGATCTGTCATTTTTTCAATGTATGGTGTCAAATACCATTAATCTTGATACCACATTCAGATATTCAGTACTGCCACAAACTGACCCTATTGTATGGCTGTCTTTGGCTGGTCATTTTTCTTTATTGGTTTTAAATTTGACCCTATTGTATGGCTGTCTTTGTCTGGAAATTTTTTTTATATTGGATTTAAAATTGACCATTGTACCAAGTCAAGAGTTGTGTACTATGATGTATGTAGTAATAAGTCAAGTTTTATAATGGCGATTTTTATAAAGGGGGAGTATGTAATGAGATTTTTCCTTAATATGTGTGAACCTTTGTAAGAAAAGAGGATTATGATAAGTCAATAACTATAGTCCTCAAAGTTTCAAGATCAAGATATATTAGTAGTTTATGTATACCGATTGAGATTGGCCATGTTTATAGACATTACTACGAGGTAAATAAGAGCATATTCAACCACGCGCGGTTTATGACTATATCGATAGCCGTTATTATCTCAGTTCTAACCAGCATGACGTCAGTTTTTTGGGGGGAGGTTTTGTTACCTATTCAGTATTTGTATAATAGCTGATTGTATAGACATGAATATACTACTACTACTATACTACAAACATACGGAATTTACGCTATACACAATAAGAAAGCTGATTGACCGACATTTTAATTTCCTACTGTTCTGCTCCGACTGGACTAATAAAGACGGGCATACGCCATACAGAGTGTTATGAGGGAAATTTTGCCTGGGCAGTGGGTCCTCCTTTTTCCTCCCACTGCTAAAGACCCCTTTAGCAATAAAATTATTGAAAAAAAAAATGAACCATATGTTAGTCCCGAAAAGACCCCTAGTTGCAATCAAATTATTGAAATAAAAATGAACCATATGTTAGTCCCGAAATGACCTACTCTCTCTCTCTCTCTCTCTCTCTCTCTCTCGTTTAACATACATTATGCAAGAGATAAATCTGTCTATTGCCGGTCTTTCTTTAGATCTGAAATGTTATCTAAATTATTAATTAGACATTAATTAACCTATCCAGACCATAATCAACTCTAGATGGCATCGCTAGCCTGCGATCTTTAGTGGATTGTAAGCCGATTTATTGCATAACTTTCCTTCTCGATTTAACGATTAAATGGATAATCGAGACTATGCTGTTTATCGTACTGACTTTAGTAATGATGGCCGAGGCTAGGGGGAAATTCAGTCGCTTATTTCTCGGTTCATAGTGGATCAATCTGAATGAAATTTTTAGCAAATTGCCTTTACATTATCTAGTTTTTAACTGCCAACTCGTTACCGAATCCCCCATAATATATCTTTAAGTTAAACGCCATGGATATTCAGGGTGTTTGTTTCGTTGCCTGGCAACCTATTTATGTTATTTTAAGATCTATTAATGGCTCTTTTTGTTAGAATTTAATATTTTTGTTTTGTAATGATTTCTTTGACAAAGTTCTATTTAAGGGACAACAATATTTATAGCCAAACAAATATGACACTTTAGCTCCAGGTATGATGTTTACGTGTGTTGTTAGCAACTTCTGTGATTGGAATACATGTACTAAATGTAATGGGGTTTAAAGTCCCACTGGTTTTTTTTTTAAAAACTATCAACTCAAGTTGATAAAGTAACAAAAAACGAGGCTCTGCCGATTTTTTATTTTACTTTATCAACGAGTGTTGGTATTTTTGATATAAAAAAAGACGAGTGGGTGATTTTATTTATCACCCAATCCCTTCTTACATGCACACATAAATAAATATAATTCTTTGCTATAGACTTCACTTTTACTGAACCTGATTACATTACGGCGTAGTGATGCATCATTTTTTGACAGCAATTCAACCATTGCAAAGTCCTTTATATTGACCCAGTGTTTCCATCAAAGTCAATTAAATAAAAATAATTCATTTTTAATAAAAAAAAAAAGAAGTTACTTTTAATAAAAAAAAAATGAACTGTTCTTTAAAAATACAAAAAAGTAGTTCCTTTTTAACTGACCAATCAAATTCGTGTAAAGCGATATCTCCTAAGGAGATACCACAGTAGATTATGAAATTTATCACACAAGCGATATCTACTGTGGAATGTATTATTGGGTGATAAATTTTATTCACTATAAATGAATGGGTAACTGGGGAACAGGCAAAATGCCTATATGTCAGACCCCTATCCCTATTTACAATAAAAATTATATACTAATAAAGAGAAGCAGTAATATTATACACTATATACCATATATACAACCCGTACTTAGCTGAATACGAAATCAAATGAAATGGGATTTAACGTCCTACTGTTCTGCTCCAAACTAGGCTAATGAAGACGGTCATACGCCATACATTGTGCTATGAGGGAAATTTTGCCTGGACAGCGGCACTACGGCCTACTCTTATATCGAATTCAAACTGTCAAGGAATCTTTTACGTGCACGCCAATGAGTACACGGGTTTTTCGTCCCATCCGTACGACTAGACAGCTGTTCTTGTCAGGCCCTCCTTCCTGCATCACTGACAAGGTGAAACCACGCCGGAATATCTGGGTGTACTTTCTCGGCCAATGCAGGGATAGAACACCCGACCTCCAGGCTAGTGAGCCAGCGTCTTACCCACTTAGCCACCGTGGCCCCTAGATTGGAATACTAAACTTAGCTAATAATCACGCTATCCCTATAATAACGAATACAGATCTATCGGTGCGTCATCATAGGCAATTATTTCTGAATGGAACGTTTAGTTATTATGGGAGATTAAATAAAGAGCTGGCAGTTCTCACTGTGATAGTTAAAAACTAGATAATGTAAAGGGAATTTGCTGAAAATTTCAGTCAAATTGATCCACCCTGAACAGAGAATTTAGCGATTGAATTTTCGGCCTAGTCTAGATCATCATTACTATAGTCAGTACGATAAATCATGAATGAAATATGAGCAGTAAATCGGATCCTAATCCAGTAAATATCGCAGGCTAGCGATGCCATCGGGAGTTGATTATGGTCTGGATAGGTTAATTAATGTCTAATTAATAATTTAGATAATATTTCATGCCTAAAGAAAGACTTGCAATAGGCAGATTAAGCTCTTGCATATTGTATGTTTAAAGGCTCAATACCACTCTTGTTGTAACTGAATAATATGTCCCAATCTTTATTCTGGTCAACAAATTGTACTATTTTACAATATTCCAATTAATTGATGATACAAATTTCATCTTAACATACCTAATTTAAAAAATTGAAAAAACTCATCTCAATGATTTGAAAAGCCTGAAGTAAAGCTTTTGAAATGTTACTTGGATTTAAAAATATTTTTGAACCCTCTGGACAAGTAAAATAGGATTTAATGGATAATTTACACAACAGGTAGGACACTAACACATCTAGTACTTAGAATAAAGCTATTTTTTATTTTCTGGAGCTGTCAAGACAGCAAGAGTGTTATTGTCCCTTTAAGCTTGCTAGAATTTTCTCTGGTTTATTTTAAGTATTATTCGTTTTAAATCTGACACTGACAGGATGCAAATGATTTGAGTGAAAAACCTGGATTGAATTTCGAACTCGGAAACTTTGAGTACTGAATATTTCAATTTCAATAATATCAACCAACACGGAACCAATAATATTGACGATGCTTAGTAATTAGCCCATTGTTTAATCAGCATTTGCCTGGAAAGGAACGGTGTCTAGTCATTCCGATGGGACGATAAACTGAAGGGTCCCGTGTTGGAATTCAAATTTAGAGCGGCTGTAGGTAAAAATACCCTCATTAGCCCAATCGTTCTGAAAGTCATTCGGATGGGACGATAAACCGAAGGGTCCTGTGTTGGAATTCCAATTTAGAGCAGGCCGTAGGCAAAATTTCCCTTATTAGCCCAATTGGTGTAGAATAGTCATTCAGATGGGACGATAAACCGAAGGGTAGCAAAGGGTAATTTAAGACCCCAGATATAAATTGGTTTTTGAATGCATAATTTTGTTCAAATACGATCAAACTACAGTTTCATATAAAGACTGAATAATAATCAATCAGAGTAAAAAAAAATATTTGAGGAATTAACAGTGAAGATATGAATTATAATGTATTTTGGAAACCATAAAAATCTGCAAATAACTTTTCATTTCCATGTAAAATTGTCTTTTGACGGGGTTGGTAGAGTACCTAGATTTGTTTTCAGATCTAAATTACGAGAATGACCAACACAATATTATCAGTAAGAAAGATTCCAAATACAAAGTTGGCACCGAGCGCTGAACAGATTAGACACTTGTAACCAGCAAAATGTTTAAAATAAAGGGCAGGGGGATGAATGTTGCCACTGCCTCACTTCCGTTCTATTTGCAGCATTATACTTGACGTTAAGTAGCTGACAATGTATACAATTCTCGCTTGACAATTATGAACCAGGGCCCTGTTTCTCGAAATCTTAACTAAAGATACAATCTAAATTTTAGTAGATACTTCAATTTTGATTGGCTAAGCACTAAAATCAATCTAATATTATCCAATCAGATTACTAAAATTTGGATTTTATCTTAGTTAAAATTTCGTGAAACAGGCCCCTGGGCCCGTATTCACGAAAACTTAAACTAAGATACAATCGAAATTTTAAGAAATACTGCAACTTCATTGGATATATGCAAATTGATTTTACTGGTCAGCCAATCGAAATGCAGTATTTCTTAAAATTTCGGTTGTAACTTAGTTTAAGTTTTCGTGAATAAGGGCCCAGTTCCCTACAAATGTTAAGGATATGATCGTGGAGTTCGTTCGGTCGTTCCAAGAGTTGTACGTCCACTTCCACCAGGGGTGATATCGTAGACAATTGCGTGGGGTCCCGAAATACCCCTTGTATACGCACAAGGGTTAAGTATCCCATAATCTTCGACATGTCACAATAACGTGGACACAGTTTTGCGATTGATTTTTAATGTGTAAACAAACTTTGTTTTTCGGGAACCATGTGAACCTATGAATAATAATTGACCACATAGCTTGCAATAATGGAGCTCTCTACACGTGGATTGTATTAAGGTCATTTGGGTGTAGATTTTATCATGGGAAATTTGTGGATTGGTTAACCACAGCTCCATTCCCATTATGTAGAAGATAATATTGACATGGTTTGTGGTTGCCCAATCATGTGTGTACAACAACCATGGTCATAATAAATACCTTTAACCTTACATGTATCTATAGTTACTTGAGGGGGGGGGGGTGGATAGCCGAATGGTTAGCAGGTGCGCGCTGCATCATAAGGTCCGTCATTGAGTGAACTGGCGTGGTTTTGATTCCCCCGGTTGTACGTGACAAGGAGTAGGGTCGCGTGTGCAACCTCGTGGGTTTTCTCTGGGTCCTCCCGTTTCCTTCCACTGCTAAAGACCCCTACGCACAGGCGAATTAGTGAAATAAAATTGAACCATATGTTAGTCCCGAAATGACCTAGTTTGTGTCGGGTGGACGTTACCCCCTCTCTCTCTCTCTCTCTCTTGATTATGGATGTATAAATTACTAAATTATGAATGACGTATCAATAATATTTTCCTGACGTATGTTTATCACGTTATGGGAATCTGCCAACAAAATGATCGAACCTGTAAATTGTTCGATTGTTTGAAATTGGTCATGCATTCAAGTGTATCTTAGATTTGATAGGCAACACCAGGTCTCCAGAGTACGGTGTGGTTGTTATTCAAAACTTGTATGGTCGTTCTGTTAAAGGAACATTATGGGAGATTAGATAAAGAGCTGACACTTCTCACTATAATAGTTAAAACTAGATAATGTAAAGGGAATATGCTGAGAATTTCAGTCAAATTGATCCCCTCTGAACCGAGAATTCAGCGATTGAAATTGGGTTTAGCCTCGATCACTAAAGTCGGTGCGATCAAAAACATAGTCTCGATTATCCATTTCATGATTAAATCATGAATGAAAGTTGAGCAGCAAATCGGATCCTAATCCAGTAAAATCGCAGGCTAGTGATGCCATCGAGTGTTGATTATGGTCTGGATAAGTTAATAAATGTCTAATTAATAATTTAGATAACATTTCAGGCCTAAAGAAAGACCTGCTATAGACAAATTTAGCTCTTGCATAATGTATGATTTGTTACCCAATAATTCACCGATCATTTGTTAAACATGCATTATGTAAGAGCTAAATGTGCTTATTACAGGTTTTTATTTTGGCTTCAAATGTTATATAAACTATTATTTAGACATTTATTCACATGACAAACCTATAATCAAGTCTCTAGACCATCGGATGACCGTCCTTTACATGGATTCGAACACCTGGGAGATTTAAAAGCTTAACGATAAAATGAATAATCGAGATTTAGTCTCGATTGTCGGGTACCGTTGCTACTATAATAAACAATATACCCTACCTCTTCAAACAGCCCTAACTTAGCTCAAAATAAAGCAATTTGAATGAAATTTTCAATATATTAATGTTTTCATTATCCATTTTTCAACTATTATAGCAAGAACGAACAACTCTTTATCTAAATTTTACAAACCAGAAACTTTATAATATTCTATATCTTATAAATGAAATGGAATACCCTAACCCTAACCCTAACCTACACTTTCGCCAACAATCACGTGCCCTAACCTTATTAATATTTCTGTGACCTTGACAAAAATTGAGCGGGCCTTAACAAATAGATTTAGCCGGAAGTAGGATGCTAGTAAACATACAACTGACCGACCTACATTTCAACGTGACCAACCTCTTGAATATTCACCAAAACCATTCGAACTCTTTTCTTCCATTCTACACCAAAGAGTCGACATAAATCGCCATGCAAATGGGGTGAAAAGAGAAAGGCTGTATAGGAATTAATTGTGGCGTGCATTCGTGTGTTTCGACGCCTTGCTGTTTTTCAGTGACACTATTTGTTTCGTTGAAAGCTTCAAACCGATTTAATGTAATTGGTATTGCTTGACATTTCACCAAATTTTTGTCGTGGTAGAAAGCAAGGCGTTTCGCTCTTGGTCTTATAAAGAACACCTACGCCTATACGATTGTAAAGATCTTGTCTGTTTGTTTGTTCATATAGACATAGCGAATAAATAATAGCATATATATAGTTTGCATTCAATAAATAACCCACATACTTGTATATTGATGTACGTCTTTCTTGTAAACAATTCTATATGAATTAAAAGGTGTTTATATTCTACAAGGTGTGTCGTTGCCGAGTGCAGATTTCAACACAACTTCTCTACTTGACAAAATTCCGTTTCGAAAATCATTCGTTTTAAATTTTATTGAATTTATGTTCAAAGCTTTCATTTAATAAATGTTGGAATTTGTAACACTGTCTTAGTGATAACATACATCAGTTTAGTTTAGAAATGAAATGAAATGGGGTTTAACGTCCTACTGTTCTGCTCCTATACCGGGATAATGAAGACGGGCATACGCCATACAGTGTGCTATGAGGGAAATTTTGCCCGGGCAGCGGCACTATCGCCTACTCTTATATCGAATTCCAACTGCCAAGGGATCTTTTACGTGCATTCTAATGTATACACGGGACCTCGGTTTTTCGTCTCATCCGAAGGACTAGACAGGGAAAACCACGTCGGAAAATCCAGATGAACTTTCTCGGCCAATGCAGGGATCGAACACCCGACCTCCAGGCTAGCGAGCCAGCGTCTTAACCACCTAGCCACCGTGGCTCCCAAGTAAATATATTATTTATTTACATCGGTAACAGGAACATACAATACACAGGAACATAAATTAAACAGGAACTAAACTACACCAGGAATATATACGATAACATTAACATGGTACATTAAGACAACCATTCCGCCCTTTTGCCTCGGCAGCGGCGGAACTCGGATGATCCCATTTGCCGATCTCTGCTCCTTTCTTCTCTTCCCCGTTTGTTTCTCGTCTACGTCCCTTCTTTACAGCAACCACAGGGTCTTATATACCCTCGTATGGCTAACTGTGTAAATTCTATATAATCAAGAGCAGTGTCCTACATGTGGAAATTATTACGACCGTAATTAAATACGTGTATATATGTAGTAGACAGTATATCTTAACGCATGGGGTTCAGTGATTTCGCTCATGTGGTGTTCAAAATAATTTTGAACAACTGGATATGACATATTTCTTGTATATTCTTGTGCAAATGGTATTATTCCTGATGGAGACACGAGAGATAGAGAAAGATATGGGGTTTAACGTCCACTCGACATAAACTAGGTCATTTCGGGACTAACATATATGTTATATGTTTTTTAAATTTTATTTTAATAATTCACTTGCGCATAGGGGTCTTTAGCAGTGGGAGGAAACCAGAGGACCCGGAGAAAACCCACTAGGTTGAACAGGCGATCCTACTCCTTGTCACGTACAACCGGGGATTCGAAACCACGCGAGTTGACCCAATGACACGTGGATAGGGAGGGATGTGGTTTTCTTCGACCAGTCGAATGTGGCAGTGTGAATGACGTCATGTCTGTCGTTTCTTCAATTTTAAGAACTCTCTATTTTTATATAATTTTAACACACTAACAAAAGCGTCATTTTCTCTCCATTTGACATGTGTACAGGTCTCCTTGTTGTAAAAATTTAAAGCGGTTTGACATATAACGTTTAATTATTCTGCTGTGGCATTAGTTAATTAGTTAGCACGTTCAAATGTTTTGTATCGTCGAAAATGGAATTACATATATTTATATATGTCAATAGTCATTAAAATCTGATGATGAGATGATGATGATGATGACCTTGTTGTTTTGTTGGCATATTCGAAACAACTAATGTCAAAGTCATTGACTTCGGCACTGTCATTAATATCAAACAATAGCAACATTACATTATATTTATCGATGATTGGAGGGATGAGGGCGGGGGTGACCGCATGGTCAAATGGCGTGGTTTCGATTCCCCGGTCGCCTGTACAACCTCGTGGGTTTTCTCCCGATCCCCCGGTTTTCTCCCACTGCTAAAGACCTCTACGCGCAAGCGAATTATTGAAATAAAATTGAACCGTGTGTTAGTCCCGAAATGACCTAGTTTGTGTCAGATGGACGTTAAACACCATCTCCCTCTCTCTCTCTCTCTCTCTCACACACTCTCTCTCTCTCACACTCACTCTCTCTCTCTCTCTCTCTCTGTTATCAAACGTGCACTCTCTCTCTCTCTCTCTCCCCCTCTCTCTCTCTCTCACTCTCCTCTCTCTGTTATCAAACGTGCACTCTCTCTCTCTCTCTCTCACTCTCTCTCTCTCTCTGTTATCAAACGTGCACTCTCTCTCTCTCTCACTCTCTCTCTGTTATCAAACGTGCAATGATAGTGATTTGGTTTTAATGAATTAAAAGCTTTTATTCATTTCGGAGAAAATATACGTAATACATCCCTATCCTAACGATTCATCACAAAAAACGGCAATATTGTCGTTTCTGATGAATAAAGCCAAACCAATTTAATTATTAGGTCTTCCGGTATCTTGTCAAATAAATAACACACTCAATTCTTCTATCCGATGTTTTGTTAAAATGAAACAAAATGGGGTTTAACGTCCTACTGTTCTGAACCTAAACTGGACTAATGAAGACGGGCATACGCCATACAGTGTGCTATGGGGGAAATTTTGCCCGGGCAGCGGCACTATGGCCTATTCTTATATCGAATTCCAATTGCTAAGGGATCGTTAGCATGGGATCTTGGTTTTTCAACCCATTCGAACGACTAGGCAGCAGCTGTAATAATCGGGTCCTCCGTCCTGCACCACTGACAAGGAGAAATCACGTCGGAAAATCCCGATGAACTTCCTCGGCCAATACAGGGATCGAACACGCGCCCCCCAGGCTAGCGAGCCAGCGTGTTTTGTTAAAAAATTAAAAACTTGAATATTTGGAATTAAAAGTATAAGAGAAGTGGAACCAACTAGGTTTGTTTTTAAATTATTTTGTTTTTCTGAAGAAATTGGAGGCAGCATTTTTAGGAGACAGAGAGAGACAGAGAGAGAGTTTGACGTCCTCTCGAAACAAACTAGTTCATTTCGAGACCAACACATGGTTCATTTTATTACAATAATTCGCTTGCGCGTAGGGGTCTTTAGCAGTGGGAGGAAACCGGAGGACACTGAGATGTGTCGAGTGGACGTTAACACATCTCGAATAGACTGTGCTGGATTTGAATCCCGACAAGGGTCGACAACTTCCATCGGACTTTTGTGTAGTTTAGCCTTCACTTTTCGGTGCTGGTACCGGTGTTGTAACTAGTTGTTTGGATGGTATGAAAACAACGCGGTATATCCGTGTATACACGGCTTACACGTAAAACGCATCATTGGTAATTGTCTGGGAATAATTCGTTACCATAGAAATATAAATTAGCATAAGTTTGTCTCAAATGACTCCAGCATTGTGTTGACGAGACATTCAGCCACATTCAATGCCGTGCCACTGATTCGGGGGCTAAATCTATTTGTTAAGGCCAACTCAATTTTCATCAAGGTCGCTAAGATGTAAATAAGGACAGGGCACGTGATTGTTGGCGAGATTGTAGGTTAGGGTTGGGGTAAGCATTAGGGCTGGGTCCAGGGTTAGGGTTAGGTTTAGGATTAGCGCTAGCCTTGTTTACATCTGGTGACCTTTGACCAAACCTGAAGTCGGCCTTATCAAATAGACCTAACCAATTCAGAGTTGAAGTAAACGTCTAGCCTTTGTAAACTCCCACGACAAAACGCTTGCGTTTAATAGATAAACTGAAGTCATATTGTATGGTAGGCCGTGAAATTGCCCAATTGACAAATTCATATAAAAGCACAAACTACAAAAAAAAGAACCAAGACCTTTGTAATTATACGATTGCTCTACATTCACCTTTCATACCATATAGTTGACACTTGACTTGAAAGGTGGATTTCTGTAAACAAAGGTACAAGATTTACACAGAAATATGATAGGATCTATTAAGATCAAACTATATACTTTTTATCTATAAAAATTGAAGGAGTGGTTTTGTTAAAAGAAGGGTATATTATGTCAGTATATATTATTATATCTATTAGTGTACTCGTACTAAGACGTATCATATCGGCTTGACATACCACTAATCAATTTTGAAAGACCTCTATAATCTCAATCCCGAACCTTTTCAAACTACCATGATTACGTTTAAAGATATGTCTTTTGACAACTATAAAATTTAAATATATGTAGTTATGTTAATCCATGTCCGCCTACTACATGTGAATTATATGGAATATGAAGCTAACTTCTAGGAAAATATCAAAATATCATATTATTTAACAAACAGAAAAACAATATTCTAGGAAAATATATTACTTACCAAAAGCACTTGTTTATACCACAACAATTCCAATTTTTGTTATTCTCCCTCTAATTTTGGAGCCACGGTGGCTAAGTTGGTAAGACGCTGGCTCACTAGCCTGGATGTCGCGTGTTCGATCCCTGTATTGGCCGAGAAAGTTCATAGGGATTTTTCCAACGTGGACACCTCTTGTCAGTGGTGCAGGATGTAGGGACGAAAAACCGAGGTCCCGTGTATATATTGGGATGTACGTAAACGATCCCTTGGCAGTTGGAATTTGATATAAGAGAATGTCATTGTGCCGCTTCCCGTGCAAAATTTTCCTCATAGCACACTGTATGGCGTATGCCCGTCTTCATTATCCCAGTCGGAGCAGAACAGTAGGGCGTTAAACTCCATTTCATTTCATTTCCCTCTAATTTCTTCGGGAAAAGAACTGATTAAAAACAAAAAGCAGTTAGTTGTTCCTCTTCAAAGCTTTTAATTCTAAATGTTTAAATAGGCATAAGGCAAGATTAGATAAAAAAAAAACCCTGACAGTTTTCGCTATAATAGTTAAAAAATAGATAATGGAAAGGGAATATGCTGAAAATTTTAATGACATTACTTCACACTGAGCCTAGCTATCGCCGATACGTTTATAACCTAGTCTCGATTGTCATTGCTACAGTAACTGTTGTTTCGATAAGTCTCGATTATCCATTTTTCCGGTAACCGTATCAACCACAAAACGTATTTATATCTCCTTAATATCGGGTGTCGGGGCCATCCGATGACATCGAGAGTTGATTATGGTCTAGCTAAGTTAATTAATGCCTTATTAAAAATTTAGATAACATTTCAGGCCTAAAGAAAGACCTGCAATAGGCAGATTTAACTCTTGAATAATGTATGTTTAATTTAATAAAACATCGGACACAAGAATTTGGCGGTTTATTTCGGACAAAAACAGAAGCACTAAATAATGTGCTTGAATTCAATCATTGGTCAATATTTCCTCATGTGTACATATTCTTTGGGGATATGAAAATAACATTTACAATATTCGCATAGAGGGCGTGGTTCTGCTAGGAGAACATGTACATGTTAGCACGTTTTTAGATTATATTAAAAAGCTATATTATTTTTTTTTTAACAAGAAATCGTTAAATTTCAGGATTGAGCATTGATTTGTAACAGTATCGGTATTTGTTGCTAAAACGTTGTAAACATAGTGGCTAATGGTATAACTTGTGTGCTTTATAACATAAGGTCAAGTGACATGGGTTCGATTCCCGATTCTCCGGGTTCCTCTCACTGGTAAAGATCCCTACGCGCAATTAAGCAACATATTGAAATAAATAGAATCTCTCTCTCCCTCTCCCTCTCTCTCCCTCTCTCTCTCTCCGGCATTCATGTTTGATGTGACTCCCATTTTGTGCTATTATAGGTTTTAATCTTAAATACCTGACCCTAACCCTAACCCTAATAGGAATTAGGAAGTTCTATGTGGACACAGTACGGACGGCTAACCGTTAGTTGGTCGGAATGTGATGGAAATAGAAAAAAGGGAGTGGGATCAAACATGATCGCTCCCTCTCTCTCTCTCTCTCTCTCTCTCTCTCTCTCTCTGTTATCAAACGTGCAATGATGATTTGGTTTTATTTATTTGAATATCATAATAAACTAGTTTTATCACAGCAGACATGCGCATTCTTTCTTTAAACATCATATAACACTTCCTCATTGGAGGAGGAGGAGTTAACAATTCGCAAGTTTGTGTTTCGTTTACATTATATATTAGTAATTATCAGTATTATGTCGTTGTCATATGTGGCCGATTTGGTTGTTAATTCACCGATGTCGTTTAATAATATCAACTTTGATTCGTGTATTTCAGACAGTGTTCATATAGGCTATGCCTGTTCCCCAATCCCTTTTTAGTTTTTGAATAAAATATTTCTTTTTAAAAAAAATAGAGAGAGAGAGAGAGAGAGAGAGAGAGAGCGAGAGAGTGGGGGCAGACAGTTAGCTTATATGATTTAATGTATGTCAGAATGAAGTAAAGTGGAGAATTATTTTTTTTTATTTATGTGGGCGTGCAATCTGATTAGAAAAAAACAGATCCTATTGCGATTCGTTTTTTATAGTACAAAATTTCATTTTACTTGCCTATGACAAAAAAAACGAAACGAAATATAAATCTGTGTTTTAATAAGACTGGTGGGCGCGTGTCTCATCCCGCGTACAGACGCGTGGGTGCAAATTGTTGCAACCCATGTTCATCCATGTATCAAAAACTATCTGTAAATATTATATCATCTTCCAACAACACCGTGCATGGGTTAAACTTACCATACTAAGCCTTAGCATTACTTCTTTTTAGTACTGGATTGGGTTTTTAAAGTGGCAACTTTACCCTCATATCGCCGACAAGGCCACGTCCATTTGAATTTCTGTTCTTCGGATAGACCCTTCAAAATTTTCCTTTTTCGGGACAAAGGCTATATTAAAAAAACAAATAGTATCTAGGTGCTCCAGGGCCCTTAAGAGGAAGCGGGACCCCCCCCCCCTGCACCTTCCTCCTTTTCAACACTAGTCATATCTAGATGATTCACTAGCAGATTGCGATAAAGCGAAAACTTTTGTATAAGCTTCAAAGGAACAATAAAAAATGCATGCATAATTGTCCACTTTAATTTTGAACTTTAATATTCATGGGCCCCAGGTGATCTTACTCCTTGTCACGTACAACCGGAGAATCGAAACCAACCCAGTTGACTCAATGAAAGACCTTATGATGCAGCGCGCACACACTAACCATTCGGCCATCCAACCCCCCTAGCATAAATGTCAACATGGCTAAACCCATATTATTTAAATTGAACATTTAAAATTAGTGCGGTTTCTTCTAAAAAAATAACCGTTAAATTACCTCATATATAAAATTAAATATACTCTTTGTTAAAGGTACATTATGGGAGATTAGATAAAGAGCTGGCTGTTCTCACTATAATAATTAAACAAATAGATAATGTAAAGGGAATATGCTGAAAATTTCAGGCAAATTGCTTCACTCTAAGCCGAGCAAAATTTTATTTTAAAATCACTATAACCTCGATTGTCATTGTTGCCGCTGTAACGATAAATAACAAAGTCTCAATTATCTATTTTTGTGTTTAATCATCAACAGATGTTGAACAGCAGATCGGATTCAAATCCAATAACAATCGAACACATAAGATGGTATCAAGAGTTGGTTAAGGTCTTTTCATGTTAATAAATGTCTAATTAATAATTTAGATAACATTTCAGGCCTAAAGAAAGACCGGCAATAGGCAGATTTAGCTTTTGCATAATGTAGGTTTAATTAAATGTTAAATAATTAACCCGATTACAAAGTAGTGTGGATTAATCAGAGAGAAATCTGATATTTTAGCTAAAAAAAAAACATGCCAATGACGTACTGTTGCTTCAATTTAATTCATTGCTGAATCATAACAGTTCATTTATTCCTCCTTCCTCTGTCTGGAAATTATTTGACTTATATTCACCCAGGGGCCATATCATGGTTAATTCGTTGTGCATGCCGTTGTCTAATATTAGCAGGGTTTTATCAACATCCTCGTCAGAGCCTCAATCAACAAGGGAATGGCTCCGATTATATTCGCTTCTTTTATTTCAGGGTGACACGAGTCTGTCTTTGATTATAAACATTTTAACAATTGGTACGAATTGTAGATTCTTTCCCTAGCGATAAGGCCAGATCAATTTAATTTTTAGATCATCAGGGTCTTGTTCTATAAATAACCCACTCAATTCCTGTATCCGATGTTTTATTAAAAATTTAAAACTTAAAGGAGCTAAGTCGCTAATATTTGGGACCTAGAAATTGACACAAATAAGTCGCAACGCATACAATAATGTAATATGAATGTATATAAATTGATTTGCATTCAATCGTTTCTGTTTTTACTGTAATTTCTAATTAGTTAGGTTCGGCGACATACGCCAGTATTCTCAATCGAATTTCAATCTCTAGCATCTGGTTATTCCAGTCTACGCCGATAGTATTTATTGGGCATACTCTCCAGATAAGAATATAGCGTCACCGTTTGAAATGACTTGTGGAATATGTCTAGCCTCGTTTTTCGAGTCCCTTATTGGATATCAGAAGGCCATCTTTTCCCGGTAAGATCACAACATCAATGTTGATTTAAACCGACAAATAAATCGTGTTTTCAATGTCGAAGATTTTGGACGATATTGAGTTAGAGACTTAGCTACTTTAAATATTTGGTACTAAAGGTTTTTGTATATTTTGTTTTGGAATAAGTTTGTTTCCTGAAGTAATTAGACGCAGAATTTGAATACGTCGTGTTCTCGATCAACAGAAATTGATAATGGTGTGGTCTAAATATTTACTTGGCATGGCGACTGTACTCACATCGCGTCGCAATCGGTGTTCAGAATAATTATGTCTAAAATACCAGCAACTGAGAATTTGAACGTGACGTGACGTTGCTGATTGGTTTAATCGCGTTTCCTCTTGGCTCTTTGTGACTACAAATCGAGCTCCTGCTTAAAGGGGCTAAATCGCTAATATTTGGGGCCTAGAAATTGACCCAAATGGGTCTCAACGCATATAATAATGTAATCTGATTGTATATAAACTGATTTACATTAAATTGTAACCGTTTTGACTCTTAATTTCAAATCAGTTATGTACAGCGACATACGGCATGTGTCTCAACCCTATAGCAATTTCTAGCGTCTGGTTATTCCAGTCTATTGAGTAGGCTCTCCAGTTGAATATGTCTAGCCTCGTTCTTTCTGGTCACTTGTTGCAAATGACGCTAAAACGCACTATGGTACACGATTCGTGTACCAATGGTAAACGGTTTATTTTGTCTTAAATATTGGATATCAGAAGCCTGTCTTTTCCTGGTAAGATCACACCATCAATGTTGATTTGAATTGACAAATAATTCGTATTTTCAACGTGTAAGATTTTTGATGATATTGAGTTAGAGACTTAGCTACTTTAAACATACATTATGCAAGAGCTAAATCTGCCTATTGCAGGTCTTTCTTTAGGCCTGAGATGTTATCTAAATTATTAATTATACATTTATTAACACATCGGACCATTCGACCACCCCAGAATGAAGATAAGTACATTTGGCCAGGGCCCTGTTTCTCGAAATCTTAACTACAGATAAAATCCAAATTTTAGTAGATACTTCAATTTTGATTGGCTAAGCCCAAAAATCAATCTAATATTATCCAATCAAATTACTAAAATTTGAATTTTATCTTAGTTAAAATTTCGTGAAACAGGCCCCTGGTTAGTAATGTCGATTTGGGAGAGATAAAATGTCATTAATGATTCCCTAGAAGAAATCAGTATATCAATTGTTATAATATGTCCACGTGGCAAAATTTCTTGGCATATATTGAATTAAAACAATTATAACCTTATCTGCATTGTCATTTGCATGGGTAGAATCAGATATATAATATGTGATGGTTCGATATGGTGGCCAATATTATGTCGAATAAAAACAATAATAATCATGATGTCGAACCTCTACAACGGTTTAACTGCATAGGGTTTAACAAAATGTCTTATGGATCAAAATGAAACACGGTGTTCAGTTTATCGAATTAAGATCGGAAATGAAATGAAATGGAGTTTAACGTCCTACTGTTCTGCTCCTAACCTGGGCTAATGAAGACGGGAATATGCCATACAGTATGCTATGAGGGAAAATTTTCCCGGACAGCGGCACAACGGCCTACTCTTATATCGATTTCCAACTGTCAAGGGATCTTTTACGTGCATGCCAATGTGTACACGGGGCCTCTGTTTTTCGTCCTATTCGAACGACTAGACAGCTGTCCTTGGATGAAGTTAGGCCGTCTTCAGTAGCCCCCCAGTTGGTGCAAAAACGTAGGACGTGAAATCCGATTTAATGTCATTTACTGTTTGATTGTTGAATATAAAGCATAGCGTCCAGTATTGGAATGGTATCGGTTCTCTTACACGACATTAATAAAGTGTGATTACTATGCGAGCGTGTGTAAGCTTCATTAACCACTAATAGAATATTGTCAAGAAAAGATCCAGCTAAATAGATGTTTGAACGAATTGTATTTGTTTAATACTTGACACATGATGTGTTTGACGAGGAAACAGAGTTAGTGGGATTGTTTCAGGTGACGAACTCGCTTTCAGACTAGTTATATGGTTAACTTTAATTAGATCGCACACACAATTACACGATATCAATGTCATCAGTCCACCCTCGGTCTAATAGAATAATAACATTCACATTCCTTTCATTATACATCCGTTTCCTAAATCGTCTAGTATAAAGCTCATAGGATGAAGTCATTTTCTAGTCTAACTGTTTGATTCCAGAGCAATAAAACGTTTCTCTTAACTTTACTTACATAATTAATCCGGAGAGATTTGGATGACCGAATGGTTCGCGCATGCGCGTTGTATTATAAGATCTGTCATTGGGTCAACTGTTTGATTCCAGAACAATACAACTCGTTTCTCTCAACTTTACTTATATCATCCGGTGGGGTTGGATGGTCGAGTGGTTAGCGCGTACGCATTGTATCATAAGGTCTGTCATTGAGTCAACTCATGGCGTGGTTTTGATTCCCCAGTTGTACGTGACAAGGAGTAGGGTCGCCTGTCCAACCTTTTGGGTTTTCTCCAGGTCCCCCAGTTTCCTCCCACTTCTAAAGACGCCTATTGTACTGATATTCACAATATTGTAGGTTACAAGGGATTCCTATTGCGCTAAAATGACGCAATGAGACTTAAAAAAATATGTATCTTATCCCAATTCCAGAATCCTGCAATCTGATTAAAACACAGACCTATATTTTGTTTCGTTTTTTGGGGTTTTTTGGGGGGGAGGGGGTTATACTTACGATGGCCTGTATTACATGAAGATCTGACCGGTTGTAGTTAAAGGTCGCGTCAGGGGTCACTTGAGAGGCTTTTGACCCTATGACGTCAGACATTTGATTAACCAATAAGCGTTGATGTTTCTATTGGGAAAGAACGTTTCATTGGCTAATCCCTCACATCAACCAGAACTCAGGTTATATAACAACTCATCCAGATCCTGGTGTAGTAAAGACAAGTAAAACGAAATTTTGAACTATAAAAAACGAAACGAAATAGGATCTGTGTTTTAAGCAGATTGTGAATCCTGAAATTATACAGAAATAGCCTACTTAATTAAAAATGTCACTTATGTCGCAGACATTCTATCTATACTTATATTTTTTTTATAAAGACAAGAGTATCCTCGTCGAAACGTCGCTTAGTATTAAACTCAGTAATTGTGTTTCCATAAAATTGTACCTTGTGTTAAATAAAATATGATCAAATCAAACACCCACAGTGTAAGAAGGAATTCTTGATATCGGTCGAGAGTGTGACAGATTCCCATTAGCTTATTTTTACATGCTAATTAATTGATGCGCCACAATCTCTTCACTCAAGATGTTTATTACTCTTTACTTTTAAATATACTCGATAACATTTCAACCTACTGACGTTATCTTTCAAGCCCTACTTCCACTTTGTAGTCAATACACCTCAATACTTTAGACATACTCCTCCTAGTGTTTCGCTAGATTAGACCTAATCACAGTTAACACCTCTGTAATGGAAGCAAATTTCTGTTCCAAATTATGACTGGTCAATAGTCCGATTAACAACCAATAGCTAACTGCGTAGCAATATCATACGGCTTTAAACAGAGCTCCAAATTGAACCAAATATGTTTACATAATGTTATGTCATGACTCACTATTTTATTATGCCCAATTAACCATGCATAGCAGGATATTGCAGAAAATCTAATTGCGTGACAAACGAGGCTATCAAAACGGATACAATGTAAACAATACTGTTTGGAGACGAACAATACTCTCGCCGTTTTTACCTTAAATCACTTTCCAAAGTTTTAGGGAAGACCCAGATTAAAGGAAGGGCTGTCATGTTGCTGTGCTTTTGGATAGATTTGATTGAACGGGAAGAATAGACACACTCACGCAAAAGCTCAAGTATCAGAAGTCAATCCAGCAATGGCCAGAGAGGAATTTTTCGGGCCATTGCTTCGGGAATATGTTCTTTCGAACATATAACATAGACCATTTAGTTGTAGGCTACCTGGCTTTTTTATACATTTCACCCATATGGTTACTTGTAGGCTATATGTAACCTTTTCCTTCAATATGCTTACATTCATATTACATGTGGCATATAGCAGATCATGACTCGTACTAGTATTACACAGTGGTTTTCTCTGGGCTATATTCCTCCTTATTGTTAGTTGTCATTTTTTGAGTGAAGTCTGTATCAATACAGGCCCGGGGCTGTATAGCGCAGTGGACGCTTACGACTAGCCCACGGATCCATTCACTTAATCTGATATGTACGTTTGTTTGTGATTTCTGCGTATTGTGTCTTGTCCGTAGATTTGTTTTGTGTAATTGTGTGTGGTGCAGTTTGTTTGTGATTTCTGCGTATTGTGTCTTGTCCGTAGATTTGTTTTGTGTAATTGTGTGTGGTGCAGTCTCCCTGCACTTACTATTTGGTAACGTCATCATCGCCTAAAAGAAGATATGATGAGAAATCTGGGGCTACCTTTAATATCTAATCTTTAGGGGACAAAACACCAACATGATTATTATATAATAATATAAACTTTCCGTGGTTCTCAACCTTTTTTTGCAAACGGTACACCTTGGAACACATGACAAAAATAGGGGCACACCTGACTAAATATATATGAAAAATATTTGAATTTTGCAAAATAAAAACATGGCGGGTCATAAACGGTATACAACCGTAGACACGACTAGTCATATACACATAGAATGGCTCAAACTAAATAAAAAAAACACAGCTATGAACTTACTTTATCGCCGTGTTTCGAATTTCATCAGTCAAATACCTGGCCTTTTTAGTGAGAAATTGTCTTAGTGTGCCGTTCAAAATTTCGCGGCACACTGGTTGAGAATCACTGGGTTAGACACTTCATATAAAACAAACTTCCCCAACTTCAGCTCCAATAGTTCGACCTTCGACATCAGTGACTAATCGTATATCCGACAAAAGGTTATACTATTGGGTTAATGCTAAATGATAAGGCCAGCTCAACTTTTCGTCATAGGTCACGGGATGTAAACAGGGCTAGCGCTAATCCAAACCCTAACCCTGGACCTTAAGCAGGAAATATCACTAACTGAATTTCCATCATCCTAGGGCAGTGCTTATGTGGAGACTCAACCTCTCGCCCAAATTCTTAAACCTAACCTACAAATCTCACCAACAATCACCTAACCTTATTTACATCTAAACGACCTTGACAAAAATTTAGCTGGCGTTAACAAATAGATTTAGCCAAGAATATCTTGGTAGATATTGTAACACATAAAGCTTTTTTTTACGAGCGGCAGTGAATTCAATAAAACCGCCATAGTTCATCAATAATTGTTTTCATTTCACCGATAAACTTTCAGATATCAGTCTCAGTATGTGCAGTATATAAAATTTAAACACACCATAACTGTAGATTCAAGTCTTAGTCTCACTTTCACTACACAGATCACATATGAAGAGTCCAGGGAAGAATGATCTTAGTCACATTTTTGTCTTTTCGCAAAACAGACTTTTGCACGAGACTGCTTGACGCGAACAGAACAACGAGTGGGTTTAATTACAACTGAAAATGATGTTTAATACGAATCATAATTACCAGTACAACAAATGACTTGCACTTTTCAGCCAAATTAAGGTCAAATAAAGGATACGATGGACGTATTTGTCCGGGAGGCCATTTCAGAAGGGCCTTGGTTCGATATGACTCTGATCGTTTTCAACTGAAATTGATTGTTCCACAGAAAGCTTATACAATTTGCTACCAGATGGTGCCATTTACTGGGATTCGTCGAAAGAGTGACTTAGATCGTTCTTCCCCTGGGCTCTTCATATGCATTATGTATCCAAGCCCCGGCCATTAGCAGGAAATGTTTAAAGCACGACCTACTCTTATATCGAATTCCAACTACCAAGGGATCTTTGACATGCACGTCAATATGTACACGGGACCTCGGTTTTTCGTTCATCAGGATTTACCTGTATGGTTTCCCCCTTGTCAGTGGTGTAGGACGGAGGACCTGGCAAAGACAGTTGCCTAGTCGTTCGGATGGGACGAAAAAACGAGGTCCCGTGTATACTATACAGCATACATTGCCGCTGGCCGGGCAAACTTTCCCTTATAGCACACTGTATGGCGTATGCCCGTCTTCATTAGCCCAGTCACAGCAGAACAGTAGGAAATTAAAATGTCGGTCAATGAGCTTCCCGTCTTATTGTGTATACCGTAAATTCCTTATAGTACACTGTATGGCGTATACCCGTCTTTATAAACCCAGTCGGAGCAGAACAGTACGACGTTAAACTCCATTTCATTTCATTTCATTTTGTTTTCTAATTTCAGTGTATGAGCTGTGGGCCTGGTAATACTGGTCAGTGTGTTGGTCCAAAAATATGTTGTGGTGAAAGATTTGGTTGTTATATGGGTACCGAAGAAACTAGAGTATGTGGACAGGAAAATGATAGTACGACGCCGTGCACAGTACGGGGTGAACCGTGTGGATCACGTCAACTAGGAACTTGTGTAGCCAATGGTTTATGTTGTGATTCAGGTAAGATCTTCACCTATAGAACACGTCAAAACTTTTAGGGTATTCCGTTTCCTGGGAAACCGACGAATGTTTATTCCGTTATGTATACGGACAGGTGAATATCTTCATTAAAGCGATACATGCATTATCATGATTCGCTCGCGCTACGATTGAAATCGTGGTTTTGAACGGCACACTAAGAAAATGCGAAAAGCCCTGTGATCCCAATTGAGTATCCATTGGTGCCTACTCGTACGTTCATATCTTTGTTTTTCTTTGTTTAGTTTAAGTCATTCTATGTTGAGAGAGAGAGAGAGAGAGAGATATGGTTTAACGTCATTTTGGAATTTACACATGTTTCAATTTTTATAACAATAATTCGCTTGAGCGTGGGTGTCTTTAGCAGTGGGAAGAAACCGGAGGACCCGGAGAAAACCCACGAGGTTGAACAGACGATCCTACTCCTTGTCACGTAAAACCGAGGAATCGAAACCACGCCAGTTGACTCAATGACAGACTTTATGATACAGCCATCCAACCCCTTTCTATGACTGGTCTCGGTCTATTGGTGTATGCCGTCTATAACTTGCCATATTTTTATTTTTCAAAATTCAGATATTTTTCATATATATATTTAGCCAGGTGTGCCTCAATTTTTTCATGTGTTCCAAGGTGTGCCGTTGCCAAAAAAGGGTTTAGAACCACTGTGCTAGACATTGCAGAAAGGCGGGACGGGACATTAAATCTCATTTCATTTATCTTCACGTTTTATTTTTTTCGATTACATTAAGAATAACTTCTTTTTTATTTGTAGACGCGTGCTCCAGCAATTCTAGATGTACGGCCATGGAAGAAAGTAGAGAATCGCAATCCTCTAAAGAAGAATTGTTAAACCTCTTACAGAGGCTTCTTAAATCTAAAAACTATGACTGAACCGACCCGATCATGTGATTAATGGTGGATATCACGTGACTTGTAACTACTGCCAATTTAAAACACGTCTCTCCTCAAATTCTCGTCTGTCCTGGAACTGATCTTGGAGTATAAATGGTTTATACTGTTAGAACTAATAACTCTCTTTGCCTATAAATGGTTAATACTCTTAGAACTAATGACTCTCTTTGCCTATAAGACTGCGCTGATTATTGCCAATGGAGGACAGGTTCTAGTGGGTTAAATAGTCCACAAGAAATCTATTCTATTATATCCATTTATGATTGTCTATTTAAATATTTGAATTGTGATATCTGCTGTAATATCATAAAGTAATTAAAACCCCTTATTATTATTATTATTAATTATATATTTCTAATTAATAAATCTGTATTCGAAGATTAAAATTATATTTTTCTATAATTATGTCTAGGGTCAATGACAAAAGCTCTGTTTCTCGAAATCTTAACTAAAGATAAAATCCAAATTTTAGTAGATACTTCAATTTGGATTGGCTAAGCACTAAAATCAATCTAATATTATCCAATCAAATTACTAAAATTTGGATTTTATCTTAGTTAAAATTTCGTGAAACAGGCCCCAGAAATTGGCTGAAGAATTTTTTTTTTTTTGTTATTTATTATGTTGTATTAATATACATAATTGACACACACTGGTATTACAGCAGATATATAAAAAAAAACGTCTGATATATAAATTCGAGAACGTCGTTGAGGGAAATGAGACTCTCTATTCAGTGTGGATTGTTACAGATTTGGTGCGGATTCAAGGTCGTTCACTAAATATGTATGTTAATATTCTTAAAACTGAGAAAAATCTGTTTTTAAAAGGACGTTATACATTATAAGTGGGGCAGTAAGGTGCGGATTCAAGGATCCGTAGTAAATCCTCGCTCCCTCACCGTGTCTGGGTCCGTATCAAATCCCTACTCCCCTCGCCTGTCTGGGTCCGTACTAAATGACCACTCCCCACACCGTGTCTGGGTCCGTACTAAATGCCCACGCCACACCGTGTCTGGCTCTGTACTAAATCCCCACCCCCACACCGTACCTGGATCCCTACTAAATCCCCACCCCCAAACCGTACCTGGATCCCTACTAAATCCCCACCCCCACACCGTACCTGGATCCCTACTAAATCCCCACCCCCACACCGTAGCTGAATCCCTACTTAATCCCCATCCGCCGACGCCTTACCTGGACCCCTACTAAATCCCCATCCCCCGACACCGTACCTGGATCTGCACTAAATCCCCATCGCCAGACACCGTACCTAGATCCGCACCAAATCCCCACCCCCACACGGCGTCAAACTTAAAATGTGGAACGTTGAAAGAAGTTGACTCAGTGCTTGTTTTTTCAAGTTGTGTACTAGCTGTTCATTGCTGACATCAACGCAAGCTGAATAAACCATTGTTGAATATTGAAAACATAATTAGTTATTTATTCAGTTGTCTTACTTATAAACAGAGAAATGCCATCAATTGTTCCAGACAAACAAAATGGTCCCCAAGTAAAACAACCGACCAGTCAACAATGTATTGATCAACTTCTTTGCATTAAAGATACTTTTATTTCTCTATATTTCAATATGTCATTGTCGTCAATCTGTGTGCTAACTGAAGCACAAATTATGAACACATTAGTTATTCGGCGTCCCTCGAGAATACCGGAGAAATATCCATTGTTTTATGAACACGGCGAATCAACAGGCATAGATGAATAGTTACAGTCTTATAATTTATATAATATTTTCTATTCACGCTGTAACTCCGGGCAAGGCTGTTTAAATCACGGTCGGGTGTCTTATGCCTCGCATCCATGATCCCGGAATTCATTTCTTTACATTAATAAAACAAAAACCTAAATAAAAATCTCCTTTCCATTCATAGGGAACTTGATTGTAGGAGTTTAATAGAAAACCCATTTATCTTGTGTTATAAAATCACGGTCGAGTGTTGGGTGTCTTATGCCTCGCATCCATGATCCCGGAATTCATTTCTTTACATTGATAAAACAAAAACTAAATAAAAAATTCTTTTTTTCCATTCATAGCGAACTTGATGGTAGGAGTTTAATAGAAAACTCATTTACCTAGTGTTTTAAAACATGTTTTGTTTATGCGTATTTACTTATTGTACATCAAACAGAAACCAATTGGTAAGAACGAATTCTTTTCTGTTAGTGTGTTTGCTTGATTTATTTTATAATAAAAAATTTCATAATTTATTTATAATATAATTTTGATTTATTTTAAGATACAGTATGTTCATTTGTTAGTATAAAAGCATTTTATTACCTAACCGATCCTGCTTTAGGGAATTTAATTGTTATAATTGTATCCTATTATTTTAATGTTTCTAGTGGCATTGTTTCGATTTCGATATATGTTTTCCTATCAGTGTAACCGATATAATTTAAAACTTCTGTCATAATATCAAAATGAAATAAATTAAATTAATATAATTATTATTGCCAGAAAATAATTCAGGTGTTTGTATAGTAAAATCATGATCAGTGCTCCAGATATGAATGAATGAAATGGGGTTTTGCGTTCTACTTTTTTTTATAGTGCTCCAGATAAGGAAAGGGGACAAACGGACATCAGCCTAAATATGTGCAATGAGGAAATATCAGTACACATTAGCAAAATTGATATTGATTTAATAAAACTGAACAACGCATGGAGTTTTTTTTTACGGGGGAGGAGGGTGTTACGCGTGCACGTTAGATCATAAAGTCTGTCATTGAGTCAAATGGCGTGCTTTCGAATCCCTACTTGTAAGTGACCAGGAGTACGGTCGCACTTCCGGTTTTCTGGAACTGCTAAAGACCCTTACGAGCAAGAGAATTATTTAAATAAAATTAAACCATGCTAGTACCGAAATAACGTAGGTTGTTTTGAGTGGACGTTAAACCCCATTTCTTTCTCTGTCTCAAGGCAGTTGTGCTTTCTGACAAGAAATGTTATCTGGGACACTGCTCAAGACCAAGAGGTTAATCTTTCAATACAAGTATAATCCTTTTTAACATGTCCAAGTCATTTTCTGAAGAAATATGATACAGAAATGTTCTGTACATCGCTGAAAGACTAGGGCAAGAAAAAAATCTAAAGACCCTTACGCGCAAGAGAGTTATTGAAATAAAATTAAACCATGCTAGTCCCGAAATAACGTAGTTTGTGTTGATTGGACGTTAAACCCCATTTCTATCTGTTTCACTGTCTCAAGGTGGTTGTGCTTTCACACAAGTTGTAAGAAAAATAATCCCTTTAGCAAGGGTTTAATCTTTCAATACAAGTATCCACGCTTCTGAATCATTTTAAGAATATAATCCATTTAGCACGTCTAGGTCATTTTCTGAAGAAATATGACACAGAAATGTTTTGTACTTCACTGAACGAGACTAGGGCAACAGAAAAATCTCGTTTAATAATAATTATTAAAGATTTAAGTCACATTGGGGGGTAAATATTGATTATTCTGCTGTTTAATTTAATTATCGCCCAGTACTGACAACATCTCTCTTTATATTAATTAAACGTTGATTTTAAAAGTTCTTGGTAAAAAAAACCTTGCCAATGCGATCAAAAAAAATGGAATGAAATGGGGATTAACGTCCTACTGTTCTGTTCCGACCGGGCTAATACGATTAAAATAAATAGAACATTTGTCGTTTTAGAGTGAATAACATATTTTATTTCATCGAGAAGCAAGAAAACTTATATTTTCACGAATGCGTAGCATGAGTGAAAATATAAAGTTTTCTTGCTTAGAGATGAAATAAAATATGTTATTCACGACAAAACGACAAATGTTCTATTTATTTTATGATTTTACAATGATTTTAGGTAAAAACAACATGGACTACTGCTAGCCAGTGGAATAACACTTTTATTTCACTGATAAAACGCGGTATTCCACTACTGATTATAAAATAAAGATCAATATTTCGTTTCGTTTTATTCATACGAAATTTTGAACTATAAAAACGAAACGAAATATCATCTGTAGTTGAATCAGATTAATATTTTGCTTATTAAAGTTTATATTTTATTTATATTAGAATTTCTTATGGATTGGACAATAATTAAAAGTAAGATTTTTCATAATATGTGGCTTCTTTTCAAAGGATTCATTCTTTGAAATAATGGATTTGACAATTAAAAGTAAAAATTTTCATAATATTATTCATTCTTTGAAATATCTCTAACTTATGTGCGACTTCCATTTCCATAATTCTATTATTTTGTTTCATAGATTTAATATACTCAAACATGCTTGCCAATCTTAAATACATGTATTCACTAATCTTAATCCCTTTAAGATAATCTGATTAATTCTAATCTGATTCAAACCTTACTCTGAAATAAACCATTTTGTTGTTTGTAAGAATTTTTGTTATTCTTCTTTTTGGAATAAATTTGAATTGAAATTGTACACATCATTGAAACTGCGCATCATCAATTGAAACTGCATGCACATCATCAATTGAAACTGAACATCATCAATTGAAACTGCACATCATCACTGGAAACTGCACATCATCAACTGAAATTGCAAATCATCAATTGAAACTGCGCATTATCAGTTGAAACTGCAAATCATCAAATGAAACTGCATATTAATCATTGAAACTGTACATCATCAACTGAAACAGCACGTCATCAATTGATTGAAACTGCACATCATCAATGGAAACTGCAAATCATCAATGGAAACTGCATATCATCAATTGAAACCGCACTTCATTGATTGAAACAGACAAACAAAATGAATTGAAAAAGCAATTTGAACACCTCTAAATGAAATAAAATGGGTTTTAACGTCCTACTATTCTACACTGACTGGGCTAGCACAGACAGACATACCCATGCAGTATGCCATGAGAAAAAATTTGCCCGGACAGCGGCTCTATGGCCTGCTCTTATATCAAATTTCAACTGTCAAGGGTTCTTTCACGTGTACACCAACGTGTACACTGGACTTATGTATTTCGTCCCATGCGAACGACCAGGCGCTGTCCTTGTCAGACCTCACCCCCCCCCCCCGGCGACCCGCCCGCCCTACACCACTGACAAGGGTAAACCACGTTGGAAATTCCCGAAAAACTTTCTCTCGGCCGACATCTGGATCGAACCCCTTCCCGGGTTAGCGAGCCAGCAATGTACTCACTGACCCAAAACTGTAATGCAGACGGTTGCAGTTATAGTCGATAATAAAATCTGTGGAGAATAGCGTCTTATCAACAACATTAACGAGGCAATTTTGAACAGTAGAACGTTAAACCCCATTTCATTTCTATCTACCAGGGTGGTTAACGTGATCGGCCGCTATATCTAGATTAAAAACTACGCATATTTGAGATAAATAACTCTAGTGATCGAGATAGCCCACTCACTCTGTTATTTCGTAACAAAATGACTCAATTTTTAGACATCCACATTTTATTCGGGGTTTTCGATTGTCCGGTTATATACGTGACACGGAGTAGGATTACCTGTCAACTCTCGTGGGTTTTCTCCGGGTCTTCCAGCTTCCTTCCACTACTAAAGACCCTTAAGCGCAAGCAGATTATTGAAATAGGATTGAACCATGTGTTAGTCTCAAAATGACCTGGTTTGTTAAACTCTGTCTGTCTCTCTCGGTATATTATTTCGTCACTGTCCGTCAGCACTTTGCCTTATGAACACGATACAGCCTACAGTTTTTAACGGATTTTTTTCAGTATTCTGTGATTTTCCGTTCCAGGGATATCCCCCTGAGCACCTTGCGAATACGATAGTGGCTACAGGATTGTTTTCAAATTTGGTGCAAAACACTATGGCGATGAGAGGGCGAACCCTATCGGTATGGTTATAGTCTAATTGATAAGGCCAACTTCAAGTTGGTCAAAAGTCACGAGAAGTAAACAAGGCTAGAGCTAATCCAAACCCTAACCCTGGACATAACCCTAATTCTTACCCTAACCTACAATCTTGCCAAAAATCACGTACCCTAATCTTATTTACATTGAGCTGGCCTTAACAAACAGATTTGGCCCTATTAGCATTCTGCGATTTTCAGTTCAAGCGTTATCCCCCTTTGACGAAATATAAAATTTTGTCGACATCCAAGTTTCCCTTTCGGGTAAGCTACTTTTTTAAAAGACAATTTCGCTGTATTGGCGTATTTCCACGTTTTGCGTGATTATCATTTGGTTTGGAATACATCCCTGGGCGTAATTTATTCTCAATAGCCCAACGGGTAGTAGTACACTCTCTGAACTTCAATTTAATGCCGCGGGAATGAGGTATGTTCAAGTCGATGTATTTCAAGGCTAGTGCGTAGTACGTGTCGCCTAAGGTCTGTATGACAATTCATAATGAAATAATTATAAGTTTGTTTCCGTTGTAACGATAAAGCTGGCTGCGTAGACAATATTGCGTTTTTATGTAACTTCAGTTCCAGTGCGCAAAAATATACAATTATCACCGACCTCCTGACTAGTAAAGTTGAAGGGAGGTTGAATGGCCGAATGGTTAGCACGTGCGCGCTGTATCATAAGGTCTGTCAGTGAGTCAACTGGCGTGGTTTCGAATCCCCGGTTGTACGTGACAAGGAGTAGGGTCGCCTGTCCAACCTCGTGGGTTTTCTCCGGGTCCTCCGGTTTCCTCCCATTGCTAAAGACCCCTACGCGCAAGCGAATTATTGAAATAAAAAATTAAACCATATGTTAGTCCCGAAATGACCTAGTTTGTGTCGAGTGGACGTTAAACCCCATTTCTCTCTCTCTCTCTCTCTCTCTCTCTCTCTCTAGTAAAGTTGAAATTTATCATTATATCTTTGACGATAAGGCAACACGTTTGGTCGAACTTATATATAACTATCGGTTGGCGGTATGGATGGGGATGTTGCGGGGCGGGGCGGGGCGGGGTGGGGTGGGTCGGGGACGGGGCAAAAGTGGGAACCTCGTCCGAAAACCCCTCAGGGATCAGACACTGGACCTTCATGTTAGCGACTCAACGTCTTTCTTCCTGAACCTTCGTGGCACGCTCGCTGAGTGAGGCGCTAGTTCACTAACATGAATGTCCCGGGCTCGATCAAGGTATAGGCCGAGAAAGTTCCTCGGGATTTTCCGGCGTCGTTCCGCTTGTTAATGATGTAGGACGGAGGGCCTTGCAAGGACAGGGTCTAGTCGTTCAAATGGTACCAAAAACAGGTGCCCCCGTTTGCTTGAACCTAACAGAACCATTGACAGTTGGAATGTAATTGCTGTACGGGCAAAATTACCCTCATATCACACCACGCTGTATTGGCGTATGTCCTTCTTAATTGTCCCGGTAAATGCAGACAATTAGAACGTTAACTCCTATTTCAGTCAGAACTAAGACTAGTAATTATTTCCCCTTATTTCATGCGAGTTATAAATACACAATTTTTCCCTTAATTTTTTATCTCCCCTCTTCCTGCATTTTTGGGATGACTTTTTGGTTTAGAATTGGAAAAAAGGGTTCAAATTTGCAATTTCATAGCAGTTTTGGGTAAAACAGATAATTTGACCCCAGTCAACATCAAATCCCCGTAACAAAAAATCTAAACAGTCAACCCCCTACAAAATTATGATGAGTAGATTGCCAAATGTGGTCCCCATTGTGCCTATAGAGATTGGAACCAACGGAATGTTGAGCAAAAAGCTACAGCCTGTAATGTTACAGCCATTTCACATTGAAGTGAATGGGCAAATAATTGCTAGTCTGAGACCGTCATTCGGCAGTGCTATTGCGGATGTAGTCTCGGTCACCCAGAGCCTCCTAAGTCTTCAACGAACGGAGGATCTGGGACCGTTGTCAATATTTAATAGAGATTATTCCGGATGTTCAAATAGTATTACCATTATAATGCAGGGGAGTGGTGACCCATGATTTTACATGAGGAACAAGATCCAGTCCGAGCCCTCAAAAAGCAATATATGTGTGTCCGAGGAAGGGGGAGGGTCTCTAACAGTACCGCCGAGTAATATTGGGCTGTGTGGAACATGCTAAAGTCGATTAATTGTAGCCATATTCCTGAAGCAATGGCCCGAGAAATCCCTCTCTGACCATTGCTGGATTGACTTCTGATACTTGAGCTTTTGAGGGAGTGTGTCTATTCTTCTCGTTCAATCAAATCTATTCCAAGTACAGCAACAAGACAGCCCTTCGTTTAATCTGGGACCTTCCCTAAAACTTTGGACAGTGATTTAAGGTATCAAAGACGGTGAAAGTATTGTTCGTCTTCAAACAGTATTGTTTACATTGTATCTGTGTTGATAGCCTCGTTTGTCACGCAATTAGTTTTTCTGCAATATTCTGCTATGTACTGGTTAAATGGGCATATGTAAACATAATATTTGATCCAATTTGGAGTTCTGTTTAAAGCACTGTGACATTGTTACGTAGTTAGCTATTGGTTGTTAATCGGACTATTGACCAGTCATAATTTGGAACCGAACTTTGCTTCTTTTACTGCAGTGTTAATTGGGATTAGGTATAATCCATCGAAACACTGCGAGGAATATGATTTGTATCATATCTGATCCACAGCATTATGATTATGATTATAATGTTGAAAATCGCATTTGCGAGGGAGCGAAAAAACTCAAGGGGACGCCAAAACTCAAAACCATGACGCAAAGCGCATTATTGTGTCCCTCTCACTTAGCTCCTGTTATGATGTAAAACTGTTTGTGGTAATGAACGGGAAGACGATTAAAGGGAGGTAATACAGTTCTTTATATGGAGGCAGACCACCATTAAATTTCACATCTCGGTTCGTCTATTTATAGCAATTCTCTCTCTCCCTCTCTCTCTCTCTCTCTCTCTCTCTTTCTCTCTCTCTTCTCCCCTTTTGCATGCCCATTTTTGTTGATTTTTTGGTCTAGAAAGGACGAAGAGGGTTTGAATTAACATTTTCTGCCAGGGTTTGGTAAAAATTCATGATTTTGAGGCGGAAGGATAACAGGGTTATCAGGTTGGCTACGGCGATATGTACGGCAGCTAGTTTCATGTTTATAGTATGCTTCTTCAAGTTTGTGTATCTCAAAATTTTGTAGGTCAAACTCATACAACTTTTAGTGCAAAGACATGACCATTTGTTCCTCTGTCTGTAGTGAAAAGCATTCAGCCCCACGAAAATTTGGAGGTGGGCAAAGAGACCAGAATTAACATTGAAGTCAGTGGGGAAAATTAATGGTGGTCTGCCTCCTATATCCTACTTCTACGGCTACATATTTCTAGACTAAAAGCTGAACACCATTGGAGAGAGAGAGAGAGAGAGAGAGAGAGAGAGAGACTAGGTCATTTCGGGACTAACAAACGGTTCATTTTTATTTCAATAATTTGCTTGCTAAACGTCCACTCGACACAAACTAGGTCATTAATTCGCTTGCGCGTAGGGGTCTTTAGCAGTGGGGGGGTCTTTAGCAGTGGGGGGGGGGGGGCGGAGGACCCGGACAAAACCCACGAGGTTGGATAGGCGACCCTACTCCTTGTGACCTACAACCGGGGATTCGAAACCACGCCAGTTGACTCAATTGCAGAGCTTATGATACAGCACGCATGCGCCAACCACTCCATCGAACACCATTGGGAATTATCTGTTACGACACAAATATTGGCGGGGCTGGAAAATATCTCTAGTTTCAAGCTGGTTGCCAGAAATCGGGGGGCCATGGATGCTAACCTGCGGGCCCTGTGTACGCTCTCGGTATTTGTCGAGAAAGTACCTCGGGATTTTGTCTGCGTGGTTTCCCCATGTCAATAGTGCGAGACGGGGATCCGGCAACGAACAACTTCTAGTCGGTCCCGTGTTTTTATTATCAACGTGCTGTCCGGGCATATTTTCATTTTATTTTATTTCCTGAAAGTCAGGGCTGGATAGTAAAACCGAAAAACCGAGGTCCACAAAATTATACATTGACTCTCAAGAGATGGTCTTCGCCCCCACCCCCACCAAGGGCAACCCCGGGCATCACGACCCCCCACCCCCATCGTCCCTTTTTATAGAATTGCACATAACCGTATGCTGGTGTCAACATGACTGAAGTACTGTTTTGGTATAGATGTTAAACTTTCCGTCAGTGGTACAGGGAGGAGGGCCTGACAAGGACAGCTGTCTAGTCATTCGGGTGAGACGAAAATCCGAGGTCCCGTGTACACATTGACGTGCACGTAATAGATCCCTTGACAGTTGCAATTCGATATAAGAGTGGGCCGTAGCATGGCTGTCCGATCAAAATTTCCCTCATGGCATATGTCTGTCTTCATTGGCCCAGTCGGAGCAGAACAGTAGGACGTTAAAACCCATTTTATTATTATTTCATTCTATCCCTTCATATTGATGATGGGGGAATGGCCGAGTGTTTTAACGCGTTCGCTTTAGATCATAAGGTCTGTCATTTGTTTCCATTTCCCGCCTGTATGTGACAACGAGTAGGGTCTTCTCTGGATCTTCATATTTCCCTCTAATGCTAAAGACCCACTACGCGCAATATACATGAACTATATGTTAGTCCCGAAATGACCTAGTTTGTGTCGAGCGGACGTTAAACCCCATAATAAAGATAACATAAATATTGTTTAACATTTTATTTTTAATAAAAATATATGAGATAATTTCTTTGTTATACACAATACACCGGATGATTCTCTCTTTTATTTCTTGTCAATATTTAGAACCACACTGAAAATATACAAACATAGAATGTATGTAGCTGGGAGAACAGGGGCTCGTTTCACGAAATTTTAACTAAGATAAAATCCAAATTTTAGTAATTTGATTGGATAATATTAGATTGATTTTAGTGCTTAGCCAATCAAAATTTGAATTTTATCTTTAGTTAAGATTTTCGAGAAACAGGGTCCAGGAGGAAATATATTATAATAAGTCATAGGATTGATTTAAACATCCACAAACAAACAAAATTTTTAAACGGGCATTAGATAAAGAGTTGACAGTTAAAAAATAGATAACGTTAATAGAATATGCTGAAAATTTCAGTAAAAGGCTAGCCTCGATCATCATTAAGTTTAATTATCCTTCACAAAATATATTCCAATCCGTTAAATATCGAAAGCTAGTGATGGCATCGAGAGATGATTATGGTCTGGATAAGTCAATTAATGTCTAAGCTCCCCCACTGGGTCACGTTCAAGTGTGTGTTCTAAAACACATGCCACCCAAAATCTATAAATGAAAGATAATTTAATATAACTTACTTCCAGCTCCTAATGGGCCCATCATACCCATACCTCCCATCATACCCATACCTCCCATCATACCAAATCTACCGAATCCTCCTAATCCTCCTAATCCAAATCCACCAAATGGTCCCATACCGAATGGTCCCATACCGAAAGGACCCATACCAAATGGAGGGATGCCACCGAATGGAGGAAGCATACCCATTGGTGGAATACCACCGAGGAATGGTGCTGGAACAATACCAGCTGTTGCTACAGCAACCAAACAGGCAACGGCAAGAATAACTTTCATCATTTTGATAGCTGAAAAATACGATCATATAAATTTAAAGATTTTGAAATTAGTTATAAAATATCCTACCTTTCGGCACTGGTTGGGGTAATAAAGACCGGCTTATAAGCGACGACCTACTCTTTATCTATTGAATTCCAACCTGGGTTAGCGCGTGCGCGTTGTATCATAAGGTCTGTCATTGAGTCAACTGGTGTGGTTTCGATTCCCCGGTTTTACGTGACAAGGAGTACACTGTTAAAATTATTGTGTATTTTTACCCTTTTTTAACTGGCAGAAATATTGCAATCGTTATAACTGTATTTTAACATTGCATGTTATTTCACGGTTTGTAATGTATCTTTACCCCTATCTATTATACATCCAAGGTAAAATTACATGTCTGTAATCTGAGTGCATGTATAATTACTATGAAGTTAATTTTAACATTGCATGTTATTTCACAGTCAGTAATGTAACTTTACCTCTAGCTATTATACATCCAAGGTAAAATTACATATCTGTAAATGGAATACATGTAAACTTACCATGATGTTAATTTACATAAACTGGTACAATAACATTAAAAACAAAAATATATTGTGTATTTGGACAGAGTTTATGTAATAATTCCTCACAACTATTGTAGAATTCCATATTTTGTAATTTTCAAAGGTAACATTACTAAAAGAAATATGTTTGTCCCCGTTTGGCTAATTAGTCCTAGGTTTGATCTTGGCGAACACAGAAAGTTTTGCGGACCTTTCAGTCGAGCATGTAAAACAACATTCGTTGGTGTCACCTGTCCAACCTCGTGGATTTTCTCCGGGTCCTCCGGTTTCCTCCCACTGCTTAAGACCCCTGCGCGCAAGTGAATTATTGAAATAAAATTGAACGATATGTTATTCTCGAATTGGTGCAGGACAGACGGCTTGGCTGGGGACAACGTATAGTCGTGCGGATCGGACGAAAAACCGGGAACCCGTGTACACATTGACTTGCACGTAAAATAACCCTTGACTCTTTGAATATAACAGTAGACCGTACCGCCACTGCCCAGGCAAAATTTCACTCACAACTCACTGCATGGCGTAAGCCCATCTTCATTAGTTCAGACGGAGCAGAACAGTAGGACGTTAAACCCCATTTCGTTTCTGTATAGCCAAAAAGCGATGGAATTTCATATGAATGGTATTTGTGATTTTACCAGCATATCCATAGTCCTAGACAAAATAAGACTAAAGTAACTTACCTTTGTTTAATGTAAGAAGATGTGTTACTGTAGAAAGACAGAAGATGTTATGACTATCAGTAGAATAAAGTCAGTATTTATAATAACTTGAAATCATCAATCATTGTATATACTAGCGTACTGTGGTATACGCGTATAATCTTATGTTATAATGTTACATCATTATTTGACTGACAGACATCTTCGAGATTACAAATGTCCCCCAATTCAAAGCATAAGATGTCTTCCTATGACATATAAATAAGCCCACCGTTACGTCATATCCGTTTACATCGAATTACTCTACATCAAAGCCGTATAAGGATGCCATTTGTTAAAGAAGTTACAAATTTATCATTCACTTTGTCAGCAATTCTAACTTATGTCATATTATATCTATTCATGTGTTATTAGATTACACCATGTTTGGCACAATGGAACATTTTATGCAATTTAAATTGTATTACTTTATATTGACCAATTTTGATTTTTAAGTTTTAGTCTATTTCAATATTATTATTCTATTTTACGTTTTAGTATTATTTTGATATTATTAGCAGGACGGAGGGCCTGACCAAGGACAGCTGTCTAGTCGTTCAGATGGGACGAAATAACGAGGTCTCGTGTACACATTGACGTGCAAGTAAAAGATCCCTTGGCAGTTGGAATTCGATATAAGAGAAGGCCGTAGCGGCGCTGCCCGGGCAAAATTTCCCTCATAGCACACTGTATGGCGTATGCCGGTCTTCATTGGCCCAGTTTAGGAGCAGAACAGTAGGACGTTAAACCCCATTTATATTTTAGTATTATTTTGATATTATTAGTATATTTTAAGTTTTAGTATTATTTTGATATTATTAGTATATTTTATGTTTTAGTATTATTTTGATATCATTAGTATATTTTATGTTTTAGTATTATTTTGATATTATTAGTATATTTTATGTTTTAGTATTATTTTGATATTATTAGTATATTTTATGTTTTAGTATTATTTTGATATTATTAGTATATTTTATGATTTAGTATTATTTTGATATTATTAGTATATTTTATGTTTTAGTATTATTTTGATATTATAAGTATATTTTATGTTTTAGTATTATTTTGATATTATTAGTATATTTTATGTTTTAGTATTATTTTGATATTATTAGTATATTTTATGTTTTAGTATTATTTTGATATTATTAGTATATTTTATGTTTTAGTATTATTTTGATATTATTAGTATATTTTAAGTTTTAGTATTATTTTGATATTATTAGTATATTTTATGTTTTAGTATTATTTTGATATTATTAGTATTATTATACGTTTAGTTTATTTGATATAATTAATATATTTATGTCTTGGTATTATTTTGATATTGTTTGTATAATTATTTCATCTTTTACCATTATATTGATAATATCCTGTCCCTGTCGGCATGGAATATTTTTGTTATTTATTTTTCGGGGTATATTGTGGTTCTGTAAGGACGGAATCGATTACTGTGTGTGTGTTTTGTTTTGTTTTTTTGTATGGGGTATGGTGGGGGGGGGGGGGTAAAGGCTTTCTCCACTGGGTTCGAGAATCTTTTTGAATTTTTGGCAACCTTAGTTGAACTTGGAGGTGTGAACCTATTATACACTTAGGAGGGTGGGTGCGAATGGTTTAACGAATGTGCATTGAATGTGTTTGTCAATGCAGCGTTGTTTCCATTCCGCTTGTACGTGACTAGGAATATTATCGCCTGTGAAACATGTTGGGTTTTATCAGGGTTCCAACTGCTATATTGAACCGTGTGTTAGTCTCTCTCACTCTCTCTCTAATTCCAAATTAGCAGTAATTGACTGTGCTTCAATTATAACCGGAATTTTTATTTTGCACCAATAAATTGTTACTTTTAAGATTTCAAGGATTTCTATGACTGTTTTGTTTATGACCAAGCTTAGAATCATGTGGCATTTCTTTCCAATGGGGAGGGGGTGGATGCTCGAATTGAGTCAACTGGCGTGGTTTCGATTCCCCGGTTGTACGTGACAAGGAGTAGAGTCGCGTGTCCAACCTCGTGGGTTTTCTCCGGTTTCCTCCCACTGCAAATTATTGAAATAAAATAGAACCAAATGTTAGTCCCGAAATGAGCTAATTTGGGTCGAGTGAACGTTAAACCCCATTTCTCTCTCTCTTTCTTCCCAATGATATTTTGTATATGTGTTGGTTTAGCTTGATGTTCTATATCTTGGACGTAAATCTATTATTTGTGGTGATTCTCTTTTTTAATGTCTCACTTACAGATCAATGAAATTTTAATTAATCGCCTTTTCAATCTCTTTATAAGCTGTGAATTATGTCATAACTCCCTTTTTCCACCTAATTTTGTCAGGAAATTGATGTAAAGATTAGAACAACTTGCTTCCACAAAATAATTACTCTCTGGAATTTCAATGATACCTCTGATTTCTGAAAAACAGAAGATGGGGGCGGGGGGGGGGGGGTCACATTGGGAGGAAACCTGAGGACCTGCAGAAAACCCACAAGGTTGGCAGACCTTATCATCTAACGCACACGCGTTTGACCACTCTCGACCCCAATGGCTGTTGGAAGAGAGAGAGAGAGAGAGAGAGAGAGAGAGATATGGGGCTTAACGTCCACTCGACACAAACCAGGTCATTTTGGGACTAGAAGGTTCAATTTAATTTCAATAATTCGCTTGCGCGCGTGGAGGTCCCGGAGAAAACCTACGAGGTTGAACAGACGAGCCTACTCCTTGTCACGTACAATCGGGGAATCGAAACAACGCCAGCTACCTTAATAACAGACTTTATGATTCAACGCGCATGCGCTAACCCCCCCCCCCCCAATGACTGTTGGAATTGGAAGATGCGTAGGCGGACGCGCCGCTGTTCGGGCAAAATGGCGATCAGTGCAGGAACCGTGGTGCCTTGGTGAGTAAGACATTGGCTCGCTAACCTGGAAGGTCCCATGTTTCATAAGGGTATTGACCGTGAAAGTTCAGCAGGCTTTTCCGGCATGGTTCCCCCTTTCAATAATTCGCTTGTGCGTAGGGGTCTTTAGCAGTGGGAGGAAACCGAAGGACGCGGAGAAAACCCTATTCTTTGTCACGTATTAGTCCAGGAGCCACGGTGGTTAAGTGGGTAAGACGCTGGCTTGCTAGCCTTGAGATCGCGGGTTCGCTCCAGTCGTTGGCCGAGGAAGGGGATTTTCTGGCGTGGTTTCCCCTTGTCAGTGGACGTGGTGCAGGACAGAGGGCCTGACAAGGACAGTTGTGTAGTCGTTCGGGTGGGACAAAAAAACACGATCCCGTGTACACATTGCCGTGCACGCAAAACATCCCTTGGCAGTTGGAATTCGATATAAGAGTAGACCATAGCGCCGCTGTCCGGGCAAAATTTTCCTCATACACACTGTATGGCGTATGTCCATTTTCATTAGCCCAGTCGGTGCAGAACAGTAGTTAGTTAAACGCCATTTCATTTTCATTTCATAAAACTGAAGTTTATTACATTTGCTATAGTGCTCAATACTGCAATGGCATTGTATAATTAATATGATATATAATTTATTATGTACACAAATCTACAATACTATGATTAAAATTTCCAAGTCCTTAAAGATACATTATGGGAGATAAGATAAAGAGGTGGCAGTTCTCGCTATAATAGTTAAAAACTAGATAGCGTAAAGGTAATTTGCTGAAAATTTCAGTCAAATTGATCCACTATGAGCCGAGAAAGAAGCCGGTGAAATTTTTGTATAGTCTCGGTTATCATTACTAAAATCATTAATATAAACAGCATAGTTTCGATTATCCACTTTTTCTGATTTAATTATCTTTGGCCGTTAGCGGCATATAGGAATCTAATCCAGCCTACATCGAAGGCTAGCCTTGACATCGAGAGTTTATTATGGTCTGGATAAGTTAATTAATGTCTAATTGATAATTTAGATAACATTTCAGGCCTAAAGAAAGACTTGTAATAAGCAGATTTTGCTCTTGCATAATGTATGTTTAAATGATACATTATGGAAGATTTAGATACAGAGCTGACCATTCTGGTTAAAGATACATTATGTAAGATTTAGATAAAGAGCTAGCCATTCTTGCTATAATAGCTCAAAAATAGATAATGTAAAATGAATGTATTGAAAATTTCATTCAAATTACTCTATTGCGAGCGAAGTATTAGCCTTTGAAGGTTTGACAAGACGTGTGCAATAATTTCAACCACCGTACTGGTTGTTCGAAGCTAAGTCTCGCTCCTCCATTTTTAGTTTAAATCAAAATATGGCTGAATATCGGAGAAATCCGATGCCATCGAGAGTTGATTATGGCATGGACAAGTTAATTAATGTCTAATTAATAGTTTATATAACATTTCAGGCCTAAAGAAAGACCTGTAATAGGCAGATTTAGCTCTTGCATAATGTATGTTTAATATTTCTTAAAATATCTTGGGATTTAGATTTTTTTTTATGTATTGTCGGACAAATCAATCCATAGCCGTGGACCGGCAATACAGAAGGACCTGTCTGCAAATGCTATTTATTTCGTAGATGGAACGAATATTGACTCGCTGTTTTGAAGATCCTGTCGAATATTGGTATGAATTTTCTTTTAAAGGAGGAAGTCGCTAAATCAATATCAACCACAGTCTTCGACATTCCAAATACGACTTATTGGTCAATTTAAATCACATTGATGTCCAATATTTAAGACAAAATGGAAATTTTAAAATTGACACACGAATACTTTCAAATGTCATTTGTAATGGAGCGACTTGATGAACGAGACTAAATATATCCCGCATGAGAATGCTAATGATGTATACTGGAATAAACAGACGCCAAAGATTATCATTCAATTTGGACTCTTCGCGTATTTCATCGAACATATATACTGATTAGAAATTACAGTATAAAAACAAAAACGATTGAATGTAAATAGAGAATCGCCTACGAGACTTTTTTGATATCAACCAATCCTTTCTTACATGCACAAATAAATAAATATAATTCTTTGCTATAGACTACACATTTACTGAACCTGATTACATTACGGCGTAGTGATACATCATTTTTTGACAGCAATTCAACCATTGCAAAGTCCTTTATATTGGCCCAGTGTTTCCATCAAGGTCAATTAAATAAAGATATTTCCTTTTAAATAAAATAAGAAGTTACTTTTAATAAAAAATGAACTGTTCTTTGAAAATAAAAAAAGTAGTTCCTTTTCAACTGACCAATCAAATTCATGTAAAGCGATATCTCCTGCAGAATGTATTTTTGGGTGATAAATCAGTTTATATACATCCATAATACATTATTATATGCACTGCGACCCATATGTGTCTATTTCTAAGTGTTTAAGAATAGCGATTTAGCGCATATTGCCTCCAAATACGCCCAAACCAAATCTATTAAATCTTCTAAATTGTAAACCAAATTTGTTGACTCCTCCAATTCCCCCCACACCAAATCTGTTCATGCCACCAAATCCACCCATGCCGAATCTGCCGAATCCTCTTAATCCACCAAGACCGCCTAATCCAAATCTACCAAATGGTCCCATACCCATACGTCCGAAGCCACCGATACCGGGTACAATGCCAGCTGATGCTACAGTAATCAAACACACAACGGCAATAACAGATTTCATCATTTTGATAGCTGAAAATATAACAAAATATACAAGATAGAATGGAAAGTGTTATGTTATGAGAGAGAAGAGCGGGAGAGAGAGAGAGAGAGAGAGAGAGGGGGGGGGTTAACGTCCAGTCGACACAAACTAGGTCATTTTGGGACTAACATATGGTTAGATTTTATTTCAATAGTTCGTTTGCGCGTATGGGTCTTTAGCAGTGGGAGGGGGGCGGTGGACCCGGAGAAAACCCACGAGGTTAGACAAGCGACTCTACTCCTTATCACATACACGCATGAATCATACAACGCGCACGCGCTAACCATTCGCCCGCCCTCCCCCCTATGTCTATGGTCAGTGGAAGGGCCTGGCAAGGCTCCATATTCAGTTTTATCACGTGTACACATTGGCGTGCACGTAAAACACCCCTTGTCATGTACAGTGGAAGGGCCTGGCAAGGCCCCATATTCAGTTTTATCACGTGTACACATTGGCGTGCACGTAAAACACCCCTTGTCATGTACAGTTGATAGATGAATTGAAGAGTAGGCCGTGGCGCATTTGCCCGTCTTCATTAGCTCAATCGTTTGTTATCATTTTAAAAATACACAGCACAATTATAGCCAGACACAAAAATATGAATAGCGTATATATAACTTACCTTTGTTTAATGTAAGATGTGTTACTGTAGAAAGACGGACGAGGTGTTGACTAGCAGTATTTATAATAACTTAAGACAACCATTCATCGTATTTCTAACATATCCTGTCATAATCATTAACAGCCAAACACGTGCATTCAATGTAAATTACTAACGGTCCTGTTAACCTCTGTAATTTCAACAACAAATTCATCTGTTTGTGTCAGACAAATCATTTATCACAGTTGGTGTATATGATTAATATAAATAATTTAATTGGGGTCATTTGGGCAGGTATGGGTGGATTTACGGGATCAAACAGGTCTTTTGATTCTAAATCAGAACGTGCAAGTCTATTTTATCAGGTGACGCTTTTGACCATGTTCAAAACAAACGCCAAGGTTCTGCGAACTGACCTGGAAAACTGTGAGAACGCGGTATATTTCAAGTTTGTCATTTTTTGGGACATGTGTTCACGTTTGCTGGCGACAACAGCGCAGCAACAGCGCAGTAAGGACGCCACCCGGTGTGCCGTGGGTATCATTGAGTACAGTGCTGGGTCGCTAACCAGGAGTTCTCGAGTCAGCTCGTGATGTTGGTCTAGAAAGATACTCGTGATTTTCCGGCGTGACTTCTCCTTGAAAGTGTGTGTAGGATGGATGAACTGGCAAGGAAAAATGTCATATTTTATTTTTTCTTGGATTTGAATTACACTAGGTACTGGAATGTTTTACGTTTTATAACAGGATCGTACGTAAAGGAAATGGGGTTTAACGTCCTATTTTTCTGCTCCGACTGGGCTAATGAATACGGACAAACGCCATACAGTGTGCTATGAGGTAAATTTTGATTGTAAAACGACATTATGGTTTACTCTTATATCGAATTCAAACTATCATGGTTTTTTTTTTACCTGCAGGCCAATGTGTACATGGGACTTCGCTTCTTTCCTCCCATCCGAACGACTATGCGTTTTCTCCTGCCAGGCCCTCCGCCCTTCACCACTGACAAGGGGGAATCAACATTCTCGGCCAACGCTGGGATCGAACACGGGACCTCCGGGTAAGCGAGTCAACGTCTTACTCACTGAGTCTCGGCGGCTCCCTTTCCTTGAATGAAAAATGGGCAAATGTTTTTTCCTGTCATGGTTGTACGTGACAAGGAATAGGGTCGCCTGTCCAACCTCGTGGGTTTTCTTCAAGTCCTCCGATTTCCTCCCACTGCTAAGGAACCTACGCATGCAAGCAGTTTACCCACAGTTCCGTGCACCTCACGCCAAAAACTCACCGTAACAGACCATTTCATTGGCCCGTAACTAAGGGGAGGGGGGGCGCAAAACGTTTCGAGCCCCCCCCCCCCCGTGAAAAGATTGTCGACCATATAAACAATAGATATACATTTTTCGTCAATTTTACAGCAACCATGAGAACAGTTCCCACCCACCCCCCCTCGTTGCTCTGAGCTAGTTACTGTCCTGGTTAAATAACCTCGTTCAATATCGATTATTGATTAGACATTTAATCACATGACAAGCACATAATGAACTCTCTAGATCATCGGATGGTCGTGATTATTTATGGATTGAAACACGATCGCCATTTAGTAATTTAATTTAAAAATGAATAATCGAGACTGTGTTTATTATCGTAACAATGGTAGCAATGATAATCGAGACTACGCTCTTCTTTTCCAAACTTTAAAGTCATAACATCGCACGGAATAAAGTAATTTGACTGAAATTTTCAATATATTATTAGTGTTTCATTATCTATTTTTAAACTATTATAGTGAGAATTGTCAGCTCTTTATCTAAATCTTAAATAATGGCCCTTTAACTGATCTCGACCATCGTCAGCCAGTCGATCAACATACTAATCTATCAATAAGCGAGGTTTAATTGTCGAGCGCGAGACATTAATTATGTGAGTGATGTATTGATGCTGCTTGAGGACGTTAATCCAACATCTGGACCAGAGTTCAAAAAGCATTCTCAGATGTAAGTTCAGAATTTACTCAACTTTCAATTGCCGGGTTGTACCTGACAATGAGTAGGGTCGCCTGTCCAACCTCATGGGTTTTCTCCGGGTCCTCCGCTTTCCTCCCACTGTTAAAGATCCCTACGCGCAAACGAATTATTGAAATAAAATTAAACCATATGTTAGTCCCGAAATGACCTAGTTTGTGTCGAGTGGACGTTACCTCTCTCTCTCTCTCTCTCTCTCTCTCTCTCTCTCTCTGGGATCTGGGATGCGTTGCATGCTTGTGGGCTAAATCTATTTATTAAGGCCAACTCAATTCTTATCAAGGTCGCAGAGATGTAAATAAGGTTAGGACACGTGATTGTTGGCGAGATTGTAGGTTAGGGTTAGGGTTAGGGTTGGGATTAGTGCTAACCCTTTTACATCTTGTGATCTAAGACGAAAAATTGAGCTGGCCTTATCATTTAGCACTAACCCATGCTTGTGTGCATCAGACTACGCCTTCTTGGGTTATGTCCCCTGCCTTTCACGCAAAATGTGAAATATCTACGATGTTTGCGAACCCACTACATGTCACAATTGCTGTCCTATTTTGATAAACTTAACATATGTGTTTATATCAAACAGATCTGGATTAGGTTCGATTGTGGCATACATCTCACCGTAATTTCGTGGATTATTGTCCCAGATTGTACGAAAATCTGGTCACAATTTATTCGATATCGATTAACGTTCAGATTGTCGAAACTGGACCGTAATATCCAGTAAACATGGACCCTCCCTTTACGCAAATAATACCAGCGCATGCCCTACAAATACCATGGTTATCGATTCTCCAGGGGCCACAATTATTATCTGATTAAGATAACAAACAACCAGGCGTGTATCCAGGGGGCCCGGACCACCCAACCCCCACCCCACCCCACCCCACCCCTCATGCTCAGCAAGAGACCCAGGAGAGAGCCTGCATTTAAAATTAAAAGACTAATTTTCCATCAGAAATGGCCTTAGATGCAAGGAAATCGACTTCAAACTTTCACAATTTTCTGTGGGAGAACCGCCCATACCCACGTCAGTCACGCCGGAACAGCCCCATTCCATTTCGAAGGTACCCTCACCCCACCCTCAGCTCACCTTTCCGAAAACCTTTGAGTGTGACAGTTGCTGCATTATCGATGTGAAACATTGAAACGATGAGAGAATGAGTCCTATCGATTTTTCATGGGCCAATATGGAATCACGACGTTTTGTCTATACATTCTTGTATCTAAGACGGAACCCGTGTTTTAGCTTCTAAGAGCCACCTGAGCCACGTCAGGTGCGAACTGCTCTGTCAGATTCTGGAACACCCGACACCCACAGAAGAACCATAAACATAAACAAATGTTACACAAAATAATTTATTTTTTAAAAATATATCTGTAATATGTACACCGGGATTTTAATATAACTATTTCCTTGAATTTAAAACCACACTGAAAAAAATAAAATAAAATAATTTCAAAAAGAATTCAAATATGTAAAAATCAATTCCATTATCACAGTAAAATTGGGATAAGTGGCAAAGGGCGGCTACTCTGCTATAAGGTTGATCTGGAAACAGGATACAGCCCACTTATAACAATATATGGGTTTGAAAAAATGGTAAATATGGGTATCTATCAACTGTCAGCTTTCTTTTGATGCACAAATGATGTTTTAAAATGGACAGCCTAATCTCAAAATGACCTCCAGGAGACTTTGTAAATTTAACGTAGTATGCGTACAATACTAGATAAACAGTTGGGGCATTTAATATGGAATTTAAAAACAAAATAGATCAAAATCTTTAACTTTATATAAATGAAAGATAACTTAATATATCTTACTTCCAGCTCCTAATGGGCCCATCATACCCATACCTCCCATCATACCCATACCTCCCATCATACCAAATCTACCGAATCCTCCTAATCCTCCTAATCCAAATCCACCAAATGGCCCCATACCGAATGGTCCCATACCGAAAGGACCTAGTCCGAAGGGAGGGATGCCACCGAATGGAGGAAGCATACCCATGGGTGGAATACCACCGAGGAATGGTGCTGGAACAATGCCAGCTGATGCTACAGCAACCAAACAGACAACGGCAAGAACAGATTTCATCATTTTGATAGCTGAAAAATAAACGATAGAAAATAATCTTATTTTACCCAATACTTATCGGTGGCGCTGGCAAATGTTGTGAAAATTTGAATTGATCATATTTTTGTAAATATTTAACGGAATCATTTTTGGACTGATGTTACTTCTAGAGATTCGACTTTCACAATACTGCAAGGATTCAAAACACTTTAAATATTTTTCGTCCCATCCGAACGACTAATTTAACAATAAATACTACCATATTGGTAAATATAAAAATATACGTATTCCTTTAGAGGCAGTATTTAGTAACTGGATAGAGTGATGAAATAAAACACATACTTATAGAAAACAGCTACGATTTAATTAAGACGAAGTTTCTAATAAAAACATTCTCTCAACTTTATCTGTGTATACAGATGTTAGAGAAATTATCTTAGCTCATGTTACAAAAACGCCGCTGTCCAGGCAAAATGTCACTCATAATTCACTGCACGGGTTAAGCCCGTCTTCATTAGTTCAGACGGAGCAGAACAGTAGGACGTTAAACCCCATTTCATTTCTGTATAGCCAACAAGCGATGGAATTTCATATGAATGGTATTTGTGATTTTACCAGCATATCTAAAGTCAGAGACAAAATAAGAATAAAGTAACTTACCTTTGTTTAATGTAAGAAGATGTGTTACTGTAGAAAGACAGAAGATGTTTTGACTATGAGTAGAATAAAGTCAGTATTTATAATAACTTGAAATCATCAATCATTAGCGTACTGTGGTATACGAGTATAATCTTATGTTATAATGTTATATCATTATATGACTGACAGACATCTTGTACATTACTTTCTGTCCAATCTCTGATTTCTTTTACGAATGCCATTTGTTATTTATTTACTTAATAGACCCATATATCAACGTTAGTTAGAATTTTTGAACAAGCAATTTGACGTAAATGGTTTGGATTCGTTTTGAAAGTTTCCATGCATTGTATTATTGTTTTTATTTAATGTTTTAAAATGAATCGTTTTAAAATGTTTTTGAAATGAAATGAAATGTTTTGAATTTAAATATTTTGAAATTAAATGTTTTGAAATTAATCGGTTTGAAATGAAATTAATCGGTTTAAAATTAGTCGTTTTGAAATGTTTTTGAAATGAAATAAAATGTTTTTGAAATGAAATGAAATGTTTTTGAAATGAAATGAAATATTTTTGAAATGAAATGAAATGTTTTTGAAATGAAATGTTTTTGAAATGAAATGTTTTGAAATTAATCGGTTTGAAATGAAATTAATCGGTTTGAAATTAGTCGTTTTGAAATGTTTTTGAAATGAAATAAAATGTTTTTGAAATGAAATGAAATGTTTTTGAAATGAAATGAAATGTTTTTGAAATGAAATGAAATGAAATGTTTTTGAAATGAAATGTTTTTGAATTTAAATATTTTGAATTTAAATATTTTGAAATAGAATGTTTTGAAATTAATCGTTTTGAAATGTTTTTGAAATGAACTGAAATGTTTTGAATTCAAATATTTTGAAATTGAATGTTTTGAAATTAATTGTTTTCAAATCAGTTGCTTTGAAATTAAATATTATAGCCCGATTCTGTTACCTGAAATTTATTCCTTTAATTTTTCCAGATAATATAAAACATGTATATATAGCTTGGATAAATTAAATGGTCTTATATTTGTTACAAAAAACAATACAATGCAATATTCTGAATGGGATGAGTCGGACTATGGGGTGGGGTGGGAGTGGGGGTGCTGAACTTTCGATTAGTAGACTCTTCCGTGCCATGAAGAATAGGGTAAAGCCTAAATTTACAACCATAGCTCATACAAGTTAGGCATAGTGCTGAAAAGTAAACTTTGCGTAGTTGTTCGGGTTGGACAAAAACACGACCCACCGTGTACTCGTTGGAGTTCTATATGTTCTATATGGGGCGAGTGGGGGGGGGGGGGGTCTTTAGTCTGCATTTGTGTCCCTTTACGTGTCAGAAACTGTTATGGTCCCAAGTTCACAAAGCATTCTCAGAATTAAGTTAAAGGGATAATAACACTCTTGCTGGCTTGACAGCTCCAGAAAATAAAAAATAGCCATATTCTAAGTACTAGATGTGTTAGTGTCCTACTTGTTGTGTAAATTATCCATTAAATCCTATTTTACTTGTCCAGAGGATTCAAAAATATTTTTAAATCCAAGTCACATTTGAAAAGCTTTACGTCAGGCTTTTCAAATCATTTAGTTGAATTTTTCCAATTTTTTAAATTAGGTGTGTTAAGATGAAATTTGTATCACCAATTAATTGGAATATTGTAAAATAGTACAATTTGTTGACCAGAATAAAGATTGGGACATATTATTCAGTTACAACAAGAGTGGTATTGAGCCTTTAAGAATTAACTTAAAATCACAGTTTATGAGAAATATCTTTGATCCATAAAAACAAAACTTTGAACATAGTTTCTTATTGATGGATCTGATATATTATATTAAAAAAAAACTTTTATGAAGGGCCATATTTTAGTTAAAATAACGAGAATAATTTTGAGACTTAAGTTTCTGCATTATAAAATTCGGGTTGTTAGAGATTACATCGGCGTCAGTATTTTGTCTTTAATTTCGTTATTGTTTAATTAGTATTTTACGAGGAGGTTTTAGCCGGGGGGGGGGGGATTTACAATAACAGTACTTTATCAGGAGAATATCCCGTGTATATTCCATTCACAGCACGTTAAATATTAGATGACAATCAATGCTAAGATTAGGTCGTAGAGCCGCTGTAAAATATCCCTCATAGCATTACAGAATAGCGTATATGATCATTCGGTTAGGGCCCGCGACAGTGCCCGAAAGCAACTCTGTGGGGGTTGCTAACCTCACAACCGGGCTCTAAGATTCCTTTAAGATACATAGTTTCACTCGACACAACTAGGTAATTTCGGGACTAACACATGGTTCAATTTTATTTCAATAATTCGCTTGCGCGCAGTGAGAGAAAACCTAGGACAGGCGACCCTACTCCTTGTCACGTACACCCGGAGAATCGAAACCACGTCAATTGACCCAATGACAGACCTTATGATACCGTTTCGATTCCCCAGTTGTACGTGGCAAGGCGTAGGGTCGCCTGTCCGGTTTCCTCTCACTGCTAAAAACTCCTGCGCGAAAGCGAATTATTGAAATAAAATAGAATCATGTTTTAGTCCCGAAATGTCCAAGTTTGTGACGATTGACGTTAAGCCCCATTTGTAGATGATTATAATAATATAGCATGTTCTACCCTGTGCTAAGTGCTAAGGCTGCACGTTGTTAGTTTTTATAAATTAGAAACAACAATACTACATTAAGAAAGTGTTTGAATTATGTTATTTCATTTTGATGTGAGTTGGTATAATTGAATTAGTATATAATTACTTAAGAGCATGAATTGTGTTATTCCATACATATTATTTTTGATGAAAGAAAATTGTGATGTGAAGTGGTATACAAGGTTGTCAGTGATGTTTAATTATTGAAAGTGATATATTAGATAGGTATAAAAGATGTAAGTATTACCTGGGGTATTATATAATATGATGTATTTATAGTTGATTAATGACTTTACTTACTATATCTACTAGTATATATATAAAGATGTAAGTAATATAAAGATGGTATATATTATATAATATGATGTTATTATAGTTGATTAGTCGCGAAGGTACGAAAAACTGGGGTCCCATGTACACAGTAGCATGCATGTAAAAAAAACCTTGACAGTTGGAATTCGATATAGTAAGTCGTAGCGCCGCTGTCAGGCCAGGATTCCCCTATGGCCGTCTTCATTAGCCCACTTCAGAGCAGAACAGTAGGACGTTAAACTTCATTTTATTTTATTTCATTACAAGTTGGTTGTGCTTGAAATAATCAATTTCGATGACCTCTATTCAGGAGGTTTGTGTGTGTAGTGGTCAGTTTTATGGATACATTCTTGTATATAACAGTGGCTCAGTGAGTAAGGCGTTGGTTCGCTAACCAGGTGGTCTCGAGCTCGCTCCCGGTGTTAGTCAGATAAGACGAAAACTCGAGGTACCGTTCACACGTTGACATACATGTAGAAGAATCCATGATGGTTCAATCTAATTAAAATACACATCTATATTTCGTTTCGTTTTGTTATACTTTCGATGGCCTACGCTACATGAAGATCTGACCAGTTGTAGTGGAAGGTTACGTCAGTGGTCATACTAGCGGCTTTTGACACTATGACGTCAGACATTTGATTGGCCAATTAACGTTGATGTTTCTAGTGGGTTAATTACCAACAGTTCCGTTCACCTGACGCCAAAAACTTGCCGTATCATTAGCTAATCCCTCACGTCTTCCAAAACGCGGGTAATATACTCTTCAAAAAAAGTAGGGGATATTCAGAAACAATACAAAACTGCGGAAATGCACTGCTGTATTTATTAGAGGTAACCAGTGTATGTTTATAACAGGCCAATTGCCTACACATGAACATAAACAGTTCATATGGGCGTCTTATCGGACGGCCCCATTTCACTCGCAAAGAGGTACACTGTCAAAAGTGAAAATGAATGCTTTTGATTTGTGTCTTAATAATGAGTAATTGCTCCATCAATCCTCAGACATTCAGCAATTCGTCGTGGCATGTTCCTAATCAACCGTCCAATCACGATTTGGGGCAACCTAACCCACTCCTCTTGCAGTGCCACGATCAATTCTTGCAGTGTTGTCTCCCGATCAAATTAAACGTAACACACTAAAGCAAAGATACGCTAAACAGTATAAATCTTATGCAAGAACCGATTGGAAAGCAAATATGGATAGGATAAACCAGCAAGCGGCAGTTTTCATCAACCCTTCCTTGAAGTGTCAAATTTGATAATGAACCCCTCCCCGGTGTATGGCGCTATTGCGTCTCGCACATGCAACTCGGTGATTCCGTTGTGGCGATAAGTTCTTCATCTGTGAACATACTCTCAAAGCATATCAAGTGTCCATGATTATTTATCATATCACAACCTGCATAGGTATTTGCATTTCAATATCCCCTACTTTTTTTGAAGAGCATATTATAACAACTTTTCCAGATCCTAATGTAGTAAAGACAAGTAAAACGACATTTTGAACTATAAAAAACGAAACGAAATAGGATCTGTGTTGGCGGTACAAAGAAGGACGCTGAACCCCATTTCGTTTCATTTCTTGTCAATAGCCCCCTAATTGACGCAGCAAAGAAGGCCGTTGAACCCCATTTCGTTTTATTTCTTTGTATCTAACACGGAACCACAATCTTGGCTTATAAAAACCACATAGATTTCGTACTATCTGCCCGGTGAAAATTGTTTTTTCAGAATCTTGAACGCCCCAAAACCACAAAAGAACTAAAAACAATTGTTACACAAAATAATTTATTTTTTAAAAAATATATCTGTAATATGTACACCGGGATTTTAATATAACTACTTCCTTGAATTTAAAACCACACTGAAAAAAAATAAAATAAAATAATTTAAAAAGAATTCAAATATTTAAAAATCAATTCCATTATCACAGTAAAATTGGAATAAGTAGCAAAGGGCGGTTACTCTGCTCTAAGGCTGATCTGGAAACAGGATACAGCCCACTTATAGCCATATATGGTTTTGAAAAAAGAAATGCTAGATATGGGTATTTATCAACTGTTAGCTTTCTATTGATGCACAAATGATGTCTTAAAATGGACAGCCTAATCTCAAAATGACCTAGTATACATATAATATTACTAGATAAACTGTTTGGGTCATTTGATGTGGAAATTAAAAACAAAATGGGTAAGAATCTTTAGCCCTCTATAAATGAAAGATAACTTAATATAACTTACTTCCAGCTCCTAATGGGCCCATCATACCCATACCTCCCATCATACCCATACCTCCCATCATACCAAATCTACCGAATCCTCCTAATCCTCCTAATCCAAATCCACCAAATGGTCCCATACCGAATGGTCCCATACCGAAAGGACCCATACCAAATGGAGGGATGCCACCGAATGGAGGAAGCATACCCATTGGTGGAATACCACCGAGGAATGGTGCTGGAACAATACCAGCTGATGCTACAGCAACCAAACAGGCAACGGCAAGAATAACTTTCATCATTTTGATAGCTGAAAATAGATACCAAAAATTTATTAAACCATAAAAATGCGGTGTAACGTCCACTCGACACAAACTATCTCATTTCGGGACTAACATATGGTTCAATTTTATTTCAATAATTCGCTTGCGCGTAGGGGTCTTTAGCAGTGGGAGGTACCCAGAGGACCCGGATAAAACCCACGAGGCTGGACAGGCGACCCTACTCCTTGTCACGTACAACCGGGTAAACGAAAGCACGCCAGCTGACTCAGTGAGAGACCTTACGACACAACGCACACGCGCTAACCATTCGGCCATCCAAATCCCTTCATTTGATAATACTTTATAACATATTCTTATGTTAAACAGTTACAAATATACAAAGTTTCGTAGAGCTTTCTCACAAGATTGTGGATCTAGGAAACCGCGATGGCTCAATGTGTAAGGCGTGGGGCCAATAAATAGGAGATCAGGCCCCGAGATCACAAAGCATTCTAAGACTTAAGTTAAGAATTTACTCAACTTTCAATCACCGTTTATGAGAAATATCTTTGATCCAGAAACACAAAACTTTGTAGCTAATGTTACAAAAAATACCACATCTCTATATATTCTATAAAAAATAAAACTAAAGTAACTTACCTTTGTTTAATGTAAGAAGATGTGTTACTGTAGAAAGACAGAAGATGTTTTGACTATCAGTAGAATAAAGTCAGTATTTATAATAACTTGAAATCATCAATCATTGTATATACTAGCGTACTGTGGTATACGAGTATAATCTTATGTTATAATGTTATATCATTATTTGACTGACAGACATCTTGGAGATTACTTTCTGTCCAATCTCTGATTTCTTTTACGAATGCCATTTGTTATTTATTTATTTATTTAATAGACCCATATATCAACGTCAGTTAGAATTTTTGAACAAGCAATTTGACGTAAATGGTTTGGCTTCGTTATGAAAGTTTCCATGCATTGTATTATTGTTTTTATATAAATGTTTTAAAATGAATCATTTTGAAATGTTTTTGAAATGAAATGTCTTGAATTTAAATATTTTGAAAAAATGAATGTTTTGAAATTAATTGATTTGAAATCAATTGCTTTGAAATTAAATAGTATAGCCCCATTCTGTGACCTGAAATTTATTCCTTTAATTTCTCCAAATAATATAAAACATGTATACATAGCTTGGATAAATTAAATGGTCTTATATTTAGTTAGATTTTTTCAAAAAGCAATTTGACGCCAATTTGGATATATTTTGAAAGCCGCCATTCATTGTCTAATATTTAAATGTTTCAAAAATATAGATTTTAACCCTATTTTGTTTCCAGAAATTCAATCCTTTAATTTTTACAATTTTATTTGTTATTTATATGATAGATTGATACATCAGTCTTAGTTAGAAAATTGTAACAACTAGTGTTGATGTAAAAGGTTTAGATTCATTTTCACAATTACCATTCATTGTTTATTTAAATAATATTTTATTCATATAAATTTACAAAATGTATATAATAAACATAGGATACGATAACAAGCTTTATCAGCTTTATGTAAAATCGATTCCTTAAAAAAGGATCTTTAACAGATTTACAACTGGCAGTCATTATATAACACAAATATACAGTATAAATCATATTATGTACAATTTAGATGATAATTTTGGTTTACTTAAAAGGACATGCTCATGGATGGATTACTAAAATTCATATTTTATTTAAGGATTACATCTTTGTTTATTTGTTAACATCGAGTTGTTTCTGTTTTCTTATTTTATTTTTAGAAGGTCTATTACAGCATGTTCAGTTGATGCTTTGATTGCTTTTGTTCAGGTACGTACGAATGTCCATTTAAAAGCTCAAACAATGAAAACAAGAAAAATAAATAAAGGGGGATTGGGGCTATCGACACCACACCAACAAACGTTTTTCTGATTTGTCTTCCTCATCATATTAACTTTAATGGAACTTTAAATCGATATGAGGTAGTAGGAAAAACTGTAACCGTTCAGTAATTATGACATTTAAAGCTTCGTTTAAATAATAAATATTAAAGATATATTATGGGAGATTAGATAAAGAGCTGAAAATTCTCACTATAATAGTTAAAAACTAGATAATGTAAAGGGAATTTGCTGAAAATTTCAGTCAAATTGATCCACTCTGAACCGAGATTTTAGCGATTGAATATTAGGCCCAGCCTCGATCATCAATACTAAAGTCGGTAGGATAAAAAAACATAGTCTCGATTATCCATATTTTGATTTAATTATGAATCAAATCGGAACCTAATCCAATAAACATCGCAGGCTAGCGATGCCATCGAGAGTTGATTATGGTCTGGATTAGTTAATTAATGTCTAATTAATAATTTAGATAACATTTCGGGCCCAAAGAAAGATCTGCAATAGGCAGATTTAGCTCTTGCATAATGTATGTTTAATTATGTATGTTTAAATAATATATGATAAAGAACAGAAACGTTGTGTAATATCCAAGTATTTATGTACAGTTTTAAACATTTAAGCGTTTTCATCATATTTATTACTTTTCTGCCCAAAAAGTAAGGATTGGCTGAGTTTGTTTTTCATCTTTTAGTGGCATTTAGCGATTGGAAACATGACAAAACTGAAACAGTTATATGGGACAACAATGACTGGTTTATTTTACACAAGCACAACGTTTCGATAAGTATCCTCTTATCGTTATCAAGCTCGCCGTGTTTGTGTAAAATAATCCAGTTATTGTTGTCTCATATAACTGTTTCAGTTTTGTTTTTTTACCATTCATTGTATTTTGATAAAAATGTTTTGAAATTTAATATTTTACCCCGTTCTGTTACCTAATATTTGTACTCTTTTTATTTTTCTAAATAATATTGGAATTCCCGAAAACTGTAGTCAATAACATTACATACATAACTTTGGGTCAATATAATGTTCTTGTATAATATGTCAAAAATATTGCAATTTTCTGAACGAGGTGAGTAAGGGGACTGGGTGGTCGATTAGATTGTCCCAGTTCGAGAAGAATAGGTTAAACATGTTAAAGCGATAATTTCATATTTTCTAAGAAAGTCAAAACATAATTATTTCTATGTCTTTTGCTCAATAGGTTGTCAACTCACTATTATACGATCATAGGTATAATTCTCCCACTTAAAAATCCTTTGACCCCGGAAATAATAACACAATTACCTCCCTTGTTTTTCTATCCCCCCCCCCCACCATGGAATAGCTATCTTCAAACCTTTGAATTTGAAGTTGAACATGATATTTTTGTCAATTTCCCATCTGGCAATAGTGAATTTTAGGATTAATGGAATTATTCTTTAACAAGGAAGGGCTTTTATAGATACCATCTATTTTAAGGCTTTATTTTAATAAATTTTAAAAATATATCTTAAAAATATGAAATTGCAACTTTAAGCATAGTTTATACTGGTTATGTGTATAGTGGCTGCGGTGCTAACAAACAAATGTTGTGCAGTCGTTCGGGTTGGACAAAAAACGGGGCCACCGCGTGCGCGTAAAATATTGATTAAAAACATGCTTTTCGATCTGCAAATATGTTTACTTATTTAGAGAAATCAAAATAGGCTTTAACGTCAAGTATCGTTGCTACGATAGTAAATAAAAAAATACACGCGACATCTTCAAACCAATATTGATAACGTCGCTAATAACAAAGTAATCTGAATGAAATGTTCAATATATTCATTGTTCATTATCTATTTTTGAACTATTATCCCAAGAACTGCCGCCTCTCACATAATGCGTCTTCAATATTTCTAATTAAATTAGTATTCTATGCAGAAATATTTATTTTTGATGAAAGAAAATTGTGATGTGAGTAGGTATAAAAGATTGTCATTGATGTTTAATTGTTGCAGGTGATATATTAGATAGGTATAAAAGATGTAAGTATTACCTGGTTTATTATATAATATGATGTATTTATAGTTGATTAATGACTATATCTACTAGTGTATATAAAAGATGTAAGTATTACCTGGGTTATTATATAATATAATATGTTTATAGTTGATTAATGACTTTACTTACTGTATCTACTAGTATATATAAAGGTGATATATACTTCTAGTCAATATCATATCATCTAAACTCTAATGTAAGTAAAGTAGAATTTGTGTTCAACAGCACCGCAAGTAAATTTTCATGACTCACCGCTTAACCCGAGTGACCTCTGACTATAATCTCATTGTTTGATAGTGCTGATATCAAGTAAATATTTTGCTTTAAATTCAGTTTTCTCCGACTGTTTCTTCTTTGGGATTCTTAACTTTCTTTGTATTATCAATATTTTTTTATGATTAATATTTTTATATCTATTTTCAGCCATCAAAATGATGAAATCTGTTCTTGCCGTTGTCTGTTTGGTGGCTGTAGCATCAGCTGGTATTGTTCCAGCACCATTCCTCGGTGGTATTCCACCAATGGGCATGCTTCCCCCATTCGGTGGCATCCCTCCATTTGGTATGGGTCCTTTCGGTATGGGACCATTCGGTATGGGACCATTTGGTGGATTTGGATTAGGAGGATTAGGGGGATTCGGTAGATTTGGTATGATGGGTGGTATGGGTATGATGGGAGGTATGGGTATGATGGGCCCATTAGGAGCTGGAAGTAAGTTATATTAAATTATCTTCCATTTATGCAAATCTTATTTGTTTTTATTAATTTTTATCATTTATTAATTTTTATTATTTATTAATTTTTATTTTTTGCTGCTAATCTAAATCTTAAATCAAACTGAAACTGACAAGGGAACGTTTACGTGCACGCCAATGTGTACAAGGGACCTCGGCTTTTCGCCCCATCCGAACGACTAGATAGCTGTCCTTGTCAGGCTCTCACTGACAAGGGGAAGCCACGCAACCTCAAGGCTAGCGAGCCAGCGTCTTATTTACTCACTGAGCCAACTATATTCTGTGTTTGTATATTTTGTATATTGTTTTATTATCATGCTATCCTCTCGTCTAACTATATTCTGTGTTTGTATATTTTGTATATTGTTTTATTATCATGCTATCCTCTCGTCTTACTATATTCTGTGTTTGTATATTTTGTATATTGTTTTATTATCATGCTATCCTCTCGTCTAACTATATTCCGTGTTTGTATATTTTGTATATTGTTTTATTATCATACTCCCGTCTCGTCTAACTATATTCTGTGTTTGTATATTTTCAGTGTGGTTCTAAATGTTGACAAGTATGTAAAGAAAGAAATCTCTGGTGTATCTTATAGACTCGTATATTTTTCTAAGAAAATAAATTGTTAAATTTTACTTTAAGAATTGTCATTTCTATTTAAAACAAAGAAGAATCCATACTCTGTTTTGTTTTGCATGCTAGCACCCTTGTTTCACGGAGCTCTTTATGGGATCTTTTGGAATAGGACCACTACTCAAGGCATAATTCTAACTCAGAACCAAGCATTTCAGAAATAAGCTGTTTAAATGTCATTTTACATAATCCTTACATGTTCAAATAGCCAATTTAGTATCTGTGTGTACATATATCGTCTCAAACATTACTAGGTTTATTAGGGTTAGGTTAGAGGTGTGTCATTAATTCTGCTCCATACCAAAATGCTGCTAGTGTCGCTACTCCATTGCAATGCAGCAAAGGTCGGTGGTGTGAGCAGGTTGGGGGCGGGTTGGCGGGGCGGGGGTGGGGTTCATTGCCGATTTGGTTATAGGTCACGAGATGTAAATAGGGTTAGGAAATGTGATTGTTGACGAGATTGTGGGTTAGGGTTTGGGTTAGGAAACGTTAGGCCCACGTCCCGTGCTTTCTGTGGAGGATTCTGTTAAGAACCCCCCCCCTCCCGATAACCCTAACCCGTGCGGTAATCCTATTTACATTTCGTGACCTGTGACCAAATCTGCAATAGGCCTTAGCTTTTAGCTCTAACCAGCAAGAGGAAATGTTTATTGCGACTATTTCTTGTATAATAGCCGTTGAGAAAACAGGACAAAAAAAAAGTGGCGTTACCAATGTTGCGCTATAATCACTTTATAGTTCGCGTGCGCGCTGTATAGTAAGGTCTGTCATTGAGTCAACCGATTAACCGTTTGTACGTGACAAGGACTAGGGTCGCCTGTCCAACCTCGTGGGTTTTCTCCGGGTCCTCCGGTTTCCTCCCACTGCTAAAGACCCCTTCGCGCAAGCGAATTATTGAAATAAAACTGAACCATATGTTAGTCCTGAAATGACCTAGTTTGTGTCGAGTGGACGTTAAACCCCATTTCTCTCCCTCTCTCTCTCTCTCACGCTCTTACATTCGGTGCGCCGCCCCGAACCAAAAGTCGACTGTAGGCCTAGATCAGTCCAAAGCATAAAAATAAAACTGTATTGAAATAAAATTTAACCTATTTTGTATCCTGTGGACGTTAAACTCGGTGCCTAACACTGTTTACAGTCAGCGAAGGAGGTGGGTGGGTCTGGGTGCTCCCTATGAAAACTTAGACCGCCGTAAATGCTATTTCCAGCACTTTGTGACACTAAAAACGGAAGGAGTGGGGTCACAGTAATCGAAATTCGAACATGTAAAAACTAGTCATATAGATAGCAAAAGTATTTTTAAAAACACACAGTTGACTGCATCATATACAATATCATGCTAACGGTAATATCAACTATGGGCCAGGGACTGATGTCTTCTAATAAGACAATAAAACATGGATGCTACACGACTGTTAACACGGTAATAAATATCTATAACAAAATATCAACAAAAACAAACAAGAAAGCAACTAATTATAATTGATTAATCAAAAAACCCTTTACTTTTTTATAAAATACGGCTTTCGTCCACTGCACGTCATTTAACGTTGGATTTACCAGACCTCTTCTTCTACGTGCCAAATTAAACGAAAAAATATGTACTGGATAACGTGAAATGCCCATTGTGACGACATAATGACATGACGTCATAGCTACACCCAAACTCTGGAAATAAGCTGTGTATTACGACTTTTATTACGAAAAACTTCAATTTTATCCTGATTTAACCTAGAAAACAGTGATTATATTCTCAGGTGAGTTGAAAATATTACTATTCACAAAATTTACAACATATTTTACAATTATACCGAAATACTTACAATAAAAATTGGTTAAAAACCGATTCAAAGTGTGCCTATACTTGAACTTCATGTTAAGATATGCCTATACTTCATGTTAAAGTAGGCCTATACTTCATGTTAAGATATGCCTATATTTCATGTTAAAGTATTGCTATTGCATGTTAGAACTATTTATTGTATGTTTTACAGTAAATACTAGATACAATAACATCAATAATGAGGAAATCTATAAGAGAAGCGGTTATGGCCCAGCGTAAAGGTAATTATCATTTCATTCCTTAATAAATTAAATATAGGGATAGGAAATTGGTCGTCGTTCACATTCTCAACAAATTTCTACCTAGAATTATTTGTGTATAAAGTAGCAGAATTTTATATTGTCAATTATTTACGGTTGATGACATTTTATATTCTGTCAAAATTAATTGAAAATAACTGAAGAAAAACTGTATATAATCCAGTTATATCTAAAGTATTCAATATAGATCTAATCATATTATTTTATTATTCCTTAAAGTTATGGGGGTTGGATGGCTGAATGGTTAGCATGCGCGCGCTGTATCATAAAGTCTGTCATTGAGTCGACTGGCGTGGTTTCGAATCCCCGGTTGTACGTGACAAGGAGTAGGGTCGCCTGTCCAACCTCGTGGGTTTTCTCCGGGTCCTCCGGTTTCCTCCCACTGCTAAAGATCCCTACGCTCAAGCGAATTATTGGAATAAAATTAAACCATGTGTTAGTCCCGAAATGACCTAGTTTGTGTCGAGTGGACGTTAAACCCCATTTCTCTCTGTCTCTCCCTTAAAGTTATATCTAATGGATTCAATATACATCTAATCATGCTATTTTATTATTCCTTAAAATAATTTTCCTAAATATTTATTTCTTGTTACAGCATACGAAATGTCAGAGCTTCTTATTGACGTTGTCTTTGAAGTACTCGATGAAAAAGATAAACTGCAATCATTATTAGGCGAAATGGAGAGTTATAACAGCCAAATTCAGACTGAAGTCTCCAAAAGCGATTGTAAGGTTGAAATGAAGGATGCATCTGTAAAAACAAGTTCGAACATAGAACTAGAAAAAGAAAAAAGTGAAGCGATTTCCAAAATGATGGATGAATTAGAAGATGCACTAGAAAGACGGAATGATCCATTATTAGCTGAAACAGAGAGTTACAATATTCTAACTCAGACTGAAGTCTTCAAAGGGGACTGTAAGGTTGAAATGAAGGCTGATTCTGTAAAGACAAGTTCTTGTGTAGAAAAAGAAAACGAAAAGGACGATGAGATTTCAAAAATGATCGATGAATTAGAAAAAGAACTAGAAAGACGACAAGAACCAGAACTTGACAGAAATGCTGAAAAATTTACGACAGAGGGAGTGTTTGAAAATTTAAGCAAGACGAAGGAAACAGATGGAGTTTATTGTAGTTTATTTGGTGGATCTGATGATGTCGACTATAGACCTATTATTATTAAAAATCGTCAAACAGAAACTTATAATTATCATTTAAACCAAGATCCATTAATGGAATTTTATAATTTATTTAATTATAACCATAGTAAAACTGTTGTGGAAATCAACCATATATCTATAAATAGTACAGAATATGGAACAGATATTGATGATGATGTGAATAATTTTGTTAGCGACAAACAAGACAGCACTTCAAATGGTAAGTAAAACGCCCATGTAAGATGTCATCAAATTATAGTCCTATGGGATGGGGATACTGTATGTCATCCTTGACTCGACTTTGCAACATATTTAAAGATATTTTTGATCACTTGTAATATTATTTCTACAAGTATACAAATTCCATTAACCGAGATTATATTTTCTTTATTTTTCAGACAAAAAGACAAGCACAAGAAGATCATTTAGAGAAAGACTGCTGGCATTTTTCTGCTGTGGAAAAACAGACGAATAGATGAATATTATTATAATGTTTTACTTTAAGATATTACAAAAAAAACAACTGATTGTCTTCATTCATTCATTCATCTCATCTCATCACATCTCATCTCATCTCATCTCATCTCATCTCATTCATTCGTTCATTCATTCATTCATTCATTCATTCATTCATTCATTCATTCATTCATTCATTCATTCATTCATTTTTGTATTAAATAATAATTAAAGATGCATTATGTACTAATAATTATATAAAGAGCTGGTTCTTCTTGCTATAATAGTTAAAACATAGATAATGAAAAATGAATATGTTGAAAATTTCAATCATGTTACCTTATTCGGTGTAAAGTTATGAATGTTTGAAGTTATGACAAAATGTAGCGTTGATTGTTTATTATCGTAGCATCGGTACTTGACTGTCGATTATCTATTTTATCGTTATTATGGTCGTGGTGTTCTAATCTACTTAGATTAAAATCGAAACCATCCGATGGTCTAGAGAATTGATTATGAGCTTGTTAATAATAAATAAATGTTTAGATAATAATTTATATAACATTGGAGGAAGATTTAGCTCTTACATAATGCATCTTTAACTGATAAATTAAAATTGTTGCTTTATGAATGAAGTATAATATAATAAACCGACTGTTTATACGACATCCGTCCATCTTTTCTTCTGTTGAATTAAGTATATTTTATTTTCTAAACATGCTGGTAATTTAGCTTTAAATAATAGAAAATTAATTAAATGAACTCTAATTTAGAATTTCCATTAAATAAATTCTCTTTACATCCACAGCATGGTATATATTTTAATTGAACATTGCTTTGATCTTATTTAATAATATTTTTTGTCTCATGGATACTGTATTTATATATTTAAAGTCTGGTTCAGAATAAAAATAAGTTTAGAAAATGTAGAATAAAAATAAGTTTAGAAAATGTAGAATAAAAATAAATTTAGAAAATGTAGAATAAAAATAAGTTTAGAAAATGTAGAATAAAAATAAATTTAGAAAATGTAGAATAAAAATAAGTTTAGAAAATGTTTTTATTTGTTTGTTTGTTTGTTAAAAACGTAATTATTATTGGTGGTGGTGATTGTGTCAGTATAAAGTGGGGATGGGATTGTTATAATATAATTATAGAAATTATTTTTTAATTGTCTTTTACGTCCGCTTCCACCGAGGTGATATCGCAGACAAGGGTGGGGTGAACCTTTGCCCTCTGGAGAGCCATGCAGGCCCGTAGCTAAGTGCAGAACAGTAAGATGTTAAACTCCATTTCAATTCATGTCATTTCATTTCATTGTAATGGAGCAGCCACACGAGAAGTATTTTACTATGGAGCCGAATTCACGACATAATTCTAACCTCTATCAACTTGGTAATGTTTTGCTCCTATATGTTAACATATACTAAATTAGCTATTTAAACATGTAAAATTCGGCTATTTAAACATGTATTTCCGGCAGAGTGAGTCTATTTTGCACAATTTTCTTGGGGAGGTCCCCAATACAACGCGCACGGACTCGCTACTTGAAGCTCATGAGGGAGCTTCGTTAAGGTTGGCAAGTCCGTTCGTTTGACACTTTCTTCTCTGGTTGGATAAACCAGTCATCAGGCGACGGACGGTAACTGGTCAGCTCTATTTATCTCGACAATAGGTGCCTGACTGAATACTGTCAGACCAGATTTTCTGGGGAGGTCACCCATACCCGCCGTAAGAACGCCTTACTTTGGCGTTCGAGAGTGGCCTTCGTTGAAGTTCGCAAGTCCGTTCGTTTGACACTTTCTTCTCTGGTTGGATAAACCAGTCATCAGGCGACGGACGGTAACTGGTCAGCTCTATTTATCTCGACAATAGGTGCCTGACTGAATACTGTCAGACAGCATTTTCGGTAGTCTATTTTACAAGAGGTCACCCATACCCGCCGTAAGAACTCCTTACTTTGGCGTTCGAGAGTGGCCTTCGTTGAAGTTCGCAAGTCCGTTCGCTTGACACTTTATCTCAGCGATCAGTGCCTAAAATACTGCCAGACTGCATTTCCAGCTGTTTTTTTTTCTCAAAAATTTCTGGGTGAGCCGCCCCCCCCCCCCCATTTGAAGCTCGTGCCTTTGCCCCCTTAACTTTGGGCTTTGCCCTAGCCTTGCCCCCCCCCCCCAACCACCTCTGGCTAGCGCCGCCACTGCTTGTTGTCACGAAAAATATTCAGTGCCAGTGTCCCCACCCAAAGACAGACCTCATGAGCAGATATATTATGGAACATCAAGGTATACAAGCACACAAAACACCGCTACTCCTTTTTAAAAATGACAATATTAAAGTAAAATTTAACAATTTATTTTCTTAGAAAAATATACGAGTCTATAAAATACACCAGAGATTTCTTTCTTTAAATACTTGTCAACATTTAGAACCACACTGAAAATATACAAACACAGAATATAGTTAGACGAGAGTATGATAATAAAACAATATACAAAATATACAAACACAGAATATGGTTAGACGAGAGGATAGCATGATAATAAAACAATATACAAAATATACAAACACGGAATATAGTTAGACGAGAGGATAGCATGATAATAAAACAATATACAAAATATACAAACACAGAATATAGTTAGACGAGAGGATAGCATGATAATAAAACAATATACAAAATATACAAACACGGAATATAGTTAGACGAGAGGATTGTATGATATTAAAACAATATACAAAATATACAAACACAGAATATAGTTAGACGAGAGGATTGTATGATATTAAAACAATATACAAAATATACAAACACGGAATATAGTTAGACGAGAGGATAGCATGATAATAAAACAATATACAAAATATACAAACACAGAATATAGTTGGCTCAGTGAGTAAGTAAGACGCTGGCTCGCTAGCCTTGAGGTTGCGTTGCTTCCCCTTGTCAGTGAGGGCCTGACAAGGACAGCTATCTAGTCGTTCGGATGGGGCGAAAAGCCGAGGTCCCTTGTACACATTGGCGTGCACGTAAACGTTCCCTTGTCAGTTTCAGTTTGATTTAAGATTTAGATTAGCAGCAAAACATAAAAATTAATAAATAATAAAAATTAATAAAAACAAATAAGAATTGCATAAATGGAAGATAATTTAATATAACTTACTTCCAGCTCCTAATGGGCCCATCATACCCATACCTCCCATCATACCCATACCACCCATCATACCAAATCTTCCGAATCCCCCTAATCCTCCTAATCCAAATCCACCAAATGGTCCCATACCGAATGGTCCCATACCGAAAGGACCCATACCAAATGGAGGGATGCCACCGAATGGGGGAAGCATGCCCATTGGTGGAATACCACCGAGGAATGGGGCTGGAACAATACCAGCTGATGCTACAGCCACCAAACAGACAACGGCAAGAACAGATTTCATCATTTTGATGGCTGAAAATAGATATAAAAATATTAATCATAAAAAAATATTGATAATACAAAGAAAGTTAAGAATCCCAAAGAAGAAACAGTCGGAGAAAACTGAATTTAAAGCAAAATATTTACTTGATATCAGCACTATCAAACAATGTGATTATAGTCAGAGGTCACTCCCGTTAAGAGGTCAGTCATGAAAATTTACTTGCGGTGCTGTTGAACACAGATTCTACTTTACTTACATTAGAGTTTAGATGATATGATATTGACTAGAAGTATATATCACCTTTATATATACTAGTAGATACAGTAAGTAAAGTCATTAATCAACTATAAACATATTATATTATATATTAACCCAGGTAATACTTACATCTTTTATATACACTAGTAGATATAGTCATTAATCAACTATAAATACATCATATTATATAATAAACCAGGTAATACTTACATCGTTTATACCTATCTAATATATCACCTGCAACAATTAAACATCAATGACAATCTTTTATACCTACTCACATCACAATTTTCTTTCATCAAAAATAAATATTTCTGCATAGAATACTAATTTAATTAGAAATATTGCAGACGCATTATGTAAGAGGCGGCAGTTCTTGGGATAATAGTTCAAAAATAGATAATGAACAATGAATATATTGAACATTTCATTCAGATTACTTTGTTATTAGCGACGTTATCAATATTGGTTTGAAGATGTCGCGTGTATTTTTTTATTTACTATCGTAGCAACGATCCTTGACGTTAAAGCCTATTTTGATTTCTCTAAATAAGTAAACATATTTGCAGATCGAAAGGCATGTTTTTAATCAATATTTTACGCGCACGTGGTGGCCCCGTTTTTCGTCCAACCCGAACGACTGCACAACATTTGCTTGTTAGCACCGCAGCCACTATACACATAACCAGTATAAACTATGCTTAAAGTTGCAATTTAATATTTTTAAGATATATTTTTAAAATTTATTAAAATAAAGCCTTAAAATAGATGGTATCTATAAAAGTCCTTCCTTGTTAAAGAATAATCCTATTAATCCTAAAATTCACTATTGCCAGTTGAGAAATTGGCAAAAATATCATGTTCAACTTCAAATTCAAAGGTTTGAAGATAGCTATTCCATGGTGGGGGGGGGGAATAGAAAAACAAGGGAGGGAATTGTGTTATTATTTCCGGGTCAAAGGATTTTTAAGTGGGAGAATTATACCTATGATCGTATAATAGTGAGTTGACAACCTATTGAGCAAAAGACATAGAAATAATTATGTTTTGACTTTCTTAGAAAATATGAAATTATCGCTTTAACATGTTTAACCTATTCTTCTCGAACTGGGACAATCTAATCGACCACCCAGTCCCCTTACTCACCCCGTTCAGAAAATTGCAATATTTTGACATATTATACAAGAGCATTTTATTCACTCAAAGTTATGTATGTAATGTTATTGACTACAGTTTTAGGGAATTCTAATATTATTTAGAAAAATAAAAGGAGTACAAATATTAGGTAACAGAACGGGGTAAAATATTAAATTTCAAAACATTTTTATCAAAATACAATGAATGGTAAAAAAACAAAACTGAAACAGTTATATGGGACAACAATAACTGGTTTATTTTACACAAACACGGCGAGCTTGATAACGACAAGAGGATACTTATCGAAACGTCGTGCTTGTGTAAAATAAACCAATCGCTAAATGCCACTAAAAGATGAAAAACAAACACAGCCGATCCTTACTTTTTGGGCAGAAAAGTAATAAATATGATGAAAACGCTTAAATGTTTAAAACTGTACATAAATACTTGGATATTACACAACGTTTCTGTTCTTTATCATATATTATTTAAACATACATAATTAAACATACATTATGCAAGAGCTAAATCTGCCTATTGCAGATCTTTCTTTAGGCCCGAAATGTTATCTAAATTATTAATTAGACATTAATTAACTAATCCAGACCATAATCAACTCTCGATGGCATCGCTAGCCTGCGATGTTTATTGGATTAGGTTCCGATTTGATTCATAATTAAATCAAAATATGGATAATCGAGACTATGTTTTTTTTATCCTACCGACTTTAGTATTGATGATCGAGGCTGGGCCTAATATTCAATCGCTAAAATCTCGGTTCAGAGTGGATCAATTTAACTGAAATTTTCAGCAAATTCCCTTTACATTATCTAGTATTTAACTATTGTAGTGAGAATTTTCAGCTCTTTATCTAATCTCCCATAATGTATCTTTAGTATTTATTATTTAAACGAAGCTTTAAATGTCATAATTACTGAACGGTTACAGTTTTTCCTACTACCTCGTATCGATTTAAAGTTCCATTAAAGTTAATATGATGAGGAAGACAAATCAGAAAAATGTTTGTTGGTGTGGTGTCGATAGCCCCAATCCCCCTTTATTTATTTTTCTTGTTTTCATTGTTTGAGCTTTTAAATGGACATTCGTACGTACCTGAATAAAAGCAATCAAAGCATCAACTGAACATACTGTAATAGACCTTCTAAAAATAAAATAAGAAAACAGAAACAACTCGATGTTAACAAATAAACAAAGATGTAATCCTTAAATAAAATATGAATTTTAGTAATCCATCCATGAGCATGTCCTTTTAAGTAAACCAAAATTATCATCTAAATTGTACATAATATGATTTATACTGTATATTTGTGTTATATAATGACTGCCAGTTGTAAATCTGTTAAAGATCCGTTTTAAGGAATCGATTTTACATAAGCTGATAAAGCTTGTTATCGTATCCTATATTTATTATATAAATTTTGTAAATTTATATGAATAAAATATTATTTAAATAAACAATGGATGGTAATTGTGAAAATGAATCTAAACCTTTTACATTAACACTAGTTGTTACAATGTTCTAACTAAGACTGATGTATCAATCTATCATATAAATAACAAATAAAATTGTAAAAATTAAAGGATTGAATTTCTGGAAACAAAATAGGGTTAAAATCTATATTTTTGAAACATTTAAATATTAGACAATGAATGGCGGCTTTCAAAATATATCCAAATTGGCGTCAAATTGCTTGTTGAAAAAATCTAACTAAATATAAGATCATTTAATTTATCCAAGCTATGTATACATGTTTTATATTATTTGGAGAAATTAAAGGAATAAATTTCAGGTCACAGAATGGGGCTATACTATTTAATTTCAAAGCAATTGATTTCAAATCAATTAATTTCAAAACATTCAATTTCAAAATATTTAAATTCAAAACATTTCATTTCAAAAACATTTCATTTCAAAAACATTTCAAAACGATTCATTTTAAAACATTTAAATAAAAACAATAATACAATGCATGGAAACTTTCATAACGAATCCAAACCATTTACGTCAAATTGCTTGTTCAAAAATTCTAACTAACGTTGATATATGGGTCTATTAAATAAATAAATAAATAAATAAATAACAAATGGCATTTGTAAAAGAAATCAGAGATTGGACAGAATGTAAAGTACAAGATGTCAGTCAGTCAAATAATGATTTAACATTATAACATAAGATTATACTCGTATACCACAGTACGCTAATGATTGATGATTTCAAGTTATTATAAATACTGACTTTATTCTACTGATAGTCAAAACATCTTCTGTCTTTCTACAGTAACACATCTTCTTACATTAAACAAAGGTAAGTTACTTTAGTCTTATTTCTAAAATTTGAGTCACTATTTATTGTTTTTTTGTAACATGAGCTAAGATAAATTCTCTAAAATTTGTATACACTGATAAAGTTAAGAGCATGCTTTTATTAGAAACTTCGCCTTAATTAATTAGTAGCTGTTTTCTATAAGTATGTGTTTTATCACTCTATGCAGTGGTTACTAAATACTGCCTCTAAATAGACCGGGAGCCCAGGGGGTCAACCTAGCTGAAAAGTGTACCAATTTTCTCCTATATGGTATCAATGTATGTATATCTGGTATCATCAGAATGTAAGTCTGCCGGGTTTCTGGTGGTGGGTGTGGTATTCCACGCCCTAAATGCCATGAGCCCCAACTAGGCTAGATTAGCTCAAAAGTGTACCAAATGAAAATCGTACAGCAGTGTACCGTACATCTTCAGGTATTACAAAACCACTCTGACAGACATTTGTAGTGGTGGGGTACCCCTGACAGCTATGTAATTGCCAGACATTTGTAGTGGTGGAGTGTCCCTGACAAGAGTTATCTAATATTTAGACCAAAACAAGGTTAGATTAGCTCAAATCTGTACCACCTAAAACAGCTTTGGAGTTGTTCAGTACAACCACAGGAGTCATGAATGATCACTGCCAGACAGTTTGTGCGGTGGGTTACCCCTAAAGACACGCCCCAAAATGCCACGCCCCCAACTAGGCTAACTTCGCAAGCACTGTTCCCGTGTTTTAAAAAAATAAATTTTTAGCCACGATGCGTAGAATACTAATACCTAGCACGTATGGAAGAGGCGATAAAGTGCGGTTGCAAGAAATTGATTTTTGGGAAAAAAACGTTTTATGGGGCTAAAAATGCGTTTTTGAAAAAAAAATTGTTCCTGCAACCGCAGTTTAACGCCTCTTCAATACGTGCTAGGTATTAGTAATCTACGCATCCTGGCACAATTTTTAAATTTTTGGACCACGGGAACAGTGCCGGCTAATCCATCCTATTTGGAGGGCGTGGCATTTTGGGCGTGTCTATTAGGGGTAACCCACCGCACAAACTGTCTGGCAGTGGTCATTCATGATTCCTCTCGTGGTACTGAACAACTCCAAAGCTGTTTTAGGTGGTACAGATTTGTGCTAATCTAGCCTAGCTTTGGTCTAAATATTAGATAACTCTTGTCAGGGATACTCAATCACTACAAATGTCTGGCAATTACTATAGATCTGTCTGGTTACCCCACCACTAGAAATGTCTGTCAGAGTGTTTTTGTAATACCTGAAGATGTACGGTACCTTGCTGTGCGATTTTCAAGTGGTACACTTTTGAGCTAATCAATAGACTAGTTGGGGGGCAAGGCATTTTGGGCGTGGAATACCACACCCACCACCAGAAACCCGGCAGACTTACATTCCGATGATACCAGATATACATACATTGATACCATATAGGAGACAATTGGTACACTTTTCAGCTAGGTTAACCCCCTGGGCTCCCGCTCTATAAAACAATACGTATATTTTTTTTATATTTCCTATTGTTTAAAGAGTACATGTATATAGATTTGTGGTATTTTTTGTAACATTAGCTAATGTGGGTTTACACTGCTAAAGACCCCTGCCCGAAAGCGAACTAATGAAATAAAATTGAACCATATGTTAGTACCGAAATGTCCAAGTTTGTGTAGGGTGGACGTTACCGCCCCCCTCTCCCCCTCTCTCTCCATCTCTCTCTCTCTCTCTCTTAAACATGTCAATTTCCATTCTATCTTGTATATTTTCAGCCATCAAAATGATGAAATCTATTCTTGCTGTTGTCTGTTTGGTTGCTGTAGCATCAGCTGGCATTGTTCCAGCACCATTCCTCGGTGGTATTCCACCAATGGGTATGCTTCCTCCATTCGGTGGCATCCCTCCATTTGGTATGGGTCCTTTCGGTATGGGACCATTCGGTATGGGACCATTTGGTGGATTTGGATTAGGAGGATTAGGAGGATTCGGTAGATTTGGTATGATGGGAGGTATGGGTATGATGGGAGGTATGGGTATGATGGGCCCATTAGGAGCTGGAAGTAAGTTATATTAAGTTATCTTTCATTTATAGAAAGTTAAAGATTTTGATCCCTTTTGTTTTTAATTTCCATATTAAATGCCCCAACCGTTTATCTAGTATTGTACGTAAACTACGTAAAATTTACAACCAGGTCTCCTGGGGGTCATTTTGAGATTAGGCTGTCCATTTTAAAACATCATTTCTGTATCAATGGGAAGCTGTCAGTTAATAAATACCCATATCTAGCATTTGCTTCAAAACCATCTATGGCTATAAGTGGGCTGTATCCTGTTTCCAGATCAGCCTTATAGCAGAGTAACCGCCCTTTGCTACTTATCCCAATTTTACTGTGATTTTTACATATTTGAATTCTTTTTAAATTATTTTATTTTATTTTTTTCAGTGTGGTTTTAAATTCAAGGAAATATTTATATTAAAATCCCGGTGTACATATTACAGATATATTTTTTAAAAAATAAATTATTTTGTGTAACAATTGTTTTTGGTTCTTTTGTGGGTTTGGGGTGTTCAAGATTCTGAAAAAACAATTTTCACCGGGCAGATAGTACGAAATCTATGTGACTTTTATGAGCTAAGACTGTGGTTCCGTGTTAGAAACAAGAAATGAAACGAAATGGGGTTCAACGGCCTTCTTTGCTGCGCCAATTACGGGGCTATTGTCAAGAAATGAAACGAAATGGGGTTCAACGTCCTTCTTTGTAGCGCAAATTACGGGGCTATTGACGAGTCCGGCAGTGTGCCTTGAGAGAAATTTAGCCGATCGGTCTACACTTATATCGAATTCTAACTGTCATCAATCTGATTAAAACACAGATCCTATTTCGTTTCGTTTTTTATAGTTCAAAATTTCGTTTTACTTGTCTCTACTACATGTACATTAGGATCTGGAGAAGTTGTTATAATATGCTCTTCAAAAAAAGTAGGGGATATTGAAATGCAAATACCTATGCAGGTTGTGATAATATGATAAATAATAATGAACACTTGACATGCTTTGAGAGTATGTTCACAGATGAAGAACTTATCGCCCCAACGGAACCACTGAGCTGCACATGGGACATGCAATAGTGCGATACGCGTGGGAGAGGTTAATGTTCAAATTTGATACTTCAGGGAAGGGTTGATGAAAACTGCCGCTTGCTGGTTTATCCTATCCATGTTTGCTTTCCTATCGGTTCTTGCATAAGGTTTACTGTTTAGCGTATCTTTGCTTTAGTGTGTTACGTTTAATTTGATCGGGAGACCTGTTCGTCGACGGCAACGTCAACCGACAACACTGCAAGAAATGGCCGTGACACTGATAGAGGAGTGGGTTAGATTGCCCCAAATCGCGATTGGACAGTTGATTAGGAGCATGCCACGACGAATTGCTGAATGTCTGAGGATTGATGCAGCAATTACTCATTATTAAGACACAAATCAAAAACGTTCATTTTCACTTTTGACAGTGTACCTCTTTGCGAGTAAAATGGGGCCGTCCGATAAAACGCCCATATGAACTGTTTATGTTCATGTGTAGGCAATTGGCCTGTTATAAACATACACTGGTTACCTCTAATAAAAACAGAGGTGCATTTCCGCAGTTTTGTATTGTTTCTGAATATCCCCTACTTTTTTTGAAGAGTATATTACCCGCGTTTTGGATGACATGAGGGATTAGCTAATGAAACGGTCTGATACGGCGAGTTTTTGGCGTCAGGTGAACGGAACTGTAGGTAATTAACCCACTAGAAACATCAACGTTGATTGGCCAATCAAATGTCTGACGTCATAGTGTCAAAAGCCGCTAGTATGACCTCTGACGTGACCTTCCACTACAACTGGTCAGATCTTCATGTAGTGTAGACCATCGAAAGTATAACAAAACAAAACGAAATATAGATCTATATTGTAATCAGATGGAACCATCATGGATTCTTCTACATGTATGTCAACTTGTGAACGGTACCTCGGGATTATGTCTCATCTGAACACTTTTTAACCAGGCCATCCATCTTGTACTACATGGGGAAATCACGATGGAGAATCGGGAGGAATTAACTTTCTCGGCCAACACCGGGAGCGAACTCGAGACCACCTGGTTAGCGAACCAACGCCTTACTCAGTGAGCCACCGTTTTATACAGGAATGTAACTGACCACCACACACACACAAACCTCCTGAATAGAGGTCATCGAAATTGATTATTTCAAGCACAACCAACTTGTAATGAAATACAATAAAATGAAGTTTAACGTCCTACTGTTCTGCTCCGAAGTGGGCTGATCAAGATGGACATAACCCATACAATGTATGAGGGAAATTCTGCCCTGACAGCGGCGCTACGACTTACTATATCGAATTCCAACTGTCAAGGGTTATTTTACGCGCATGCTACTGTGTACATGGGACTTCATTAATTAACTATAAAGACATCATATCATATAATATATAATAACCTTTGTAATACGTACATCTTTATATATACTGGTAGATAAAGTCATTAATCAACTATAAACACATCATATTATATACTAAACCAGGTAATACTTACATCTTTTATACCTATCTAATATATCACCTGCAACAATTAAACATCATTGACAATCTTTTATACCTATCATATAATAATCTAGGTAAGGCTGCACGTTGTTAGTTTTTATAAATAAGTAACAATATTACTACATTAACAAAGTGTTTGAATTTTGTTATTCCATTGGCGAGCCAGTGTGGGTAAGACGCTGGCTCACTAGCCTGGAGGTCGGGTGTTCGATCCCTGCATTGGCCGAGAAAGTTCATCCAGATTTTCCGGCGTGGTTCTCCCTTGTCAGTGATGCAGGACGGAGGGCCTGACAAGGACAGCTGTCTAGTCGTTCGGATGGGACAAAAATCCGAGGTCCCGTGTACACATTTGCGTGCACGTAAAAGATCTCTTGACAGTTGAAATTCGATATAAGAGTAGGCCGTAGTGCCGCTGTCCGGGCAAAATTTCCCTCATAGCACACTGTATGGCGTATGTCCGTCTTCATTAGCCCAGTTCGGAGCAGAACAGTAGGACGTTAAACCCCATTGCATTTCATTTTCATTATGTTATTTCATTGTGATGTGAGTTGGTATAATTGAATTAGTATATGATTACTTAAGAGCATGAAATGTGTTATTCCACACAGAAATATTTCGATTCCCCGCTTGTACGTGACAAGGAGTAGAGTCGCCTGTCTAGCCTCGTGGGTTATCTCCGTGTCCTTTGTTATCTCCAATTGCTAAAGACCCCTGCGCGTAAGCGAATTATTGAAATAAAATTGAACCATGTGCTAGTCCCCAAATGACCTAGTTTGGGTCGAGTGACCTATTACTCCAGAATGACGCTAGAGACTATGTATCTTTCAGAAATCTTGGAGCTCGGGTGGGAGGTTGGCAACCCTCGCAGAGTTGCTTTCGGGCCCTGTCGCAGGCCCTAACGGAACGATCATATACGCTACACTGTAATGCAATGGGGGATATTTTACCCTGACAGCGGCTCTACGACCTAATCTTACATTGATTGTCATCTAATATTTAACGTGCTGTGAATGGAATATACACGGGATCTTCTCCTGATACAGTACTATTAGTGTTATTAACCCCCCCCCCCCCACAACTAACCTCCTTGTAAAATTATAGTACTATTATTGTTATTAACCCCCCACCCACACACACACACACCCACCCCGCTCTAACCTCCTTGTAAAATACTCTGTCGTGTAAATATCAGCATATGTTTGGCGCAATATAGCCCGGTTGGAGCTGACGTGCCATTAAACCATATTTCATTCATTCATTGTAAAATACTCCCGAAACCTTAATGAAATTAAAGACAATATATCTCACTACTCTCACAACCCGGATTCTATAATGGTATTCATAATGTAGAAACTAAGATACCAGGCCCTTGGTTCACAAAACATTCTCAGACTTAAGTTACGAATTTACTCAAAATTGTTCACCTTATTTTAACTCAAATATGGCCCTTTATCAAACTTTTGTTGTTTTAATGTATCAAATACATCAATAAGAAACTATGTGGAAAGTTTTGTGTATCTTGATCAAAAATATTGCTCTTAAACAGTGATTGAAACTCGAGTAAATCTTAACTTAAGTCTGAGAATGCTTTGTGAACTTGGGACCATAACCGTTTCTGAAACGTAAAGAGACACAAAATCAGACTAAACTCCCCCCCACACACACAAACGCCTCATATAGAACATAGACCAAAAGACATGCTTTTAAAATCAGTCTTTTACATGCACTCCAACGTGTACACGGTGGGTCGTGTTTTTGTCCCCCCCCCCCCCCGAACAACTACGCAAAGTTTACTTTTCAGCACTATGCCTAACTTGTATGAGCTATGGTTGTAAATTTAGGCTTCACCCTATTCTTCATGACACGGGAGAGTCTACTAATCGAAAGTTCGGCACCCCCACTCCCACCCCACCCCATAGTCCGACTCATCCCATTCAGAATATTGCATTTTTTTTCAACAAATATAAGACCATTTAATTTATCCAAGCTATGTATACATGTTTTATATTATCTGGAAAAATTAAAGGAATAAATTTCAGGTAACAGAATCGGGCTATAATATTTAATTTCAAAGCAATTGATTTCAAAAGAATTAATTTCAAGACATTCAATTTAAAAATATTTGAATTCAAAACATTTCATTTCATTTCAAAAACATTTCAAAACATTCAATTTCAAAACATTCAATTTCAAAATATTTAAATTCAAAATATTTAAATTGAAAATATTTAAATTGAAAATATTTAAATTCAAAAACATTTCATTTCAAAAACATTTTATTTCAAAAACATTTCATTTCAAAAACATTTCATTTCAAAAACATTTCATTTCAAAAACATTTCAAAACGATTAATTTCAAAACGATTAATTTCAAAACATTTAATTTCAAAATATTTAAATTCAAAACATTTAATTTCAAAATATTTAAATTCAAAACATTTCATTTCATTTAAAAAAATTTCAAAACGATCCATTTTAAAACATTTAAATAAAAACAATAATACAATGCATGGAAACTTTCATAACGAATCCAAACCATTAACGTTAAATTCTTTGTTCAAAAATTCTAACTAACGTTGATATATGGGTCTAGTAAATAAATAAATAAATAACAAATGGCATTCGTAAAAGAAATCAGAGATTAGACAGAAAGTAATGTACAAGATGTCTGTCAGTCAAATAATGATATAACATTATAACATAAGATTATACTCGTATACCACAGTACGCTAGTATATACAATGATTGATGATTTCAAGTTATTATAAATACTGACTTTATCCTACTGATAGTCAAAACATCTTCTGTCTTTCTACAGTAACACATCTTCTTACATTAAACAAAGGTAAGTTACTTTAGTCTTATTTTGTCTCTGACTTTGGATATGCTGGTAAAATCACAAATACCATTCATATGAAATTCCATCGCTTGTTGGCTATACAGAAACGAAATGGGGTTTAACGTCCTACTGTTCTGCTCCGTCTGAACTAATGAAGACGGGCTTAACCCGTGCAGTGAATTATGAGTGAAATTTTGCCTGAACAGCGGCGTTTTTGTAACATGAGCTAAGATAATTTCTCTAACATTTGTATACACTGATGAAGTCGAGAGAATGTTTTTATTAGAAACTTCGCCTTTATTAATTCGTAACTGTTTTCTATAAGTATGTGTTTTATTGTATCATTCTATCCAGTTACTAAATAATGCCTCTAAAAGAATACGTATATTTTTTTATATTTACCAATATGGTAGTATTTATTGTTAAATTAGTCGTTCGGATGGGACGAAAAATATTTAAAGTATTTTGAATAATTGCAATATTGTGAAAGTCGAATCTCTAGAAAGAGCACCAGTCCAAAATTGATTCAGTTTAATATTTACAAAGATATGATCAATTCAAATTTTCACAACATTTGCATCCTTTCAGAATATATATTTTATAAAGCCAGTGCCACCGATTAGTATTGGGTAAAATAAGATTTTTTTCTATCGTTTATTTTTCAGCTATCAAAATGATGAAATCTGTTCTTGCCGTTGTCTGTTTGGTAGCTGTAGCATCAGCTGGTATTGTTCCAGCACCATTCCTCGGTGGTATTCCACCTATGGGTATGCTTCCCCCATTCGGTGGCATCCCTCCCTTTGGTATGGGTCCTTTCGGTATGGGACCATTCGGTATGGGACCATTTGGTGGATTTGGATTAGGAGGATTCGGTAGATTTGGTATGATGGGAGGTATGGGTATGATGGGAGGAATGGGTATGATGGGCCCATTAGGAGCTGGAAGTAAGTTATATTAAATTATCTTTTATTTATAGAAAGTTAAATATTTTGATCCATTTTGTTTTTAAATTCCATATTAAATGCCCCAACCATTTATCTAGTATTGTACGCAAAATACATAAAATTTACAACCAGGTCTCCTGGAGGTCATTTTAAGATTAGGCTGTCAATTTTAAGACACCCTTTCTGTATCAATGGGAAGCTGACAGTTAATAAATACCCATTACTAGCATTTGCTTCAAAATCATCTATGACTATAAGTGGGCTGTATCCTGTTTCCAGGTCAGCCTAAGAGCAGAGTAAATGCCCTTTGCTACTTATCCCAATTTTACTGTGATAATGCAATTTGAATTCTTTTTAAATTATTTTATTTTATTTTTTTCAGTGTGGTTTTAAATTCAAGGAAATATTTATATTAAAATCCCGGTGTACATATTACAGATATATTTTTAGAAAAAAAAATTATTTTGTGTAACAATTGTTTTTAGTTATTTTGTGGGGTTGGGGGTGTTCAAGATTCTGACAAAGCAATTTTCACCGGGCAGATAGTACGAAATCTATTTGGTTTTTAGAAGCAAAAATTGTGGTTACGTGTTAGAGACAAGAAATGAAAGAAATGGGGTTCAACGTCCTTCTTTTCTGCGCCAATCACGGGGCTATTGACAAGAAATGAAACGAAATGGGGTTCAACGTCCTTCTTTGCTGCGCTAATTACGCGGCTAATGACGAGTCCGGCAGTGTGCCTTGAGAGATATTTAGCCCATCGGTCTACACTTATTTCGATTCTAACTGTCATCAATTTGATTAAAACACAGATCCTATTTCGTTTTGTATTTATAGTTCAAAATGTCGTTTTACTTGTCTTTACTACACTAGGATCTGGAAGAGTTGTTATATTACCCGCGTTTTGGATGATGTGAGGGATTAGCCAATGAAACGGTCTGATACGGCGAGTTTTTGGCGTTAGGTGAACGGAACTGTGGGTAACCCACTAGAAACATCAACGCTGATTGGCCAATTAAATGTCTGACGCCATAGGGTCAAAAGCCGCTAGTATGACCTCTGGCTACAACTGGTCAGATCTTCATGTAGTGTAAGCCATTGAAAGTATAAAAAAAACGAAATGAAATATAGATCTGTGTTTTAATCTGATTGACATTATTTCAGAAATATCCCAAAACGTTCTAGAATTATTCGTAAACTATTCGTTTAGGTTTTTTTTCCAAATTACTTAGACAAACATACACACTGAGCTTTCATAAGAGAGAATTTTAACACGCCTACCTAGCAACCATCATTATGAAGTCGTTTGGTTTACTGCTCTAACAAAAATGTCACTTTACATTACAATGATAAACATTTTCTTTAGAAACCCCATATTCACATATAAATAACAGCTTACGCAATAACGAGGCAGGTTTCAAGAATGTTCTTTAGGTTTAGGGTTTTTTTTCCAAATTACTTAGACTTTTTGGGCGCTGGCGACGTCACGTTCTCCCACTGTATACCAGTATACATGTACTTTGACCTTTTGTGTCTGGGTCAAAGTGATGAACCCAGATTTCATATTGAGTAACACCCTGACCCAAGAAAGTCAGTAGATATCCAATAGTTCCCGAGAAGCTGTTGACTAACCATGACTCTTTGCCGTTTTTGTTCTTCGGTCAGCATTCTGGGCACACAACGGGCAGACACCTCGTTCATTTGAAAATATTCTTGGATTCGCTCCCCCGATGCTTTTGCTGATGTCATGTGCAGTAGCCAACTGTCTAACAGTTACTCGCGTGTCCTGCATTATTGTGTCGAGAAAATATCATTTTTAACCTTAAAGATGCACTATGCAAGATTTAGATATAATAGTTCAAAAAAAAAATAATGAAAAATGAATATATTGAAAATTCCATTCAAATTACTTTATTCTGTGCGAAGGTATGAGTGTTGGAAGATGTAGCGTAGATTGTTTATTATCGTAGAATCGCGGGCGTCATAATCCATTTCAATCTCTGACATCCGATGTCCTAAAGATTTGAATGCCTAAATAATAATTTATATAAAATGAAATGAAATGAAATGTGGTTTAACGTCCTACTGTTCTGTTCCTAAACCCCATTTTATTTCATTTCATTTCTTTTTATATTGATATTTTGTCGTTTTTGAATTACCTATTACTAATTACTTTGTCTTTTAGAATATGTTTTCTATGTTCAATATAAATGGCGGCCGAAGCCATCGAATTTGGGCTCCGGGCGAACTGGGCCTGAGTCACGTGTAAATAACATTTCGTCACCGGTCTCCACCTACACATATGTGCTATCAAATTAAACAGCATGTCCCTTGAATGTTTTAGGCTATCGAATTTGGGTACCGGGCGAATCTGCCCCCCGGACGAATTGAGCCCCAAGCCCGGAAGCGAGTTTGGGCCCAGACGAAGCCGGGTATCTGCTAGTATTGGATTCTATATATTCACCGCAATATTGATTGAAAAAGACAAATATTGAATTCTAATTCGAGAGAGAGAGAGAGAGAGAAAGAGAGAGAGAGAAAGAGAGAGAGGGGGGTTAAACGTCCACTAGGTCATTTGGGGACTAAAATATGGTTTAATTTTATTTCAATAGTTCGCATGCGCGAGGTTGGATAGGCAAACCTACTCCTTGATACGTACAACCGGGGATTCGAAACCCCGCCAGTTTACTCAATGACAGGCATGATGATACAGCGCGCACCTGCTTTTTTTTTGCTTTTTTTTTCTCTTGTAAATATGTTTATTCATGAACTATATAATCATAATACACTGTACATACATTTTAATCATGGAATAGCACAAAAAATTATTAGTTAATTAAAAACATTATTTTTTGTTTATTTTATTTTATTTATTCATTTTTAAAAACAAGAAAAAAGAAAATACAAGAAATAAATTCCTGAATCAAAATATAGAACCATTGACACATTAACACATTGATGAAATAATAAATCTGTAAATCAGTGGATCAATTACGGAAGCCCATTAGGGTCAATCAAATGAAAAAAAAAATCTGACTATCTTGTAATTACAAGATAGCTATCTTGTAGTTACAAGATAGCTTACAAAATAACTATCTTGTAATTACAAGATAGCTATCGTTATTATAAGAAAGGCCAAAATCACCATTATTCACCAACATGGACGAGGAATTAGAGCAATTCTTGTATAATAGGGGACTCACTCAACGAGAAATGGAGATAATGTTGGAGGAAAAGGTAGGGATTTAATGCGTATTTTCAAGTATTTGTCTAGTATTGGTATTTGTCGTTTCATTTTATCGGGGGGTGTGGAGCAGTTGACGGAGTGGGAGTTACACCATTACAATCGAACAAGAGGGAGACCAGATAACGGAGTGAGGCTCGAAAAGGGCAGAAAATAACATAAATCTGTCAAGTCGCATTTCCCCTGTCCCCACTCCCAATCAGATCTCGAGACTGGTTTGCTTCACCAGTTCTACATAAATACTTCGCGAGTTTCCTTAAAGGGTCCATGGCTCTTTTTTTTTATTGGAACCTTAAAATAGACTAAAATGATACTAGAAGCACATATTTTAATATTAATGTAATAGAATGTATATGAAGTGATTTATATTGCAATTCTTATTGCAATTTATAATCAGTTATGTTAGTTGAAATACTTGAACTGTCCAAATTGAATGGCAGTCGTTTCCGGCTGCTCAGGCCACACTACAAGTTTATTTTTAAATGATTATATTAGTTTCTCGTTTTTGAACCACCCATTACTAATTACTTCCACATTTTCTTGTAGGATATTTTTGTCTTTGTTCGATGCAAATCGCACCCGAAACCTTAGTGTACACGACTCTTGTACAGATTTCAAAATTTTTATTGTGTTTTAAATAGTGGATTAGGATGCTATAGTTTCACAGCAAGATAACAACATCAATATTAATTGAAATGTAATGAAATGAAATGAAATGGGGTTTAACGTCCTACTGTTCTGCTCCTAACCTGGGCTAATGAAGACGGGCATACGCCATACAGTGTGCTATGAGGGAAATTTTGCCCGGGCAGCGGCACTACGGCCTACTCTTATATCGAATTCCAACTGCCAAGGGATCTTTTACGTGCACGCCAATGTGTACACGGGACCTCGGTTTTTCGTCCCATCCGAACGACTAGACAGCTTTCCTTGTCAGCCCCTCCGTCCTGCATCACTGACAAGGGAGAACCACGCCGGAAAATCTGGATGAACTTTCTCGGCCAATGCAGGGATCGAATAATAGAAATGTACCAATATTGAATTCTAATTCGTGATTTTATTTTAGAATATTATGGAAAATATTGAGTAACAGGTTTAGCTCCTTCAAATGGTCTAGGCTTTAGGGAAATTCTGCACAAATTATCCTTATTAATTTCGTGAGTGTTAATATAGAGAAAAGCGTAATGAGGCAGCTTTTTCCTTTGGTCTTCTCGTGCACGGCGGTGTCGCGATATGATTAAATAGGCATATTTTTAATTATTGCATACTTTATGGTCCATCCAAAATCTTTATCTTCTAACATTGTTTTTATAGATTAACAGAGAAGCCATAGAAGCAGCTGATGATAGTACACTTGCTAGATTTATTTCAATACAAGGCGATAGAATAGCGGTAAAGCAATTTTGTTCTTCAAAGCCTAAAACAGACAAAAAGCAGAAACTTCTGGACGCTTTAAAACAAAGACTTTGCAATCAAAGTGAAAGCAGATCGACTTCTAAAATGCCAAAAAACGATGTAAGTGTCCGTTTGAGTGGAAATACCCACGCTTCTAAAAAATCCCGGAAAATAGAAATAGGGTGGTTAAATTACCATAAAGAGGATGATGTTTTCAAACAAGTACGGGAACTGTCAGGTGGCGGGACTGCAACAAAATCTGAAATCATTGAAAAGGCCAATCAGCTTTTTTTTTGTTGATGGCAAATCAAAACTTGGCAGAATTGAAGATTTTGAGATAGGCCTGAAAGATTTCTCTGAAGAGGAAGTTAATACCGAAGATACAGTTATTAAACTTTATGAACAAACTGGTAGGAATTTTACGTTTTCACATGACAACAAAGGCTGAAGAGGGTAGTCAAACTGGAATAGGGACAACATCGCCTGAACCTACGTCTAAAAAGAGACGCGAGAGAACTTCATTCAAATTTCCTGTGATAGCGGATGATGATGTATCCACTAAGACACAAATAACTACCAGTAGCCCAGTATCACCAACAGTAAATGCATCTAGTTCAACAAGTACTACAAGTTCTCTGCCAGATGTTATTGATGAATTAGACTTTTTCGAGTCTCCTTTCCATTGGGATGGAGCATTTAGGATTGAAAATATTCCAACAGAGGGTATGACAGCAAGCACCTCTATCACTTGTTCACAAGAGGAACCTATCCCAATATATTATCAAGATGAAGATGTTTCTTTTGAGTTCCAGTCATCACTCCCAACAGCAGCTGGTTCACAACTGCCACCAACATTAGACTTTTTAAGTGATGACGATTTGGCCCAACCCGAAGACCGTTCCACGCCGGAACCACCAAATTCACTTGAAATGACCATACATAGGGGTTCCACTTCGCTTTTTGAGATAATTTCTTATTTTAAGGATCCAGAAAGAGCCACCAAACGTATCACTGTGAGTAGAGTGCTGCCGAATGGTCAAAAGGAAATGGCAATGGACACTGGTGGGGTGATAAGAGACATGCTAAGTGAATTCTGGGAGCATTTCTATGATATGTGTACAGTGGGGCGCGAGGCAAAGGTCCCTTCCCTTCGACATGACATGGGGACGATAGAATGGCAGGCAGTTGGGCGTTTATTGCTGTGTGGCTTTAACACAACAGGATACTGGCCTGTCAAACTTTTAAGAGCATTTATTCTTTCCATTATTTACAAACAAGAAGTAGAAAGTTCTACTTTGATGGATGATTTCTGGCATTTCATAGCTGAACCAGACAAAGATGTTTTTCAACAGGCCTGTGAAAACTTTCAGTTAGTGGACATAGATGATTTGCTAGAAAATTTAGATTCGTATGATTGTAGAAATCGCCCAACAGCAGAAACCATCATACCTATACTCCTTGAAATTGCGCATACTCTTCTTGTACAAAAGCGGGCTTTGGTAGGTAACTGCATGAAAGAAGAATTACTGAAAGCAAAAGTTGACCGTAATAAAATAGACGAAATATACGGGACTATTACGCCTACAGCTAAAAAAAGTCATAGGAATACTCCGATTTCCTGAAACCATGAATGCCTTTGAGAATGACGTTGCTAAGCATCTCAAAAGATATATAAAAACCATAGATATCGGAAAACTAGGCCAGTTCATGAGATTCTGCACAGGGTCTGATCTCATGACAGTTAAAGAAATAACAGTTGAGTTCACAGCTTTAACAGGGTTAGAAAGGCGACCTACCGCCCACACATGTGGTTGCGTGCTTCAACTGCCAAGAGCATATGAAATTTTTATGGATTTCCGATATGAATTTGACAGCTTACTCAGCCATAATATTTGGATCATGGATATAATATAATATTGTTGATAAATGATGACATATCTTACAAACAACTTTTAATTACACACAGTATTATATTGTAGTAGTTATTTGATTCGTGTACACAGGCACACATAAAGTAGTGTGAAGTATAATTTTTTGTTTTATTCAACAGAACTGTTTAGGGTTATCAATATAAGAGGACTTTATTAACTATTTAAATTTTACATGCATACAGCAAATGAAAAGGTTGCATATTTTGATTTATGTTAGTTACTCATTTCGTACTTAGAATTTCTTAATATAATAAAGTGCTGATTTAAATTCTTCACATGGTCTAAATAGCCAAGAGGTGGCATCGTCTAATCTAGCTGTCATGATTTCAAATCCAGACTGGTCAGTTTACTCTTCATGCATAAGTTACATGCTGTTTTTGCCTCATATAGAATTTTGGAGGGAAGGGGTGGGACATATTCCTGAAGCATTGGCCCGAGAAATCCCTCTCTGGCCATTGCTGGATTGTCTTCTGATACTTGAGCTTTTGGGGGAGTGTGACTATTCTTCCCGTTCAATCAAATCTATTCCAAGTACAGCAACATGACAACCCATCGTTTAATCTGGGGTCTTCCCTAAAACTTTGAACAGTGATTTAAGCTATTAAAAACGGCGGAAGTATTGTTCGTCTCCAAACAGAATTTTTTACATTGTATCCATTTTGATATTTGGTCCAGTTAGCTATTGTTACTTAGTTCTGATTTCCCACGAACATGTGGGAACACCTAGCATTCCCGGCAAATGAATGTAACAAAAGATTCATTCTTTTATGTCTACTCTCAATATCATTATTAAAACAAATAAAACTAGCACTTATATTTGTTGGGATGAGTTGTCTTATATCTCGATTCATGTTTTAAAGTTGGGATGAGTTGTCTCGTATTGGGATGAGTTGTCTCGTATTGGCATGAGTTTGCTTGGGATGAGTTGTCTTTGGGATGAGTTATCTGTATACCTTAATATGGTTCTCAGATTTGTTACTGTGTACAGACTGTACAAAACACATTTATACACTTGCTATTACGTTATTTTGCTCACAAAAAAATCGGGTGTGTAATCATCAGAAACAGATGTAAACTTCAAATGATCATAGGTATTTGAATAATTGCTTGGTGTGGTTCTAGACTCACATAATGCCATCAAACTGGCCATTTGGTTCAATGTGAAACTTGGTGATGCATGTAATTTGTGTTTCAAAATAATACTATCTGACCAAATAAAATACTTTCCCCTCTTGCAATCCCATGTAGCCATCCATACATATGAGTCTCAGAATAATATCTATTGTTAAATTATGCTCTTTTCATTCCTCCCCCCCCCCCCCTCCGCACGCTCTCCCTCCCACCCACGACTCAGTGAGTTATTTTACTTTTATCAGACTTGTACATCCTCGGAGAAGTACATCTATTTAGTAATAATAAAGGGTAAGACTTTTAATTACCTGGCAAAAACGTAGCAAGGTTTGATATGGTTCTCGGATATGTTACTGTGTACAGACTGTACAAAACACGTTTATACACTTGCTATTACAGCACTGGCCAAATTAATAGCAATTGTTTCTAAAAACGTCGCAGAATTAACTCACTAAAATTGAAGTATGAATAAAATCATACACCGTGAATATGTTGAACTGAATATTCTTACACATAACCATATTGATATCTACTTCACATTGCATGGTTGGTCGACGCAACGCCGTGTATATAGATGAAGTTGCGACAACTGTGAAGCCAGGAATTTCATATGACGTCATGAAAACTTATTATCTATTTATATGCCCTATTATATTGTTGGATGTCATAGATTTCAGCGAATAAGTGTCTATAGGACATAAAACATACATTTTTTAAACGAAAAGTATAGCTGAACATACTATTATTAGTATTATACAACAAGAAGCGCACATTATTGTTATATAGCCTTATTCTATAAGAAAAACCAAAATAAAAGATACACTAGAAAAAAGTACTATTAAACATATTTAACTTGCATTCGCTTTTAAAGGAGCTAAATCGCTAATATTTGGGACCTAGAAATTGTCACAAATGGGTCGCACTAACAGCGACATTTGTTTCAGGCATATTTGTTTCATCGGTGACACGTCTGGTGTCATGTGAATGCAACGACAACAGCCTGGTTGATTGATTTGTTGATTACATTAAAATCGACCACTTTCAGGTTGCCGTATTCACGGCCTGGCAAGGCCGACTTGAAATTTCTAGAAATTTTCTAGGGGAGACAGGCCCAAACAAATCCCCCGACGGTGCGTTTCACGAGTTCGGCACAAGACGGTGACCTTGAAGAGACGTCGAAAACCATTTAATAGACATAGTAAAAGTCATATCTTACGAGATTATCGCTGGTCTTATCGGAAAATGCTATTTTAAATTTGTCAGTTGTCAGTCATTTTGAAAGAAATGCCCGGCGCCATACATGTGCAAAATACATTTTTTGATTTTTGTCAAATTCGGTTTTCGGCACATTTCGCCTCTATGACCAGTTTGTGTTTGAAAGATTTAAAAAGAAATTATTTATTCTCCCACCACTAAAACACACTGATTACGAAATATCGCTCTCAGAAACTTCCTGGTTTCTTTTGCAATTTGTTTGGGGTAAGACGTTATCACTCCCCGCCTATGTATAAATAATATCAATCTGTCCACCACACAAATTTAACAGATACAAATGCATGTTATTCCACAGGTAGACAGACAGGGCCGCCTTTGAAGGGACTCAGTGAAGGGAACGCGGTTGGTTTAGAGATTGGGAGAGGGGGGGGGGGGTATGGATGGCTGAATGGTTAGCGTGCGCGCGCTGTATCATAAAGTCTGTCATTGAGTCGACTGGCGTGGTTTCGAATCCCCGGTTGTACGTGACAAGGAGTAGGGTCGCCTGTCCAACCTCGTGGGTTTTCTCCGGGTCCTCCGGTTTCCTCCCATTGCTAAAGACCCCAATGCGCAAGCGAATTATGTAAATAAAATAGAACCATATGTTAGTCCCGAAATGACCTAGTTTGTGTCGAGTGGACGTTAAACCCCATTTCTCTCTCTCTTGTTGGGTCTACACCTTTGTAAAACCGACCGGGGTATGAACGAGGGAGAGGTTTAGCTTTCTTAGGTTGGGACTATACTAGCAAATGATTCAGTCAGGTAGGCCTACCCGATAATGTGTATTAGTAGAGTACTTTAGCTATTTTTAATCCCTTCCGTTTGACAACAAAGACTTTTGGAAATAATAACTTCGTTTATTTAAAGCACACAATATAAATCAAGTTTTGCTTAATTTAAGTCTAAATCTCTGTAAATAGCCATTCGCAGATTTCTATAAAGCTGTACGGCTCCTTTGCGATCCGATGCGGGGTGCCAGTAGTTCTCGTACATGTAAATACCACAAAGTTCAGCAATATCCTCGTCACATATCATACCACCCCGAAATCTACATTCTCCAGCACAAGCAGTCATCATATGTTCACTGACTTCGTGAAGGTAATAATTTGTGCCGTACAGGCTGGTAATGAATACATGACTAGTGGCCTACCATGTGGGCAGTTCTGGTTCTTTGTAGGCCGTATTTGATGGGTATTCCAGGTTTTTTTATATTTCGTCGAGATCTTCCTGAAAGAGAAACGAAATGCATATAATCAATAATAACCATCAATAATTATAACTATCGTCATTGTAATCTATCGGTGCATTACTCACCTGTAGTACACGAAGAAAACAAAATTGAACAAGACATTTATCTAGAAAATAGCCATCAAACATTCCATCATCAGCCAAAGAACCCAATACATCCATCCATGACTGGACACATTGTTTTCGAACCAGGTTCCAAAACATTTCAATTCTCAGTACCACGATCCCCTCTCATCAAAAACGGACACCCTTTTCTTTCACGGACTGATTCGATAAAATATCCAGCAATAACTTTTGGATCATTGCTAGTCTGAAATACATTGAGCCATATAATACACCTGGAAAATCCGCCCATACAGCCATTGATACACAATCCGTATCGTTTTAGTTTGTCGTAGGAATCCAGATGCCACATATAGTTTGGCCCTTTGGCGTAGTATTGTCTTCTCTTTAAGCGTTTAGACAAACGCAGCTGTACACCAACAGTGTCAAGGATTTGCAATAAAGTTTGAAATGTGTGTCTCGAAATGTTTAAACCATTATGACGGCACTGTAGATGCAGCCAACGGTATCCCCCCAGTTCCATTCAGTTTTTTTCTATGAATAAAACAACTTGGAGAAGATCAGAATAGTTCTTTCTTCTGTGCAACCGATTCACTCGCAGAATCCTTTTCAATGTACTCAGACTAATTATAATGGAATGGGCTTGAGCCAACATTGACAATATGTGGCTATATTTTAACCCCAAATTGAAGTAAAACATACGAAGTCTGGATCTCATCCATTTCCGATAACTGAAAAATAAAATAAACATATTGTATACAAAACCGTCTATTCCTATCCACCAGTTCACGTTACAGACATAGTGGTACCATTTTCGTCCCCATTCGGCGTAATATATACATGTGTATAATACGTTATTAAATAGTGGTACGATTCTCCTCCCCAGTTGGCGTAATATATTGCATGTTATATACATAGTGGTGCCATGTTCGTCCTCAATAGTCGTAATATATATTATACATATATACTTACTGAATGTTCCTTAAAATGATGTACTGGTAAAGTCGAAAATGCTACCGATAGCCTACATAAAGTATCTTGTAATTACAAGATAGTGATTTATGTGCTATCTTATAATTACAAGATAGTGATCTATGTGCTATCTTGTAATTACAAGATAGTCAGAATAATTTTTTTTCATTTGATTGACCCTAATGGGCTTCCGTAATCAATATATTAATTCATAAATATATTTATATTAGGTTATTTAAAATATGTATTAAAAGGTTGTGCTATTCAATTTGAAACTTCAATCAAGATATAATTACACAAAATTAATTGTATGTACATATGATGTTAAAAATTGTTGCTAATCTGATATTCAGTAAGGGTAATCTTAGTTAATACGAGTACTACAATTCATAGTTAAAAATCAAATATTAGTTACTTTTCTAATCATTTATATTAAATAGTGGATTTATGGTGTTTTAACAATTACAAAGCTTAGCTTATATTTACGAGCTGATAAGATTTTACATAATAAATGAAATGAAATGAAATGAAATGGGGTTTAACGTCTTACTGTTCTGCTCTTAACCTGGGCTAATGAAGACGGGCATACGCCATACAGTGTGCTATGAGGGAAATTTTGCCCGGGCAGCGGCACTACGGCCTACTCTTATATCGAATTCCAACTGCCAAGGGATCTTTTACGTGCACGCCAATGTGTACACGGGACCTCGGTTTTTCGTCCCATCCATTTTACATAATAAGTAGCAGACTAGATTTCTGCCGTCTGCGCGACGCTGTGTCCCACTTAAAGACCTTAACTATAGACTGTGCTAGGTATGCAAGCCTTTACTTTCCAGTTCTATTTTAACACTATACATCATAGAAGTCTTGTTCTTCCAGTGCTCTTACAATTTAACACTGAAAAGGGCTATTGTAAACCTGTTAAGGCAGAATTCTCTGGAGATAAATAATTTAACACAACTATCTTACCTACATCTTTATTGTTTTGTTTGTTAGTCACTAAATATAGTAAATTTTGGGACATAGAAGTTTGTCATTTAAGTTTGAAGCCTATTTTCATGTTAGAATGTTCAACAATTGTCACTCCAAGGAGATTAATATTATGAATTGAAAATGCTTGATTGAAATGTATATAACATTTTCTCTGTACATTATTACCTTAATATAGTTCTATTTTAGCACTATTATATTTTAGCTTAAAGTCATCACAAAATGCAGTATATTTATATGTTTAAGATTTATATTTAAGTTTGAACCACATATTCTCGTTGACACTGACTGGTCATACTGTCATAATATATTTCATTTTTTTTTTCTACCGGATTATTTATGTTTTGATATTAAATATTTATTATTTCCATCCATTGCTATTTCTGTATATGCTTTGATGGATTTTTTGCTTTCGCAACTAAAAATCGGGGACATCTCAGTGTGCCCCCTGCTATTGTTCTCATGTAAGAGCACTGGAAGAACAAGTCTTCTATGATGTATAGTGTTAAAATAGAACTGGAAAGTAAAGGCTTGCATACCCGGCACAATCTAGGCTTAAACTGTCGTAACCTTATTAACGATCATTCATCATTCGTGGAAATTATTATTTTTCTCACACTATTGCAATTTAAGTTTAAAGTCACCAATATGATTAGGATTTATATTTAAAATGTAAAACAGTAAGGTTCTTATATTAATATTTGAAAGAAGTGTAATGGGTTTTAACCTCTCAATGCTCTGTTCCCACTAGCTCAGCAAAAGGAAATGAAATGGAAAATGCTTTAACGTCCTATTGTTCTGTTCCGAACTGGTCGGCCTATTCTGATAATGCGTTTCAACTGCAAAGGAATCTTTAACGTGTATGTCAAGGTGCACACAGGACCCCAGCCGCTCTTTCCATCCGAACGACTAGGCATTTCCCGCGCCACTGTCTAAGATTACGGTTTAAATTAAAGTTTGTCGTAAATTTTTTCATTGACATTGACTGCATAGTGTCCTAGCACCTGTTAACCATTCGGCCATCCAACCCCCTGAATTCTAATTTGTGTTTTGACTTGGAATGGTATGAAAATTATTGAGTTGTAGATTTAGCGTCTTTAAATGGGTGTATCTGGGTGACTGTTATTTACCTAGATTGGTTGAATGGGCTTGCTCAACAAAAACCGTCCCGGATGTTATAGATGTAATTCAATAGCAATTCAAAAACAAACGTATTCAGTGTAAGCAATATGCAGTAGTCATATTCAACTAATGTGCGTAATATTCATTGGCGATAGTCAACGTGTTCAACAAATGTAAGTAATATTCAGTGGTGAAAGTCAACGTGTTCAATAATTGTAAGTAATATACCAATCTTATTATAATCACATGTTTTATATTTTAACATAAAGACACGAAATGGGGTTTAACGCCATGCTTTGCTACTCGAAAATTCAAATTACTATTTCTTAGTCCCTTATTCGGCATGCAAAAATGAAATGGACTAAGTCGTATTAAATGAGGAATAATAATAGTCGTTGTCAGGCCCTCCGTCCTGCATCACTGACAAGGGGGAACCACGCCGGAAAATCTGGATGAACTTTCTCTGCCAATGCAGGGATCGAACACCCGACCTCCAGGCTAGCGAGCCAGCGTCTTACCCACTTAGCCACGTGATCCCCGTATTTCATAGAACTATGACCTATGTATTTCCTGTTTACTTACAGTTTTATGGATACACAATTACTGAGTTTAAAACTTTAAACATGTTTTAATTGTATTTAATTGTTATTTTTGTTGCATATTGTGTATATATTTGCCAACTATTTACATACCTGTATCATTTACTTGATAAAGATGAGAGTATACTCGTTGAAACGTCGCTAAGTATTAAACTCAGTAATTGTGTATCCATAAAATTGTACATTGTGTTAATATGTTCAATTACTAAATGCTAATCAAAGAAGGTTACTAAATGTCTTTGAAACAATTTAAAGAAACTAAATGTTGCATTTGCAATGGCATTTGGAAGAATGTTGCATTCGGAGGAATGTTGCAGAGTTTTAGAGAGAGAGAGAGAGAGAGAGAGAGAGAGAGAGATGGGGTTTAACGTCCACTCGACACAAACTAGGTCATTTCGGGACTAACATATGGTTCAATTTTATTTCAATAATTCGCTTGCACGTAGGGGTCTTTAGCAGTGGGGGAAAACCGGAGGACCCGGAGAAAACCCACGAGGTTGAACAGGCGGCCCTACTCCTTGTCACGTACAACCGGGGAATCGAAACCTACGCTACATGAAGATCTGACCGGTTGTAGCGATAGGTTGCTTCAGCGGTCATACGAGCGCCATTTGACCCTATGACGTCAGACATTTGATTAACCAATCAGCATGGATGTTACTAGTGGATTGCCCACAGTTCCGTGCAAAACACGCCTAAAGCTCGCCGTAACAGACAGTTTCATTGGATAACCTCTCACTTCATCCTGCGACTTTAATTAAAACATATCATTTTTGTTTTGTCTTTCAGTTAGAACTATGGCGATATTTACAACCAAATCAGACCCAAATGTCACTGGTGCCTGTGTCATCGTGTTTGCAATTTTTGGAACGATTTTCAACTGTGCAGCGATTGTAACTTTTCTGTTCAGTGGAAAACTCAGAACAAAGGGAATGTATATAATAATTGCAGTCATATCCTTTGTTCAACTAATACATAGCATCTTCGTACATCCAGTGTTTGCCAATTTTTATTTAAATATAAGCTTGTATGATTTTGATAACTGTCAAATATTGTTTGCTGCATCGGTAACATTCATAGTTTGTCGAGCAATAACCGTGTATTGTTTGTTCTTATTATTTGTAAACCACCTGATAAAACAACGATGTCCAAATGAATCTAGAGAAAGAAATACGGGAATCGTCGGTACCATCTTAATTTGTGTGTTATCTGCAATCGTCATCGTTCCAGTCATAGCAACACAATCCACGTCATCATGTGATGTTTTCCTCAATTATGATTTGCACATCGGGATGACTGTTCTCCAATATTTACTGCCAATTTTCCTTTTGTGTGTCGCGGGTATAAAACTGATCATCAGTCACGCAGTCAGTCGCCAACCCCGGGTCGTCGTGGTTCAAGATGGCCTTATTTCCCAAAGATCTTCAACTTTTCCTACTCATATTTTAGTTGCAGCGTTTATAGCCGTGGTCACCACAATGCCGTGGGCAATATGGAGTTTAATGAGAATCAGATGTTCTGTTGATGTCGATTGCAACCGGTATATTTTGATACGGGAGATAATAGTAATGGTTTCCCAGAGTATGCCTGTCTTTATGCCATTTTCCTGGCTTCTGGATAACGAGTTCCGGCAATCTTTTAAAACGATGTTGAGGCGAAAGGAAACTCAAACCAGAAATACAGCACCAGTGACCGCATACAGCACACTCCCACATGAACCAAACCAACTTACGTACACCAGTCTGTAGATAGGCTACCGATTTCTCACATCGTGAATACAGCGTCTTCAGAAAAAAACACAACACACAAACCCATAACATTTAAAGTCGACAAGTATCTAGAGGACATCTTTTTTCTTCAATTCCCATGCTTTTATAGATTATTGAATTTAACCACCAATAAAATTGAAAACAAATCGGCATTCCTAGAAAATTAGGGCGGTTTTGAATATATCACCAGCTTTATTCTTGTCTGAATATTGTAAACACCCTTCATCGAAGTTTACCAATCTGATTAAAACACAGATCCTATTTCGTTTCGTTTCGTTTCGTTTTACTTGTCTTTACTTCACTAGGATCTGGAAGAGTTGTTATCATTGACGTGTTTGAATGATGTGAGAGATTAGCCAATGAAACGGTCTGTTACGGCGAGTTTTAGGCGTGTTTTGCACGGAACTGTGGGTAATCCACGAGTAACATCAATTCTGATTGGTTAATCAAATGTCTGACGTCATAGGGTCAAAAGCCGCTCGTATGACCGCTGAAGCAACCTATCGCTACAACCGGTCAGATCTTCATGTAGCGTAGGCCATCGAAAGTATAAAAAAAACGAAACGAAATATAGATCTGTATTTTAATGAGATTGGAAGTTTACATACATTATGACGTCACATTAATAATGACGTCATTGTATTAATCATATTAAACATACATTATGCAAGAGCTAAATCTGCCTATTGCAGGTCTTTCTTTAGGCCTGAAATGTTATCTAAATTATTAATTAGACATTAATTAACTTATCCAAACCATAATCAACTCTCGATGTCATCGCTAGCCTGCGATATTTACTGGATTAGGATCCGATTTGCTGTTCAACTTTCATTCATGATTTATTCATGAAATGGATAATCTTCATTTCGAAGTTTGTCTTATCCGCAAGTTTGTTTTTATTTGCATGTAGTGCGACCGTTCTTCACCTAATCTTAAATATTTTGTAAATTTTTCGTTTATGTGTCTGGGTACTCGACTCGGCTATCTTTCAACATACATTATGCAAGAGCTAAATCTGTTTATTGCAGGTCTTTCTTTAGGCCTGAAATGTTAATATAAACTATTAATTAGACATTTATCAACATGAAAAGATTGATGCCATCTCAAGTGTCGGATTTTCACTGGATTTGAATCCGATCTGCTGCTCAACGCTCATTGATGATTAAATCCAAAAATGGATAATCGAGACTATGCTTTTTATCGTACCGACTTTAGTAATGATGACCGAGGCTAGGCCTAAAATTCAATCGCTAATATCTCGGTTCAGAGTGGAGCAACTTGACTGAAATGTTCAGCAAATTTTGTTTTCATCACCTATTTTAAAACTATTATAGTGAGAACTACCAACTCTGTATCTAATCTCCATAGTGTATCTTTAATATGGGATCACGGTGGCTAAGTGGGTAAGACGCTGGCTCGCTAGCCTGGAGGTCGGGTGTTCGATCCCTGCATTGGCCGAGAAAGTTCATCCAGATTTTCCGGCGTGGTTTCCCCTTGTCAATGATGCAGGACGATTGGCCTGACAAAGACAGCTGTCTAGTCTTTCGGAGGGGACGAAAGACCGAGGTCCCGTGTACACATTGGCGTGCACGTAAAAGATCCCTTGGCAGTTGGAATTCGATATATGAGTAGCGCCGGTGCCAGGGCAAAATTTCCCTCATAGCACATTGTATGGCGTATGCCCGTCTTCATTAGCCACGTTTAGGAGCAGGACAGTAGGACTTTAAACCCCATTTCATTTCATTTCGTATCTTTAATAACAAATTAAGCAACCTTGATTGGTATGGCTGTGCTCTAGGTTATGTATGTTTTATTCGAAATATCAGCAGGTACCCGAGCCTCTAATAAATGAAATGGGTTTAACGTCCTACTTTTCTACACCAACAAGGCTAACGAAGCCAGGCAGGCCCAAAGAGAGGAGATGCAACCGGTACATTGCCCCAGGGCCTGTGAAGCCCCATGGGCCCCATAAATATCATCTTTTTTTTTCTTTTTATTTACTTCAACATGTTTGGTATTTGTGTCGCAGAGCCCCCAGATTCGATCCCCGATACTCTATTCAGGCCATGAAGGGGTAAAGTGAGAAATCCTATTTTTTGTATAGTTGGGCAGTTCAGATGCTCATCTACATTACTTAAACGTTAATGTCCTTGTACAGGTGTGTGTGTTTGTGTGTGCGGTGGGTTGGGGGGGGGGGGGCTGGGGGATCCGGAAGATAAACATTTTCTCGGTGCAGTGGGCGCTTACGACTGCCCCACCCACGCGGACCCATTCACTTGATTTGATGTTTGTTGCTTGTTGCTTGCAATGTCTGCTGTGTAGGGCGGGAAGATAAACATTTTCTCGGTGCAGTGGGCGCTTACGACTGCCCCACCCACGCGGACCCATTCACTTGATTTGATGTTTGTTGCTTGTTGCTTGCAATGTCTGCTGTGTAGGGCGGGAAGATAAACATTTTCTCGGTGCAGTGGGCGCTTACGACTGCCCCACAAACGCGGACCCATTCACTTGATTTGATGTTTGTTGGTTGTTGCTTGCAATGTCTGCTGTGTAGTGTGTGTCTTGTCCGTGGTTTCGATTCCCCGGTTGTATGTAACACGGAGTAAGGAATCCTGTCCAACCTTGTGGGCTTTCTCCGCGTCTACCGGTTTCCTCCCACCGCTAAAGACCCCTACGCACAAGCGAATTATTGAAATAAATTGAACCATATGTTAGTCTACAAATGACCTAGTTTGTGTCGAGTGGACGTTAAATCCCACCTCTTTCTCTATTTAAATAATTCCCATCCTAAATTTATAATTTATTATTTTTATCATTATTAATGATATTATGGTTTGTTATCATACAGTAGGTCGCGGGTTCGATTCCGGTGTTCATCAGGATTTTTCGGCGTGGTTTCCCCATGTTGGTGGAGCAGGACATAGGCCCTGACAAGGATAGCTTTCAGTCGTTCGGTAGGCCCTACACACTGGCGTGCACGTAAAAGATCCCTTGACAGTTGGAATTCGATATAAGAGTAGGCCGTAGTGCCGCTGTCCGGGCAAAATTTCTCTCATAGCACGTCTTCATTAGTCCAATCGAAGCAAAACAGTAGGACGTTAAACCCCATTTCATTTCAGTTCATTTCATTTCATTTATCATAGAGTTATTTCTAAGCTCTGTGCATTCATAGACAGTCCTTTAACAGTATAATGCATTATTATTAAATTTAATAGAAACGGTATTATTCTATGGAATACTAACCTCATGGGTTTTCTTTGGGTCCTCCGCAAACCTCCCCCCCCCCTGCCCATTGCTAAAGACCCCTATGCGCCAGCGAATTATTCAAATAAAATTGAACCATATGTTAGTCCGGAAAATGACCAAGTTTGTGTCGAGTGGATTGAATACAATTTTTATTACTCTGCGACGTTTCTACTTCTAATCTTTATCAAGCAATGCTGCTGTATTTCATGAAATGAAATGAAATGGGGTTTAACGTCCTACTGTTCTGCTCCTATGCTGGGCTAATGAAGACGGGCATACGCCATACAGTGTGCTATGAGGGAAATTTTGCCCGGGCAGCGGCACTATCGCCTACTCTTATATCGAATTCCAACTGCCAAGGGATCTTTTACGTGCATTCCAATGTATACATGGGACCTCGGTTTTTCGTCTCATCCGAAAGACTAGACAGCTGTCCTTGTCAGGCCCTCCGTCCTGCATCACTGACAAGGGGGAACCACGCCGTAAAATCTGGATGAACTTTCTCTGCCAATGCAGGGATCGAACACCCGACCTCCAGGCTAGCGAGCCAGCGTCTTACCCACTTAGCCACGTGATCCCCGTATTTCATAGAACTATGAACTATGTATTTCCTGTTTACTTACAATGTTATGGATACACAATTACTGAGTTTAAAACTTTAATTGTATTTAATTGTTATTTTGTTGCATATTGTGTATATATTTGCCTACTATTTACATACTTGTATCATTTACTTGATAAAGATGAGAGTATACTCGTTGAAACGTCGCTTAGTATTAAACTCAGTAATTGTGTATCCATAAAATTGTACCTTCTGTTAAATATGTTCAATTACTAAATGCTAATCATTTAGAGAGAGAGAGATGGGGTTTAACGTCCACTCGACACAAACTAGGTCATTTCGGGACTAACATATGGTTCAATTTTATTTCAATAATTCGCTTGAACGTAGGGGTCTTTAGCAGTGGGGGAAAACAGGCGGCCCTACTCCTTGTCACGTACAACCGGGGAATCGAAACCACGCCAGTTGACTCAATGACAGACTTTATGATACAGCGCGCACACGCACCATTCAGCCCCCCCCCCCCTGCAGAATTGTAGTCCATTAACATGCATACAGTCCATAAACTCAGGATTGGTGTAGAAAAAAAGAAGATGATATGTTGCTCGGATGGGACGATAAGGCATTGGCAGCACGTTAAAGATCCCATGACAGTTGAAATTCGAAAATAGATTAAGCCGTAGGCAAAAGTTCCTGCATAGCACACTGCCTGTCCAATTATAACAACACCCAGACCTTGTCTGACGATGAAACATTTGACAACAAAATTATTAATTGTCATGGCTAAAATAAATCCTATGTATCGATGTCAACGGATATGACGTAACAGTGGGCCTATTTATATGTCATAGGAAGACATCTTATGCTTTGAATTGGGGACATTTATAATGTACAAGATGTCAGTCAAATAATGATGTAACATTATAACATAAGATTATACTCGTATACCACAGTACGCTAGTATATACAATGATTGATGATTTCAAGTTATTATAAATACTGACTTTATTCTACTGATAGTCAAAACATCTTCTGTCTTTCTACAGTAACGCATCTTCTTACATTAAACAAAGGTAAGTTACTTTAGTCTTATTTTTATAGATAGTAGACATTAGACTAATGTAAATCATCCCCTCTCTCTCTCTCTCTCTCTCTCTCTCTCTCTAGACACCCTTTCCTTGTGAAAAGTCGGGATTTAAAATCGGTCTACACTGGAATACGAACTCCGGGACATTCCCTTACGTGTTTAACGCCCGCTTTTACCAAGGGTTATATCGTAGACAAGGTGTCTTATTTTATTATGCTCGGTGTACGGGTCGCAGGTGTCTTTCCTGTGGAAAGAAACCGGGGTATTTGGAGTAAACCCACGAGGTTGAGAAGGCGCCCCTATCCCTATAGCCACATACGCTCATAGCAGGGATCGAAAACCACGACCGCAAGCCAGAGTTGACCGACCAGCCAGAGGTCGAATCCCGACACTCTAGACCACTAGGCCATCCCGATCAACCAGTGATATCGTAGACAAGTTGTCTTATTTTGATAAGCGCAGCGCACGCGAATAGGTCTCAGGGGTCTTTCCTGTGGGAAGAAAGCGGAGTGCCAGGATTGATCCCACGAGGTTGAAAAGACACCCCTATCTCCAAGCCACATACGCTTACACCACACTCGGCAAACCTCGGCAGATTCCGGAACCCTACATCTAGCCTCGGCTGTATAACAGTAAGTGATATGCACCAACGCCTATACATTTGCGATGCGGCACCGGTTTACTTATAAGGGAAACTTGCCCGCGTTTAGAAAGAAGTTCTCAAAATTGCGCCGTTCGAAGAGTGTGTAGAATTTTCAGTACAAATTTGTCCTTGTCTAGAGAAAATCGGATAAACTTGAAAGAAAAACAGCTTCAAACTTTGAAAATTTTGTATGATAAAACATTCTTCAAATACGTCGTCATCAATGACGTCATTAGTCGTCATGGACAACGCCATTGTAATCCGGGAACTTGAAAGTAGTTCTAATGGCGGACTTGGCCATACAGCCGAGATTAGATGTAGGGTACTGGAATCTGTTGAGGTTTGCCGAGTGGCTTACACCAGTGATCGAAAACCACGTGACCGACCAGCTAGAGGTGACGGACCGGCTAGAGCTAGGCCGTCCCGATCAACCAGTCTCTCATGATGATGGTGGACGTCTTAATCTGGTTGAATCCAAGCAAGGAGATTAACCACCACTAATAATGTGAAATGAATTGAAATGAAATGGGGTTTAACGTCCTACTGTTCTGCTCCGAACAGGGCTAATGAAGACGGCCGTACCCCCATACAGTGAGCTATGAGGGAAATTTTGCCCGGACAGCGGCACTACGGCCTAGCCTACTGTTATATCGAATTCCAACTGTCAAGGGATCTTTTACGTGCACGCCAATGTGTACACGGGACCTTGAGTTTTCGTCCCATCCGAACGACTAGACAGCTGTCCTTTCTTAATTATAGTAAAATTAATCAATAAACAGCGAAAAATTAGATATCATTGATTATCGTTTATTTTTCAGCTATCAAAATGATGAAAGTTATTCTTGCCGTTGCCTGTTTGGTTGCTGTAGCATCAGCTGGTATTGTTCCAGCACCATTCCTCGGTGGTATTCCACCAATGGGTATGCTTCCTCCATTCGGTGGCATCCCTCCCTTCGGACTAGGTCCTTTCGGTATGGGACCATTCGGTATGGGACCATTTGGTGGATTTGGATTAGGAGGATTCAACAGATTTGGTATGATGGGTGGACTTGGATTTGGTGGTCTTGGTGGATTTGGTTTGGGCGCTGGAAGTAAGTTATTTTAAATCAACTTTCATTAATAGAATGTTATTTTTACAATTAAGCCATTTTGATTTTTATTTTTACATTATACATCATATTCCTGAAGCAATCCCTCTGTAGCTGGTTAATCATAGACTTTACAGTAAAATACACAACACTCGCATATCTGGCAAAAGTTTGTTTTGACGATTAGCGTTACCATTTTCAAACCTAATCTGTGCATCAATGGAAAGCTAACAAATAACCATATTAATTCAGAATTGGCAAAATCCTGCTTTAAGTCCAGTCATATCACTTGAACAGTTATCCCCCCCCCCCCTGCATTTTTATCCCTTATCCCGTTTGTATTTCAACTGGGTATTGGACATGGTACCGATACTGATTGTAATACCCATATTAATTGGGAATTTTTTCAAAATTGGCAAAATCTTGTATTAAGTCCATCCATAGCACCTGAACAGTTATCCCTTCCACACCCCCCACACCCCACACACACCCTCACACACACACTTTTATCCCATATCCCAATTTCATTTCAAATGTGTATTGGACATGGTACTGATACTGATTTTAAATTATTTTTTTTCATTTTATTTTTTCAGTGTGGTTTTAAAGTCAAGGAAATATTTATATTAAAATCCCGGTGCACAGATTTTTCCCAAAATTTATTTTTATAAATAAATTTTTTCGTTTAACAATTTATGTTTATGTTTCTTGTGTGGGTTTGGGGTGTTACAGAATCTGACAGAGCAGTTCTCACGTGGCAAATAGTACTTAGCTTTTAGAAAAAATATGGGGTTTAACGTCCTACCATTCTGTATCGACTGGGCTAATGAAGACCGACATAGCCATACAGTGTCCTATGATCGGCATTCTGCCCGGACTGTGGCGCTACGGTCTACTCTTATTTCGAATTCCAACTGCCAAGGGTTCTTTTACATGTAAACCAATGTTTTTTCGTCCCATCCGAAAGACTATACGTTGTCCCATGCCAGGCCCTCCGCCCTGCACCCCTGACAAGGGGGAACCACGAATGAAAATCCCGGAGAACTTCTCGGTCCAGGTCAGCGAGCCAACATCGTACTCACTGAACCACCGTGGTGTACGTGACTTTTAGAAGCTAAAACTGATGTTCGGTGTTAGATACAGGAATTAGTGTTGCATATAAAAGAATGAGTTGCCACCATGGTAAATTATCTCTTCTGTAGAATTAGTCTTTTGATCATACTTGACTACCATTCTGAACATCTGAGACACGCTACCTGCGGAGAAGTATCTCAGACACAGTCTGTAGCCATGATATCCATATCACGTGACAGATCATGACATTGGCGTCAATGGGTCAAGAGGTCAACATTGTAAACAATAGGTTTATCTTCAGCATTGTGTCCGTTGCACCCATAAAGACTATATAATTCGTACAGTCCCAACATCTTCTCTCTTCTTCCAATGATTTTTCACAAAAATAACATCTACAACTCATAGAATTGACGTTGTCTTCAATGACAGCGTCTGCGAGGGTTGTTCATAGAGGCCGCCATATTGCACTATTTTGTGCGTCGGTCGGGTCTATTTCAGATATACACAATCAATTCTGTTGATGTTTTTAACGTTGGGATTGACTAATAGTTAATGTGTTTCAGTTCTAAAACAAATATTTTAAACTTTAACGCAAATTTAGAAAATAGCCAAATTCTGGCTGGGATTACTGAGCAAAATGGCCATTAACTGTATACGTGCGAAAAAAAAGCTAGCCACCAATTAATTTTCGTACGTTAGTTACGTACGACTTGACTACCTGTACTGCAAGGTGGACATTAAATACTCGGCATTCCGCCCCACAAAAAAAGACCAAAGTCCAATCCACGCACCCACCCGCATGATGACCATAGTGGAGAAACCTGTTTGGCTTTCGGGGGAAAATCGACCTGGTGTAGCTAGACAGATTCATAACCTCCTGATATCCTGCTTTAAGTCGTTTATGAACCAGGGTTTTACGTCTCATCCGAGAGACAAGGCACACGACACATCTCGCAGTTGAGAACAAGGTTTGATAACCGAGTCACGACAAAGATGGGATCGCGCAAGGTAGATAACTCTATTTTATTGATTAGGGAAAAGACCACCAAAATGCTTTTAATGAATGAATAAAAGAAATGGGATTCAACATCCTACTTTTCTGCTCCCACAGGTCTAATGATGAAGAGCATACGCCATACAGTTTTCTACATGGGAAATTTTATTTTGCTAATAGAATTCCAACTGTCAAATGTTCTTTTACGTGCAAGCCAAAGTGAGAGAGAGAGAGAGAGAGAGAAATGGGGTTGAACGTCCACTCGACACAAACTAGGTCATTTTGGGACTAACATATGGTTTAATTTTATTTCAATAATTCGCTTGCGCGTAGGGGTCTTTAGCAGTGGGAGGAAACCGGAGGACCCGGAGAAAACCCACAAGGTTGGACAGGCGGCCCTACTCCTCGTCACATGCAACCAGGGAATCGAAACCTGGCCAGTTGACTCAATGACAGACCGTATGATACAGTAATGAAATGAAATGAAATGGGGTTTAACGTCCTACTGTTCTGCTCCTAACCTGGGCTAATGAAGACGGGCATACGCCATACAGTGTGCTATGAAGGAAATTTTGCCCGGACAGCGGCACTACGGCCTACTCTTATATCGAATTCCAACTGCCAAGGGATCCACCATTGCTAATGAAAAGGGATGTTTTATTCTACCAATTTGTTGACCAACCCCACCCTCCCAATAAATAGAGAGAGAGAAATAGGGTTTAACGTCCACTCGACAGGCAACCCTACTCCTTGTCACGTACAACCGGGAAATTGAAACCAGGCCAGTTGACTCAATGATAGATCTTATGATACAGCACACACGTGCTAACCATTCAGCCACCCAACCCTACCCTCCCAATATGAATAAATAAAGAAAACAAGCGTTTAATTCTACCAAATTTATTCACCAGTCACATGTTGGCAGATGAGATCGTTACACAGTCAGATGTTGACAAACTGATGTAGTGAAATTCATTATATTTCTAACCATATCATTCCCAAGCAAGAAATCAAAGAGACAATCCATCTATAAACAAAAACTTACATCTGTTTAAAACTACAGAATAATAATGTTTGATGATGGATCTCTTTAACTGACTTGCCCTGAATAATACTTACATATGATTTATTTAAATCATGATGGTAAAAATTTTCAATTATCATTCTTGAAATATGGTAACAATTTATACCACTCTAACCTGTTATCTCCATCATTTAGGATGTTGTAACTTGTTTTTTTTTTTCAAATATGCTCACAATATACTTATATCAATGTGTACAGATAAGTGTATTTAATATTATTAACCAGCTGGTTGCCAGGCAAGATACGCCCACATTTTGCAAGAGATGGATAGAGAACAATCAGGGCCATATCCAGCAAGTTATGGTCTGAAATGCACAAATATCGAAAGGGACGGACATCTTTGGGATATAAAGATATATTTTAAGTTTCATCAAAATCGGATAAAAATTGTGACCTCTAGAGGGTCCACGAGCTAAAACCGTGATTTTCGTATGATCAGGGGCCATAATCCATGAAGTTATGGTCCGATACATGCCAATATCGAAAGGAACCGAGATCTTTGGGAGATAGACCTATATTTGAAGTTACGCCAAAATGGGATAAAAATTGTGACCTGAAGAGTGACAAGCAAATTGTGGACGAATGGACAGGGGAGACGGCATAATATGTCCACATGGAAATGTGGGCGTATAAAAATACAAAATTACCCTTAAAATCTGTTGCTAGGAGATATATATAGCTGTCACCGTGTTGTTATATATCATGACATATTAGATAATATTAAAGTCATTGCTCTCATCAGGTATAAGATTGATGGAAACCATGGCAACTCTAACATGAACAGACTTTATAAAGCCATAATCTAACTTACAACAGTAGATTAAAAGTTATCGGGGCCCGGTTTCTCGAAATCTTAACTAAAGATAAAATCCAAATTTTAGTACATACTTCAATTTTGATTGGATAAGCATTAAAATCAATCTAATATTATCCAATCAAATTAGTAAAATTTGGATTTCATCTTAGTTAAATTTCGTGAAACAGGCCCCTGAACTTTAGATAATTCTTAGGGTTATTCCTTTTTACATAAGGCCTACACATACAGAAATTAAGAACATCTTATGTTTATGTGGAACCAACGAAAATTAAAATATTCTAAACATCGACAAATTCTATAATAATCAAAATTGAAAGTAGCCTACCTAATGGAAGCTGAAAACTTATAACAAAAAAAGCATAATTAATTCAACTTAACCTGAAGTTGCATTGAGGCCACAACAACTTGATTTTGTGTTCTTCGTGGCCTAGATAAATAAATAAATAACGACTTGAATAACATGAAAAATGTTTTATTAAAAATTTCAAAATTTGCAACTAAAAGCTTTTGAACAACACAACCAAATACTTTTGGTTTTTAAATAATTTATTTTTTCTCCCAAAGAAATAAGGAAAATATTTTGAAAGATATTCCTGAAGAACAGAAAATGAAAGTGATGTGGCCTAATCATATAAAATTGCAGGCTCCCAAGACGCTTCAAAATCAAAGAAATGTCACTAACAGTGATTACTTTTATAATACAGAACCAATATAATCAATTGAAAATACGATCTAATTCAGTGATTCTCAAATAGTGTGCCGCGACATCTTCCTATGTGTGCAGCGAAATTTTGAACTATAAAAAACGAAAGAGGATCTGTGTTTTAATCAGATTAGAGGACTTAATACTTAAGAATGGCAACATTCAACAAAGATCATACTCCAGCAAGTTATCTTACATAGTCATAGCAACTTTAAAATCAAACAAAATTAACCAATTAAATTGTTTAATTCGTTGTATATTTCTGTATGTTTCATGCAGGGAGAAGATAAAAAATAAAACAAATTTTATATGCAATAAAGCTTGTCGTCATTCATAACTCTCAAAATAAGTTGAATATTGAATAATTAAAAGTCAAATTTCTAACTTTTGCAGAGAAAAGTACACAATTTGTCGTCACTCTGTCAGAATATGATGTGCATTTTTATTTAATTAAAATATTCATAAATGTTGAATCGAATTTCTAATCTTTGCAGAGAAAATTACACAAATTGTCGCCACTCATAACTGTCAGAATATAATGTGCATTTAAATTTAATTTAATATATTCATAAATGTAATTTGAAATTCTAATCTTCGGAGTGAAAAAATGGAAAATTTCTTCAAAATATGGAATAATGAATTAAAACACTTATGGATATACTACTTCTGAATTTTATTAACATGCTACGTTTCAATACACATACAGGTATCGTTATCACGCAGCATGTCTTGATAACAATACCTGTACGTGTATTGAAACGTAGCATGTTAATACAATTTGCTTGATAACGATACCTGTACATATAATACGTGTATTGAAACGTAGCATGTTAATAAAATTCAGAAGTAGTATATCCATAGAAGTGTTTTAATTTTAATGATATCTATTTCTATATGTGTTATATAAGGATTAAAGAATAACGAATGTTTATAAGTGAGATAGATAACGTAGTTGAAGTGTTGGTATAAACTACAAGAACCACCCTCATGCATAGTTTTAAATACAAATATAGGCGATCGATCTATCGATCGTGATGGTTAACATAAACTTGGTTAAACATGTATCAATCAACATTCAAAAATAAAAAGAACCACTCATAACCATACATCTTATATAAATATGATATAGATAAATTAACAGTTACTCTTAGTATATTAACATTAACAGGTACTTGTTATACGGTGGACACACTAGCGGAATCGTTCAGCTGAATCAATCGGCGTCAAAATTCACCTAGTGTGTCCACTGTCATTCAGCCAAATGATTCACCCGAATCAAACAGCGAGAGAGAGAGAAATGGGGTTTAACGTCCACTCGACACAAACTAAGTTATTTCGGAACTACCGAATCAACCATGTTTGATATATTCGACCGAATTATGTTCGCCTAGTGTGTCCGCTTCGCCGAAGCATTCACCCGAATGTAGAATTCATTAGCCAATCACAACTCATCATCCACACATATCAAGAAGTCACGATTGTTTGAGGACATGGTGACATGAAAGGTGATGCAATCGACTGGTGAATCAGGCGAAGCATTCGCCTGGCGTGTTCACCTATTCGGCCGAATAAAATTCAGCGCGGACTGATTCGGCTAATGTGTCCACCGCTTTAGTATATAACCATGCATATAACATGGGCCTATAACATTTATCTCGATATGATCGGGATTATTTTTTTCTGATTTGTCCTTTTTCTAAAATATTTTATACATCATACATTACCAGGCCCCAAGTTCACAAAACATTCTCAGATTTAAGTTAACAATTTACTCAAAACTGTTCGCCTTATTTTAACTACAATATAGCCCTTTATAAAACTTTTGTTGTTTTAATGTATCAAATACATCAATAAGAAACTATGTGCAAAGTTTTGTGTTTCTGGATCAAAAATATTTCTCATGAACAGTGATTGAAAGTTAAGTAAATTCTTAACTTATATCTGAGAATGATTTGTGAACTTGAGGTCAGTAGTTCCTTGGGACAGTTTTTCTGAATATAATTTGGATTATTTTTCTGATTTAACCCTATTTTAAAATATTTTGTACATCATGATCACACAATTATCGGTAGACTACATCAGTTTCCGTTCTAGTTCCTTGGGATTAATTACAAAAGTTTCGCTTCCAATTTCTTGAAAAAATAATTTTTTGTAACAAACAGAAAAAATTCTCACTCTTAACAGAATTTTGGCATTAAATTTTATTAAAGTTCTGAAATACCACTGACTAGTTTGGCCTTAGCAGGTCTTCAAATTGTCTGAATAAATAATGTACACTATATTTTAGAGGAATTGTGTATTTTATACAATTTGATTAAAATACAGATCTATTTCGTTTCGTTTTATACTTTCGATGGCCTCTACTACACGAAGATCTGACTGGTTGTAGTGGAAGGTCGCATCAGAGATTATACAACTGGCTTTTGACCCTATGCCATCAGATATTTGATTAACCAATCAGCATTGATGTTCCTAGTAAGATACCCAGTTTCTTACGCGGCATGTGAAGAACTCGCTATGATAGATCGTTTCATTGGCTAACCCCTCACATCAACCAGAACGCAGGTTATATAACAACTCTTTCAGATTCTAGTGTAGTAAAGACAAGTAAAACGAAATTCTGAACTATAAAAAGAACGAAACGAAATAGGATATATGTTTTAATCAGATTACCTGTTATAGGTTTGATAACAACTTGTGAAATCTTGTTGAAACCCCATAGTGTAATAACCCATTCTAGTTATTCATAAAAAGTGTTTTAATTGAAGGAATTGTATAAGTTCCGTACTACTAATTAAGACATTAATCAAGGCAAAGATCTGATATACAATAGTTTGTTACGTAAGTGGTGCGAGATTTCCTCCTAGTTTCAAATATACACAGATTAACAAAATAAATCACACATTTACACCTATACCACTTACACACTGGATAATCCTACATTACTCAGTTACATTGGTTTTGTTTATATATATTAAATACTGGATAATCATTCACAAATATCTATCTTTATCCATGATACATTATCCAGTTACATTTTTTTATTTTTATATAGTCTATATACTGGATAATCATTCACAGATATCCATGATACAGATTAACCAGTAACATTTCATGTTTTGTTTGTTTTTTTGTTTTTTACTTTAAATACTGGATAACAATCTTATCCATTATCCAGTCTTTATTTTTAAACTTAAATACTGAATAACCATTCACATAAATATCCATATTTAATTCTATTTTCTTCAGGAGGGATGTTGAGACATCAAATATATTAAAACAGAAGGGTCTTATGTCTCAACCTCCTTTCCTTTAGTGCTATCCAGCAAAATTACTAGCAACATAAGAGTATATAATTGAAGAGAGAGAGAGAGAGAGAGAGAGAGAGAGAGAGGAAAGATGGGGTTTAACATCCACACGACACAAACTAGGTCATTTCGGGACTAACATATGGTTCAATTTTATTTCAATAATTCAATTGCACGTAGGGGTCTTTAGCAGAGGGAGGAAACCGAAGACCCGGAGAAAACCCAAGAGGTTGGACAAGCGACCCTACTCCTTGTCACGTACAACCGGGGAATCGAAACCACACCAGTCGACTCAATGACAGACCTTATGATACAGCGCGCATGTGCTAACCATTTGGCCATCCACCAATGTACGGACTCGTGTGCATGTAAAAGAATGTGGAAACGTAACTTGCACACACAACCAGAGAAATAAAAACAAAATAACATGTTTGTCAGAAAATGACCGAATTACTGTGTTGATGAACATTAAACCGTACTCCATTCTATTTAAGCAGCCACTGAAAGCTGTAAAAGAGATTAATTTGTATGCATACCTGGAAATAAGACACCTCGTGTCACAGACAATGTCAGACACAGATCAAGGCTTCGTCAAAAACAAAACATCTCCCGTGTCTGTCATTTTGTCGGGACACTTTTTTTATATTTTTATTGATATTATTAATACACGTCCAAAAAGTTATAAAATGTCAGATATTAATTCATTAGTGGTGGACATTTAGACAGGTACAACTAGATCCGTTATTTCCAGGCATGTTTGTATATGACTAGTAACAAGGCGGATAGCTTAATTATAATTACCAGTAAAAGAAGGCCTTTAAGGCCCGTATTCCATGTATGCGTTTATGCAGCTTTCCCACAAGTGTTTTCATCAGCGAAAAAGTCGGTCTAATGTAAATTTAATGGGACCATTTCCATGGAATCATCAAAACCTCGCACAGGGAAAACAGGTTTAAAGTAGTGTCAAGGTCAATCTAATTAAAATACAGATCTATATTTCGTTTCATTTTTTTATACTTTCGATGGCCTACACTACATGAAGATCTGACAAGTCATAGCGATAGGTCATGTCAGAGGTCATACGAGCGGCTTTTGACCCTATGATGTCAGACATTTGATTAACCATTCAGCATTGATGTTATCAATGGATTACCCACAGTTCCGTGAAAAACACGCCTAAAGCTCGCCGTACCAGACCGTTTCATTGCTTATCCCTGACACCATTCAGAACACGAGCTGAATAACAACTCTTCCAGATCCAAGTGTAGTAAAGACAAGTAGAATGAAATTTTGAACTATAAAAACGAATCGAAATAGGATCTGTGTTTTAACCAGATTGTGTTAAGGTAAATCTACTAATAGGTGACTATATTTCAACCAAAACCATAATAGGGGACCATGTTAACATAAATAACACCACAGATAAACTAATTCGTACCTAAAACATATATATCATTGCAAGTTATATCAGTTACAAGTCACACTCATATACAATATACTTAATAATATACAGGTAGCATATACACTCGTTTGAGGTATTCATAATTTCAGATACTAAAGATAGGTTGCCAGGCAAAGATCCCCCCACTCCCCCATATATGGCCATATTTCAATAAAGGTGCCTAAAAAGAATTTGGAATACTAAAATAAATGTCGAGATACAAAAAAGAAACATTTTGAATGTGTCTATATAATAGATAGCAGACTTTGTCAAGTACACCATTTACCGACTAACATATGGTTCAATTTTATTTCAATAATTCGCTTGCACGTAGGGGTCTTTAGCAGTGGGAAGACCCAGAGAAAACCCACATAGTTGGACAGGCGACCTTACTACTTGTCATATACAATCAGAGAATTGAAACCACGCCAATTGACGCAATGACAGATCTTATACAACGCGCACACGTTAAACAATCAGCCATCTAACCCTCCATTTTAAATAAATGTTTTTGTTTGCAGCATTTGATGCTTGTATTTTGACTCGTTATCCAGTGCCACCAATGAAGCCAAGTATTAGCTCAACATTGATTCCAAACTTATTAATATTAATTTCAATTAACTTATCAATTATTGTGTAATTTCTATGGTTAATTAAAATCTTTACAGTTTCCACCTTCACCAACAAAATTTACTTAATGAAATAGATAAACATACTTGTGTATAAAGCTGAAATAAAACTGATCAACTCAAGCCTGGAAATAAGGCACCTGTCACTGACAATGTCAGGCTTTGTTAGGCACTAAACCTCTGGTGCCTGTCATTTTGTCCGGCACTGATTTGACTGACTTTTCTTTTTTATTGATATTATTAATACATGTCCAGCACTAAGTTGAAAATGTCAGGTACCATTTCATTAGGGCCTGACATTTTGTCAGGTACATGTAAAACCGATATTTCCAGGCCTGGTAATCATTATAAGTAATTTCTTTTTTAAAAGACTATTTCTTATTTAAAATTAAATTCTAAGTGCCTCTCAAATATTTGATACTTGTCGACATATCATCCACCATTCCATTACGTACTCGTAGATCTATTTCATAAGGCCAACTTCAAGTTTGATCAAAGGTCACGAGATGTAAACAGGGCTAGCGCTAACTCCAACCCTAACGCTAACCCTGGATCTAGCTCTAACACTTACCCTATAACCCTAATCCACAGTTTCGCCAACAATCACGTGCCATAACCTTATTTACATCTCAGTGACCTTGAAGAAAATTGAGTTGGCCTTAACAAATAGATCTAGCTGTAAATAAAGAATGAAATATTGCATCACTCATAGATACTGACTGGGTTAATAATAACAGGGTCTTACTTTAAACATATATTTGCCCGTAAACATCAGAATCCAATCTAATTAAAAATACGGATCAATATTTCGTTTCGTTTTATACTTTCGATGGCCTCTACTGCATGAAAATCTGCCCGGTTAAAGGTCGCGTCAGAGGTCATACAAACGTTTTTTGACCATGTGAAGTCAGACATTGATTAATCCATCTGTGTTGACGTTTCTAGTGGTTTTACCAACAGTTCCGTGCATCGCACGCCAAGAAATCGCCGTAACAGATTGTTTCATTGGCTAATCCCTCACATCCTCCAAAACATAGGTTATAATATAACAACTTTTCCAGATTCTAGTGTAGTCAAGACAAGTAAAATGAAATTTTGAACTATAAAAAACGAAACGAAATAAGATCTGTGTTTTAATTAGATTGATGAGAATATATATATTAATATCACTAAAATCAAACAACTGTGGTATCATTATAGCATATTGGTCTACATTTTGTTTCCAACAAGAAGAGAAACACTAGGATAGGGTTGGGCGATATACCGTTCATTAGGTATATCCGCAATTTTATATCGGCGAAAATATTGAAAACCTGTATATCGTGATGAGATAATTATCATGTCCTAATATTGATGATACATGTAATACATATGCTATATCATCTCCTATGACATTCTATTGATAGAATTAAATTCATCGGTAAAAATAGCATTATAAAGCACCTGCTGGTCTGGGGTAAATCTTCATCACGGCTCCTACCGACGTTAGTAACAATAATTTGACATCAAGGGACGATTTTCAGCCCAAGTATTCAAAATTTGACTTCTTAAGACATGTGTATAAATTATCGCGATATTTGATAACTTAGCAACAATAATTTAACATCCAAAGGACGATTCTCAGCCCAAGTATTCAAAATTTGACTTCTTAAGACACGCATATATTTGGTAAAATTATTATCACAATATTTTTTTTTTTCATTATCGCCCAACCCTATAATAGGAGGCATTTATTAAACTAATTACTGCTAAACAATATAAAAAAAAAGCAGACAAAAACAACATCCAGCAATATTTTTAAACATATGCTTTTCTAAAAAGCTTAAAGTTTGCTTTTAGGGCATTTAAAAACAGATCAGCCTGTTATTATTGCCATAATTAAAAATTAAGATAATGTCCTTACGAGAGCTTTGAAGTCGACATGTTTATAATGTACAGTATTATTTTTTTTTTTTCAAATTGAAGATTTAAAATTTTCTTGTGAAAGCGCAACACATTTAATGCTATATGATAATATTATTAGCTTACACAGAAAGCTTTTATATAAAATAATCTTCAAATTTCTGAAAAATAACCATTCTGTCAGACATTTTAATTTCTCGCGTGTCTAACAAAAGACCAAATCAGTAAATTATTTACCGTTTAACACATTCATTTACACCACTAATAACATAACATACATACAAATAATTATAAATAAATTAAGGTGATAGAAAGAAAAAGCAAGGCAAATCTCAGTGGATATAATCACATATTACAATGTGTTTATGATCATGTATTACAATGTGGATATAATCACATATTACAATGTGTATATAATCACATATTACAATGTGTTTTTAATCACATATTACAATGTGTACAATGTGTTTTTTGTTGGTTTTTGTATACAATAATGACTACACAAAGTAGGAACACACCACGCTTATTTTGACCATTCCAAGAGGCATTAACCCTTTGGAGACACTGGTCGGTCAGTAAAATAATAATTTTCAATTGGCTGTACTTAGATAATACAGTAACAACTTGTTGTTCAAATCACACTGTGTGTAAAATTTGAGATAAATCTACCGATCCATCAGAAATAGATGTTTTTAGATTCATTAATAGTTGTTCACAATCCAAAAAATGTTTGCTCATGGGGTACCCGGTATTTGGATTTCACGATAACTGGGCGAGACTTTATATCTATTTTTCTTGTAGAAAAAAAAATGATAAAGTCTCTTTAATAATAACGGACTCTTGTGAAGGTAAGCTCTACTTTTACTTTGTGTGCTCAATTTAACAGTAATTGTGTTACTATTAATAGAAGTGGTGCATATGACTGTACATGTCTATAATTCCCTGATACGGTTACCGTACAGATTCTAATGCAGTTAGTGCAATCAACAACATACTCTATTTAAACTAGCCAATCATCTTTAAGACAACGATACTCCCGTGCATACAAAACCAGTGATCACATTTTTTTTTTTATCTTTTTATATCAAAGCAAAATTATTTTTAGAGTCAAGACGCAAAGCTATTTGAAGTAATGTTCGTCGTCACTGCACACACACACTCACACATCGTACAAAATTATGGCTTTTTAAACTTTTAACTTATTTACACCTGTGCATTTACATGTCGTAAGATCAAAGAAACTCTCATTTTAAAGAAATATTTTAATTCTAATTAATACTATTTGTTAATTATTAATTAATGATATCTAAAAATGAAATAAACTCTAACAAGCTTAAAAATATTTCCGTAATTTTAAACCTTTCTAAATAACAAGCATCACATAATAAGATCTATGTGACAGAATAATATAAAAATGTCTGACATTATTAAAAATTTCTTTTATCCATGTCAAACAAATTTTGCTTTTTGTTAATTAAATTTCTTTGGTTAAAAATAGTCTGCTCTAAGGTGTGAAGTGGGCTATAATAAACAAGAAGGCTTGAGAAAAATCTTTTGTTGTTTCACATGTCATAAATATATGTACATTTCAACTCAAACACAATAACTATATATTGTATAGGTATGTACAACTTATATATACATGTATATATATATATATATAAACATGCCTGGAAATATGACACACACATGTCACTGACATGTCAGACACAGATCAAGGTTTTGTCTGACACAAAACATCTCCTGTGTCTGTCATTTAATCGGACACTGATTTTATGTATTTATTGACATTGTTGAAGGGGCATTATGGGAGATTAGATAAAGAGCTGTCAGTTATTATTATAATAGTCATAAAACTAGATAATGTAGAGGGAATATGTTGAAAATTTCAGTCAAATTGCTCCACTCTGAACTGAGATATTAGCGATTGAATTTTAGGTCTAGCCTCGACCATCATTACTTAAGATGGCATCGGAGTTGATTAAGGTCTTTTCATGTTAATTAATGTCTAATTAATAATTTATATAACATTTCAGGCCTAAAGAAAGACCTGCAATAGACAGATTTAGCTCTTGCATAATGCCTGTTTAATACATGTCCGTCACAAAGTTATAAAATGTCAGATATTAATTAATTAATTCGTACCTGACATTTTATCAGGTACAACTAAATCCGTTATTTCCAGGCAGGTACATAAACAGGATTTTCAAAGTCCAGAGATCGCAAATTACATATTTTATCGGAGATTTTTTATTACATGTAACATAAAGTTGAGCTGACTCCCAATTCAGTATAGAATCCATCGACAATGAAAACCCTGGGTAATTTTTAAGCCCTAAATGTTCCTGAGTGTGAAAAGTAGTAACAGTCTGTTTTTTTTTTTTACTCTAAAATCTGAAATGTAAAACTTGAACCAACCACTTAGTAATAACATTATGTACAAGTTTCTCTGTAGATTTCGCCGAGAATGTTCATTATTTGATCTTGTTTTTTGTATTTTTTAAACTTTATGGATCTTGGTGCTTATTATTTTTCTCTTTCTTTCTCTTCCACGTTCTTGTTTTCTCATCTTATCATCATTTGTTTCCTGAAACTATTGGATAAAACAAATTAATCAGAAGGCAGAGACAGAGAAAGAGTTTACCGTCCCCAGTCCCCACTGACACAAACTAGGTCATTTCCAGACTAACATAAGGTTCAATTTTATTTCAATAGCTGCTTTGTGCGTACATGTAGAGGTCATTTCGGGACTAACACATGGGTTAATTTTATTTCATTAATTCGCTTGCGCGTAGGGGTCTTTAGCAGTGGGAGGAAACCAGAGGACCTGGAGAAAACCCACGAGGTTGGACAGGCGACCCTACTCCTTGTCACGTACAACCGGGGATTCGAAACTACGCCAGTTGACTCAATGACAGGTCGTATGATACAGCACGCACGTGCTAATAGCTGTGGAAGGAAACCAGAGTACACAGAGAAAACCTGTGATGTTGGACAGGCGACCCTACTCCTGGTCATGTAGAAGTAGGGAATCAAAACCACACTATCTGACTCAATGACAGACCTTGTGATCTTACGTGCAAGCATTAACCCATTCGGGCCCCCACACCATCAAAAGGCAGACTTTAATCCTTTGAGAGAGAGAGAGAGAGAGAGAGAGAGAGAGAGAGATGGGTTACTGTCCACTCCACACAAACTAGGTCATTTCAGGACTAACACATGGTTCAATTTTATTTCAATAATTTGCTTGTGCACGAAGGGCAGGGGTCTTTAGCAGTGGAGGAATCCAGAGCACCTGGAAAAAACCCACGAGGTTGGATTATTCCTTTGAGCATTTAGTAACTGGCTAGAAAGCAAAATTCATAATGTTGAGAGAATACTCTTCAAAACCATGCCAAAATAAATTAAATACTTGATATTACATAAGTATGTGTTATAGTTTATTGCGGACTTGAACATTTTACCCACAAAGTAAAGAAAATTAGGTTTAATAAAAATCATAAGAGTTTGAAAGACAAATTTTACAACCCAAAAATTAAAGATACATTATGTGAGATTAGATAAAGAGTTGACAGTTCTCACTATAATAGTTAAAAATAGATAACGTAAATAGAATGTAATAGTTAAAAACTAGAAAATGTAAAGGGAATTTGCTAAAAATTTCAGTCAAATTGCTCCACTCTGAACCGAAATATTAGTTTTTGAATATTAGACTAGCCTCAAGCATTATTACTAGCCAATGACCTATTATTCTCAAATAAAATATCGATAACAATTCCAATTATATTATTATAGAGACTAAGAGTCTTCCCTCCACAAAAACTAGGTCATTTCAGGACTAACATATGGGACATTTTTATTTCAATAATTCCACGTGGGACTTTATCTGCTGGAGGAAAGCAGAGGTGCCAGAGAAAGCTAACCATGCCACTTGACTCAATGACAGAAAAAAATGAAATGGGGTTTAAAGTCCTACTGTTCTGTTTCGACTAGGCTAATGAAGACTGGCTCAATGACAGACCTTATAGCCGGCATGTGTTAGGCTGCATGTAATAATACACGAAAAAAATAAACAGCAATATTAATTCATACTTTGCCTGATCCTTGACGACTAATTTTCAATTCAGGAAATTCCTCCTTCTTTAATTCGAACTGCATCTCGACGCTATCAACAGAATTTGTATCACTGTCGCTGAAAAATACAACCAATCATATCGATGAACGGTACTGCTCTGACACTCTGAGCAAACCTCTCCTCAAAACATAGACAGGAGCTTCTCAGCCTCCCTTAATTAATATACTAGCCAGCCATGCTACCTCTAAAATCATTGTCATCGAATCTTGCAGGGCAATCAAAGGGAGAGAAAGAGAAAGATGGGTTTCGTCCACTTACACAAACTAGGTCATTTCGGGACCAACATATGGTTTATTTCTATTTCAATAATTTGCTTGCGCGTAGGGGTCTTTAGCAGTGGGAGGAAACCAGAGGACCCAGAGAAAACCCATGAGGTTGGACAGGCAACTCTACTCCTTGTCACATACATGTACAACCAAGTTTTTGACGGCATCAAATGAATAAATGCTCTATTAACTTCATTTAGCATAGGATAATTATATATTAAGGTACTATAACTATCACGAGCCATTGCATGGGCACAAACTAACAGTTTCAGAATTCATAAATAAATTTGAACCAACCTTGCAATGTGATAACCATGTAGAAAGGGACACAACGGACCTTTAAAGCACATTCCATCCTCCCAAAATCTACAAGTAATTGTAGAAATATCGTGGGAAAATTTACAATCTGATCTCTTACAAGATCCTTCCAAAAAGAAACTACATGGTTTTCTGCTCACTCCTATAATATAAAACATGCATCGGATTTAATACAAGCCTTAATCCTAGAAAATAAAAAAACCATTGTATTTACTTGACAGTAATTAGTTAGGCCATACAAAAACAAGCTGACAGTTCGGCCATTTCCCTACCCTCAATCCTAAAAAAAATTAGATCATATTGATAGTTATCTTTTTACAATCCATCAATTCAACTGCTTATACATGTAACTGTTTTACCCACCAGAGCAGAAAATGTTTATTATCTAACTTAGTAAAGGTGCATATGTATTAATGTGTATCAACTAACTTAGTAAAGGTGCATATGTATTGATGTTTATCATCTAACTTAGTAAAGGTAAATATGTATTAATGTGTATCATCTAACATAGTAAAGGTACATATGTATTGATGTGTATCATCTAACTTAGTAAAGGTGCATATGTATTGATGTGTATCATCTAACTTAGTAAAGGTGCATATGTATTGATGTGTATCATCTAACTTAGTAAAGGTGCATATGTATTGATGTTTATTATCTAACTTAGTAAAGGTACACATGTATTGATGTTTATTATCTAACTTTGTAATGGTACACATGTATTGATGTTTATGTAATGAACCTATACATATAAAACAACCATGTGGTTTCTAGCGAGCATCAGCATGTTTGTGGTCTTCAATAATAATTGGTTATGGACACACAAGAACTGTTCAAAAGATGAGACGGTAAAAAGAGAAACTCACCTTTGGTTTTGATTTTATTGGTTTTCTTTCTAGCATCTGGAATACTAAGATACGGAGGCCATTCCGATTTAGGTAACGACTTAGGATCAAGCCACTGTTTTTCTAAATCCGATGAATACACTGCTAAATCAGGTAACATAGGCACCAGGCCAGGTCCTCCAATATCCTGTTGTTCTAACTCACAAGAATATACAGCGGTTTCAGGAATTGGTATAGGAGGTAGCAGATTAACATCAAAACCATGAGTATGCTGAAAAACAAATTTTAAAATTAAAAGCTTTGAGATATTTTTCAATTTGATAACCGCAATCAGTTGAGATTAAGTTTCCAGTCATGATTGTTACTCAAGAACTTGAATCTGTGCCTTATTCTTAAAAGTTTTTAATATGACTTGAAGTAAAGTAACCTTTTTCCGGATATTTTTTCAATTTGAGAGAGAGTTTAACCTCCACTTGACACAAACTAGGTAATTTCGGGACTAACATATTATTTCAATAATTTGCTTGTGCGTAGGGATCTTTAGCAGTGGGAGGAAACCGGAGTAGGAGACCCTACTCCTTGTCACGTACAACCGGGAAATCTAAAAAAAGCCAGTTGACTCAATGACAGACTTTATGATACAACGCCCACCTGATAACCATTCGACCATACAACACCCTCCGCCAAAAAAAAGTAAGGGATTTAATATACATGTAGGCTATGCCTGTTCCCCAATCCCTATTCAGATACAAATCAGATACTCACCAATAACTCATGTGTAGTAGCAGGACATTTAATATGTTTATTATCCTCAGATAAACTTCCCAGATAATACTGACTCAATTCATCCACACTATTCGGCATATTATCAAGAGGATAAACTGTATCCTCAAAACATTTTGTTTTATAATCTGGACCCACGTATCGGTCCATAACATTAATAGTTTTTCCACTTATTTCTTCATTCCACACGTAAGCAACATCTTCCATTTCAAAACCTGGTTTTCGCAACGCGGCATTATTTTCACGAACAGTTTCAGAACTCTCGCTTGGCATTGGCTCTTGTTTCTCAAGTCGACTTTCAAGTAGTGAAGGCCATTCCTCGTACGTTTTATCAGGTAAGGTGGGTTTCAATTCTGTCTCCTCGTTGGACGGTTCGATAGAATTTTGGCTAAATGAGAGCTCTCCATGCTTGACTAAGGGCAAGTACTGGAGATATTGCGTGCAATGGCCGTATTTTCCACCTTCAGCATCTTCACAATCGTAACCAGAACTCCAGGCATTAGAATATTCAACTGTTTCTCCGTCCGTTTTCTTTTCTTTCCACATGTCTGACAGAGCAGATGGTAGATAATGATCCGAGTTATCCAAATATAGATGATTAAATCTGGCCGCTAGGGTTGGTCCAGCAGTCCAGTCGCATTCATCAAGATCACGATCTACTTCCTTTTCATTCGGCAATATGACCGATTCCTCGATCTCACCATTCGATTCAAATCCACTTTCTTTACCACAAGGATCCTCTCCTTCGCCAGTTACATCAAAAATATCTCCAATTTTCCCCTTTCCCAATTCCTCGAGGGTTGTAAAACTCGGACAAGTAGTAATTTCGGATTTAAACTTGGGATCGTAATCGTCATCTAAACTGCGACCAGTTTGAATGTACTTGTCCAGATCTTTTTGTACCTTGAATTTGGGACGAAACATCGGTAATTTTTCTTCTATCGACCCCGGCTGATGGAACTGTTGATACAGGGTCCCGGATGAGAAGCCCAACTCTCCAAACAAATCGGCTCTCTCTTCTAATTTCTCTTCGTGAGGAGTGCCAACAGGGGTTTGGATGGGCCGAAAATGGGTTCTATTGGAGAAGTATAAATGCTCTGCAGGAGAATCATGCCTTGCTGAAGCCTGTTCAACACTTGGTAATTTGGGATTGTCATAATCGGATGGCGGCAAAGAATATAACGATGATAATTTCAAGTTCGGCGCACTTCGAACATGAGGCATTTTACTTGGTATGACATCAGTAAAAGCAGATGTCTCGGAGGGAATCAACTCAAAACTTCGATGGAATTCTTGTTTTGATGCATCACGTCTACTACTCCATGATGCGTGGATATCGCTGTCGGAAACACTGCGTTCATGTTTATCCCAAGAGCCTACGCGTAAAAAATTATAACGCACATCCTCTTTGGACGTTTCTTTATGCAGTTCCTCCAATAATTCTACACCAATCATGGCATCTTCATCAATGGTGCCTTGAGAGAGAAATATTTCTGATTCATCAATTTCCCATTCAACAGGTTCCATAGTTTGTCCCCAGTCAGATTTCACATGATCATCATTTTCGGGACAATCCGAAAGACTCGTCCAAATACTAACATTATAAGGCATGCTCCAAAAGGCTCCAAACCAAGGAAGTTTCCTTTGAGAATTAACATCCCATAACTGTGATAGCTGACCCGACTTGGTTTTTTCTCGCAACTTTTCGCATTCGTCTTTAGGGGTCAGGTTCCACCCGAGAGTCCTGTCTCCCAGTACAGAATCCCAAGGCACAGAAGTAATACGACAGTCGTCATCAAAGGTTTGTAGGAATTCATGGAGGAGGACTTTACTTTGCCAACAGCTCTCGGTATTCCCTTCATCAATGGACCAGATGTTGAAACACATGGGAGAAAGGTTTGTATAAGGGCTTTGCATGTCCATTTGATTTTGCAAGTCCATCTGCATGATCTCTGTCAGATATTCTCTGTCGATCAACATGGAGCATACACTATTTTTGGGACTTTCAATGACAGAATTAAAAGACTCCAGAAGTTCTTCCGTAAAGAATGCGCTCTCTGGAACCTCCATATCAGAAGCTGCTTCTACCAGATCTTCATTTAAGTTTAGACGAGACATTTCTTGTGTTGGTGGTTGGTGAAAATGTTTCACAGGAGTAGAAACGTAATCCTCGTCACTTTCCAAATCAAACGTAAAGATGCCTTCGAAGTCAGACATGTCAGTACCGTCATCACTGTCAAAAGTTTGAGTGCTGCAGCTTGATATTTCATACAGATCTGCGAGAGAGGTTGTTTCCAGCGCCACTCCCTCCCCATCGGGTCCTTTATGCCAAACACTGTAGAGCTCAGAGCTGGAGATCTGCTCATTCCTAAGTCCAGTTTCAGTTGCTCCTTGCCACAATTCCTGAACATGCCGCTCGTCGTGTTTTTCTGCAAGTGGTTCTTGGAGATTGGGCGCCAAGTTTTCTTTGTTGTCAACATATTCAAACAGAGAAAACTGACCACTCGTTGGACTTGTATAAGGTAATGTGTATCCAATTGGATTAACTTTTAGCTTGTCATCTTGCTCGTCTGCAAGATCATTTTTCATTTGGGGGAAAACGTTTTCTTTGAGGACTCCAGAGTTAACAGGTAATTGCTTTTCGAGAACAATATCTTCTGTGACCTTAACATCTGATTCAACAACTGGCGGAGAAAAGACGTCGTCCACAAATTGGTAGCGTGATGTAACAGAGGACAGAAGAGGGCCTAGAATACTTTCTAAATCGGTCTCCTCATCAAAAAACAGAGTCGGAGGATAACTGTATCTCTTGTAAAGCCTTTTACTTTTCGAGAACGGCGTGACCAATATCTCATTGAGAGGTTGTGTGTACCATTCATAGTTCTCTTGTAATTCAGGACTAACCGATTCTGCTCTCATCCATTCTGGCCATTCAGTTTCCAACGAAGTGCCGCTAGTCTTTCTAGGTTGATCAGATATTCCCGACAACAGTAACGTTTTAATAATCTGCTCCACTTTACTACAATATTCTGCTTCAGCTGCTTTATCTCGTTGGTCATCTTGACGAATTTCACCAGATTCCACGGCTTTCTCAGCTGTCAGCGGCCAGCTCAGAACGTGAACAGAAGTGTTGCTATGTTTTTCTATGACCTTTTGCATTTTCGTTTGCGGTCCTTTAGGCTTATTTCCTTTCGGATAAACCTTCTTCTTGCCATCCAGTTTTTGTGTTTTACGATCATTTTCTTTTCTATCTGTCATGCTTTTCGAACGTCTTTTTGGATGGTTTCTTTCTGGACGTTGTTTAGTTTCAGATCGTGTGGACAGCGTACTGTTTTTAGGTTTGCCATCTTCAGAAGATACTTTATCTTTGCTCTCAGAAGTTTCCCCAGCCGACTGTCCTGTCAAAGGATTACGTTTCCATATGTTAGGTTCACAGACAGACGGTGAAATAGAAGCCGGCGAATCGTCTCCGGAAAGAGCTGGAAACGCAGCATAGTACCTGAAAAAATATTTTATAAAATCAGATTAAAATTAAAGATGCATTATGCAAGAGCTATATCTGCCCATTACAGGTCTTTTATTTTGGCAATATATCTAATCCAATTTAAAATCTTTTTAATTACTATAGCTTCAATCTAAACATAAACAATGGAGCCACAGTTGCTAAGACGCTGGCTCGCTAGCCCGGAAGTCACAAGTTCGATCCCTGCATTGGCCGAGAGTGTTCATCAGGATTTTTCGACGTAGTTTCCTCTTGTCAGTGGTGCAGGGTGGAGGGTCTGACAAGGACAGCTGTCTAGTCATTCGGATGGGATGAAAAACCAAGGTCCTGTGTACACATTCGCGTGCAAGTGAAAGATCCCTTGGCAGTTGGAATTCGTTTTAAAATAAGAGTAGTCCATAGTGCCGCAGCCCAGGCAAAATTTCCCTCATAGAAAACTGTATGGTGTATGCCGGTCTTCATTATTCCAGAGATGGCAAATCAGTAGGATGTTAAACTAACTAACTAACTAACTCCCTCCCTCTCTCCCGCTCTCTCTCTCAATCTGAAGATAAACAAACCTTTGTGCTGGATCTTGTGTGCAAGTGACAGAGTTTTTATTTTCTCTCTTTTCATCAACTGTATTAACATTAATAGACAAGGGAGTAAAACACTCTGAAACAAAAACACATACATTATTAAACATGCATTATATTATTAAACATACATTATGCAAGAATTAAATCTCCCTATTGCAGATCTTTATTTTGGCCTGAAATGTTATCTAAATTATTAATTAGGCATTTGTGTCCCTCACCCAATAACCGAAAAACATTGTAACTAAAATATATATTATATAAGAATATACATAAGAATCACAATAATCATATAACGATACACATACATGTAATGAGAATCACAATAATTATATAAAAATACACTTCTCCCAATAATTATATTCCCTGCCCCCCACAATACTCATGTTGGGCTAAATTAGAGCCCCCAGTTCTGCAAAATGCTTCTAAAGATAAGCCTAATTCAGTCATAAACCAGGAGGCGATGGGGAGGAGGAGGGTGCACACAAAAATAATGCTGGTTTTAAACAAATGCTACTGCTCTTCTTAAGGTTTGCAAGCTGTACTGTGGCGCGTACTCGCCTGACCTAGATAACTAGCGTCACTATTCTGCACTAAATGTCTGCTAAGCCTCTGATTGGATGAAAGTACACAAATTTCATTATCCAGACCATGATCAACTCTCGATGCTATTAGATACATATACATGTATCTCCAATATTAAGTAGATTAGAACGATTCAGTCATATTTGGGTTTAATCTAAAAATGGAGATGCGAGATAATAAACTAACACACACACCCAACCCCTAACTTGACACGAGATAATAAACTAACACACACACACCCACCGCCTAACTTGACACGAGATAATAAACTAACACACACACACCCACCCCCCTAACTTGACACGAGATAATAAACTAACACAAACACACCCACCCCCTAACTTGACACGTGATAATAAACTAACACACACACCCACCCCCTAACTTGACACGAGATAAAAACTAACACACACACACCCACCCCCCTAACCTGACACAAGATAATAAACTAACACACACACACCCACCCCCTAACTTGACACGAGATAATAAACTAACACAAACACACCCACCCCCTAACTTGACACGTGATAATAAACTAACACACACACCCACCCCCTAACTTGACACGAGATAAAAACTAACACACACACACCCACCCCCCTAACCTGACACGAGATAATAAACTAACCTTTATGTGTTTTTGTTTCCTTCAGTCTATTACAAAGTTCATCAACAAGATTTTCTATGTCACAGTCCTGAAAAAAAAAGTTAAAGTTTAAAAGAAATATCAATCTCTTTCATATACAGTATAGATCTATATTACATTTCATTTTTTTATAGTTTCGATGGCCTCTACTACATGAAGATCTGACCGGTTGTAGTGGAAGGTCGCATCAGAGATCATACAAGCGACTTTTGACCCTATGACGTCAGACATACATTTGATTAACCAATTAACGTTAACGTTTCTAGTGGTTTACCCACAGTTCCATGTATCACACACCAAAAACTTGCGGTAACAGACCATTTCATTGGCTAATCCCCCCGGTCCTGAACACGGGTTATATAACAACTCTTCCAGATCCTAGAGTAGTAAAGACAAGTAAAACGAAATTTTGAACAATAAAAAAACGTAACGAAATAGGATCTGTGTTTTAATCAGATTCAAAGAAATAATACTTAAAACTACTTCCCAAACAAGTCAATCAGTAAGTTTGTTGTTTTTTCCGTCTGTTCGATATTAACGGGTTTAACAGGAAATTCATCAAGGACAACCATGTAACACTTAACACTGTAACCTGGGTATCATTTAATCTTGTGTATTTAACACTAATTTCTTTAACATTCATTCAATATCAAATCTTTGTTTGAAAATTCGTAAAAATCATTTAAAATCAGCAAAAAGCATCTAATTGATACCTGTTACATGTACATGTATCCAGTTAAAAGCAGACTGATTAATTTTGATAATGACTGTCCAATTTACAAGTATTTAATTTCCTGACCACTGTTCAAAGATTAATCATTATAAATCAATAATCAATCGGGTTGTTTATTTTTTTAACAGTGATCGAGAAATTAAAAACTTGTAAATTGGACACTCATCAGAATTGAATGGTCAGCTTTAACTTTAAACCAAATACAGGCACAAATTTGATGATTTTTGCTGATTTTAAATGAACAGTGCTTGAAAGTTGAGTAAATTCTTAACTTAAGTCTGAGAATGCCTTGTGAACTCAGGGCCTAACTGATTGTCAGCACGGAGCAAGCAAACTGTTGCTGAAAAGATCAGGTTCAGTTTTACATATTTAGATTTCTGCACCAGTCTCGGGGAATTTCTTTACAAACTGTTTTTGATCGATTTGATCCATGTGTTGTTCCGATTCCAAAACAGGGAGAGAAATGGGGTTTGATTAGTTTGTGCATAGGCCATTAGGTGTATTTAGCAGTGTGAAGAACCTGGATATAGGGAGAGAGAGATGGAATTAAGTCCACTCGAGACAAACTAGGTCATTTCCGGACTAACATAGGGTTCAATTCTATTTCAATAATTTGCTTGCACATAGGGGTCTATAGCAGTGGGAGGAAACCAGAGGACCCAGAGAAAACAAACGAGGATGAACAGATGAACCTACATTGTATTCCTTGTTACCGGTACGTACAACCGGGCAATCGAAACCACTCCAGTTGACTCAATGACAAGACTTTATGATGCAACGCCTACGCTCTAACCATTCGCCCCCCACCACACCCCATTAACAGACCTCCAGTAATATCCAGCAGCCTAAATATAATAACCACAATTTCCAATATAGACTATGACATACCTGATCTGAAACTGACTGGAGACATTCTAAAACAGCATTTTTTCTTCTTTCTTCATCACTAACTGGAGATTTCTTTTTGTGTTCACCCTTACGATCGCGTTTTTTCACTTGTTCAACCTTTTTACCCCATAACTCCTCCGTTTCAATCTGATCAGAGTAGTCATGTTGTAGTAGATTGATGATATAGCGGGTGTAGACTATAGAGTCTATGCCTCGTACTTCCAGCTGATGGCCAAGCCAAGAATGAACTGAGTCTGATGAAGGCAAAACTACCTCCAAAGACATCCTCAGGTCTGGATGCTTCATTAATAATCTACTGAACTTATTTATTATTTTTTTTATTCAACCCTGGTTTCAAATGACCAGGGTGTCACTGCTACAGTCACCATAAACAAAAAGGTCTATACCAGCTTCACTGGTTCCACTTTCTGGAGTTAGACATTTAAAACTGAAGATGCCAATCCATACTGGTATTTTTACCAGGTACTCGTACAAAAATATTTATATTGGCAGCCATCTGAAAAATATAAGATAATCATATTTAAGTTATGGTTAAACTCGCACTATTTTCTTGTATGGTTATCTCTTGTCAGTGGTGCAGCACCGAGTCCCTGGCAAGGCACAGTGTATAGTTATATGGATGGGATTTAAAACCAAGGTCTTGTGTAGGCCTACATATTGGCGTGCAAGTAAAAGAACCCTTGGCAGTTGGAATTTGATATAAGCGCAGGCCATAGCAACACTGGAGCTAAAATTTCCTCATACATGTAGCACACTGTATGACTGTCTTCATTAGCTGATTAGTGAGAGCAGAACATTAGGATGCTAAACCCATTTCATTTCATTTTCATTAACACGCAGTACAGAGAGAGAAATTATCATTCAGAAATCTCTTGATCTATAAGCAATGGAAACAGATCTATATTTCGTTTGGTTTTTTTTTTTTATCCTTTCGATGGCCTACACTCAGGCCTCGAAATGTTTTAAAAAAAGCTACCTGTCGTAAGCGACCGGTAGCTTTTCTTCATACCTGTCGCTTCAGTAAATAACCTGTCACTCTCAATTATCAAACTCAAAGACTAATCACATCATACATATCCATACATGTAGGTACACACACACGTGGTTAGGTCTTTGACGTAGGCTACATTGCTCTATATAAATATCGTAATATGAAACCTTTTTATTTCTTCGACATCGGAATGCCTAAAAGTTCTTGAAAGTCGGCGAATCTGCTTTGGCTCAGCGACTCGAAGATTCGTACAATTCTATCATCCGTATCCATGTGAATTCCGCAAAGTATCATGGTACCACATTTCCGTACTAAATCGAATACTTCACCGTTGAGTTGTAGAATTCAGATTTTAAAATATCCGTAATAAATTGAATATCAAAACACAAATCACACCTGTGCATGGCACCGTATTTACATGTACCGCGTGCGAAGGACAGATAACGCCACCTGGAATTCCCTTCTCACATATCCGGACTATATTTACGCTACAAATTATATTTATATATGAAATATTTTTCCGACCTGATTTTTTGATTTTGTCGTCTTATAAATTATTTATAGCCTTTATTTATGGAAATTGTTTTAAACTTTTTAAATGATTAAATACACCAAGTAACGAGCAGTGTGCATTTCCATTCCAACCACTACTATCTTTACTGTGGTGTCGTTACGGTAGAATTATTTCAGGTGACTTGGGGGTGCGTTTTAATTTATTTAGATATAATACTCCATAATGCTATAAACTAGTGTCAAGCAGATGAAAACAAGCGTAGATGGTGTGAAATTCATTGATATAAAATTGTCTACTTCCAAACTGTGTGAGTAACTGTAGCCTACGACAGAGCGAAATGTAAACAGTGCAAATGGCGGCTTTTCACGGTATTTCCGTGTTTAATTCTTGCATTTAGAAACAAATAATTAAATGTACGTGACGTGGACGTGAGTATTGTGGTCAATTTACTGAACATCAAGTAAAATTTAGTCCACCTGTCGCAAGCGACAGGTAGTTTTATTTGCTACCTGTCAGACGAAAAAATCGCCTGTCGGCGACAAGTAGACAGGCGAACATTTCGAGCCATGACAATACATGAAGATCTGACTGGTTGTAGTGGAAGGTCATGTCAGGGGTCATATGAGCGGCTTTTGACCTATGACGTAAGACATTGATTAATCAACCATCATTAAGCTTTGTATTGGTTTACCCACAGCTCCAGGCATCAAGAACTCGCCATAACAGCCTGTTTCATTTGCAGATCCTAGTGTTTTGAAGACAAGTAAAACTTTGAACTGTAAAAAACGAGATGAAATAGGATCTGTGTTTTAATCAGATTGACTGCCCAGATATGTAGTCTCAAATAGCTTTGCTGACTCTTATCAATGTAAATTCATGGATTTTGCTCCATACAATAATCAAGGCAGTTCACAAGGATTACAAATAATTCAAATTGGTTATGAGCATATGTACAGTTAAATCCGACATTGTACGGGATCGTTAAAATATAATAGATTATACAGCATGGCGGAATACTCAATACCGAAAGTATTATTGTACCTTCGAATACCAGAAGTAAAAATAATCTTCTTCGGTTGTATGTCGATGTTGCATTTGGTGGGGAAAATTTAATATTTACGTTGCTATAGCGCTCACATTTTTATCACACAATGATCGGTCAAGCAATGCTCTAAAAAACAAACCGGTTTCATCACAATTAAAAATGTTTTCAGGAGAATAACCTTCAATAATAGGCAGAATCCTTCAATGGTATCTAGATCCGCATCGGCACTTTCGCCACTAACTTTAAAGGTTCATTCGGCATACCCTAGATTCGTAGAGTTGGCTGAGATGTGCCGAATGGTTAAAGTAAAGGCTTTGATGTTGAAACCACTCATGCGTCATTCTGTCGATATCAAGGTACATGTAATCAACAAGAACCGACATTAGTATTAATCTCACCAATAATTGATTGGTGATTGCTTGTTAATTTTTTGTAAGTGAACACCTACGGATTGACGGTTGAATTATACAATGTTAATACAATGAACATCGTTCGACGGGACCACTGATTGAAGTCCTATTCATAATATTCAGAATACGGATTGAAAGTGATACGGAAATAAATCAGGACATGAAAATGAGGACAGATTTCACAAAATGCTGCACCACAGTATTCAGAAGTCGGATGTGACAGAGTCCAGGGGATCACATGGCTAAGTGGGTAAGACGCTGGCTCGCTAGCCTGGAGGTCGGGTGTTCGATCCCTGCATTGGCCGAGAAAGTTCATTCAGATTTTCCAGGGTGGTTTCCCCTTGTCAGTGATGCCGGATATAGGGCCTGACAAGGACAGCTGTCTAGTCGTTCAGATTGGACAAAAAAACGAGGTACCGTGTACACATTGGCGTGTATGTAAAAAATCCCTTGGCAGTTGGAATTCGATATAAGAGTAGACCGTAGCGCCGCTGCCCGGGCAAAATTTCCCTCATAGCACACTGTATGGTCGTCTTCATTAGCCCAGGTTAGGAGCAGAACAGTAGGATGTTTAATCATGTTCTCCTGATTTTGATTGTTTCTGTGTGTTTGAAGTATATGTTTGTGATATGCGCTTAGAAACACTTCATGTGTAATGAAGCGCTATATAAATCGAACAATAATAATAATAATAATGTTAAACCCGATTTCATTTCATTTCATTTCGTGACAAGAGTCCACTGTACATTAAAGTAACATAAATATACAATATAATAAAGGTAACTACTAACTACCAATACTAACTTATTATTAGTATAATATTAATAAGCAAATATCTTAATTTATCTCCCACCCAACCCAGCCCAACCCAAACAAACACAATATTATAAATAGACTTAATAATAAAATTGTGTAAGCTTTTCAATGAATGATATATTTGAAAACTAGGATCATTCGTAATAAAATTCCCAGGGAAGAGAAATACATTGTTATCTACATGTACATGCACATGTATGAATTGACAACTTGACCGCTTCAATACATGTATCATGTATATGTTTAAATTATGTACTGACAATACATGTACATACTGTACTGTATTAAACAACAAACAAAAATCACTATACTAGATATTACCATTATAAACCATAACACATTATTGGCTTTGATATAATATCCATTCAACATTAAGTAGTTCCTGTTTGTTTTATTTTATGGCTTCACTAAGGTCAAGGTTGAATAATATTATTACTATTGTTGAGCATTCATTTTAAAGGAGAAATTTCACTCTATATTACAATGAATAAAACTTATAAACAAACAATATGCAAGAGCTAAATCTGCCTATTGTCAATTGCAGGTCTTTCTTTAGGCCCGAAATGTTATATAAATTATTAATTAGACATTAATTAACTTATCCAGACTACATGTATAATCAACTCTTGATGTCACTGCTAGCCTGCGATATTTATTGGATTGGAATCTGATCTACTGCTCAACACTCATTGATGATTAAATCAAAAAATGGATAATCGAGACTATGTTTTTTATTGTACCGACTTTAGTAATAATGATCGAGGCTAGGCCTGAAATTCAATCGCTAAATTCTCAGTTCAGAGAGGATCAATTTGACTGAAAGTTTCAGCAAATTACCTTTACATTATCTAGTTTTCAACTATTATAGTGAGAACTGCCAACTCCTTATCTAATCTCCCGTATCATAAATTTCTTAGGAACCATTTAAAATGTGACCAGAAATGTGAACATCTTTAACAGTAAACTGCCAATAATACTTCTGGCCTACAATGTACATGTGTACATATTTAAATTCTTCCTCTAAGAGTACAATTGTAGGATTAAAAAAAAGAATGTTATGTAAGCAAATATCTAGGCCTAGGTATTATGTAACCAATAATACCAATGTTGTATAAGCCTTAGATTGCTTTGTTATTATTAAAATAGTCCTGGCCAGCTTAACTTATTTACTTATAAAGATACATTATGTAAGATTTAGATAAAGAGCTGGCCATTCTTACTATAATAGTTCGAAAATAGATAATGCAAAATGAATTTATTGAAAATTTCATTCAAATTGCTCCATTGCAAGTGAAGATATTACCTTTTGAAGGTTTCACAAGATATGTGCATTAATTGCAACCACCGCACTGGTTGTTCGTAGCTTAGCCTTTCTTCACCATTTTTAGATTTTAATCACAATATTGAATATAGTTATAGCTGAATAATTCTAATCTACTTAATATCGGAGATATCTAATGACATCGAGAGTTGATTATGGTCTTGTCATACTAATAAAAGTCTAATTAATAATTTAGATAACATTTTAGGCCTTAAAAAGACCTGCAAGGGGCAGATTTACCTCATGCAAAATGTATGTTTAAATATTAATCGGGTATGAGTCCAGCACAATATAATAATACAAGCTTATTGTATCGTAAACAAAGACAACTACATTATCACTAGTTTTTGAGCCTTTATTTATAAACAATTAACTAATTGTGTCCCCTATGACCAAACTACTTTTTTTATGGTTTGAGAGAGAGGGAAATGGGATTTAACGTCCACTCGACACAAACTTGATCATTTCGGGACTAACAGTAACATGGTTCAATTTTATTTCAATAATTCGCTTGCGCGTAGGGCGTCTTTAGCAGTGGGAGGAAACCGGAGGACCCGGAGAAAAGCCATGAGGTTGGAAGGCGACCCTACTCCTTGGCACATACAAGCAGGGAATCGAAACCACGCCAGTTGACTCAATGACAGACCTTATGATAAAGCATGCACATGCCTGTCTTAATATTATATAAATTTTTATAAGGAAATGGCCAAATTACATAAGGACTTCTTCTATCTATAATGCTGTTGTCAAAATTGAAGTGAAGTGCATTTTTTGAGGGTTTTGTAGGTTTTTATGTGTCTTCATCTTAAAATATAAACACTTTCATGGCGAAGAAACTGGTACCTTTGGCACAAAAGCAAATCTGAAGTACATGTCATCAAAATTTTTGTCATACACGTTAAGCTTTATTTTGATCATAATATTTATTACCGGTAGTTTTAAAGATAAAGAAAAAATTGCTTATCTACATGTAACATCTGCTATCAATCAGTGACATTCACTGTGAATAATAAAATTTAATAGATTGTGTAATTGTCTTCATTTGAATTATTTTCTTTGCCCTAGCTCAAGCAATTGCAGTTTGTTACTGTTGCAGCCCATGATTGTCAAATTTGCACGCCCCCCCCCCCTTTTATCATCAGGTTGATCTTTCAAGGGAACCTTTTTAATTCTATGCCCTGGAATATTTAATTGAATTTTGTTAACCAGAGGTACATGTAATTTCAAGCACATTGGCCTATTTAAGTTTTTAATAGCCATAGTTAAGTAATCTGTTCAGCCGTGTGACAAAAAGCCCCCAATATAAGTTTACTATTCATTCCGGTTTCCACCCCTGGTTTTTACCTAGCTCCACAATGCGCCAACAGGCCCATAGAACGTACAGGGCGAGTGTAACAAGACTTACGAGTTAGGCCTACCTGGAATAGTTTTTATTAAGCCTAATCTTACTACACATGTATCTACACTGAACTGACATCAACAGTGACAGCCCATTAGGCCATCTCCCTTCGGAAACAACTGAATAATTATTTAATGGAAGTAAAATTTTGTCCATTATTACAACTTACAAGGCCATCTAGCTATTAGCCTAGTTAGAGTTACTTTTAGGGAAACACTGTCTAAATCTTCACTCGAATCACTGTGATGAGTGGGAATCACACCGATGACCATAATTATTACTTAGTCTTTACGGCTTCGGCTACAGAAGGCCTGTCCGTACTAACTCTACACGTACTGTGCAACAATATATCATTAGAAAAAAAGGTCAAAGGAGTATTGCGACGTACTGGCTTGTTTCAGTGATAATTTCGTCAGCCATTTTAGCAATGGTATAAACGCGTAACTTGTGTCGCGACGCTGGGCAATCGAGGTTGAATATCGCCTTCCTACTTGCGAGTCTCGATCAATCAATACACATTCCTCCCTCCATCTCTCATTTTCTACATCAGCCGATCGAAAAACCCTCACCGTACGAACAAAAATACAACAGTGTGCAGATTCGTAACAACAGACGTAAACAACACTGTGTCTTGGGATTGAAAAATATATTTTACCTGCGAATAAAGCAACAAATCCATGTCCTTTCCAATCACCAATGCACCTTCCTCCCGCAACTGTCAAAATCTCGGGAGATATGCCAAGCGACTATTCCAGAATTCATTGCTTCATTCCTCCAGGGTTTTCGTTCTCCGGCAAATTAGGTGATGGCTGTTATGTTCTACATTTACAACGCCATTCTTATTCTCGGCTACACTGAAATTATTTCGATAGATGATCGAAAAATACAATTTAGTAAAAGGAGCCGAAAATTTCTCAGCCGACCTTTGGATAGACGGTGCTCGGTCCTGACCGGAAATTAGTCCGCAATAACAATTTAGTCTCTAACAAAGAAGTAATTTATGGGATACAAGATATTTTGTCAATAACTATTTTCTACTTATTATTATCTCAATGCTGTTCTTTAGATATTTGTATAGTCACAGTATTGACAAGTATGAAAAACTCAAAGGGTCAATGACAGAAAACTGCAGTGCGTAATAATATTTTGTGTCTGCATTTTTCAGTTAGGCTATATGGCAACGAGGACTACTTTTAGTAGGGATTCGAATTATTCGCCAAATGAAACATTTATTTGGAGAAATTGTAGTAGTAAAAGATATATGAGAAACTGTTAAATTTATTTTAAAATCGATAATAAAAGTACAGATCAGCGATTAATTCATTTTCTAGATCTATAGCCAACATTTTAGAAGATTGCGCCAATCGAGCACTTGCTCACGTTACCGGTACTGACTTTTGTTTGGTGTTTAAAGATGCTGATAAGTAAGTAAAGTGGAAGATGACACACGTTTATCTGAAATAAAATATAATTGAATCATTGTTTGTTTTAGAATCTGTAGCATAGATACTGAATTTGAAACGGAACAATGACATTATCTACACATTAATTAACGCGCCTTAAGTAAAAAAAAATGGGGCGTCGCATATCGAACTGTAAAAAATGTAGTTATCTCCCCTTAACTGGACTTGCATTTTTGCCACGTTAAAACGGTAGGAAACTTAAAACTAATATGTACCAATACAAAAAGATATCCAGTTAAAGATTGATTTAGGCCCATAGCCTACCAATAACAAACGATTTGGCTCTAGCAACAGGTTTCATAACGACAATATAGGCCTAAAAACAAGTGAAGCAACACGATGATCAACCAATTCTCGGCAAAAATAAGTACAGGGACCAAATGCAGTTGTAGTTTGTAGCGGTAGTTACTTTAGTAAAGAATTCTTAATGGCTATGCTCTCTATTTTAGCGGCGGAGGGTGGATTGCATTGAGAGTGATGGTCATAGGCGTAGGAGCCGGGGGGGGGGGGGCCCAAAAAAATTTATTTTCGGGCAATGAAAAATTCGACGACCTTTTTTTTCTATTAATGTTTAGAGAAAAAATATAACTACATGTAACTTATTTCTATGAGATCCACACTGCCCGAAAAGTATTTTCTCGTCTTTTTCTTGTCCACTGCATATGCCCGAAAATATGCCCGAAGCTCTCTTATGATAGGTATGCCCGAAAAAACGGTATTGCCCGAAAATAGGTATTGCCCGAAAAACGGGCATCGGGCCGGAAAGCGGCAGAGGAAACTAGCAGTAAAACGCGTTTGCGACCGTCAAATATTCCAAAATTTTCTTGGCGGGTCATTCGCCTCTCAAAGAAAACCGGCACCGCTGTCTATAAATCCGAAATTTTTCGGGCATTTCTAGTTTTGCTTCCCTAACTGTCATCGAGCCCTAATAAAACACTAATTTTACTTTTCTTGTAATTAAATATCACAAATTTGTACTGAGTTGACTATGGATTAAAACATTTTGTCTGGAGCCACTCTACTTTGTGCGACATTTTTCAGGCATCGATTATTATTTGTGACTGCAGATGCAACAGTCTGATTGGATGGTTAGAATTCAGAGTGGGATTTCAGTTACAAAACCATTGGATACTTTTGGAGTTGCTTACACGGGCTAGAATAGCAGAAAACGCATTTACGGTGATTAAATTATCAAATTTTTCTCCGGGAGGGTGAGGCCTCCATATACCGCGCGACGATTGATTGGTTGTTTGGAATTCGGGTCAGCCAGGTAGGCTATATTGGACCAAATTGAAGTTGCTGTATTCACAGACTGGAATAACAGGAAAACGCGTTTGCGGCAGTTACATTTTCAAAATTTTCTCCCAACGGTCCCGTCTTCGAGGACTGTAAACGATTGATTGGAATTCGAGTCAGCCACCTTAATAAGGCTATAATATATATTCGACCACTTTGAAGTTGCTTTGTTCACCGGCTGAAATAGCAGGAAAACGCGTTTGCGACAGTTAAATTTTCAAAATTTTCTCCTAACGGTCCCGTCTTCGAGGACTGTAAACGATTGATTGGAATTCGAGTCAGCCACCTTAATTAGGCTATATTAGACCGCTTGAAGTTGCTTTGTTCACTGGCTGAAATATCGGGAAAACGCGTTTGCGGCAGTTAAATTTTCAAAATTTACTCCTAACGGTCCCGTCTTCAAGGACTGTAAACGATTGATTGGAATTCCGAGTCAGCCACCTTAATTAGGCTATATTAGACCACTTTGAAGTTGCTTTGTTCAACGGCTGCAATAGCAGGAAAACGTGTTTGCAGCCGTCAAATATTCCAAAATTGTCTTTGGGGGGGGGGGGGTATACAAGGTCGCTGCTGTCTGTAAACCCGAAATTTTTTCGGGCATTTCGGGTTCTGCCCCCCTAACTGTCATCGAGCCCCTACGCCTATGGTGATGGTGGGGCAGTCGGGATGTTCCTCTGGTTCAGTTTGGGGTAAATAAAGTTGTAGGCTATTAGTTGTATACAGGCTACCCTTTGTTCTGAAGTTCCCCCACCCCTCCCAAATAAAATAAAATGAAACGGGGTTTAGGCCCTAACGTCACACTTTTTCTGCACCGACTAGACTATAATGAAGACGGACATACAGTGCGCTGTGGGGATAGGCACTTATTTGCCAGGACAGCGGCGCTGTGGCCTACTCTTGTTTAATTCGAATTCTAACTGTCAGGGGTTATTGTAACTGCACGCCATTGTGTACACGGGACCTCGGATTTCGTCCCATCCGAACGACTAGACACTGCCTTTACACCGGGAGCGAACCCCTGCTTACCGAGCCAACGTCTCTGTCTGTAAAACAACTGATAAAGGTGTTTATTGAAGCTTACGTTCATTAAACCGATTTACAACAGTCGACATTCAGAGAGGCTTAATTGATTTCTTGGAACAACTGGCTGTCAAAAAGATAAACATGCGTCCTTGTGATGTCAATCAAAACTAGGCTTAGATCGATTGTTTAGAATGTAAGACGATCAACACACGCTTAAAGCATATTGTTGCCTTTTGGGAGAACGTTTTGTCGTAGGGTACGTGGATTGCGCGTTAGAGTAAGGGTTAGGCTCGGTCCAAGGTGTTAGGGTTATCGGGAGGTGATGGTTCTTTGCAGATCCCCCACAGAGAGCACAGACCGTGGGTCTAAAGTTTCCTAACCCTTGCGGGAATCGAACCCATGACGGCACCCATTCGCCTCGCAGTTGCCGGTCCGGGTCTCTGCAACTGAACTATCGCAGAACCATATAAAAATGTTGATTAAGAACTCAGCGATTAGGGCGCCTGTCGACAACTACTGATTTAATTTATGAAATTCGACCGAACTTAGCCTAGACACTGGCCAGGTTCGGGTTTAAGAATATGGCGGAGATGAATTAAGTCTCCACATAAGCACCGACCTAGGCTGATGAAAATTTGGTTCGTGATATTTCCTAGTTTTATTAAAAATACATGCAATATATAGATGAACATACATGGTTGGTTTCCCTGTTCTTTGGTGTTGGCGGCGCTGATGATATTCCTTCGGTGCTGCTTGTGGTAGTCTGGTACATGTATTTTGGTTTCGTCTGAAGAAACAAGAATACATTTGAGTGCCACATTAGTGTGTTTCCTACTTAGGATTGGATTTTTTAAAAATGAGTTTTTTCCCCTATCCCGGGGTAAGGGCTGGGGATTCTTATAACTAGTTGATTTTATTTACTAAGGGCTAGGGCTATAAGGGTTTAAAATATTGTTTGTTTTGGGTTAGGGTGAGGACTGGTCTTATTTAATCTAATTTACTGTTCACTGGGATGTCGTTCAGATTTTTATTTTTAGAATATGCCATTATAAGTTTCTGTGTGAAGATTTTCGGGTGGTTTTCTTGGAGATCAGTATAGTGTTTTCTGATGATTTTGGGTGCACTTGCTGCTGTTACGCTAAATGGAACTACAAAGGGGGCTAGCCGTACGAATATTCAAACCTGGGGGGAGGGGGGGGGGGAGGCTGTTGTTTTCAATTTGTCAATCCAGAATTTTTCTTTTGTTAGTCTAAACGTTTTAATTTCTTCTGTAGTTTCAAAGTCGCTCTTAGTCTTTTCTATTGGCGTGACAATGCGATCAGAAATGTCTTGATTTGGTTGGTTGAAGTGAATTGTCTTTTTCGGTGACTATGTCTGATCGGTGACCGTTAATTCTTTCCCTAAGTGCATTTTAGGTCTCCCCTACGTATTGTTTGTCACATTGTCTGAATGAAATTAGATAAATTATCTTTGAATAGCTGCATGAAAGTTGGTCTAATATTGAGAATTGCACGCCAGATGTTTTGTTATGGAAATATTAGAATCTAATGAAACAGAAAGGGAAAAAAAACGATCTGTAAAAGATAAGCGGATATACACGGTATCAACACGGTATGGGATGTGACGTCACACATTAATAACCTATACTGCACGTGAGCGTAACATTCTGTCATCCTGTACAGGCTTAGATGAAGGCTTTCGCATCACCGCTATGGAACATGCCTGTCCAACCTCGTGGGTTTTCTCCGGGCCCTCCGGTTTCCTCCCACTGCCAAAGACCCCTACGCGCAAGCGAATTATTGAAATAAAGTTGAACCGTGTGTTAGTCCCGAAATGACCTAGTTTGTGTCGAGTGGACGTTAAACCCCATTTCTCGCTCGCTCACTCTCTCTCGCTGTGGACTAGATTGGTGTAATAATATACATGAATCACCCAATATCACATTGTACAGTAAAAATCGCTTGTGTGATAACTTTCATATTCTACTGTGCGATATCTTCTAGGAGATATCGCTTGACATGAATTTCATTTATACCCAAAGAATTATATTTATTTGTGCGTGTAGGATTTGGAGATATATAATATCTTCTACTCTCGTCAATTTTTCGTTTTACTTCCCTTCGCTACACACACACTGATCAGCAGTGAATATTCACTAGGCCGCTACAATCACTGATAAGGATGACATCAATGCGACTTAATGAGTATCAAATATTAACTTTTTTCCACCGACAAATTCTAAAACATTTTTTGGGTGTATTAGAAAAATAAATAAAGACGTTTGTCGTATTTGTAGGTAAAAATTATTTCCTTTTTAGTGTAAATGGGTATTGAAATGACTAAAAGGCAGCATTCTGTCCGAAGCAGTACCGTCTTATGTAAACAATGCACGCGCCATTCAGCCAATGATTGACGCCGCGTGCTGTGACGGCACGTGTTAAAGGCAGTCGTCTTTTACAGAGATATTAGACAAGACTCGTAATTCTCTGTGAAACAGATTGCGCTACACAGTGGAGGCCATCGAAAGTATAAAAAAAAAACGAAACTAAATATAGATCGGTATTTTAATCAGATTGTATATTGCTCGCATAATGAGAAAATCTTGTTCTGTCTTTTAGGGACATAGATTTATGAAGTGAAATTCAGTAAACCATTTACATGTATATTTGAGTTCAAGCCCAGGACAGTAATGGTAAGTTGTGTGACACTACGGTCATGACGGCTTTTTATCTTTAAGCTTGACGTCTTAACTAATTAGATCTTATTACCACTAGGGAGCCACGGTGTCTTAAGTGGGTGGGTAAGACGCTGGCTCGCTAGCCTGAAGGTCGGGTATTCGATCCCTGGATTAGCCGAGAAAGTACATCGGGATTTTCCGGCGTGGTCTCCCAATGTCAGTAGTGCAGAACAGCTGTATAGTCGTTCGGATAGGACGAAAACCGAGGACCCGTATATATTGACGTACACGTAAAAGATCCCTTGGCAGTTGGAATTTGATTGAAGAGTATACAGGCCATAGTGCCGCTGCCCGGGCAAAAAAAACCCTCATAGGACACTGTATATAACGTATGTCCGTCTTCATTAGCCCAGTAGGAGCAGAACAGTGAGCTTTTAATCACATTTCATTCGACTTTCATTTCATAATAACATAGTATATTTTAATCCCATGCTAAGACTTCAAGCAGTTGATTGTTATTTATTGATAACAATATTGCTCTATACTCCAAATAATCAATCTGAGCACGTTTGAGAGAGAGAGAGAGAGAGAGAGGGGGGCGGGGGGGGGGGGTAACGTCCACTCGACACAAACTAGGTCATTTCGGGACTAACATATTGTTCAATTTTATTTCAATAATTCGCTTGCGCGTGGGGGTCTTTAACAGTGGGAGGGAAGCAGAGGACCCGGAGAAAACCCACGAGGTTGGACAGACGACCCTACTCCTTGTCAGACACAACCGGGGAATCGAAACCACGCCAGTTGACACAATGACACACCTTAGGATACAACGGGCACGCACTAACCATTCTCCCCTCTCCCCTCCTCCCCTTAGCGTGGATTAAACCGTAAAAAAATAGTAATTGTCAAAAACAAATGCATATATGATGGACAGTCCTAGAAATTTATGTTTTATTAATATATAACATGATAATCATTTATGTCAACATAATGACATTGTCCCCCCCACCCCCACCCCCACCCCAATTGTAGACATTGGACCCCCGCGTATCTCGAAAACGCCCCCGCAAACGCATGATCACCACCCAGATTCGGAATCTACGCGAAAAACTGGTCTAGAAAAACTTGGTCTCATAAATTCACAGCTCGGGTGGCGATTTCCCCCCTTCAGCCACCGGACTATATCCATCCACCCACCAGTACTACCTGTGTATTAATAAAAACTACTACTAATTTTGGCAGGCGTTGTAAAAAGATGGCCGGCACCGAGTGAGAAATTTATTTTAGAATTTTTGCTTGCCCATTTTTTTTCTTTTTTTTTCTTCTTCTTTCTCCTTTTCAGCTTATTTCCTCTAAGAAAACACCCAGGCGTTTAAAAACTGTGGTCATTAGGAATTACTAGTTCATCGTTGTATTAAATCTATATATATATTTGTGACTGCCGTTTGTCTGTCTGTCTGTCTGTTCGGGGTTGGTGGCTACACTAGGTTTGCCCCGAGTCTGAAATTTGGGGTATAGGGGTAGCTCGGACCGGGGAGTAACATAGGCCAGGTGGCGTTAGTCTACCATTTCCGGTTTCGGAGTTATGACCCCCGAGCGAAGCCGGTCTGTTCGGGATTGGCGGCTATACTAGGTTTGCCCCGAGTCTGAAATTTGGGGTATAGGGGTAGCTCGGACCGGGGAGTAACATAGGCCAGGTGGCGTTAGTCTACCACTTCCGGTTTCGGAGTTATGATCCCCGAGCGAAGCCGGGTATCCTGCTAGTACTGCGTATTAAACAAACAAGATAAACCCAGAGCCTTATATATAGCACCATCTGTGAATAGACCTGATCTGAATTAGCAACAAGGACAGCTGTCTAGTCGTTCGGATGGGATGAAAAACCAAGGTCCCGTGTACGTATTGACGTGCACGTAAAAGATCCCTGGGCAGTTGGAATTCGATTTAAGAGTAGGCCGTAGCCGCCGCTGCCCGTGCAAAATTTCCCTCATAGCACACTGAATAGCGTATGCCCGTCTTCATTAGCCCATTTCATTTCTGTATACACCTAATCTGGCCATCAAGGAAGTTTTGCACAGTGAAATTAACAACGCCACTATTATTGAAGGCACGGTATTTTTATCGGTAATTGACAAATTCCAATGTACAGACGAAATGGCGTATATTGTTTACGATCTATGCTATAGATTGCTTTAATATCACGTACTACTATATTAAAGGTGAAGGCTGTTAGGGTTTGAGTCAGAATTGTGAACTTGACATACTTTAGGTAAATGGCTGTGGTGTATGTATTATCTATGTAGAGCCCATGTCTCCAGTCCACTTGTCCATTGTTTAAATGCATTACAAGATAAATATATAGTGCATAATAAAACTTGCCAATTCAGCAAAACTATAAAACGAGATAGATAAAGAGAGCGACAGATATGATTTAATCTCTATTCACAGGGTAGAGGGGGCCAGCTCAATGTATCGTCATAGATCACGAGATGTGAACAGGGCTAGCGTCAACCACAATGCTTACCCTGACCCTAACCTACAAACTCGCCAACAACCACGTGCCCTAAACACATTTACATCTCAGCGAAGATGACAAAATTGAGCTTTACATAACAAATAGATTTAGCCCCAAAGGGGGAGATGGCCGAATGGTTAGCGCGTGCGCGTTGCATCATAAGGTCTGTCATTGAGTCAACTGGTGTGGTTTCGATTCCCCGGTTGTACGTAACAAGGAGTAGGGTCACCTGTCCAACCTCGTGGGTTTTCTCCGGATCCTCCGGTTTCCTCCCACTACTAAAGACCCCTACGACTGCTACGAGCAAGCGAATTATTGAAATAAAATTGAACGATATGTTAGTCCCGAAATTACATAATTTATGTCGAGTGGATGAGAAACCCCATTTCTCTCCCCCCTAGTTGTGATTTTGGGAATTGGGAGGAACCTCATCCTAGGGTCTCTCACATGAAATTAGAAGTTTTGTTACATAATGTATATAGTGTACATAGCATAATGTATATACGTGGCTAGCAAGGGGGTGCAGCTGCCCCTCCTGGGTGCCGAACCGCGCCCTTTCAATTGGACACAATACAAAGCCAACGACCAACGTCGAGTGCCATTGGTTGGGCTGCCCCCCTGGCCGCCCCCGCCCCCCGCCGTTAGCTACGGGCCTGTGTAGCCATGTAATAAACTGTTTATATATACTTTATTTCCCTCGACTTTTTAAATATATAACGGGCCCTTTCTAACGAATGGGTACGCTGGGCAGTTGTCTGGGGGCCCAATGAGCATAGGGCTCCATCTTTTTAATATTAAATACTGATTTTGTTAGAACTATTGGAAGTAGCAATAAATTAAATAGATGTTTAATTTACATTTTTATTCCCGTTAATTGTTGTAGATAGGGGACCCCGCAGTGCACTGCTTTGTCGGGATAGGGTAGGGGGAGCCATACTGCCGTTAAGCCGGCCATGGGATAGGGGGTCTAGAGCATCATACTTGTTCTTCAACCCAATCTCGGTAATAAATACGAATCCCCGGTTGTACGTGACAAGGAGTAGGGTCGCCTGTCCAACCTCGTGGGCGGAGGGGCTGACAAGGACAGCCGTCTAGTCGTTCGGATGGGACGAAAAACCGAGGTCCCGTGTACACATTGGCGTGCACGTAAAAGATCCCTTGACAGTTGGAATTCGATATAAGAGTAGGCCGTAGTGCCGCTGTCCGGGCAAAATTTCCCTCATAGCACACTGTATGGCGTATGCCCGTCTTCATTAGCCCAGTTCGGAGCAAAACAGTAGGACGTTAAACCCCATTTCATTTCATTTCCAACCTCGTGGGTTTTCTCCGGGTCCTCCGGTTTCCCCCCCCCCCCCACTGCTAAAGACCCCTATATGCGCAAGCGAATTATTGAAATAAAATTAAACTATATGTTAGTCCCGAAATGACCTAGTTTGTGTCGAGTGGACGTTAAATCCCATTTCTCTTTCTCTCTCTCCAATCTCTGTGACAAGAGGGAACCACGCCGGAAAATCTGGATGAACTTTCTAGGCCAATGCAGGGGTCGAACACCCGGCCTCCAGGCTAGCGAGCCAGCGTCTTACCCACTTAGCCACCGTGATCCCCCTGTGGCATTGTAAAAGCAAAGAACAATACATATATACGATATCTGTGGACGTGCGAGTATTGTGAACGTGACTTTGAATACCCCCAAGAACTCGAGGCCATTTAGAGATATATATAGATATCAAATTTGGGAGTGGAGAATTCTCTGGACTCAATTCAAGGTAGAACGCAAACAACTTGTTTACGCAATATTGTATCCTATATCAAGATTAATTGTCTAGAAATCCGACCTTCACCTTGTTCGTACATAACGACCTCTAACACTCCACCTTGTAGCGCTGATAAATATTGGCAAATTTTCATCTATAGGCTTAATCATAGTTCATTCGCAACTGCATTAACGGAAACCGAATGGGATTTAACGCTTAACTTTACTGCATCAATCGGGCGTATGAACACGGACATGCATCATATAGTGTCCAATGAGGAAAATTATTTTATTTGTTGCCAATGGTGTTCAACAAACTGCTCGCAGCGATCCATCTACGTCATACGTCATTATGATCTCAGGCGGAGCTAGCTGTAGACAGGTAGCACGTGCACAGGGGCGTTAATGTGGGGGGGGGGGGTTACACCCTCCCCCCCTCCCCCCAGGAAGAAAAATAGTCGGTCGCAAAATCAGTGCAGTCGGTCGCAAAATAAGAGCAGTCGGTATCAAAATAAGTGCTAACTGCATACGTCACGCTACTCACGAAAAACTTTAGAATAAAATAACCTTGTGAACTTATCATGTTTGAAAAAATGTTGTGCTTTACTCTTATTCTGTTGTGAGTATGTTGGTCTATGAACAAAATTTCTCCCAGGGAGAAAATAGTCGGTCTCAAAATAAGTGCAGTCACTGCAGTCGGTCTCAAAATTATGCATCGGCGACTTAATGAATTAATGCGGTAAACAAACAATGCCAGAATAGATCCCAAATACTAAGTATTTGCGTGAATCCGTTGTGCCTAAATTGCATACGTCACACAAAACTATAGTATAAAATAACCATGTCTGCTTGTCATGTTTGAAAAAATGTTTGTCACTCTTATTCTGTTGTGAGTATGTTCTTCTATGAAATGTTTTCCACATGGCAAAAAAATAGTCGGTCTCAAAAAAAGTACTCACCGCAGTCGGTCTCAGTCTAAATGAATTAATGAGGTAAACAGACAATCACAAAACAGGCCAAATTGACAGATAGGCCACAAGATACTGTCCCATTTCTTAGCCTCTCGTTAACGAGAATTTGGTTCTATTTGCCATGATATTGACTAACATTTTCAGGCCCAGTTCCGAAAAATTAAAAGCTCGATCGATCGGTTACATATCTGAAATTTTTTCATCTGTGAATGTAATAAATAGAAGAGACTCAGGTTATTTCATTGCATGACTCCAGCATCATTTTTAAATTCATCACTTAGAAAACATGATATCCCCCATGCATGAGAGAGGGCACACAATCTAAACACAATGACGCGATATGCCCCCCCCCCCCCACTTGACATAAGCTGAGAGTGGTACAAAATGTCGTAGCAACGGAATTATGGAACTTTTAATATGGGACTTAGGGTTCCAATGCTCTCCACCGACTGGTCTGATGAAGACGGGCATACGAGGGACATTTTGCCCGGACAGCAGAGCTTCAACCTGCTCTTATTTCGAATTCCAACTGTCATGGTTCTTTTACGTGCACGCCAACAATTTGACGTGGAACTGGTGTGGATTCCCTCAAGGCCCATTCACTTATTATGGAGCCAAACTACCGACTACCGCAACACCTTTAATCGATCATCGATGCCGAAATCTCCCGGATGTTAGTTTTATATGTGCAGATTGGTGTAGCTGTGTTTATTACTGGTAAAATTTGTTTTACTTTAGGGGAATACAATATACAAAATTAGGAAATATAAAGTAAGTTTTTGTATATTGCATTGTCTCTGTGTATAGTAATAGTCTTTCCCAGCACCTGTGCAGATGCGCCTTCTCAACCTCGTGGGTTTACTCCGGTTTCCTCCCACAGGAAAGACCACTGCGCATGCGGTTTGATAATACAAATGAAATATAAGACTTGTCTGCGATATCACCTTCGGTGGAAGCGGACGTTAAAAACGAAGAACAGCACCTGTGCCGATGTTGGTCGAGAGTCGTAAAACACTTGGCATTTTTCGTAACATATAGGTTGCTTGACCTCCACCGTATCTTGGTACGCGTAGAAATACATGTAAAGCATTTTGGTTATTCCAGAATAGTGACGCAGTTTCAGATTGTTCATTCGGACGGTCTTCCATTCAGTGATCTTGACCTTTTGTATTGAAATGAAATGAAATGGGGTTTAACGTCCTACTGTTCTGCCCCCCCCCCCTTGTCAGTGATGCAGGACGGAGGGCCTGATAAGGGCAGCTTTCTAGTCGTTCAGATGTGACGAAAACCCGAGGTCCCGTGTATACATTGGCGTGCACTTAAAAGATCCATTAGAAGTTGGAATTCGATATAAGCGTAGGACATAGTGCCGCTTCCCGGGCAAAATTTCCATCATTGCACACTGTATGGCGTATGCCCGTCTTCATTAGCCCAGTATATGTGCAGACGTTAAATCCCATTTCATTTCGAGAGGAGAGAAATGGGATTTAACGTCCACTCGACACAAAAACTAGGTCGGGACTAACACATGGTTCAGTTTTATTTCTATAATTCGCTTGCGCGTAGGGGTCTTTAGCAGTGGGAGGAAACCGTAGGACCCGGAGAAAACCCACGAGGTTGGACAGTCGACCCTACTCATTGTCACGTACAATCGTGGATTCGAAACCACGCCAGTTGACTCAATGACAGACTTTATGATACAGCACGCACGTGCTAACCATTCGCCCCCACCCCCCACTTCATTTCGAGAGAGAACAATAAAAAAACATTTATTAAATATTATGCACATACACATTCGTTTATTTTTAACATGAAATAACTTCATACATACAAAGATACATACAGTTTTTTTTTCTTACAAAACGAATCATACCTCTATATACATTAATTAGTATTGTTTATAAATAATGAGTATACACTCCTTATATGGTAAACAAGTTAGCACCGCCATTTTCCACATAATTCATCCAGATAATCGACTGGATAACCTGCTCTAAATGACGTCAGGCTGGTTCATACGTCACTACGCTATACTGACTTCAATATGCAAGTCAGAAAAGGAGTGACGTAGGAGCGAGTCTGATGTATTAGAACAGGTTATCCAGTCTACGTAACATCCAGGATACCCGATTAACCAGTCCATCCATCAATGGGGGGTTAACTCTAATTTAACACAATAATAATAATCAGTGGTGGGCAAACTACGGCCCGCGAAGCCTCGTCATCCGGCCCGCCAGACTCTTTCCATTACATTTGAAAATTTATGAGTAATTTTATCTCTAAATGAAATAAAAAAAAATCGAAATTACTTATTGTTGGGCCCCAACTGAACACTCTGTAGGATTAATAATCTTTGTAGGGCTATTTATAGCTTGCAGCGTCACCCAATGACGTAGTTGCCTAATTGACGTCACTTCCCTCGCTTTGTTTCAAAACTTTGTGTTTGGCCCTTCACCTAAATAGTTTGCCCACCACTGCAATATCTGCTATAGTCTATTAACAAATACACTTGTACGCGTATTTTAAATTCATAATAAACATAATAATTAATGGACTCGGGGATTTTTAATACAATTTCGAAAACAGTCCCCATAAATTCTTTAATTTATCACAATATTACATCATCACATGGGTCCACATTCAATTAAATACTTAAGTTAAGAAGGGATATTTTAAAGTGAAAACTTGATCCAGTTCAAAATTTAGTTTTTCACTTTAAGATAAGGTAGTTCTAGTGAATTGGCGTCGACCCTGCTAAACGACTTGGGTTTAATAAAACCTCCCCCTTTTCTGCACAAACCTTCCATCTTGGAAAAGCAGGCCCTACTTTTAATGCCCGATATTAATGCCACCAGGAAAGAAAACATAAACGTTGGGGGCCTTTTTTTTAGTTCACAGAGTACAAGCAAACTAAATAAGATTCTACTCTGACATTTTCTCCAAAAGAACACGACTTAAGGATGACTTTCACATCGTCTAATTAATTTTTTCACACAGGTTAAATTTATTAAGGTATTAAGAAAATCAGTTAGACAGACAAAGAAATACATTAAACAAATAACGTCTCGTTATTTAACATGTAAGTTTGTTCAAGAATTAAAATTATAAAGAAACGTATTAAAGCTTTGAACATATGCCCTATCTTTACATAGTCAGACAAAAACTGCACTCTAAGCTACTCAATCGACTAGCCTCCGTTAAAGCCAGCGGTATGCCCTATCTTTACATAGTCAGACAAAAACTGGTTAACACTGCACTCTTAGCAACTCAATCGACGAGTCTCCGTTATAGACTGCGGTAAATATAGTCAGGCATTCGTACCTTAAGACAAGGTTGAGGCGATATTCCTACCACCCGTAAGTCTGCGAAACCACGGTAACCTTTCTCTTGTTTTGCCAAAGTAAATACACCTGGGCCCTGTTTCTCGAAATTTGAACTAAAGATAAAATCCAAATTTTAGTAGATACTTCAATTTTGATTGGCTAAGCACTAAAATCAATCTAATATTGTCTAATCAAATTACTAAAATTTGGATTTGATTTTATCTTAGTTAAAATTTCGTGAAACAGGGCCCTGATTATTGGGGCCTTAAAGGGACAGTAAAAGGTAATTAAATACGTCACATAACAAAATGTTTGCATAACGAATCATAATACTACTACTAAATGAATTGTCATTGTTGTCTACACTAAAGCACGTAAGAATGATTTGCTAAAACAAAACACCACTACAACTATGACTTAGTATCATGATTCAGATCAAGTTCTGGTAAGTCCATCAGTGTGCTACGCCCACAAATCTGATTAAAAATACAGATCTATATTTCGTTTCGTTTTATTATACTTTCGATGGCCTACGCTACATAAATATCTGACCGGTTGTACTGGAAGGTCGCGTTAGGGGTCCTAAAGAGGCTTTTGTCCCCATGACTTCAGACATTGGTTAATCAATCAGCGTTGCAAGCCAAGAACTCGCTATAACAGACCGTTTCATTGACTAAACCCTCACTTCAACCAGAACACGAGTTGTATATCAACTCTTCCAGAGCCTAGTGTAGTAAATACAAGTAAAACAAAATTTTGAACTATAAAAAACGAAACGAAATAGGATCTGTGTTTTAATCAGTGCGCTACACCCACTAAGTCAAATTCAGATATGGTGATATTCTGGGTACAGATAGGTTGTATATATACCTTTCTATATATCACATACCTGGCACACTACATCATTTATTTATCCAGAACACCTGTATCACCTGTATAATGGCTACCGGACAAAATAGCTTTAATAATATCAAAGGTAACAAATCAATAATACTGTAAATAACAAAACATATTTAAAACATAATCTTTGTCTATTGGCTGTAATAATACATGAGGTTGGTATGATATAAAATTATGCAAGGATTTCATGCCAAAATATTTTTAAAAAACACCGTGGGGATTTTTCTTTATCTTTGGTTATCGATAGCCAATAAGCAAATATTTAGTCTTTAATTAAGGCTTTTATTGAACCAAAAGAGTGATTTTATACAAAAGACTTCTAAAGACGGAATTTTATTGGATCAAAGCAGTGATTTTACAGAAATTTTAAAAAAGGCGGGATTTTATTTCTAGCTCTGGTTAAACTAATACTTGTATCTGGACTAATAAATCACTAAGGCTTTTATTTCATCAAATCAATTATATTAATATAATTCTCAAAAGAGCATCTGATTAAATATTTAATTTGTTTGAAAATAGACAATATGTAATATAAAATATAGACAATTCTTCACATTATATCACAGAAAAAAGAAAACAATCTCACTACATCATCGAATTAAAGCAGATATATATTGGGGGTATATTAGGAAATACAACTAGATGAAACATCAATTTCCCTTCAAGTTCAACACAAATACACGAGCAGGTCTATGTGAATATTTGTCCATTACCTGCCGTTGAAAATGTTGATATTGTTCAAAATACCACAACATTCACCTGTGTTAAATATTCCACTGCGACAAATATTTTAACGTTTGTGATAAATATTTCATAGTGACAAATATTTTAACGTTTGTGATAAATATTTTCACTGCGACAAATATTTTAACGTTTGTGATAAATATTTTCACTGCGACAAATATTTTAACGTTCGTGTTAAATATTTTAACGTTTGTGACATATTTTAACGTTTGTGACAAATATTTTTACGTTCATGTTAAATATTTCACTGCGACAAATATTTTAACTGCGACAAATATTTTAACGTTTGTGACAAATATTTTAACGTTAGTGATAAATATTTCACTGCCACAAATACTCTAACGTTCATGTTAGTGTTAAAACTTCAATATTTCACTGTGTTAAATATTTCACCGCGACAAATATTCTAATGTTTGTGTTAAATATTTCACCGCGACAAATATCTTAACGTTTGTGTTAAATATTTCACCGATAGCTATATATTTCACTGATAGTGTTACATATTTCATTGCGACAAATATTCAAATAGTTTGGAAGATTAGATTCCATGCAGGACAATAACACTGATCACTGTGTTTAGGTTAATAACTGCATCTTAGATATTATTTTTGCTTATGTTCAAAGTGTCATTACATATATTACGGCTTCAGCTGAAATTTTTGCAATTCTCCTTTGATTCAAATGATGATGTTTGCTGAATATGGTGACAACACTTTGACAACAGCACGGTACATTAATTAGTACATGTATGGTATATATTAGTTGATAATCATGGCTTGTTTGCCGTTCGAGTTTTGTACTAAACACCCCTGACTTTGAAATCTATCGACTCGTCCATCAGCTGACATGAGTCGATTATTAATAGCTTAGATACCACACAGCCGATCTCAAGTTTCACCAGTAGGGGGTAGAATTATCTGCATGATTCCAACACGCATACTGGGTCCAAGAACTAACCTTCTCCTCGCGATGAAACGAAGATGGCTGGTGATGACTTTCCTTAAAATCAGACGAAACTATTGTGTAATTCGTGCCAAAATTATTGTCCCAAAATTGCTGATTATTTGCTTCATACCCTACTGCGAATTCCACTTTATCATCTAAGCCAAAGTTTGTGGGAACATTGAATTCAAACGAAAATGTATCGAAAATGTTTTTCCTGTCTGAAGAATCACCAGGGCCTGGTACAAAGACTCCTTCAACGTCTTCGTGTGATTCCCACGAATCTAAAGTTAGTCTTATAAACACCCTCTTTTCGAAACTAATGTTTTTAACTTTTGTGGTGCCAACAACGGCATAGTCTTTCAAAATCACATTTTCGAGAGAGACACACTCTTTTTCCAAACGATCGCGGAACGCTAGATAGTCCGAGGCCGGTTGCGTAAACTGTAATTTCAGAGGAGGTTCAACACTGGCACCCGCAGTTGCTCCTTGTGTTAAAGATGCTAATACCTCTGGTTTCAGTCGTGGTGGGACATCTGAAGGTTCTGTGAGAAAACGAACTGCTGTAAGGGCCATTCCCTGATGATCAGCAAATGTCACTTTTTTCCTCGTCTTCCCGGGGGAGAGCGGACTGACTGGGGTCGTCTCCTCCGAACTAGAGAAAGTTTCACAGCTTTCCGATTTTATGATGATGGATTTAAGTGGACCGTTCCGTCTTTTACTTAAACTGGCGCTACTTTCGATTGTTCCGTTACATTTAAATACACACGTATCCGTTGTAAATGGGGAGTTCTGTTGACTGAAGGCATAACTAAGAAGATCGTAACCCGAGGATGGTGTCGGAGGACTGGATGCCAACAGATATGAAGTGAAATCTACTGCCATTCTGCCATTGGCTGAACACGCCTGGGTTTGAACTATATCCAGCATTGGAAAATCTGAAAAATATAAAATGAACAAAAATATAATGAAATGGGGTTTAACGTCCTACTGTTTTGCTCCGAACTGGGCTAATGAAGACGGGCATACGCCACAAAGTGTGCTATGAGGGAAATTTTGCTCGGACAGCGGCACTATGGCCTACTCTTATATCGAATTCCATCTGTCAAGGGATCTTTTACGTGCACGGCAATGCGTACATGGGGCCTCGGTTTTTCGTCCCATCCGAACGACTAGACAGCTGTCCTTGTCAGGCCCTCCGTCCTGCAACAAAAATATAGTAATTAATGCTACATATATAGAATTCGTAATGGTTGATTGGGTTTTTTTTTTATTATTGGTTCTCATTTTACGTCAGACATTAAAATCAATTCCACATAATATACACTGATGCAGTGTAAATCTGGGGAAGTTCCGGGATTTCGCGATAGAAGGCGCCACCCCTATTAAAATGCCCACACAGTCCCGGCGAAATGCGCTATTTGGAGAACACAGCTAACAGAAATAATTGCACCATAGTAATGATCGGTAGGACTGATACAGTGGCGGTGCCAGGAATTTTCAACAGAAGGTGCATCCTTCATAAAGATGTCTCATACATTCCCGGATAAATACGCGATTTAGCATCGATCAGGAAATTGGGTCGTGGAGCTTCAAGAATATTGCTAGCTTCGAATTAAAATACACAGATTAATGTTTGAATAGCTTCACCCAGCGCCTTGGCGCCGCCGCTCAAGTATAAATTATAGTATAAATTGGTTTCTGGAGCTTGGAAATTGCTAGCTTTGAATACAAAATTGTATACATTGGGTTTTGAACTGGTGCCGCCGCTCCTGTTTAAATTGCAGTATAAATTATTGCTGTTTTTCCTCAGGAGAATGAATAACCTCAGAATGTAGAATTACCATGCTGCTAGAACCATTGATCGAGTCAAACATCACGGAACTCTGACATAAAGCCATGAAGACTGATTGAACAGATGCCACATAAAACTATACAGGCATTATTAACTTAACAATTTCATAATATACGTCTGGATTCTTAAATCGTGAGCAAAATTGATTCGAGAGTTTTCGTAAATATATCAAGACAATAAAGACATAAACATGTCTTAATGTATACAGTGACGCACACTACTAATTACACATTCCATGAAATCCGCTAAAATTCCCCAAGCAATATTTTTACGCTATGTTTAATAATGTTCGTCCTGTTTGTGAAGCCTGAAATAGCCAACTTCTCTCCATGTGGGACGGTAGTAATGTCGTTGGCGATATTTGCAATTCAATATCTATTTCTACAACCGTCGTGGTGGATTCCAATTCCAGAAAGTAAAACACTGAACTCAGATATAGAGATTTTATGGAAGAGACGTCGATACGGTGCAGCTAACGTGTCGATCCGGTACAACTGACGTTCAAGAAGGGTTGATGTTTCTTTCAGCGCAGAGTTATGTGCACATGTTTTTTTAACACGCCAATGGGGTGTGAATCGGATGGCCGAATGGTTAGCGCGTGCGAGTTGTATCATGAGGTCTGTCATTGACGTGGTGTCGATTCCTCGGTTGTACGTGACAAGGAGTAGGGTCGCCTCGTGGGTTTTCTCTGGCTTTTCCGGTTTCCTAAACACAAATTATAGTATTCGTTATACAATGTAAATAAAAAAATTAATGGAAATGGCTACGGTAAATGGTTAATTCGAATTGTGATATCACTTAAGTCATTATAATTTTTTTTTTTTCAGCTGTAATCCAAGATGCGTTATCTTGGATGAACCGTAACAATCCGTGCTGACAGAATGGTCAGCTCTAATCATCTAATTGTCGTAATGAACTTTTAACCGGGTCAACTCCATGTTATACCTTACACGCATATTATCCATGGCTTCTGATCTGGGTAATTAAGCCACAATACAGGTAAAACATCAACAGAATACACTTGAAAAGATTCAGTACCTTTATTCATTATAATATATGAAAATAAGCCTAACAATAAAGGTTAAAAGTTAACCCAACCCAATGGCAATATATCACAGTAACGGATTTAATAGCTTTTATTTCCATATCGATGTGTAAAATAACCTAGGCGTGAAAGGTTCGAAATAAAACTGTGAGCATTAAATTAAAATTGAGAGCGGTTTTCGAGAACTAGTCCTTGGTCCTTGCAGATAGACTCTGATCGACTGGTATGTTGCACAACTACATGTATATCCAAAAAGCAATTTTCAAGCCACTCTATACAATTGGTGCAGTGAAGTAGCAACATTGACAATACAAATAATTATGCTAATAGAAGTTATTAAAACATACACGTACGATTAATTTAATTGTGCTGTAAATTTTTAGTTTATTCATATTAATAGTGCGTGTCAAGCAATAAAACAAACAATAAAATAATTCTGATGGTACGTGTAATAGATAGCGGTTTCCTTTATTAGAATTGAATAAACATCACTTTATGAGAGAGAGAGAGAGAGAGAGAGAGAGAGAGAGAGAGAGAGAGATGGTGTTTTCATCCACTCGACACAAACTGTCATTTCGGGACTAACACATGGTTCAATTTTATTTCAACAATTCGCTTGCGCGTATGGGTCTTTAGCAGTGGCAGGAAACCGGAGGGCACGGAGAAAACCCACGAGGTTGAACAGGCGACCCTACTCCTTGTCGGGGGATCGAAACCACGCCAGTTGACTCAATGACAGACCTTATGATACAGCGCGCACGTGCTAACCCTTCGGCCATCTAAGCCCCATCACTTTATGTGTTGTTAAGAATAACAAATTGTACAATGTCCGGCTTCTTTAGGTCTACAAGACATAATATGCTTGGCAACCCTTTAAAAAAAAATCCAAAATTGGTAATTCATATATATAATGGAAGTCCTCCAAGGGAACGACTTGACATAGCCAATCCACAAAAAAAGTTACTACACTGAGAATAAATTCCCAACTGAGAACACATCAAAGATTGAACGAATCAGTTTACACAAACGAATCAACAACAAACGGGGAAGTTTGAACAAACGTGTTGAATAATCGTTAACTGGTTTTTCTACCTGGGCTTAAAATTCTCCAAATTATAGATATGTTCATCCCCTTCTTTTAACTGGCCTTATGAAGAATGTGTCAAGTTTATTTAATTATAAAGAAGTCATTTGCTTTAAAGATACGTTATGTAAGCATTGCTTTAAAGATACGTTATGTAAGTATTCGTTAAAGATCTGACCATTCCTTCTATAAAAGTTCGAAATGTCTGATTGTCAAGTACCTAGTCTCGGTTATCCATTGTATCGTTACATTATTAAATGGTGAAGAAATGAAATGAAATGGGGTTTAACGTCCTACTGTTCTGCTCCTAAATTGGGATAATGAAGACGGACATACGCCATCCAGTGTGCTATGAGGGAAATTTTGCCTACTCTTATATCGAATTCCAACTGCCAAGGGATCTTTTACGTGCATTCCAATGTATCCACGGGACCTCGGTTTTTCGTCTCATCCGAATGACTAGACAGCTGTCCTTGTCAGGCCCTCCGTCCTGCATGACTGGCAAGGGATGAACTTTATTGGCCAATACAGGGATCGAACACCCGACCTCCAGGCTAGCGAGCCAGCGTCTTACCCACTTAACCACGCGATCCCCGTAAATGGTGAAGTGGTTCTAAACGATTTAATATAGTTCGGTTGATTATGGAGGCACCATGTGAATAAATGTCTACATAATAATTTATATAATGTTTGAATCTAAAACAAAAACCTGCAACGGGCAGATTTAGCTCTTATGTAATGCTTCATAAAAGAGGAATTATGGCAGATTAGATAAAGAGCTGGCATAATTTTTAAAAAAAATAGATAACGCAAAGAGAATATGTTGAAAATTTCAGTCAAATTGCCCCACTCTGAAAGAGATATTAGCCATTGAATTTTAGGCCTCAAGTATCATTACCAATTTGACGTTAAATCATCCATAACTAAATGTCTAATTGATAATTTAGACAACATTTCAGGCCTAAAGAAAGAAAGACAAGCAACATACAGATTTAGCTCTTACATAATTCTTGATTAATGTTAATGGGACGTAGTCATTATAAATTTCACTCTTAACTCACTCATTGTTTTTCAATTAGGGTTAATTTCTTTGTGAAAAATTAGGGTTAATTTCTTTGATGTTAATCAGTATGGGTTTATTATCTGTCGCCATATTTTTACGACAATTGTCATATTTTAAGAAAAACCCTAAGGGTATTGATCGATCTCATATGTTAAAAAATCTACTTTAAAAATGAAATGCTTCAGGGTTTCTGATTAATGCGAAACTAAACAAACTTCGTAATAATAACATATCACGATGATGTTACATAATCAATGATTTTTATTTTGTCAATGACACTTACGTCTAACCTAACAAAGACGTCGATCAAAATATATCTATGATAAATACACTTTAAATAAAAAAAAACTGAAAAGCTTTAGGGCTTCTGATTAATGCGAAACAATACAAACTTCGTGTTAATAATAACAGATCGTGATAATAATGTTACATAATCAATGATTTTTTATGGTTAATGATGGATATGTATCAACAAGAACACTGAGTCGACATGAAGGTATACACTAAGTGAAACAGAACAAACTACATCTTATTAATAATAACATTTTGCTGATAATGTTACATAAATGTTTTTATGATTAATGATTGATATATTAACTAGAACACAGAGTCGACATGAAACTAAACAAATTTCGTATTAATAATAACATATCATGCTGATAATGTTACATAATCAATGTTTTTTATGGTTAATGATGGATATGTATCAACTAGAACAGAGGCGACATGAAACAGAACAAACTTCATCTTATAACAGATCATGCTGATAATGTTACATAATCAATGGGTTTTTTATGCTTAATGATGGATATGTATCAACTAGAACACTGAGTCGACATGAAGGTATACACTAAGTAACTTCATCTTAATAACAACAGATCATGCTGATAATGTTACATAATGGATTGTTATGATTAATGATAGTTATATATTAACTAGAACACAGAGTCGACATGAAACAGAACAAACTTCATCTTAATAATAAAATATCATGATAATGTTACATAATCAATTATTTTTTTATGATTAATAATTGTTATATATCAACTAGAACACAGAGTCGACATGAAGGTATACACCAAGTGAAACAGACCAAACTTTATTTTAATAATAAAGTTATCATGTTTTATTATGATTAATAATGGATATGTAACTAGAACACAAGAGTCGACATGAAGAAGGTATACAATACACTAAGTGAAACAAAACAAACTTCGTCTTAATGATGACAGATCATTTTGATAATGTTACATAAAGGATTGTTATGATTAATGATAGTTATATATTAACTAGAACACAGAGTCGATATGAATAAAATAAAACCAAGTACTAACAATCCAAACCATTAGACAAAATTCGAAGTCCTAAAAAACGGTATAGGCAAAATAGTGTAATACGGCAAAATTTTGTAATCAGCATATGGACTGTTCACCGTGTACAAAATACACGACAAACAGTGGTCACTAAGTGAAACAGGACAAACTTCATCCAATTTAATAATAAATTAACAGATCATAATAATAATGTTACATAAATCATTGCTTATGATTAATGATGGATATGTAACTAGGTCACAGAGTCAACATGAAGGTATGAACTAGTATATATATATATATATCACCGCCACGTGCCAACATAATGTCTACACTTGTTATTTATACATTATTTACTGTATATATTATAGCCTAGTAGTCTAGAACATGCTAGAGACGCATGATATCATATCATACCTACAGCTGTTTGGCCTAGTTGATACTTGACGAATACGTGATCCAGGGTACCAGGGTATACAAATGGTACCCTGCCCTTTTCTGGGGTATACATGAATACCCATGCCCTAATGATGAAAGTTTTCAACCTTTTTACTGGTCTATTCATTTATAATCAGGCCTTTGTCTCTTTCATTATCATGTATTTAAAAGGGTTTTATGTTGGAATTTTAGAGGCACTTTAAACAGCGTTCTCGGTATTGACAAATTTCAAAATTTTCTAGAGGCCCGGGGGAGAGACATCCCCCTTCCCCTCCCTATCTTTTGGTACCCTGGCCCTCGCGCCGTTCCGGCGCCCCTGATCCAGACTAAAGGCTCTATCAATCATTAGTGATAATCTGGAATCAGTGTGAACCAAAATTCTTATTTACTTTGCTCGTTGGCAATTAAAATACGTCATTCAGAATAAAGGCGCAGTCAGCCATTAGTGACAATCTTGAATCATCGTGAACCAAAATTCTTAATCTTATTGGCATCGCTCTGTTGTCAATTAAAATTTCAATATTAAACCGATCTTCTGTAATAGACGGTCATACATAAAGCAAACCCAACTTGACATTTTATTCAGAAAATAGTTCCGATTAGAGGCTATATTATAAGCACTTGAACTGGTATCGACCGAGATCGATAAGACTTTCCCCGTCACGTTAAAACAAATTAGATTTATCCAAAAAGGATCATCACTTATATACATGTATCCAAATTGGCAAAATGCCATCCCATTAGGGTTGGGGGATTGTTCCCGGATAAGCACGAGGATTAAAATCCCCCTATGATCACTAACAATAATTCATCAATCAGAATTTTCGTAAATACACACAACGATTTCATAAAATGTAGGCGATCATGTTTGATCTGACTCCCTGTTCTATTCCCATCCCATTTACACCGACCAACTAACGGTTAGCCGTCCGTACTGTGTCCACATGGAACTTCCTACTTTCTATTGGGGTTAGGGTTAGACTCAGGTATTTAAGATTAAAACCTATATCACAAAAATGGGAGTCATATCAAACATGAATGCCAAAATATCAATACGATAGGCACTACCCAAATCCATAGATACAAATACGTCTAGGTGAACCCCTACTGTAACTGTGGCACAGGTGAAAAAATGTAGGCAATTGTGAGTCACTCGTGTATATCCTGATAGACCGTTATCGATGTTCATAAATGTACATAAGGTGATTACGTCATTCTATTTTTATTTCCTCTTATTTATCACGACCTTTAATAAATTAATGCTGAGTATCCAAATACCGTTATCACATTTCACAATGTCCATACCATCGTGTTATCTTGTATAGGAGTGTGTTTGTGGTGAGTGGGGGAAGCATTGAGACATGCCCGTCAAAATTAGGAGAGCGATAAATTATGTTGCTTATTCATACTATCTCGCGTGTATTGAACTCCGTCGCAATTCGCTACCATCCTATATTATGGCCTCGTTTCTGGACACAATATATCGCTATGAATTTATAAGCTGTGAGTGAAGCGACATTTTAAAGCCCTTTATACTAGAGCATTGGCCGTCCAAATTTAATCAACTACCAGTCTGTCTGCGTTAGAAGTGTTCTCCCTTTTATAATTTCTTGAACTGTCTTACCATTAAATTACATACAGACCCTTCAGAACCCACTTGTCTACGGTATCACCCTTGGTGGAAGGGGGGTTGGATGGCCGAATGGTTAGCACGTGTGTGCTGTATCATAAGGCCTGTCATTGAGTCGACTGGCGTGGTTTCGAATCCCCGGTTGTACGTGACAAGGAGTAGGATCGCCTGTCCAGCCTCGTGGGTTTTCTCCGGCTCCTCCGGTTTCCTCCCACTGCTAAAGACCCCTACGCGCAAGCGAATTATTGAATTAGATTAAACCATATGTTAGTCCCGAAATGACCTAGTTTGTGGACGTTAACCCCTCATTTCTCTCTCTCTCTCTCACCCTTGGTGGAAGTGGACGTAAAACTCCGGGAACGAACTAACGATTCAGAACTCGAACATTTCATTACGATCTTCTGATTCACAGGGGGGTTTAAGAGCAGAGCAGGAAATGAAAGCCACCAACATGATTCAATGTCCGTCCTAGATACCGGATTCAATCATCTACTACTGTAAATTCACGACTCATCACATCGAATATAGAGTAATACGAGGAATCTAATATAGAACCAAACCTTTTCTTAATCCTTTTGAATCCGTTTGTTAGGCTTAGATCGTTCTATGTTATTTAAACACCAGCTCCTTTAGGAACGGCCTCTGATCGAGAGGGTTTACTAGTCCGCCGCTATAAGAAATGCTATAAATATGGGTATCAATAAACCTAACCCTAACCAAACCCTGGTAATAGATATGGGTGGACTAATGAACCCTAACCCTAACCCTAATAATAGATATCAATGGACTAATGAACCCGCAGACTAGTGAGCATTCCCCCCTCTGATCAGACGACAGTTCCTAGGGGAACTATTTAAACATCACCAACATGGCAGTCAGTATTCATGAACCTGGACTCCAATTTAATGTTGATCATTTCAAAGAATAGTTCAGCGGTATGCATAATTTACAATAACGGAATGATTAATGACTAATTGAAAATACTCGACAAAAAAATAAATGACAAAATAATTCGATATTGATTTTCACATGTAGACGTTAAACAAAATCAATATAGTTCTCCATTTTGAAACCAATATGAAATCATATTAGCACAAAAAAATATAAACATTACGCAACTTGCTGAAATATTTTAATAAAATTCATGTAATATAGCCTAACTTTTTTTCAATACAATTAATTATTTTACTATTTGGTGTTATATAATATATATTATATACCATCATACAATAGCCGCTAGCCATAACACCAAATTAGGCAGATCTAAGACTGTTCATTCATAACGTTGATATTGCCCACCGTGTTGTATTCCGTTCTATCAGCTGTTGTTAATGGTATTGACAGCTTCAGATCTAAAAACAGTCGGCATAATAATAAACCATATTTCTTAGGCTAAACACAAAATAATCAAGATTTAGATAGATCATTTTATATTCAATATTTCGCCTACCTTTGTATAACTATTATCCGTTAAAATGTGTCTTGCTCTCCGCTCTTTCTAACATCCGATACCCAGTAATTTTAGTATATTTGTGTGAACCCTCGGTACTTCACTGACACTATAGCTCAAGGACGATATCCACGTGACACGCTGTCAGTTAGCACGGCCAAATGTAAATAGCTAACCAATGGAGAGGATGAGTCGATGCATATCAACCAATGGGAAGTCTTTGAATACCAAACGACATTGACCTTGCTTTGCGAAGGCATGATCACAGGGAAACCGAATGCAAGGCTCGTTCAAGAAGCCAAATCACGCTGAGTGTAGCAGTAAAGACTCAGTTTGCATGTGTTGGAGGAATGGAAGTCAACGTTTTCACGAAAAACAAGTCTACTTTTTTGTTTGTTATTGTTGTATTTCATCATAACATAGTTATTTTTATCCGGGTGTCATGCGACGAAAAAATTTGAGCGGATGTACTCATTTGTGGGTTGATGATGCAACTATGTTTAAGACAGCGTAATTTGTGGTTGACGATTACAGGAGCTTTTATGGGTTTCCCCCCTATGACATCATTTTCTGTGAGTCTTTATGGCATGTTGTCTGCTTTCGCGGGGATAATTCTGTAAGCAATACCCTGTAAATAACACGTACTACATTTTCCATAATATTCGAAATTAAAAACGAAAATTAGAATTAAATGTTGGTCCAATCCAATCTATATTGATGTTATTATCTTGTGAAAATGTTGGATCTTAATATCCAATATTTAATGAACATTTTAAAATCCGCACACGAGTCGGGGACCCTATCATTTCGGGCACAAAAGGAATAAACAAAGAAATACATAACCTAAATTACAATGCGGCAGTAAATAGTAATGGCTGCTGATTCACAAATGATAAAATATTAATTAAAAACGTGAAGAATGGGCTAATTAGGCGTAAACTATTGTCGTTCAGTTATGACTGTTCGCGTATTTTACCGAACATAAATGATTAGAAATTACATTTTTTTTTTTTTAAATTGAATATAAATCACTTTAAATATAGACTCATATTACATTAATATGTGGTTTTAGACCCATTTATGCTTCAAAAAAATACAGCCATACGCCCTTTAAGATTGGCCATCTTCGTGCATACTGTCAACCAATAGTTATTATAAATTTCCAACCTATCTATCCTACCAAGCATTGACAGGAAAAATCTGGTTTGAAGGAATGACTGGATAATGCAGTTATTATGTAGTGAGTGATCTATCACAGTATACAATATACTAAACAGCCATTTTTATAAAAGTTTCTCGTGAATGAATATGAATACACCCTACTGAGAAACAAAAATCATAACTTATTTTAAAAAAAAGTAAAAAACTAACAGAAAAATAAAGGAAATGATATAAGCATTTTTACAAATGTTTGACCCACGAAGGAGTGTTCGTTCCTTTATGTTGTTTTGGTGACTTTTTTTATCAATGAAGTAGAGAAATCAAGGTGTAATGTATTAGGTCACCGACCATGACGCAGCGTCGTGAACTCGCAACCCATTTTAGAAAAAAACACACACGGGTCGATGAACTGTATATAGACTTCTGTGTTTAGCCAGTTGTATGCCATGTTTACTAATAGCATTACTTGGTAATAGTTATATATTCCATTTATTTATTGTTGACAATAACTTATACTGTGTGTGTGTGAGAGAGAGAGAGAGAGAGAGAGAGAGAGAGAGGATTTAACGTCCACTCGACACACACTAGGTCATTTCGGGACTAACATATGGTTTAATTTTATATCAATCATTCGCTTGCGCGTAGAGGTTTTTAGCAGTGGGAGCAAATCGGAGAAAACCCACGAGGTTGGACATGCGATCATACTCCTTATCACGTACATCCGGGGAATCGAAACCACTCCAGGTGACTCTAACCGGGATAATGCCAACGGACATGAGCACATCCTGCACGACTTCAGTTTAAGGGGAAACCCGAATCACGAGAAACGTTCTATGTCGAGGTGGAACGAAAATAAATCGGATCTGTGTTTCAATCAGATTGGTGATAATTCAGAATCCCAACTGTCAAGTAGTTAAAGGCTCAATACCACTCTTGTTGTAACTGAATAATATGTCTCAATCTTTATTCTGGTCAACAAATTGTACTATTTCAGAATATTTCAATTAATTGATGATACAAATTTCATCTTAACACACCTTATTTAAAAATTTTGAAAAATTCAACATCATGGTTTGAAACGTCTAACGTAAACCTTTTCAAATGAAACTTCGATTTAAAAATATTTTCGAACCCTCTGGACAAGTAAAATAGGATGTAATGGATAATTTACACAACAGGTAGGACACTTAAACATCTAGTACTTAGATAGAGATATTATTTATTTTCTGGAGCTTTCAAGCCAGCAAGAGCGTTATTGTCCCTTTAAATCTTTGAGACCAATGAGATGACGTAAAAGTATAGAACGTCTGATACCACTTTAATAAACACACCCACATCTAGCTAACATTTATTAAACACAACTAACATTCCGAATACCTAGTTAACATTTAATAAATACCCCCAACACACCCAAACCTAGCTAACATTTTATAAACACCTCTAAAACACCCATACCTAGCTAACATTTAATAAACACCTCTAACATCTAGCTAACATTTAATAAACACACCCACGTCTAGCTAACATTTAATAAACGCACCCACACCTAACTAACATTTAATAAACACACCCACACCTAGCTAACATTTAATAAACACCCCTAACACACCTACGTCTAGCTAACATTTAATAAACACCCCTAACAAACCCACGTCTAGCTAACATTAAATAAACACCCCTAACACACTCAGGTCTAGCTAACATTTAATAAACACACCCACCCCACGTCTAGCTAACATTCAATAAACACCCCTAACACACCCAGGTCTAGCTAACATTTAATAAACACCCCTAACACACCCACGTCTAGCTAACATTTAATAAACACCCCTAACATACCCACGTCTAGCTAACAATTAATAAACACACCCACGTCTAGCTAACATTTACTAAACACATCCACATCTAGCTAATAAACACTCCTAACACACTCACAAGTCACACCTAGGTAACATTTTTTTGTTTTGTTTTGCTTTTGTAGTAGGTTTTACAGTGTGATAAACTCGTCTGTTGCATGGTGATGACCTCTGGCTGAGAGATAGATAGAGAGAGAAATGGGTTTTAACGTCCACTCGACACAAACTATATCATTTCTGGACTAACATATGGTTAATTTTATTTCAATAAGTTGCTTGCGCTTAGGGGTCTTTAGCAGTGGGAGGAAACCGGAGAACCCGGAGAAAACGAAACCAAACCAGTTGACTCAATGACAGACCTTATGATACAGCGCGCACGTGCTAACATTTATACCAAACTATTCCAATGGCAGATATTAAATTAATACATTCTACGTAAAATTATTTCAATATTCGTAAGAAGGTAATCATTCAATGGATCACTACCATTAATAAGCATATCAATATAGTTTTCATGACATTTTTATTATATGATAGAATTTACCTCTGCTATAACATATTGTTAAATCACAATATACCTGATAAATTGGATGGGATTCAATCAATTATCATCATCGACTTATAATAGGTAATATTTCATGCACTACTTCAAAAGCCATAAAGCTCGTCAAGTATGACCCATCAGGTAATTATCAATAATGACTCGGATTGACGTTAAGCGGATTATAGAACACTGTCTAGTTACCTTACAGTGCCTGGGGCCTAAGAAGAAAATTTTGGACGAGAGAGAGAGAGAAATGGGGTTTAACGTCCACTCGTCTCAAACTAGGTCATTTAGGGACTAACATGGTTCAATTTTATTTCAATAATTCACTTGCGCGTAGGGGTCTTTAGCAGTGGGATCAATCCGGGGGACCTGGAGAAAACCCACGAGGTTGGACAGGCAACCATATAGGAAATAAATGAAACAGGGCTGGGCTAATTAAGACGGGCATAGGCCATACCGTGTGCTATGACTCATGAGGGAAATTTTGCCTGGGCAGCGGCACTATGACCTACTCGAATTCAAACTGCTAAGGGATCTTTTACGTGCACGCCAATGTTTTTCGTCTCATCCGAACGACTAGACAGCTGTCCCTGTCAGGCTCTCTGTCCTGCACCACTGACAAGGGGAAACCATGTCGGAAAATCCCGATGAATTTCCTCGGCCAATGCAAGGATCGAACACGCGACCTCCAGCCTAGCGAGCCAGCGTCTTGCCCACTTAGCCGCCGTGGCTCCCCGAATAACAATACAACATCAGTACCTTATTACATTCATATTTAACATCTCACAGATCATCACATATATCTTCACCACATTGCTACCAACCAACTCCGACGATACAGTAACGTGACGTCACAATCGTAGCTATGGCTTCGCTAAACTTTGACACGTCGGTCTGTTCAGAAGTCTGCGCAAGTTATGATCAAAGTCCTATATATTATATATCTACACACAGCTTTGGTTATGGTAGGATAAATCTGTTTTACATGTTTTTATTCTGCTAAAATTTTTAAGAGGAACGCTTACTTAGTCGAAAAAAAATCGTCATTTTTGTCTGTAATGAATTGCTATTTATTTTCAATTATGATTTTTCATAAATCAATTATTAATTTGTCTGTAATGAATTGTTTTGTAATGAATCGTGATTTTGTCTGTAATGAATCGTTATTTTTGTCCATAATGAATTGTTATTTTTGTCTATAATGAATTGCTATTTTGTCTGTAATGAATTATTAATGAAAATAACTTTTTTTTTTCTGTAATGAATTGTTATTTTTGTCTAAAATGAATTGCTATTTTGTCTGTAATGAATTATTAATGAATAACTATTTTTCCGTAATGAATATTGATTTTTTTTTATCTATAATGAATTGCTATTTTTATCTGTAATTAATTATCTTTTCTGTTACGAATTGTTATTTTGTCTGTAATGAATTATTAATCAAGTACTATTTTTGTCTGTAATGATTTTTGTTTGTTTTTGTCTGTAATGAATTATTATCGTAATGAATACTTTTTTCCCCGGTAATGAATTGTTATTTTTGTTTGTAATGAATTGTTATTTTTATCTGTAATGAATTGTTATCGTAATGAATAGGGTTTTTTCCCGTAATGAATTGTTTGTTTTTGTTTGTAGTGAATTGTCATTTTTCAGCGATATAACGTAAACCAGGTAAGTAAACATATTAAAATATACGAAATAAAATGAACTGGTTTTAAAGGCATGCTTTGTTGCACCGATTGGGCTAATGAAGACGGGCATACGCCATGCTGTGTGCTATAGGAAGGACATTTTTGCACGAGCAGAGGCTCCACGACCTACTATTATTTCGAATTCCAGCTATCATTTTTTTTTTTTTTTTTAAGTTAATGTGTATACGGGACCTCGGGTTTTCGTTACATCCAAGGCACCAGTATTATATTCAGTGGGAAAAAAGACTATATTTAGAAAAACTATATTGAGCAACCATTAAAATTCATGCATTTGCTATGCGTTTATTTTATAAAAAAATTAAAATATACTTCGATTCAGAATTTGCAAATTATAGTCTAAGCAAAGTCACATTTTTGTTGGGTTAATGAATATTTTCAGAAGGGTGTTTATTTTTTTTCTTTTAGAAAATGACATTTCAAAACTAAAATTCTACACATGTCTATAGGCCTGGAGTTTTTGCCACGACCTGGACGAAAATCGTTCACCCTAACTCTTTTGAAATGGAGTGTATGCATGGGAAAGAAGAGTTCCACATTTGACGGACCTGACACGGTTCCGAGACCGGTTAATTTAGAGTAATATAAACGGGTCAATTTCTTGAAATTTATCGCGGCCTGGTACCGTGCCGAGAACGTCACCGTTATCGCGGCCAGGTGTAAACAGGGCTTTAGTTGGGAATATGTCACTGTCACTTCCTTCGAACGTTCAAACTCTAATGAGACATGGGCGCCGATATAGCGCCGTGATGAGAGAACAAGCATGACGTCATATAGATCAGTTTATCCAGCCCCCTCCCCATTCCCTTAACGCACTAGAATCACTTGCATAATATTTTTTTTAAATTTTAAAGTTCCCATCATGCAACACACACAACGGTGAGGGCTATGTGTACCAATACATGGATTTTGATTGGTCCAGTCACCTACATTGACGACGGCTTCAAACAGTAACAAACCCCAAGTGGATAACCGAGACTTGGTTTATTATCGCACCAAAGTTAGTAATGAGGTTCGAGGCTAGCCTAAACTTGAATCGCTAATATCTCGGTTTAGAGTGAAGCAATGTGACTGAAAACTTCTTTTTTTTCAACTATTATAGCGAGTACTGTCAACTCTTTATCTAATCTTAACCAACGCACATTTAAGCAACAAAAATTACATATAACTTTTTTTGTTAATACACAATTTAAACGACTTTTAATTTATTTGCCAGGAAATGAAATGACAAGTGATTTAACGTCATACTTGTCTGCACCGACTCGTAAATATTTATTGATAAATAAAGATATTAGAGAGGTTTCGTAACTTTACCTTTAAATATTTACAATTAGACGGATAAACGTCATCAGTTTTAGTGACGTATGACGAATAACAGCCGCCATAACTGTAAGTAAGTTCACCACCCTCAGACCCGGATCCAGGATTTTGTCGAGGGGGGGGGGGGCATACATTGGAGCAAAGGGTAATCATCAGAGTGCCACACGCATTAGTGGTTTGGTGTAGTCCCCCAGAGTCTTCGTTGGGCCTCATTCCGAGAGCAATTGTATATGTTGCAACCTTAGGAATTGCTTGGGCGGAGACAATGCAAAAATAATATTTGCTGAGAGGGGGGGGGGGCTAGGCCCCCTGCCCCCCCCCCCCCGGATCCGCGCCTGACACTTAGCTAAACCTTGTTTAATTTCTATATTCGAGTCTTCTCTGAATCGTGTTTTTCACAAACTAAATCTACAGCGAAGACCTTCACCTTCATATAGACAAAATAAGACGAGGCTGTGACAAAACATGTACATGAATTACTAATCTCATCTTTAACAAAATACCCGTGATGAAGGCCTATTGTATTAGACAGTATTGATATTGTGGACCAAGTTTGTGTCGCCACGTACTAAGTGTAACTGTAAGTGTGAATTTAGCGAAACGTCATAATGTACCGTTTCCACTTACACTTATCTAAATGTAAACGTAAGTGTAACTGTTAAGTTGCGAAACTTCTCTATTAGCGCCATAATACAGATAATATACTAATATAGCGTATAGATAGCGGTGTTACAGTTGACGCCATAGGCATAATACAGGTAAAATAGCGTATATACAGCGGTGTTACAATTTACGGACTGACGTATCATGTGATAGCTGTTGATTCTTATCGGTCATACACACGCGAGATCTATCTAGTGATTGTCAATAAAACCAAAATAGAAAACTGTAGTCAAAACAGCTCAGACAATACTGATATCAATTTCACATCAAAATACGTCTTGTTTTTCTCTCTAATTTACTGGTTGTACGTGACAAGTAACAGGGTCGCCTGTCATGGTTTCGATTCCCTGGCTGTACGTGACAAGGAGTAGGCTCGCCTGTTCAGCCTCGTGGGTTTTCTCCGGGCGCTCCGGTTTCCTCCCACTGCTAAAAACCCTAATGCGCAAGCGAATTATTGAAATAAAATTGAACTGTGTCAGTCCCGAAATGACCTAGTTTGTGTCGAGTGGACGTTAAACCCCATTTCTCTCTCTCTCTCTCTCCCTCTCCCTCTCTCTCTCTCTCTATCTCTCTCTCAGCCAGAGGTCATCACCATGCAACAGACGAGTTTATCACACTGTAGAACAATATAGAAAATAGTAGCCAAAAACAAATATCAAAGTGATAATAGCTCAAATCAAAGTGATAATAGCTCAACAAATACTGATAACTTATCAATTTCACATCAAAATGCGTCCTGTTTTTCTCTTCGATTTACGTAGTTTGATCTCGTATTGTTTTATATGATTTAAAATGAAATCGGGTTTAATGCTGTATTCGTTACCGCTTGGAAATATGGTGTTTCCCACTAGGAAATAGTAAATATCACACTTGTCGTGTTCGGGTTCACAAGTGGGAAAATCAACATGGCTTTCATTATCCATTTAAGGATTATTAAAACCCCTAATAACCATTTGTGAAATTTAAATCGCTAATGCTGTAGTCGTTACCGCTTGGAAATATGGTGTTTCCCACTAGGAAATAGTAAATACCACACTTGTCGTGTTCGGGTGCACAAGTGGGAAAATCAACATGGCTTTCATTATCCATTTAAGGATTATTAAAACCCCTAATAACCATTTGTGAAATTTAAATCGCTAATGCTGTAGTCGTTACCGCTTGGAAATATGGTGTTTCCCACTAGGAAATAGTAAATACCACACTTGTCGTGTTCGGGTGCACAAGTGGGAAAATCAACATGGCTTTCATTATCCATTTAAGGATTATTAAAACCCCTAATAATCATTTGTGAAATTTAAATCGCTAAAAGGAATATCAGTTCAGTATTTACAAAGATATGATGAACTGAAAATTTATCATCGTTCGGCATCCAATGCAAACGATATAAACAAGCCAGTGTAACCCTTAAATATTAGTCAATCTTTTGATGGGCTTCTTTTAATTCCAATTACATCCAAGCTAGAAAAAAATCTACATATTCCGTTGATGGTCTATTTTAGTTTAGATTCTATTTTTCTTAATTAAATGTTAAATAATCAATCTAAGTACAATTTATCGTACATTAAGCCGTGAAAAATTAGATAAAGTCTATTGTCGATTAGCGACACGATCAATTAGCTTAGCATATGCCTACTGGTAATATCTAATTAATTGTTAAGGTATGTAGACATTTTAAATTCAAAGAAACGTAGCACGTTAATCCTGAAAAGACTTAGTTTGTGCCGATTGGGCGTTAAACCACAGTCACTTAAACATTTTTGTTGATATAGTCCGTACGGTCCTAAAACCTGAACTGTCGTAGATCTACGGTACAATAACAAGTTAGTACAATATGGAAAGCCGGGTATTTTTCTCGTTTTCTGTTTAATGCGTTTCTTGTCATTGTTCAGAAAATGTATCCCAATATGTAAAATTCTATAAATCACGTATTCAGATCGATATGCACATCCACAACAAACATATAACTACAAAAATAGTAATTTACCATTCAAACCAGGGGCGTAAATGTGTGTGTGGGGGGGAGGGGGGGGGGTACACGATCGGCGAACAACTATATAATTATACAATACCACCTATGTTCTACCGGGACGCTTAATGTTATAGCCAGTATTTTGTTGACATTCATTGTGGGGTGGAATTGTGACTGGGGTTGCGCCCCCCCCCCCCCTTATCTAGATCCGCTACTGCACAGGGCCCCTACAAAACTCGCACCTGTGGTGCTCGGCTCCTGACTAGGGGTATGGGCATCAGTCGGTCGCATTTTGGCTAAACACCCCCTCCCCCAAACAAAATCGTTATGTACGCCCCTGTTCAAAACGTTCAACTTTGTAACCTCGACTGCCATCTTATACGTCATATTTCGTGAACTCGATATAATTTTAGCTACCCCAGTTCTCCAGTAGAAATCACGACTTCCGAGCCAATTTTTGTAGTTACGAACGCGAATTACCAATTCGTTAGTCGTATTTTCCATAAAACCGAGAAGTAACGAATACAGCATAATGGCCAATGGTTCTGCTCCGACTGGGTTAATGAAGATGCCTTGCAATGTTCTATGAGAAAGTTTGCCCGGACAGCAGAAACTCCAATCACTCATCACCAAATTTTATTAGTGGCGGATTCTTCAACGAGCCCGGTTTCCTCCCATTGCTAAAGATCCCGAGCGAATTATTGAAATAGAAAAATTGAACAATATGTTAGCCCCCAAATGACCCCCCTCTCTCTTTCTCTCTCGGCCACGGTTTTCCATACCATCTGAACCACTAGTGCACTTTTCCCCTACCAGGCTCTCCATACTGCATCTCTGACGGTATCGAGGGGAAATCATTGTCGAAAATCCAGAAGAATTTTCTCGGCAACACCAGGATCGAACACGGGAACTCGCGGTTAGTGAGTCGGGGCATTACTCAATTCTTCCCCTATTGATTTTCAGTAGCCTCTGTATTTTGTGAACCCACAATTTCCAAGGGCATTACTCAATTCTTCATCCCCTATAAATTTCTTAGGCATTTAAAGTAGCTAAGTCTCTAACTCAATATCATCCAACTAAAACATGCATTATGCACGATGTAATCTTGTTAGTATACATAGGGCAAGTGTAGTTATATTATGCACATTACAAATTCAACCTATCTGTACTGTTGAAGGTCGAAGTTGAAGGCCGAGTCCTATATGCAAGACGCATTATAAGCCGATTATGCAAATAATGATTGTTTTATGCAAATGATAAAACAGGATGAGGCATGTGGATCATGGCAACAGGAAAGACCATTCTTTTATTTCATTTTTAAAACCAGGTAATGGTTATTGAAAAATGATCATTAAAACATTAATGGAATGAAATGGGGTTTAACATCCTACTGTTCTGCTCCTATACTGGGCTAATGAAGACGGGCAAACGCCATACAGTGTGCTATGAGGGAAATTTTGCCCTGGCAGAGGCTCTAGAAATGGGGTTTAGATTCTTACTTTTGTGCACCAACCGGGAAAACGAGGCGGGGGGGGGGGCGTAACGCGCACTCGACACAAACTGGGTCATTTCGGGACTAACATATGCTTCAATTTTATTTCAATACTTAGTAAGGATCTTTAGCATTGGGAGGAAAACGGAGGTCCCGGAGAAAACCCACGAGGTTTAACGTCCACTCGACACAAACTAGGCCATTTCGGGACTAACATGGTTTAATTTTATTTCAATAATTCGCTTGCGCGTAGGGGTCTTTAGCAGTGGGAAGAAACCGGAGGACCCGGAGGAAACCCACGAGGTCGGACAGACGACCCTACTCCTTGTCACGTACAACCGGGGATTCGAAACCACGCCAGTTGACTACTTTTTTGAACAAACAGGGTTAATGAAATGAAATGGGGGTTTAACGTCCTACTGTTCTGCTCCTACTGGGCTAATAAAGACGGACATACGCCATTCGATGTGATATGAGGAATGGGTCGAAAAATGTTCGGATGGGACGATATATCAAAGTCCCGTGTACATGTAGGTGTGCACGTAAAAGAACCCTTAGCAGTTAGAATTCGATGTAAATGAAATGAAATGAAATAGGGTTTAACGTCCTACTGTTTTGCTCCGAACGAATTCGATGTAAGAGCAGGTCATATATAGCTAAAAAAATGCCTCAAAGCACACTGTATGGCGTATGCCCGTCTTCATTAAGCCAGTTCGGAGCAGAACAGTAGGACGTTAAACCCCATTTCTTTTTTCCTTAAATATTACGTGATCTCCAGAAATTGAAAATGGATATAAATTCTGACCTTTAGTGATAAAGTCCTCGGGGTATTCCGACTGATGTAATTTTGTTTCTATTGGTGTTGATTCAACTTCAATTTGCGGTTTAACTCCCATTTTTATACTTTCGTTAAATCGCTAAAAACAGTCTATAATAGCCAACAAACTAACAAATCTTTCAATTTGGTCGGAACTGTCTCGGTTAACTTGTCCGACAAGTGTTCACTACAGCTCAATACAACTGAACTATCTGTGATGTCATTGGAAACTGCTGGTTTACGTTTAAATCGCTAAACACAGACTATAGCCGACAAACTAACAAATCTTTCAACTTGGTCGGAACTGTCTCGGTTAACTTGTCCGACAAGTGTTCACTACAGCTCAATACAACTGAACTATCTGTGATGTCATTGGAAACTGCTGGTTAACATTTGTGAGATATGATCACCAGACATGTTTATAACACTATTGTGGTGACGACCTAGCTCTTGGCCTGACAGTCCGACGTCAAATGCTAGCTTTCCACTCTCACGGGTTTTAATCGTGGAGAAATCGTGGTGATTCTATCAGGTTCCCACTATCACGCTTCGTGCAACGATTGGAATCGTGGTTTCAATCGTGGACTGATCGTGGTGATCTAATCAAGTTCCCACTATCACGCTTCGTGCAACGATTGGAATCGTGGTATAGTGGAGTAATCGTGGTGATCCTATCAGGTCTTATCATATATTGAGGTCAGTCGTAGCAATCGTGTTGATCATATCGAAAAGTATCCGAACGAATTTGCACGTACCAGATCGTGGGCTCAATAAGGACATTCCTATCGTAAATTACCCGATTGATTCGAGATCAACAGTCTGATAAAATGTCCGACCCTCTTAGTTCTTACAAAACTGTTCACAATTTGATATTCGAAGCGCAGAACACCAAGATGAAATCTATTATTATTTTTTTTTATTTTATTTATAACAGGGTAGCTTAGAATAAAATCTGATATCACAAATGAGTTTTAAAACTAGATTAGAATTATAAGTTAAAGGCTTTCTTAAACAAAAACGTCTTAAGAAGTGACTTATACATTATGCAAGAGCTAAATCTGCCTATTGCAGGTCTTTCCTTAGGCCTGAAATGTTATCTAAATTATTAATTAGACATTAATTAACTTATCCAGACCATTATCAACTCTCGATGGCATCGCTAGCCTGCGATGTTTATCGGATTAGGTTCCAATTTGCTGTTCGACTTCCATTCGTAATTTAATCATTAAATGGATAATCGAGACTATGTTTTTTTATCCTACAGACTTTAGTAATGATGATCGAGGCTAGGCGGAATTTTTTTTTATCCTACCGACTTTAACAATGATTATCGAGGTTAGGCGGAAAATTCGATCGCTAAAATCTCGGTTCATAGTGGATCTATTTGACTGAAATTTTCAGCAAATCCCCTTTACAGTATCTAGTTTTTAACCAGCTCTTTGTCTAATCTCCCATAATGTATCTTTAAAAGAGAATAAATTGGTGCAGCATCTTAAATTAAAAGGTAAAGAATTCCATAATTTGGGTGCCTGGACGGTACACTGCCAAGTCATTGAAACGCATCTTATTTAGAAATTTATTGATCCATCCGGTCCTCTATTATTTTGGGTTATTCTTTGCAATATTATTATAAGCTTGAATATAAACGTACATATACTGGGTTGATCAAAGAGAGAGAGAGAGAGAGAGGGGGAGAAATGGGGTTTAACGCCCACTCGACACAAACTAGATCATTTCGGAACTAACATATGGTTTAATTCTATTTCAATAATTCGCTTGCGCGTAGGGGTCTTTAGCAGTGGGAGGAAACCGGAGGACCCGGAGAAAACCCACGAGGTTGGACAGGTGACCCGACTCATTGTCACGTACAACCGGGGAATCATCGAAACCACACCAGTTGACTCAGTGACAGACCTTATGATGCAACCAATCCCCCTTTGATCAGTGAATGAAACTCAGAAAGAAAAACATACATATAAGGGATTATAAAATAAGTTAAAAACCAAACCCGGATGAGATAGTGTCCTGTCTGTCAAACCAGTCAAACCGGTCAAAGGAATACAAAATGTGCCAAGGCCATTTATTACATGTTAAAGTAATTGTTGACATTCTTATTTCCGGTTCATCTGTTTGCGAAATATAACCCGACTGGTGCCAGTGGCCTAGTTATGATTTTTCAATGGTGGGGGAAAGAGAGAGAGAGGGGGAGAGAGAGAGAGAGAGAGAGAGAGAGAGAGATGAGGTTCAACATCAAAATGGGGTTTAACATCCACTCGACGTAAACCAGGTCAATGGTGGGGGGGGGGGAGACAGACAGGGAGAGGGGGAGAGAGAGATGGGGTTTAACATCGAAATGGGATTCAACGTCCACTCGAAACAAACCAAGTCATTTCAAGACTAACATATTGTTTAATTTTATTTCAATAATTCGCTTGCGCATAGGGGTCTTTAACAGTGGGAGGAAACCGTAATCGGAAGACCCGGAGAAAGCCCACGAGGTTTGACAGGCGACCATACTCCTTGTCACGTACAGCCGGTGATCGAAACCACGCCAGTTGACTCAATGACAGACCTAATGATACAACGCGTACGCGCTAATCATTCGTCTCCCCCAAACCCAAAGCTGGACTCAAATAAATTAGTCTATCTCCTGCGTTTGATAAAAACAAATATACAATTTTACGGGTTTTTTTTTTATAAAAGTAAAAATTATGCGTTTTTGCTAATATTTGAGAGAGTAGCATATTTGGGTAAAAATCACCCCAAACACACCGTGTTCACTTCCCAAAACTCGTCTAAGGTTTCCGGGATTTACAAAACTGCCTCTCTTGACCTCCATATGCCCCAATGCTCAAAATTTTATCAAAAATGCCCTGTAGGAATGTGTTGGGTGTTGGCTGTACCTTCAGTAGCACGAGGAGGATCACGTGGCTAAGTGGGTAAGACGCTGGCTCGCTAGCCTGGAGGTCGGGTGTTCGATCCCTGCATTGGCCGAGAAAGTTCATCCAGATTTTCCGGCGTGGTTTCCCCTTGTCAGTGATGCAGGACGGAGGGCAGCTGTCTAGTCTTTCGTATGAAACGAAAAACCGCCGAGGTCTCGTGTATATATTAGAATGCACGTAAAAGATCCCCTGGCAGTTGGAATTCGATATAAGAGTAGGCGATAGTGCCGCTGCCCGGGCAAAATTTCCCTCATAGCGCACTATAAGGCGTATGCCCGTCTTCATTAGCCCAGTATAGGAGCAGAACAGTAGGACGTTAAACCCCATTTCATTTCATTTCATTTCAGTAGTACGAGAATTGTATTTGTTGATATATTACCTGCATCATGTGTTTATATATCAATGATAAACCGGGCGGAAAGACGCCCCAAAAATACTTGTTTTTCTTTTAAATCTTAACTAAAGATGCCTTCCCGTGTTTAAAAATTACTATTTAATGATATTTGGATTAAAGGCATCATCAAACTAACCCACCCTGTTAAAACATTTTAATCGCAAGAAAACTACCCTATGATGTTGTTTATTACAGATTTAACCTCCAATACAATAAGAATGATATTATGGACAGGTTGATTGAATTAAATTATTTACCCTTCAATGGTTGAAAATTGGTAAAAACACAAAATTCAAAATGTCCTTGTATTTAAAAAAAAAAGTCACATTCAAGGTCTCTTTTTAAAAATCACTGTCGTGAGAAGAGAGGGCGGGTCTTCTTCTCCCTTTGTCACAAGAATCTATTTTAAGTAGCCTTGGGGGTGGGGGAGGGGTGTAGTCACGCTGGCTAAGTGGGTAAGACGCTGGCCCGTTAGCCTGGAGGTCGGATGTTCGATCCCTGCATCGGCCGAGAAAGTTCGTCCAGATTTTCCGACTTGGTTCCCTCTTGTTAGTGATGCAGGACGAAGTCTACCAGATGGGACGAAAAAACAAGGTCACGTGTACACATGGGCGTGCATGTAAAAGATCCATTGACATTTGAAATTCGATATAAGAGTAGGCCGTAGTGTCGCTGTCCGGGCAAAATTTTCCTCATATCACACTGTATAGCTTGTATTTGCCATTACTCGTTGTCCATTTACGATAAATTCTTGGAATATCCGCTACCCAGTTAGTCAGAGCCTAACATTTTTGTGCTGTGAGCTCCTCCCGATTGGGTGTATTTCGAAGAATTCAGTATTTTTGCTAGTAAGATTGAGCGTCTCTACCTTCCATAATAATATAACAAATATGCCATACTTTCACAGGGATGCATCTTTAAATCCGCAAAAAATAATCCCCCTTTTTCTACAATCAGGAAGTGTTTCAGAAAGTGTAGTATTACTGGGCGAGTAAATGATATTAGAACTTTATATAGAAATAACAAATAAATTGATGACAATATTGTAAACACTGTCAACCATGGGAGGCTTTCACGAGGTTTAATGCACTGTTAAAAATGGATTCAGTTTAAGTTGCAATTTCATATTTTTAAGTTAAATTTTTAAAATTTATTAAAATAAAGCCTTAAAATAGATGGTATCTATAAACAGTCCTACCTTGTTAAAGAATAATCCTATTAATCCTATAATTCACTATTGCCAGTTGAGAAATTGGCAAAAATATCATTTTCATCTTCAAATTCAAACGTTTGAAGATAACTACTCCATGGTGGACAATAGAAAACAAGGGAGGTAATTGGGGGGTAATTGTGTTATTATTTCCGGTGTAAATGAGTTTTAAGTGTGAGAATGCCACCTATGATCGTATAATAGTGAGTTGACAACCTATTGAGCAAAAGACAGAAATAATTATGTTTTGACTTTCTTAGAAAATATGAAATTGTAACTTTAAAGTTATTTGATTTAAAATTTATACAGTAGGATGTATAATTTGAAATGAAATAAAATGAGGTTTAACGTCCTTTTCTGCACCAACCGGGCTAATGAAAACGGCAAGAATAAACTATTAAAGATACATTATGGGAGATTCGGTAACGAGTTGGCAGTTCTCACTATAATAGTTGAAAACTAGATAATGTAAAGGCAATTTGGTGAAAATTTCATTCAAATTGATCTACTATGAACCGAGAACTAAGCGACTGAAATTCCCATAAGCCTCGGTCATCATTACTAAAGTCAGTACGATAAACAGCATAGTCTCGATTATCCATTTAATCGTTTAATCGAGAAGGAAAGTTATGCAGTAAATCGGCTTACAATCCACTAAAGATCGCAGGCTAGCGCTGCCATCTAGAGTTGATTATGGCCTGGATAGGTTAATTAATGTCTAATTAATAATTTAGATAACATTTCAGGCCTAAAGAAAGACCTGAAATAGGCAGATTTAGCTCTTGCATAATGTATGTTTAATAGAGCTGTACCCAACAAGTTTAACTGTGTAAATGATATTAGTGAAGGGGGGAGGGGGGTGCGAATGGTCTGTCATGGTCTGGCGTGGTTTCGATTCCCCGGTTGTACATGGCAAGGAGTAGGATCGTCTGTCCAACCTCAAGGGTTTTCTCCGGGGCCTCCGGTTTCCTGCCACTGCTGGAAACCCCCTACGCGCAAGCGAATTATTGAAACAAAATTGAACAACGTGTTAGTCCCGAAATGACCTAGTTTGTGGACGTTACCCCCACCCACCGGTCCTCCTCCTCTCGTTCTCTCTCTCTCCCCTAGTGACCACTTAACACCCGAATAGGTGTAATTTTAAGGGAGTTTTGGATGAGCTAAACGATACGACTTTTCCACCAATATATGTCATGGGCCCCATGGACCCATGGGGGAAACAACCCCAAACAGTTTCAATTTTACACCGTTACGTGCTGGGTTGCAAAGTGTTTGTGTACGTCATATTTGACGTTAAACTCAGAACACCACAATCCACACAACCTATCTTATTTTTTAGTTTGTTTTGCACTTAGGGTTGTTTTATAATTAATAACGCTGTAAAATGGCAGATTTAATTACATCGGAAGCTGTACAAGGATCGTTGACAATAAAAACGACGGGAAGTGCTAGAATTAGTGATTATTGTGAGATGATAGCATATGAAATGTCGTCAACAAGTCAAAACAAAATGGCTGGTGACAAACGTTGTTAATACTGTAATAGTAGTAAGAAATTTTATTTTAATCCCTTCAAGTGCTTGTGTGCATAATGTATGTTTAAACCTGCCTATTGCAGGTCTTTCTTTAGGCCTGAAATGTTATCTAAAATATTAATTAGACATTAATTAACTTATCCAGACCATAATCAACTCTAGATAGCATCGCTAGCCTGCGATCTTAAGTGGATTGTGATCCGATTTACTGCATAACTTTCCTTCTCGATTAAACGATTAAATGGATAATCGAGACTATGCTGTTTAACGTACTGACTTTAATAATGATGACCGAGGCTAGGCAGAAACTTTATTCGCTTAGTTCTCAGTTCATAGTGGATCAATTTGAATGCAATTTTCAGCAAATTGCCTTTACGTTATCTAATTTTTAATTATTATAGTGAGAACTGCCAACTCGTTATCTAATCTCCCATACTGTATCTTTAATTATTCTTAATTCAGGTGACATTTAGAAATGAATAACCTAATTTGTAAGTTTATATGTATTGATTGTACATCAATATTTATATTTATTTTGTATATTCATAAATTTGTCATGGAACAGTGCCTAGTCGTTTGGATGGGACAAAAAACCGAGAACCCATGACAATCCGGGAAACATTTCCCGTGATAGTTGGAATTCGAAATAATAGTAGGTCGTAGAGCCGCTGTCCGGACAAAATGTCCGCCACAGCACACTGTATTGCCTATGTCCATCTTCATTATCCCAATCGGTGCAGAACAGTCGGACGGACGTTAAACCCCATTTTATTTATAAAGATGTCTAACTGATGAACCTGAGTTCAATTTGAATCAAGCCGGGCTGAAGTCCATGTTTCATAATAATGAGAAAGCATAAATTTTACATCCTTGTAATTTACAAAAAAACACCTGTATTGACATGTGATGCCTCATTCACCTTCAAGATGTAAACTTAGTTTATACAATGGTATACATTAAAGTAGTTTAAATGTAACACCCGGATGTCGTGTATGAAGATGGGAGAGAGAGAGAGAGAGAGAGAGAGAGAGAGAGAGAAGGGGTTTAACGTCCACTCGACACAAACCAGATCATTTCGGGACTAACGTATTGTTTAATTTTACTTCAATAATTCGCTTGCACGTCTTTAGTAGTAGGGTTGGGGCAGGCGACTCTACTTCTTGTCACGTACAACTCGTGGAATCGAAACCATGCCATCTGACTCAATGACAGACCGTATGATACAGCGCGCACACGCTAACCATTCGGCCGCCCACCTCCGCATGAAGATTATGAGGAATTGCAACATATTTCCCGACCGAGCGTGTGTAAATTGGCTTATTATTTTTAACGGTGTAGAATCTGTGACGAGATGCGAAGCTACCACAATGCACAGACCTCGCATCAGCGCCGAAAGTTGCATGATGAATCATTTCATGGGGTTCATATAGTGTGCACTCCGCAAACATTCTAAGGCCTGTCTACATCGGCTAAATCTATTTGTTAAGGCCAGCTCCATTTTTGTCAAGGTCGCTGAGATGTAAATAAGGTTAGAGCACGTGATTGTTGGCGAGATTTTAGGTCAGGGTTAGAGTAAGCATTGAGGCTAGGTCCTGGGTTAGGATTAGCGCTAGGCCTATTTACATCTCATGACCTATGACGAGAAATTGAGAGAGAGAGAAAGAGAGAGAGAGAGAGAGAGAGAGAGAGAGAGAGAGAGAGAGAGAGAAGGGGTTTATTGTCCACTCGACACAAACTAGTTCATTTCGGGACTAACACATGGTTCAATTTTATTTCAATAATTCGCTTGCGCGTAGGGGTCTTTAGCAGTGGGAGGAAACCGGAGGACCTGGAGAAAACCCACGAGGTTGGACAGGCAACCCTACTCCTTGTCACGTACAAATCGAAACCCCGCCAATTGACTCAATGACAGACCGCATAATACAGCGCGCACGTACTAACCATTCGACCATCCAACTCCCAACAAAAATTGAGCTGGCCTTATCATATAGCAATAACCCTACATCAGTTAATTTCCATGACCTCTCATTTTCTATTCATCAGGTGATGTATATGATAAATAAAATCATTAATACTGGTTTATTTTGTCTGGATTTGTTGGGGTTTTTTTTTAATCCAGAATGTCACAGCTGTAGTTCTGTCCTAGTTAGTTTATTACTCATAGTCATACACCCTGTCAGCTTCATACATATAACGATCAAAATGACAACTGTTTGTAAAATTGATAACGGAAAGTTGATAGTTTTTTAATAACACGCAGCACGATGACACTTAACCTACCTAAAACTGCAAGAAAATGTAAAATTATGATGTTTTAATATTTAGGCAGGGTATGCACACGCTCTCTGAAACATCAGTATTAAATTAATATGGGTTCTAATAAATATGGGGTTTTCCCTCGATGGCGACACCGTCATGTTAAACCTAAAGATACATTATTTAAGAGCTAAATCTGCCTATTGCAAGTCTTTCTTTAGGCCCGAAATGTTATCTAAATTATTAATTAGACCTTAATTAACTTATCCAGACCATAATCAATTCTCGATGCCATCGCTAGCCTGTGATATTTTGCGGATTGGAATACATTTTTTTTAAATAATTAAACGTAAAATTGGATAATCGAGACTTTGTTTTTATCGTACCGATAAATTCAATCGCTAATAGACCTCTTTATTTACCAATCTGATTAAAACACAGATCCTATTTCGTTTCGTTTTTTTATAGTTCAAAATTTCGCTTTACTTGCCTTTACTACACTAAGATCTGGAAGAGTTATTCTATAACCTGCGTTCTGGATGGCGGGACGGATTAGCCAATGAAACCATCTGTTACGGCGATACCTATTTCTGGTCCAAACTTCCCACATAACTTCGTTCAGAATAAAGTAATTTGACTGAAATTTTCAATATTTTCTTTTTTACCATCTATTTTTGAAATATTATAGCAAGAATGACCAACTCTTTATTAAACCCTTAATTAATTTCTTTATTGTATTTTTCTATGTTAGATATATATACTAATGGTATTGAAACGTCTAAATGATATGGAGATGAATTCATATATAAGTTTCGGCTTGTGTTCAAATCCATTTTATTAGTATTCTATTATACTTATGTCGTACTCGAAATAAAAAATTGTTTAAATCAAACTTGAACCCGTTTACTTTGAATTATGTTCGTAAATATGGCGTTGTTAGCAGCAAATCATATCGAACCAATACAAAATGCCATTATCTTTCTCGGTTTTAATTAACATTTCATTATGTCTAACTCTAATCTAATTACACAGTGGAGTATGGTCGTAATTAAATTATATATAGAGAAAAATGGGGTTTAACGTCCACTCAACACAGACTATATCATGTCGGGACTAACATATTCTATTTCATTATGTCTAACTCTAATCTAATTACACAGTGAAGTATGGTCGTAATGAAATTATATACAGAGAGAAAAAATGGGGTTTAAAGTCCACTCGGCACAAAATATGTCATGTCGGGAATTATTCTATTTCATTTCAACACTTTGCTTGCGCGTAGACGTATTCAGCTGTGGGAGGAAACTGGAGAACCAGGAGAAAACCCACGACGTTGGAAAGGAGACATTACCCGAACTTAATCACAGGTCTACATCTTAGCCTTAGACCATCCAATCCCCGCTACACGGAAATCTAATCCTTCTCGGTTTCAAATACTATTTCATTATGTCTAACTATAATCTAATTTACACACGTAGATTCTCATGTATTCCCCATAAAAAAATCCCTACGCCGTGTGGTTTCGATTTCCTGGTTGTACGTGACAAGGGAGTAAGGGCGCCTAGTCCAACCTCGTGGGTTTTTCCGGATCCTCTAGTTTCCTCCCACTGCTAAAGATCCCTACGCGCAAGCGAATTATTGAAATAAAATTGAACCACATGTTTGTCCCGAAATGAACTAGTTTGTGTCGAGTGGATGTTAAACCCTATTTCTCTCCCTCTCCCCCTGTCCCCTCTTTCTCTATAACCGATATAATGGTTAAAACATTTATTATTAAAACTTACCTGTTGTCTGCTCGATGTGAGTCCTCGCCATTTTTACATTAATGAAGGTTTGTTGGACTTTTTCCAATTTTTTCTTTGCATGAACTAAATCGAACTGTATTGAACGAATTGATAGAGTCATTTACAGTGCGGTCATCCCAATGTCAGGTAATGTGAAGGTTTACAAACTGATTGGTCGATATATGAAGAGCATATTAAAGGTACGTTATGGGAGATTAGATAAAAAGCTGGCAGTTCTCACTATAATAGTTAAAAACTAGATGATGTAAAGGGAATATGCTGAAAATTGCTTCACGCCAAGCCGAGAAAACATTATTTTGAAAATCACCGTAGCCTCGATTGTAATTTATATAACAATTAAGGCCTAAAGAAAGACCTACAATAGGCAGATTTAGCTCTTGCATAATGCATGTTTAATGATTGCAAACAAAAACATTATTGTTGTCTTTGGTTTGTCAGACAACCCCGAATATATTATACAATCTACCGCATAGTTGTCCGCGCCACCAATAAAGAAATAGTTATCTTGATACTGGTTAAAGTAGCTAAGTCTCTAACTCAATATCATCAAAAATCTTCGACATTGAAAACACAATTTATTTGTCGCTTTAAATCAACATTGATGTTGTGATCTTACCGGGAAAAATTAACCTTCTGATATCTAATATTTAAGACAAAATAAACATTTTACCATTGGTACACGAATCGTGTACCATAATGCGTTTCAGAGCTATTTGTAATAAAAGACTCGAAAAACGAGGCGAGGCATATTCCACAGGTCATGTCAAACGGTGACGCTTTATTCTTATCTGAAGAGCATGCCCAATAAATTCTATCGGCGTAGACTGGAAAAACCAGGCGCTAGAGATTGAAATTCGTTTGAGAATACTGGCGTATTTCGCCGAACCTAACTGATTAGAAATTACAGTAAAAACAGAAACGATTGAATGTAAATCAATTTATATACATTCATATTACATTATTGTATGCGTTGTGACCTATTTGTGTCAATTTCTAGGTCCCAAATATTAGCGACTTAGCTCCTTTAATATGATACAAACTACTAAGGAACAGGCGAGGCCTATATTATCCTTACCTATGTGTCATAGCGTCAATTGGTGGGATTTCGATTCCCCGCTTGTACGTGACACGGAGTGGGGTTCCCTGTCCAACCTCGTGGGTTTTTCTCCGGGTCCTCCGATTTTCTCTGCTACAGACCCCTATACGCTACGGACCCCGTTTTTGTCGAATGGACGCCCTCCTCTCTCTCTCTCTCTCTCTCTCTCTCTCTCTCTCTCTCTCAAACAATGTATATAACCAATGCATACAAACATACAGAGGTATGAATAATTTTTAAAAAATGAAATGAACAAAATGGCTATGCACATATTGAGAGTTTCGGGATTGCCAAATGCATGCATGGTCATTAATGTAACTTTCATCCAACCAACGTTTCATCAAGTTTTAGAAAAGTTCATATATAAGTGTGTCCCATATACAAGTTTAAAACAGAAACGCCAAAAACAGTCATTAAACTGTCATATACGTGAACATATTTGAGCTATGCAAATATTTGAGCTATGCAATAAATCTGAATGTGACCGAATGACAGGACTGTTTAAAAAGATAAACAAATAAGGAACGTTCTGCCGTATTAAAACTAATGATATCGCATGTCAGAAAGACATCTTGCATAAAAAAAAAAAGAACTTCTAATTACGATATCTAAAAATCAATTTGAATGATGTGCCCGAAAAGCCATTATTTGTTTACTGCAATAGTAATGAAGGTAACGCATTGAACATTTTCAGGTATCTTGTTATATACTATTCAAAAAAAGTAGGGGATATTTGAATTTGGGGGCATAATACTAAAATATGCAAATGACTACGAAAAAAGTCACTATAGAACCTAACAGAAGAAACATTTCCAGTTACATGTGACGCCCAAACGCACCAATAGCTACCGCATGGAATGCAGGTGATGCTTGGGATCATCATGGGGGTCCAACCCAAGATTTGCACGACTCTGACTTTGAATGTTACAGTCATTGTGGCATTGAATTCCAGGGTGGAAACATCAGTTTAATTGTTTTAGTGACCAGAAAACAAATTTTGATATGCGTCGGCTTACCCAAAATGAAAGGTTACGTGCCCTTGGCATGCTACAGATCGGCACAACACAGGCGGTTGTGGCGCGGACGATGAATGTTTCTCAGTCTGTCATAAGCAGGCTATGGTCCAGATACCGTGATACACAATCTGTACAGGACAGACCACGCTCAGGTCGACCAAGGGCGACAACTCAAGCCCAGGATCAATTTATCCGTACCTTGGCCTTGAGAAATCGTGTCATCACAGCAAATCAGATCAGCGCTCGTCTTCAAACAGACACTGGTGTGAGAGTGAGTGGCCAGACGATTCGGAATCGACTGCATAGGGGTCACCTTCGCGCCCGACGTCCTCGCGTGATCCCTTGTTTGAGAGATCATCACATTCAGGCAAGACGTCGTTGGTGTAGGGATCGTCAACACTGGGATAATCGACGCTGGAGCAATGTGATGTTTTCAGATGAGTCAAGGTTCACTGTTGATTTTTTGGACAGACGTAGGAGGGTGTGGCGTCGTCGAAACGAGCGCTTCCAAGACGTTAACGTCATCAGACATGATCGATTTGGGGGTGGTTCTGTTATGGTGTGGGGAGGCATCACTGTTGCTGGAAGAACGGCTTTACATGTTGTTGCAGGGCGTGTTACAGGCCAGTACTACCGGGACAACATCTTGGCAGTCCATGTTGTGCCGTTCGCACGACGTCATGGCCGCCGTTTCATCTTCCAGGATGACAACGCAAGATGTCACAGGGCCAGGATCGTTACAGGTTACCTCCAACAACAGAACATCACCACATTACTTTGGCCAGCACTGAGTCCCGACCTCTCCCCCATCGAGCATGTCTGGGACATGCTTGGACAGAGGTTACGTCAACGTCAACAACGTCCTGCCAATGTCCAAGAACTTGCTGCTGCGTTGCAACAGGAATGGGACAATCTGGACCAAAATGACCTTAGACGTCTCATTAGGAGTATGCCACGTCGGATCAATGCTTGTTTGGCAAACAGAGGAGGATTTACCCGTTACTGACTTGGTTGTGATGCTGTGGTAACTTTGCTGTTTGACCCCGGGTATCATTTTACCCTTATAATGGTCAGTCTGTGCCTTACTTAGTCTAACGATCATTTGGAATAAATCGATGAATGTGAACTTCATTTCATTTTGTCATTTGTTTCTTCGTCAGTTTCATTAGGTGACTTTGATAACACTTAAAAATCAAATATCCCCTACTTTTTTTGAATAGTATATATTCCACTAAATGGTTCATGCGTCCCAAGGGAGTTGGTTGGTCGAATGGTTAGCGCGTGCGCTTTTTATCATACTTTCCGTCATTGAGTCAACTGGCGTGGTTTCGAATCCCCGGTTGTACGTGACAAGGAGTAGGGTCGCCTGTGCAACCTCGTGCGTTTTCTCCAGGTCCCCTGGTTTCCTCCCATTGCTAAAGACCCCTACGCGCATGCGAATTATTAAAATAAAATTGAACCATGTTAGTCCCAAAATGACCTAGTTTGTGTCGAGTGGACGTTACTCTCTCTCTCTCTCTCTCTCTCTCTCTTTCTTTCTTTCTTTGCATCCCCATAATATTATAGCGCTTAATTAATTACGCTATACGTTGTCATTAAAGCGCCCTTTACGCTCCATGTGATATATGGATCTTATAATTCTACGATATAAATAAATAATAACCTGATGGATAAACATAGTTAGCAGGAACAATGCGCACTGTGAAAGAGTTTCGCTCTATTTCTTCCAGATAGAGTTATTTATCGTCTGTTGTTTTGTATAGAGATTTCAAACAGAAAATAAAATGAAATGGGGTTTAACGTCCTACTATTCCGTCCCGAATGGGCTAATGAAGACGGGCATATGCTGTGTTGCTATAAGGGAAATTTTACCCGGACAGCGGCGCTACGGTCTACACTTGTATTGAATTCCAACTGCCAGGGAATCTTTTTTGTGCACGCCAATGTGTACAAGGGACCTCGATTTTTCGTCCCATCCGATGGACTTCCTCGGTCAACCGCGGGATCGAACCCGCGACCCCCTAGCTAGCGAGCCAGCGTCTTACTTACTTACTTAACCCCCGTGGCTCCATTTTCCAATAGAGGGGGTGAAGAACATTGAATTACAGCGAAACCTCTCTTTGCTGTTGCAAACAGTGTGCACAGACGTTTTATTTATTCTTTCGTTGTGTCTTTCCACTTTCTATTGTCAATTCACTGAATTCAGGTATGTGTGATTTGCCGTTGTCAACCGTGTCAAAACCAAAACGTAAACAGAGAGCGAGAGAGAGAGAGAGAGAGATGCGGTTTAACGTCCACTCAACACAAACTATGTCATTTCAGGACTAACACATGATTCAATTTTATTTCAACAATTCGCTTGCGCGTAGGGGTCTTTAGCAGTGGGAGGAAACCGGAGGACCCGGAGAAAACCAACAAGGTTGGGCTGGCGACCCTACTCCTTATCACATACAACCAGGGAATCGAAACCACGCCAGTTGACTCAATGACAGACCTTAAGTTACAGCGCGCACGGGCTAACCATTCGGCCATCCAACCCCCCAAACGTAAACAGTGATAGGAAGTGTGTGAATATAAACAGAACCGTCGGAAACGGGAATTTCTTCAGCTCCCCAACAATTTGCATAATATTTGTGTTTATTAGTGTAAAATTTGCCTTGGGGACAGTCCCCAAGGGACTACATAGTCGTTAGATTAAAGCTCCGAATATTAATGTCGTTTGGACGGGCGTGACAATGGAGTTTGGCTCATTTTGTTTTGTAATTTGTTTGGGCTACCATTTGAAGCTTTGCCCCGTCAGTTGTGTTTCCGACTTGTACTTTTCGGATTCCAAATGCCATGTGCACACGGGTAAATCTCGTATTTTCGTCCCATCCGATCGATTAGGTAATCTACACTTTACTTGTCAGCCCCGCGGGCGCCAGCCTTGGCACGTGTGAACGAGACTTGAATAATCCCGGATATGAAACATTCGTGTCGAAATGCCAGAGGCCTACCTATCGACTACTACAACGACCCGCTTTAAGCTTAATAAGGACTAACCCTGTTTACCAAATAAACGTCTTGAATAAGGGTAATCCCCTGCTTTCTGCTCTAGTAATCATTTTATTCATATCAGTAGGATAATGTGTTTCAATTATATAATTATATTACCATACTATTTACATATGCATAAGGATGCCTGTGTAATTGGGGTATATTCAGAATACAGGATAGGTTGCCAACCCACAAAGTTCTTCTCATTTTGTAGAGAGAGAGAGAGTGAGAGAGAGAGAGAGAGAGAGAGAGAGAGATGGGGTTTAACGTCCACTCGACACAAACTAGGTCATTTCGGGACTTACATATGGTTTAATTTTATTTCAATAATTCGCTTGCGCGTAGGGGTCTTTGGCAGTGGGGGGAAACCGGAGGACCCGGAGAAAACCCACGAGGTTGAACAGGCGATCCTATTTCGTTTCGTTTTTTATATTTCAAAATTTCGTTTTACTTGTCTTTACTACACTAGGGTCTGGAAGAGTTATTATATTACTGGAGTTTTGGTCGACGTGGGGGATAAGCCAATGAAACAGTCTGTTACGGCGATTTCTTGGCGTGCCATACACGGAACTATGTGTAAACCACTAGAAAAGTCAATGCTAATTGATTAATCAATGTCTGACGTTATGGGGTCAAAAGCCGCTCCTACGACCTCTGACCCGACCTACCACTACAACCGGTTAGATCTTCATGTAGTGTAAGTCATCGAAAGTATAAAAAAAACGAAACGAAATATAGATCGGCATTTTAATCAGATTGAGTTTTTCCTAGCGCTAACATTTATTATACAAAACATGTACCGGTAATAAAAAGATAATTTTTAGCTGTTTAATTTTATCGCCGAATGAACAAAACCAAGTCGTAGGCTATAAATCTGATGAGAGCTTGAGCTTGCATGGAGCCCCTGGCTGAAAATGTCACGGGGCTCTTGCATCAACGGCGAAAAAGAGGCAGATTCTGCTCATTGTTCATCACACTCACACAAACATGTCAATATGGTAGATAAATAAATAGATTTATTTGCCACAACATAATAATTGACATATTTATTTATAGTACCGTGTGTTTTTTAGAACTAATTTGGGGGCTCCTTTCAATATTGGGGGCCCTTTTCTGCAGCCCAGCCTACCCACCCCCGGCTTTAATACGGGCCTGCAACATAGCATATTAAAAGGACGGATATATTCATGTTGGGACCTTGAAACATATTCCTTTCATTTCCTTTCTACAACAATCTATATTATAAATTTATAATACATTGTATATTAATGGCTTGGTGACAACAAATCTATAATCACGACAATAATATCTCCAGTTATTAAATTGAGAATACTGCCTCGTAAAAACTAATACTTGATAATAACAGGGAAAACTTCTTCAAACCAAACTGGCGTTTTTGGTTTTCAAAAATCAAAACCAGAAGTTGTCACACCAACCAACATACACGTGACGTTTTTGGGTTTGTTTGTTTTTTTTTTGGGGGGGGGGGGGTCAAAATAAAAGAGAGCAGTCCTGATTTAGTTTTCTATAAAAAAAATATTTTTATACAAAGGTGCCCCATAAAGCATTTGACCTCTTCAGTGAACTCGCCATGAAACACGCGTAGGGGTCTTTAGCAGTGGGAGGAAACTGGAGGACCCGGAGAAAACCCACGAGGTTGGAAGGCGACCCTACTCCTTGTCACGCACAACCGGGGATTCGAAACCACGCCAGTTGACTCAATGACAGGCTAACCACTCGGCCATCCAACCCCCCTTTTGCTGAAAGGCCTTAACAGAATTTTAGCACAGTGTCCCTTTAATCCATCCGTACATCGCCATAAGGGCTCTATATAGAAATGTTAAAAAAAATAAAATCGAGAAATTAGTCATTGTATCCAATAATAGGCAGGATGATATATTATGCGATATCACGTTAATGTCATTATTAAAATGAAAGATTCAACTTTCTTCTAATTTCGGAAGCTATCAACTTCTTTCAAAAATCAATATAATTTTTTCAGGTTCTTATTAGAAGAATACATGCCAAAAAGTTATTATTTATGATATAATCAATGTTATAGTCGTGCTATATTACACGTATTCCCTCGGTTCGTTATAGCCAAATGAAACAGAGAGAGAGAGAGAGAGAGAGATAGAGAGAGGGAGGGAGGGAGGGGGGGGGGTCAACGTCCACTAGATATAAACTAAATCAAACATTTATTAACTTTTGAAACGTAATTGAATGCTTAGCACGTGCGCGCTGTATCATAAAGTCTGCCACTGAGTCAACTGGTGGGTTTCGATGATTCCCCGGTTGTACGTGTGACAAGGAGTAGGGTCGCCTGTCCAACCTCGTGGGTTTTCTCCGGGTCCTCCGGTTTTCTCCCACTGCTAAAGAACCATATGTTAGTCCCGAAATGACCTAGTTTGTGTCGAGTGGACGTTAAACCCCATCTCTCTCTCTCTCTCTCTCTCTCTCTCTCTTGCTTCTAAGGCCTTTTTATGAGCACGTTTTGTAGTCATTTGACTACAAAAGAATTTCTGGCCGATAACTCCCTTAATTTCCAATTATACGGGCCCCAAACTGTACTGTACATAGCTTAACATATAATAAACCAATTCCCACTGAAATAAAGGTGAAACTTTACCGCATAATTATATGATGTGAATAAAGTTAACTGCTATGCGAAATTTCTGTTCATTTTAATATGGCCACCGAACCAGAATCACGTGATTTCAGGTCACACGAAAATACAGAAAAACTGTTCGGTAAGATAAGATTAAGATTTTAATATTCAAGTCTTCACTATTTGTAACATAATTACATATTTTCATGCAAACTGTGATGATATGTGTTGAAAATTTTGCAATTTTACTTGCGCAAAGCCTCGAATAGTGTATTCATTGTAGCAGTAAATAAGAATTATCACCGCTACAAATATTGCAGCTAGTCGTCACTAAGTCAATTATCATGAATGACATTTTAATTAGTTTATTTTTTTCACGTGATTCTGAACCATTATTCACGCATTACGTCACGGAGGGCATTAATTAAAAAACTGTATATGAATTTTTTTAATAAAAAGTTTGAACCTACCTCGTTGTTGGTCTTGATAATACATCTACAGAATGATTACCCAGTACGGATTAATTTGACAGGAATAAGATTACTTTCATAAAAACCAATACTAATCTCTTTACTCACGCATCTATTTCCAGTACGAATTACACTAAAGCTGGCACTTTATCTCAGAACTATTTTTTAAAGCGGAGCCTGCCACTGGAATTATGAATCGTGACAATGGTGTTATTATGATCTCTGCGGTGACTACATCAAACTGATCTACTTGGCGGTTATATGCGACTTAAGATGGAGTTCCTGTCGTAAGAGACCTACAGATAATCTTAATGATGGAGTTCCTGTCGTAAAGCCCTACATATCTTAATTTATAAGTAGATAAAGGAATGTAACTCGTCCAAAGACAAACAACATGGAGAGTCCATTATTAAACATTATGAATTATCAACAATCATCTATACGCGGTTGTCGTAAACCATATACCGTTATAACTCTATAATTATACTGGCTACATCTATTTGTTAAGGCCAGCTCAATTGTTGTCAAGGTCGTTGAGATGTAAATATGGTTAGGGCACGTGACTGTTGGCGAGATTGTAGGTGTTAGGGTTAAGGTAAGGAATGGAGCTAGGTCCAGGGTTAGGGTTGGTATTAGCACTAGCCCTGTTTACATCTCGTGACCTATGACGAAAAATTGAGCTGGCCTTATCATTTAGCACTAACCAATTATAGTAGTCTTGTCTGGTAACATGCTTTCTATACCTGTATAACATGCCAGCCCAGTGCTCTGATCACGTGATTGTCCAGCCACTGAAGTCATGGTCAGAGAATGATAAGTGTATTTGACCAGTGGAGATTAGTGTAACAGGTGACCTAAAGACCGGTATTTTGTGTAACAGATAGAGGAAGAAGGGTTTATCGCGATAATTATGTTGATATTCGCCTGTTATAACACCGTGTGATTGGGATTATGTTAAACAAACATTATTCCGTAAAATGACGGAAGGTTAAACACACATTATGCAAGAGCTACATCTGCCTATTACAAGTCTTTATTTAGGCTTCAGATGTTATAGAAATTATTAATTAGACCTTTATTTACATGACAAGCTCAAAATCAACTCTGTACACCCACGGATGGCTTGGATACAGTTTGGATTTAAACAGTCCGTCGTCCATTTAAAATTAAATCAACGTTTACCTTTAGTCACTGACGTTACCACCGGAGACTTCCGGTGAAAGGCCTACCAAGCGAGGGTACCATAGCCATTGAGAATTTTACTTGATATTCGAGAAAATGTGGGTGGAGTTATCGTCTGTCAATCAAACGATCGGCAATTCGCGTAGACGGCGCGGACACAGTTGATGCCTATTTCTAGGCCAAATTTCCAACAGTGACAACTCCGTTCAGAATAAAGTAATTTGACTGACATTTTCAATATTTCCTTTTGTATCATCTATTTTTGGATTAATATAGCACGAATGGCCAACACTTTATTAAACTCTTAACTAATGTATCTTTAATTAACAGTACTTAATGTTAAACACAAAATGGATGTCGAAAAGAATTGAATTATAAAAGAATTCCTAGTTTTGTTCCAGACTATTTGCTTATAAAAAGAAACAACGAGTAAGGTCCCGGGTTCGATTCCGGCGTAGACTGATAAATAACCTTAGAATATTCCAGTCGGGGTTGCCCTTGGCGTTCGCAGGACAATGGCCTGGTAAGAAGCAACAGAAACGCCGCTGTTCTGGCAAAATTTCGCTCATAGCACAATGCACTGGGTATGCTGGTCTACATTAGACCAGTTGTTGTAGAAAGATAACATTATATACCCAATTCCATTTTATCTTATTTCTGCCTAACATTTATGCATTTCTCTGAATGTAAATACCTCTTTAAAATAGCCGAACATTCCTATAACAAGCATACCGCAGAACGTTGGCAGGTGTACTAATTCCGCATACAATTGATGGCAATCGGATTAAAATGCAGATCTATATTTCGTTTCGTTTCTTTATACTTTCGATGGCCTTTACTACATGAAGATCTGGCCGGTTGTTGTGGGGGGGGGGGGGGGGCAGGTCACACGAGCGGCTTTTGATCCTTTAACATCAGACATTTGATTAACCAATCAGCGTTGATGTTTCAAATGGGTTATCCACGTTTCCGCGCACCTCACGCCAAAAGCACGCCGTAACAGATCGTTTCATTGGCTAATCCCTCACATCATCCAGAACGCGGGTTATATAACAACACTTCCAGATCCTAGTGTAGTAAAGACAAGTAAAACGAAATTTACAACTATAAAAAAACGAAACGAAATAGGATCTGTGTTTTAATCAGATTAAATTGATGGGTGGCTGTGAATTCGGATCATGTTTCTTGTTTTAACTTGCTGAAGCAGGTTCTTTTAATCGGAGCCAATGGGTCTCTGGGCCCTCTGTGACATCTGGCCAAGTCCGACGGACCGAAACCCAGCCCTTCCCTGCCTTAGGGTTACATCGAGAGGCATGGTAAATCGGACTGGCTTGGCTGTTGAAAATTCATTGTAGTATGATGTAAAAAGGTATGTAGGATTCGCGATTAAAGGGTGTATTGCTCTATTTTTTGGAACCTTAAAATAGAAGAAAATCGGTCTAAAGGCACATATTAATGTAATTGCAATGTACATAAAGTGATCTACGTTCAATGTTTAAAAAAACAAATTGTAATTTCTAATCAGTTATGTGCAGTGAAATATGTGAATAAAGCAAACTGATTGACAAGTCATTTAGACCTGCTTAGCCCATTCTCTATGGTAGGGTGACCCATGTACTCACAGAAATACAGTCCACCGCTGATAGTTCGAGACTACCACTGAAGCGTGCCGAGACCAACTTTCTGACAGTATGATACTATAAATAGCCATGGCACGTGCAATTCTCTACAAATCTATCAACTATTACAGCCGTAAAAAATTTATTGTTGACGATTTTGAATAGCAGTAAAATTAAGCTTCTTGGTTATTACAGCAGATTTAGAAATTACGTTCGTTTCATTTTTTAAATCGCTCTATATTAACTGTACCGTTAAGGGCGGCATCTTTTGGTTTAGTACAAATAATATCTCTGAATCACTCGGGTTAGACAGGAACATGATACTAGCAGTAGTTTCATTTTACTTTTACAAGCTTCTTAAAACGATTGTTGAGCTACCTAATGTGCTTATTTCTAAATTCAATTTCTTGTTCTAGCTTTCTGTTATGTTTCGTAAAAAAAGTAGTCTTGATTATCCCGACGTGTCAATCAGACGTAGAATGGTCGATAGACTGGTTAAGCGAGACTAATTTCAAAACAAGGGCACGTAACCTATCTTTTACTCAAAAGTGTCTGGATGTTATGGACGACTCTTGGAACCAGTTTTCAGTCTATTATTTATACATGATTAATAGTCATAGCTTATTAAGTACAACATGATCGTTTATTTAGTGACTATAATTGTGTGAAACTGATTTGGGGCTTGGCATATATATAAATATTGTGGCGTAATTGTCGAGATATATGGAGATATTTATTTATGGTGGGTCACCCTATCTATGGCAGTATATTGTATACTGTCATAATTCTCCACGTTATTGTAATTATTATTTTGTCATTTTTTAATCAGCCATTACTAATTACTTCCGCTCCGCGTTGTCTTGTAGGTTGTTTTTCTTTGTTCATTACAAATGGCACCCGAAACCATAGAATGCACTGACCAATATTGAATTCTAATTCGTGTTTTTAATTTGCAATGTTATAGAAAATATTGAGTTAGAGGTTTAGCCCCTTTAATGGATTTTAGATCTATAATTAATATAGGGTCATATAGGTATTGTTATGGGACCTTGGTGAACTCTCTGACTGACCCAATGACCAATGATTACACCTGTAAGCTATATAGGTTTATATAAGTATCAATAATAATAATAATGTTGTCAGATTTGTGATATTACGATCGGATTAGATGGTAGACTGTGAGGTGTCATGTCTGAAATCATCGGTTACAACACGGTTAATTTAATTTACATACATCAAAACAATGGGAGATGAAATGAAATGGGGTTTAACGCCTTGCTGTTCTACGCCGACTGGGATAAAGAAGACGGGCTATGGGAGACAATTTCGCCCGGAAAGTGGCGCTACGGCCTACTCTTATTTCAAATTCCAACTGACAAGGAGTCTTTTACGTGCATGTTAGGTTTTTGTCCTATCCGAACGATTAAACGCTGTACGTCTCTTATACCCCCGTCAGACCTGGGTGGCGTCTTTACCGCGCTGCTACGGCGACGGAAAATGGTCTCAGAGCGCGTCAACATCGCCATATGCGTGCTAAAAGCGTGGTGTAAACGCCAGATATCGTGCTATGGTCTCCATGCTCCCCAATGATCGCCGAGTCACGACCTTTGTTTTGAGCATGTTCAACGCCCCCCCCCCCCCACCCGCCCTACCCCACTGACAAGGGGAAACCGCACCAATTAGATGATAGACTATGAGATATGTGATCATGGATTATAATAATGTTAATTAAAGGTTATATACATATAGACGATAAATGATTAGCTTAGTTATACATACATAGTGTTGCATTTTGATAGATGGTACACAATCTGATTAAAATACAGATCTATATTTCGTTTCGGTTTTTTTTTTTTATACTTTCGATGGCCTACAATGACCAATTGTAGTGGGAGGTCACGTCATGGGTTATACGAGCGGTTTTTGACCCTATGACGTCAGACATTGATTAATCAATCAGCGTTGACGTTTCTAGTGGTTTACCCACAGTTCCGTGCACAGCACGCCAAGAACTCGCCGTAACAGACCGCTTCATTGGCTAATTCCTCACATCATTTAGAACGCATGTTATATAACAACTCCTACCGTAGTAAAGACAAGTAAAATGAAATTTTAAACTATAAAAAATGAAATTTTGAACTATAAAAAACGAAACGAAATAGGATCTTTGTTTTAATCAGATTGAATGATACATAAATCAATTTTTAAAGCGGACATTTTAAATCCCTTAAGGATGCTTTAGATAAAGATTTGGTCGTTCTTGCTATAATAGTTCAAAAATAAATAATGAAAAGTGAATATTGAAAATTTTATTCAAATTACTTTATTCTCAGCAAAGTTATCATTGTTTGAAGTTTTGACAAGATGTAGTATAGATTGTTTATTATCGTAGCAACGGTACTTGTTAATCGAGATTAAGTGTTTCAATCCGTTTAAATCTACATCACCCGTTGATTCTAGGCCTGTCATGTGAATAAATGTCTAAATAATAGTTTAATGACATTTGAAGCCAAAATAAAGACCTGCAAAGGGCAGATTAAGCTCTTGAATAATGCGTCAATCAATAATTTCACCAATTCAAGACATGGTTTTGGTTTGTTTCCTTTTTTTTATTCCTAGAAGACATTATGCACTTGAGCAACTTGTTTTATGGGTTGTAACATATTTGTGGTGGTGTGTAACTTTTTATCTACTGTCCACATTGTGGGTTTGTTTTATTCATAGAAGTCCCTGTGCGTCATTGCCAGTTTTCTGAGGATATCAAATTTTCCACCAATCTGATTAAAACACAGGTCCTATTTCGTTTCGTTTTTTATTGTTCAAAATTTCGTTTTAGTTGTCTTTACTACACTAGGATCTGGAAGAGTTGTTATATAACCCGCGTTCTGGTTGATGTGAGGGATTAGTCAATGAAACAGTCAGTAACCCACTAGAAACATTGGTTAATCGTATGTCTGACGTCATAGGTCAAAAGCCGCTCGTATGACCTCTGACGCGACCTTCCACTACAACTGGTCAGATCTTCATATAGTGTAGGCCATCGAATGTACGACGGTTGGCTAAAAAGTTCTTAGCCTGAAAAAGATAGATCAATTGGGTTGACACAAACTTTTGCCACCAACAAGTACAATCATTGAATGAATCATAGACATAACAACTGTAACTGTAGTGTTATTAGTGTCTTCGTACAAGGCCATCTTGTGTACTCGTCCATTGAAATCCCCAGAAATGGACAAATCTGGCTATAGGACAGTCATCAAGCACCTGCAGCCGAAAAACTGAAAATTAGCCCGAACATAGATACATGCGACATGGTCTCCGCTTTAGGGGGTGATGCCGATGTTCCTTCCTTTTCCATAGGAAAGAAATGGGCTGTTGAATTTAAGCGTGGCACAGAGAACCTTAATGGTGACCCGCGACCTGGAGGGCCATCAGCAGCAACCATTCAAGAACACATTTCCCGGGTACATGACATGTGATGGCTGATTGACCACTTGACATATTGCCAGTGTCGTGGGCAAAGAGAGCCTTGACGGTGACGTGGGCAATCAACAGCAACCCTTCAAGAAAACATTATCCGGTTGATCGATCACTGGACATATTGCTAGAGCAGCAGTGGGCATCCTTCCCAACGAGTTTCTGCGAGATCGGTGCCAAATATCTTGACTGCGAAAAAGAAAAGTGTCAGATTCCTGGCGTTCCGTGACAATCTGCACCGTTTTGAAGCAGTTTCTGATATTTTAGGCAGATTTGTAACCATGGTTAGGTTTAGGGTTGGAATTAGCGCTAGCCCTGTTCACATGTTAGAGTGTTCATTATTTGCAGAAAACAGGTCTCAATATGTAAAGAGATATTATTTCTAATTTCCATCCACACGTAAAATGAATGAGTTATTGCATGTTAAGGATAACGAACTATTAAAATTATGAACATTCATTGAATATATATTGTCATTTTTCTCGGTCCCACAAATGTAAATACTGTTAAGAAATAGTCTGATGTCTAATAAAATGTATATATAAGATAATATCAATTAATATTAAATCTAAATCGTTTATAGTTTGATGTGAAATTAATATATGAATATAATGAAAATGTAAAATGAAATTTAATGATTTCTTGTAACCTGATGGTTTTCGTGAATAAAGATTATTATTATTATTGACCTATGACGAAAAACTGAGCTGGTTTTATCATTTACATCTCGTGACCTATGACGAAAAATTGAGCTGGCCTTATCATTTAGCTCTAACCATACAATCATTTGGTGAACTTTTATGTTTCATCTGTCTATTTTTGTATTAGAATCTATTTTCGTGCAAACTGATTGAATACAAAGATTTCTTCTTCAGTCTACTTTGGATTAGTCTTACACGTAATATGTTGTCTTACAGCATGCCAGATCAGGAATATTTTAACATGATATCCTACGTAATTCCCTCCTCCTCACATCAGTAATGCGAGATGTCACGAAATAAACAGGATCTTTATAGACATTATAAGAGCATTTAAATGACACGCAGATCTAAAAACAGGTGAGAAATAGCTGACGTTATCACAATACGGAGAGAGAGAGAGAGAGAGAGAGAGAGAGAGAGTAAAAGTTTGTTTCTTTTAAAAATGTTAGCACTTTATCATACAGCTCCGGTTGAGCAAATAGCTGACGTACTGACTGGCAACGGTAGTATCTGAAATGAAATGAAATGAAATGAAATGGAGTTTAACGTCCTACCGTTCTGCTCCTAACCTGGGCTAATGAAGACGGGCATACGCCATACAGTGTGCAATGAGGGAAATTTTGCCCTGACAGCGGCACTACGGCCTACTCTTATATCGAATTCCAACTGCCAAGGGATCTTTTACGTGCACGCCAATGTGTACACGGGACCTCGGTTTTTCGTCCCATCCGAACGACTAGACAGCGTTCCTTGTCAGCCCCTCCGTCCTGCATCACTGACAAGGGAGAACAACGCCGGAAAATCTGGATGAACTTTCTCGGCCAATGCAGGGATCGAACACCCGACCTCCAGGCTAGCGAGCTAGACGGTAGTATCTACATTTTGTGTTATTGTGTATATGCTTGATAAGGACTTGTGAAATCTTGTTGAAACGTTGCAGTGAAATAAACCATAGTAATGTTATTCATATATAGTGTGTTATTCGATTATGTTCAAATTACTAAATGCCATTCAAAGAATATGTCCACTCGACACAGACTAGGTAATTTTGGGATCAACATATGGTTCAATTTTATTTCAATAAATCGCTTGCGCGTAGGGGTCTTTAGCAGTGGGAGGAAACCGGAGGTCCACGAGGTTGGACAGACGACCCTATTTCTTGTCACGTACAACCGGGAATCGAAACCACGCCTGTTGACTCAATGACAGACCTTATATATGATACAAACGCACACGCGCTAACTCTTCGGCTATCCAACTCCCCTATTACAATGCGGACCGAAGGTCGACATAATAAGGCTTACTTTGCACACAGAACTTTTAGTTGTTATTATCTGGGCTGCAAGCCAAAGTCTGTTTATATTATGTGGCCACGACATAAGTCACTCTAAATGACGTCATGGTGGGTCAAAGTTCATTACCGGTCTGCGCATGTCAGTTTAATATCGCTTGCTGCCCTTTTGGTAAAGTTCGTTGCCCTGAAAAAAATATTTGAATGTCAAGTTCAAGTTCAACTTAGTTCAAGGATAAGAAATTCCGGACTTACTTAATAGGGCGTGTTCATTCCATATAGCCACCCAGCTAATATTTACATATTACACAGTAATTTAAACGACGGTTTATATATTATTAAGATTGTAGGCTACGGTAGGCCTACCGCAATCAGTATGTCGAATATATAAAGACAGCCCCCCCCCACCTCCAAAAAACAAAACAAAACAAAAACCGATTTTTGTTGGCAATGGGCCAGCTGGCATTCCCCGCAGCCCCGATCGTATGTAAATTGTAGTTTCTTGTTGTAAATAAGAGTATTTAACGTCCGCTTCCACCTGGGAAATATCGCAGAGTGACGTAATCAGGTAAATTTTGTATAAGATTTCTTTATCCCAGTCGGGGGGTTGGATGGCTGAATGGTTAGCACGCGCGCGCTGTATCATAAAGTCTGTCATTGAATCAACTGGCGTGGTTTCGAATCCCCGGTTGTACGTGACAAGGAGTAGGGTCGCCTGTCCAACCTCGTGGGTTTTCTTCTGGTCCTCCGGTTTCCTCCCACTGCTAAAGACCCCTACGCGCAAGCGAATTATTGAAATAAAATTAAACCATTTGTTAGTCCCGAAATGACCTAGTTTGTGTCGAGTGGACGTTAAACCCCATTTCTCTCTCTCTCTCTTTTTATCCCAGTCGTTGATCCGATTTAATGAATAAAACATTCGGTCATAACATTTCAGAAATCTTATTGATAGATTACAAAGGTGCGTAGTCTCTGTCATTCAGACACATATTCTAATCTTCAAGACTATGGAGTTCTGGGTGTCCGAAACTAAAAGGTGAGCGCTCTGGAAACACATCAAGATAGGTATGGTATCTCTTCGATGCCACTTTGACATTCAGAAAATACTGTGTCATTCACATATCCCCCCCCCCCCTTCAAATAATCTACCAATTCAAACAAGTAGCAAACGTAGTCGGTGCTGTTCAGTCAAGTCAGAGAATTCTCATTTCCGCCATGGGAACTATCAATCAATATTCAATATGGCTAGATCTAATTGATAAGGCCAACTTCAAGTTTGGTCAACCGTCACAGATGTGGACTGGGCCAGCGCTAATCCAAACCCTAACCCTTGCCCTAATCCTAACTTACAATCTCGCCAACAAGCACGCGTCCTAAGCTTATTTACATCTCGGCGACCTTGACAAAAATTGAGTTGGTCTCAACAAATAGATGTATAGCCATTCAATATGATATCGTAGGTAAATTTCCCCGGATCAACACAAGCTATAGGCCTACTGGTATTGGGCCTGTGATATTGACCTATACACGCTTCACGTTATATAACGTTAACTAGGTCAGTAAGTACTTCATTCAAGTTTTCTTTGATGATCCCATTGTGACAGGTGGCAAGCTCATAGGCGTACGAGCTGGGGGGGGGGGGGCGGCCGCCCCCCCCCCCCCCATTTTGGGCACCAAATGCTGTTAAAATTTCGGCACACAATTGTACTTTGTAAAAGTTGTATAAAAAAAATATTGTGTTCTTGAATGTGTCCAATTTAACAGCGAATTTATTATTATCATTATGTAACATACTAAGAACCTAACTAAATTTTTTGGGCACCAACCACCCCCCTCCCCCCCAGTCAAAAATTTCCCCGTACGCCTATGGGCAAGATTTATCTCTAACGGATGAAACTATAAATATCAAAATATTTTATATTTTTATAATCACCTAAAATGTACAACAATAAATTAATATGATGTAATATGCCGCTAAATTGATATGCTAATTCAACAATTATATTACGATTTAAGCTGATGAAAAGGAAATGAATCTGACTAGAGACTTTGCTGCTTTAAATTTTTTTTATAAAATATGTGAAGCAGGCAATTACTATTAGTGGTTCCCCGGGCTTGTCAGCGATGCAGGGCGGAGGGCCTGAAAAGGACAGCTGTCTAGTCGTTCGGATGGGACGAAAAACTGAGGTCCCGTGTATACATTGGCGTGCACGGAAAAGATCCCCTGACAGTTGGAATTCGATATAAGAGTAGGCTGTAGTGCCGCTTTCCGGGCAAAGTTTCTCTCATAGCATACTGCACGGTGTATGTCCGTCTTCATTAGCCCATGGAGTAGAACAGTATAGGACGTTAAAGTTACAATTTCATATTTTTAAAATGCATTAAAATAAAGAGAGAGAGAGAGAGAGAAATGGGGTTTAACGTCCACTCGACACAAACTAGGTCATTTCGGGACTAACATTTGCCACGTATAATTGGGGATTCGAAACCACGCCAGTCGACTCAATGACATTAAAATAAAGCCCTAAAATAGATGTATCTATAACAGTCCTGCCTTGTTAAAGAATAATCCTATTTAATCTTATAATTCACTATTGCCAGTTGAGGAATTGGCAAAAATATCATTTTCAACTTCAAATTCAAACGTATTCCATAGTGGGGAATAGGAAAACAAGCGAGGTAATTGTGTTATTATTTCCGGTGCGAAGATTTTTAAGTGTTAGAAAGATAACCTTTGATCGTAGTGAGTTGACAACCTATTGAGCAAAAGACATAGAAATAATTATGTTTTGACTTACTTAGAAAATATGAAATTGTAACTTTAAACTCCATTTCATTTTATTTCATTGCAATTACCATTACTAATTAGTAGAAATTAAAACTATAGAACAATATAGCTCAAACTAAAACTTCACTATTGTACAAAAAAATACAAAGTCCATGACCAAGCGCTCAACTTTATTATTTTATTTGTCCTATAACCAGTGTATTTTCTCCGTTGTTAAATTTAACAAGAGCATCGCTAACGCAGCAATATACGTCCACATTCCTGTTTTGTTTGATATGGTCCAGTTTGCATTGAGGGTCTGTGAAATAAAACTGGGTTGTAGGACTGCTATCAGTTTAACGTTTCGTTCACATTAACAGAACACAATTTTTATTTTAAAACAATCGATGTCTTTATTCTAAAAGCATGACGTTTAGAATAGGTATCCCCATTTCAAAAGGATCGGTTAAGAATTGCGGCCTGTAGGCAAAACACAAGACACACAAACATTAGGCGTGACTCTGTCCCAAGGGGTTGAGCATGCACCAAAAATAATAATAGAGGCCAGCCTTAGGATTAAGGAATAAGTGTAAAAACGTAGCCTTAGGCTATAAGGAATAAGTCTAAAAAAAATTTCAAGATGATCGATTAAGAAATGCGGTCTGCAAGTGACACACAGACATAAAAAAAGAAAATGGGCGTAGCTCTGCCCCTGGGGGTTGGGTATTCACCACAACTAATAGGGATGTTCCTTAGGATAGAAGGAATATGTATGCTAAGTTTCAAGGTGATACGATAAGAAATGCGATCTGTAGATGACAAACAAATAAATAAATATAAGGGATGGGCGTGGCTCTACCCCTGGTGGTCGGGCATGCACCAAAAACAATAGGGATCATACTTAGGGTATAAGCAATTCATATGAAAAATTTTCAAGACGATTGATTAAGAATTGTGGCCTGTAGGTGACACACAGACATAAAAAGAAAAGAAAATGGGCGTGGCTCTGCCCCTGGGGGTAAAAAAACAATAGGGGTCATCGTTAGGGTATAAGCAATTCATATGAAAAAATTTCAAGACAATTGATTAAGAATTGTGGTCTGTAGGCGACACACACACATAGAAAAAGAAAATGGGCGTGGCTTTGCCCCTGGGGGGTGGGCATGCACCCAAAACGATAGGGATGTTCCTGAGGGTACAAAGAATAAGTATGCAAAGTTTCAAGATGATACGTTAAGAAATGCGGCCTGTAGACGACAAACAAACAAATACAAAAATGGGCGTGGCTCTGCCCCGGGGAGGCGAGCATGCACTAAAAACAATAGGGATCATCCTTAGGGTATAAGGAATAAATATGTAAAGTTGATACGTTAAGAAATGCGGTCTGTAGATGACAAACAAATAAATAAATATAAGGAATGGGCGTGGCTCTGCCCCTGGGGGTCGGGCATGCACCAAAAACAATAGGGATCTTCCTTGGGGTATAAGGAATAAGTATACCAAGTTTGAAGAAAATCCAGTAAGAATTGCGCCCTGTAGGCGACACAAAGACACACGAAAAGAAAATGGGAAATGGGCGTGGCTCTGCCCCTGGGGGTTGGGCATGTACCCCAAACGATAGGGATGTTCCTTAGGGTACAAAGAATGTGTATGCAAGATTATAAGTTAAGAAATGTGGCCTGTAGACGACAAACAAACAAATACTAGAAATGGGCGTGGCTCTGCCCCTGGGGGTCGGGCATGCACCAAAAACAATAGGGATCTTCCTTGGGGTATAAGGAATAAGTATACCAAGTTTGAAGAAAATCCAGTAAGAATTGCGCCCTGTAGGCGACACAAAGACACACGAAAAGAAAATGGGCGTGGCTCTGCCCCTGGGGGTTGGGCATGCACCCCAAACGATAGGGATGTTCCTTAGGGTACAAAGAATGTGTATGCAAAGTTTCAAGATTATTAGTTAAGAAATGTGGCCTGTAGACGACAAACAAACAAATACTAGAAATGGGCGTGGCTCTGCCCCGGGGGGTCGGGCATGCACCAAAAACAATAGGGATCTTCCTTGGGGTATAAGGAATAAGTATACCAAGTTTGAAGAAAATCCATGAAGAATTGTGCCCTGTAGGCGAACCACAGACACACACACACACATACATACATACACACACACACACACACACACAGACAGGGGCGACGGCATAATACGTTCACATTATGAATGTGGACGTATAAAAATAGCACAGTGACAGACAGACATAAGATAAACATATTATTTTTAAATGTCTGAGTTCAGGTTACAAAACCAGGGTCACGCACGTGGACGTAACCCGGAAACAGTACACCGGAAGTGGAGAACGTCAAACGTCAACAAACAAGTTAAATATAATTGTTCATCTACATCGACTTATTATGAATATTTCAAAGCGAAACTACATGGACGTTGGAGCTGTAGCACGTGACAGCTCTATGATTATGTTTCCTGCCGCTGACAGAAATAAGGAAGCCATTTTAGACGTACTTGAGAAGTATTTTCCACCTAAAGGGGGCGTTTCGCCAGCTACTGAAAATGTAAACAAAGAATTACCGGTACAAGCTTTAGAGATATCGTCAGGAACTGGCCAGCACGTGATTTATTTTGCTAGTCATCTACCCCAGATACTCTGGCAACCAAGTGAATATGACAAAGATTATATCAAGAGCATAAGCGCTCACATCAAACACTCAGGTGTTACAAACGTACTTCCACCTGTTCAGGTAGATATTTCACAACCAGTTGAAGATTGGATGCCTTCAACAATAACCTTAAACTCTTGTGACTTACTGCTCAATGTAAACCTAATTCATATCTCTCCTTGGCAGTGTGCAATAGGTTTAATGAAGGCAGCTGGAAAATTATTAAAAAAAGAAGGATTTCTGTTTATGTACGGGCCCATGTCAGTACATGGAGTTATTAGCCCAGAAAGTAATGTTAGATTTGATCGCTCTCTAAGATCACAGAATTCTTCATGGGGATTACGGGACATTGACGACATTGAGTCACTTGCTACAGAAAATCAACTGAAATTACATCAAGTTGTTGATATGCCTGCTAATAACAAAACTCTAGTATTTGTAAAACAGTAGGAAATTAATGCAAAGTTTCTATTAAACCTAGTAAATCAGTCAAAAAGTTTCTTCACCATAATCATTTTTATTAGCCCACTCAAAGCAGAACAGTAGGACCTTAAACCCCATTTGTTTTCATTTCATTGGATCTGTCATTGAGTTAGCTGCCGTGGTTTCGATCGCCAGGTTGTACCTGACAAGGAGCAAGGTTGATTGTCCAACCTAATGGGTTTCTCCAGTTTCCTCCCACTGCTAAAGACCCCTACGAGCAAGCAAATTATTGAAATAAAATTGAACCATGTGTTAATCCCGAAGTGACCTAGTTTGTGTCAGTGGAGGTTAAACCCTCTCTCTCTCTCTATTCACCACAGATCCATTAGATATGGATTTAGACAGGCTAATAATCGCACTGTAAAAATGGCACAGGTGAAAATTAAATTCAAAGTCTTTTTATAATGCCATTATGTCCATCTTGATCAGAAAATTACTGACTAGAAATAAACCCAATCGGACATCAAAAAAATGGACCAACTCAAAATTCACTAAAAATTCCACAGTTGTATAATACAGAGTCTATGTTTTATAATTTTCCTGCTACTCAGGGAGGAGCCACTGTGGCTAAGTGGGTAAGGCGCTGGCTCACTAGCCTGGAGGTTGCAGGTTAGCTCCTGGTGTAGACCTTATATCACCAACGTTTTCTTTGTTTGAACATGCGTCCAGGTCATACATGTGGACGAGCTATGAGTGGGGGTGGGTGTAGCTCATTACTGATGGGCAGTATTCTGGTGAAGGTGGTCACTGTTCATGAATAAGTCCTACACTGAGTTCAAGCCTGGAAATAAGGCACCTGTCACGGACAATGCTAGACACAGATTCTGGCTTTGTCAGGCACAAAACCTCTGGTGCCTGTCATTTTGTCCAGCACTGATTCATTTGTCTTTTTTATTGATATTATTAATACATGTCCGGCACTAAGTTGAAAATGTTAGTGTCAACATTTTGTCAGGTGCATCTAAAACCGTTATTTCCAGACCTGCCTACACACAAGCTATTTATTGGAATAAAATTCAACCATATGTTAGTCCCAATATGGCCTAGTTTGTGTTGAGCAAATATTTTGAACCATGTCTCTCACTTTCTCTGAACTTTTATTCTGGTTTAGAAGTCACTCGAAGTCAATAGCTTAAGATGCTAGACTAGTACCAGTTTCTTCCAACTTCAGTTCCGCCTAGTGTGAGGCAGACAAGGAATTTAAAACCCTATTTACATTACAAATTTTAAGCGTGCCAGGCACGGCACGGTTAATGTTTTTGTAGTGTAATCGGATCAAACATAAGCGTGCCATACTGAGTACCATGCCAATTGGGCCCACTGAAGTGAGGTGGTCTCGGCACGGTGCCAGCCACGGCGTGGTTAAATTTTCATAGTGTAAACGCCAGTTGACTCAATGAAAGGCCTTATGATACAGCGCGCACGTGCTAACCATTCGGCCATCCAACCCCTGGAAAACTTAGGTCCTGTGTAGATATTGGCATGCACATAAAAGATGCCTTGGCAGTTGGAATTTGATATAAAAGTAGGTAGTAGTGTCGCTGTCTGGACAAAATTTACCTCATAACTTCTGCATGGCATATGCCCCCCCCCCCCCCCGCTTTATTCCAATTCCGTAATAACATATAATAAAACTGATATGGCTCAAGTTGTTATTTGAAAAAAAAGAGAGAGAAAGAAATGGGGTTTAATGTCCACTTGACACAAACTACGTAATTTCGGGACTAACACACGGTTCAATTCCATTTCAATAATTCACTTGCTCGTAGGAATCTTTAGAAGTGGGAGGACCCGGAGAAAACCCACAAGGTTAGACAGGCGACCTCATTCCTTGTCACATACAAGCGGGGAATCGAAACCATGCCACTTAATGACAGACCATATGATTGAATGCAGTAATCATTCAGCCACCCAAGCCCCTGATTCAAACATACAACAGTCAGGCTAATGTCACATAAAAGCACTGTACCATAAAGTCTGTCATTGAGTCAACTGGCGTAGTTTCGAATCCCCGGTTTGTGTCGAGTGGACGTTAAACCCCATTTCTCTCTCTCTCTCTCTCACATAAAAGCAAATATTCTGAAATCATTTATACTTACATCTCTTAGTGAAACATGTCCCCCCATTTAAACGGAAGTCCACCGATGAATATGAAATGGCGATGCTTCAGAGCCTGAAGCTGAACTGCAATGTGAAATAGTCTAAATTCTGTAAGATTAAGACTGGCAAACTTATATGAATTGTTTTTTAACCATCAAGTTCAAGGCAAATTTTATGTCAAGGCAATAATATTGTTTTTGTTTCCACTAAAACATCCAAAAACACTAAAACATGTGTACTTGTCACACATGCATGATGTGGTGAAATGTTAGTACATCTAGAGCATCTAGTACATCTAAAGTACACATATCATCATGACCTGGCACTCCAGTCTGGTATTATATGCTGATAACAACAGGGGTGGATCCAGGAATTTTCGCAGGTGGGGGTTTGCCCAGTTCCTGAGACCATGTATCTTTGGGTGGCCAGGAAGATTTGCACTTGTCAGACATGCATGATATGTTGAAGTACGCAAATCAGCATGACATCTATAGAATAAAGTACAGATATCATCACGACCTGGCAATCCAGTCTGAGATTTTTTCTTTTTTAAAAAGTGGTATATGCTGATAACAGATCCAGGAATTTTCGCAGGTGGGGGTTTGCCAGGTACCGAAGACCATGTATCTTTGGAGAGGCCAGGAATTTTTGCAGGAGGGGTATGCCCAGTACCTAAGACAATGTATCTATGGGGAAGGGGCGGTTCACTCCCCCCGGCCTTGGAATTTTTTTAGAAATACATGGTCACTCTCGTCATTTTGGTGTATATACATGCTCACTGAGCTTTTTAAAGAGAAAAACCCAGCGCCCCGTTTTTATAATGAATTTTATACGATCGCTTTGTGATTCAATTTCATTGATGCAAAGCATTAATTGTGATATCACATATGCCTATATTGTTATCTTGCGCTTTGAATGCTTATCCCGTCCCACCATCTGACGATAAAAATTTTTTTAGGTAGCTGAGCAGGGGGGTGTTTCAACCCCCAAAGCCCCATTTGGATCCACCTCCTGATATCACATATGCCTATATCATTATCTCGTGCTCTAAATGCATAATCAATCCCACCATCTGACAATAAAGGATAAAGCACACGTCTAGTGTCACTTTTCTCTTAAAAAGAGTTGTTTTACAAATTTTTTTATGTAGCTGAGCAGGAGGGGGTTCGGCCCCCCAAAGCTCCCCTTTGGATCCACCCCCTGAACAACACGAAGAGGAGGAAGTAACACAATCTATTATATTCAATTTGCGTATTTCCTGTCAAATGTTTTGAGTTAGTAGGGCTTTTCTAGAAATATGACTGACCCCTTGGCCCTCAATAACATTTGTCTTTTTGACCCCAGGATACCTGGCCACCACCATCATAAAACACTGAGGTCACTTACTACACACTAAAAACACGTTCATCACTTAGAATAATCTTGAATCCTATCACTTTTTCATAAAAGGGGCAATTAAGGAGAGTGTGGGAGAGAAATGGAGTTTAATGTCCACTCGACACAAACTAGGTCATTTTGGGACTAACACACTGTTTAACTTTATTTCAATAAATCGCTTGCGCGTAGGGGGTCTTTAGCAGTGGGAGGAAACCAGAGGACCCGGAAAAAACCCATGAGGTTGGACAAGCAACCCTACTCCTTGTCACTTACAACAGGGGAATCGAAACCATTACAGGTGACCCTGTTCTTTGTCTTTAGCAGTGGGAGGAAACCGGAGGACCCGGAAAAAACCCATGAGGTTTGACAGGTGACCCTACTCCTTGTCACGTACAACTGGGGAATCAAATCCACTCTGGTTTGTTTCAATGACAGACTTTATGATACAGCGCGCACACGCTAACCATTCGGCCATTCAACCTACATAACCTTCAATATTATCTACCCTTATATAAAGTAGAATATTCAACAATTACCTTAATGTAAAGAATATCTTGTTTACCTCTAGGGGGAGAAGTAGTTAGCTCTTCTATCTTTGTGACAAACCCTCCTTAAACTCTCTCAAAGTTAATATGCAATCTGTCTGTACTTAGATACAGTACTGGATTGCTAGGAATCCAATAATTGCCTTTGTCTGAATTCGAATGAAATTTGCATAATAACTAATTCAAATATAATCTGCATTTATGACACTGAATAAAATTAATATTTTTAAAGTTTTTACATTTTATTTATGAGGGAGAGAGAGAGAGAGGGAGGGTTTAATGTGGTCACTTGGACACAAACAAGGCATTTCGGGACTAACATATGGTTCAATTTTATTTCAATAATTTGCATGCACGTTGGGGTCTTTAGCAGTGGGAGGAAATGGAGTTTAATGTCCACTCGACACAAACTAGGTCATTTTGGGACTAACACACTGTTTAACTTTATTTCAATAAATCGCTTGCACGTTGGGGTCTTTAGCAGTGGGAGGAAACCAGAGGACCCGGAAAAAACCCATGAGGTTTGACAGGCGACCCTACTCTTGTCAAGTACAACCCTACAAAGGGGAATCAAAACCATGACAGGCGACCCTGTTCCTTGTCACGTACAACCGGGGAATCGATACCATGACAGGCGATCCTGTTCCTTGTCACGTACAACCAGTAAATTGGAGATAAAACCAAGACTTATTTTGATGTGAAATTGATATCAGTATTGTCTAAGCTGTTATCTCTTTGAGATGGATCTCCTGTGTATGGCCTAGTTAGCATTTTTCAATGACAAAGCTGGCTTGGGAGAGAAAGAGAGAGGGGGAGGGTTTAATGTGGTCCCTTGGCCACAAAAACAAGGCATTTCGGGACTAAGATATGGTTCAATTTTATTTCAATAATTTGCTTGCGCGTAGGGGTCTTTAGCAGTAGGAGGAAACCAGACTGGAGGACACAGAGAAAATCTACGAAATTGGACAGGCGACCCTACTCATTGTCATGTACAACCGGGGATTCGAAACCACACCAGTTGGCTCAATGACAGGCCTTATGATACAGCGCACACGTGCTAACCATTCGGCCATCCAACCCCCCGTTAAATGTTTGAATAAACCACCTTGTAACAACTTCAAGTCTGTTGAGCCGGGATTTTTATATCTATAAATAACTTTATATTCTCTTTGACTATAGTATAGTTGTTTGGATGGACAGGAAATAAATGATCCCTTGACAGCTGTCTAGTCCTTCGGATGAGACTAAAAACTGAGGTCCCGTGTATACATTGGAATGCACGTGAAAGATCCCTTGACAGTTGGAATTCGATATAAGAGTAGGCCATAGTGCCGCTGTTCAGGCAAAATTCCCCTCATAGCACACTGTATGGCGTATACCCATCTTCATTAGCCCAGTCGGAGCAGAACAGTAGGTAGCTAAACCCATTTCATTTTTTCTATGTATTCAGAGTTAATAATGTGTACGCTGTAAGTTATAATTTGTTTGTCTGGTTTTTTTTAAAGTAATTTTCTGGCATTATTGATGGCTTTTTTGTTTTACATTTTTAAACAAGATATGCAATTTCCATTTTTTTCTCTTTACATTAAAATTGTCCATGTGTCTGCCATTAATTTTGACATTTTGGATCATCTGTGTTGTTTTGGGTTTCTCAGTAAGTGCTACAGGGTCTCAACTCCGAGTTCACAAAGCATTTTCAGACTTAATTTAAGATTTTACTCAAAATTCTTTGTCTTATTTAAACTGAAATAGAGCCCTTTTTAAACCTTTTGTTGTTTTAATATATCAAATACATCAATAAGAAACTAGGTGCAAAGTTTTATGTTTCTGGATCAAAGGTATATCTCATAAAAATGATTGAAAGTTGAGTATGAGAATGCTTTGTGAACTTGGGACTTTCAATAAAAGAAAAAACACAACCTGTTTCAAAATTGACTTTAAATATGAACTTTCGCTGTAATTGAAAATGATAGATTTTCAATATACCAGTATATAAAATAGAGACAGAAAGGAAAAATAGCTGATCGTTTGTCGTTATTATTGGCAGTGTGTTAGTGCTGGTCACTGCTGCAGTTGTTGTTTACATGGTGGTCATAGAAGTTCATGTAGCGGTTATTAGGTTAATAAGTTATGGTACTGCCATTAGCTAGGCTATATTTGTTTACTGTAGGCTTAAAGTCAGAGGGGATATTGACCACAGATTATTTGATCACTCACATACCAGACCTGGAAGATATCTAGGGTATTTCCATGTTATTTGTATGGTAATGAAAACATGGGTTGCCAGACAACAAAACAAAACCAATCATACAATCTCTTGTTTATATACAGAAATATGTTTATACGTGACAATAATAATGGAAATTTGTAAGTCAAGGATACAAAGTGATCACTAACATTATAATATGTTCAATAACATGTCAATAATAACTAAGTATTGTCAACCTGACATATATATACTTTTATTCTTCAATGACGTCATGTCATTTATTGTATGTCTTGACAAGCTCAAGCAAAACATGTAGACAAATAAACAAAAGTACTTTCTTTATGCATTTTTAACCTTTATTTTTTTCTATATTAACAATACTACGATTTCAACATCTATATATATATATGGTAACTATAGCCAATTAAAACCACAGTGTTACTATGTAAATATGTATAAATATTAAAATATACTATACTGTTCATCTTTATACAATGACATTATTTATGAATAGTCCCAGACAGACAAAAAGTACTTTAAAAATGTTATTAAACCAGTGTTGAAATCAGTTTGTTTCGGCATACCTTTTATCTTTTCATCATTTACCGTGAAACAAAGTAGTGCAGCTTTACGGTTGTTCTAATATTTCGGATATATATATATATATATATATAAGTTTAACAGGTGCCCTTTCGGCAGGCTTGATAATATACAACATAATGCTAAGTCATTTATAACCAGAGATATATACACGCAGACAATATTCATTTATCAAATTGAAGTAAAGAAACCGGTCTTATTTTTATTTGCTTGTACTTGTCACTTGATAATAGTTTCTAGGCATTCAATCAGTTTACTAGGTGTAATTGTGTAATTACATAATGGCGTACTTCACAGATTTGTCCCAACCCCGAGTTCATAAAGCTTTTTCAGACTTCAGTTAAGAATTTACTCAAAATTGTTGACCTTATTTTAACTACAATATAGCCCTTTATAAAACTTTTGTTGGTATAATGTATGAAATATATCAATAAGAAACTATGTGTAAAGTTTTGTGTTTCTAGATCAAAGATATTTCTCATAAACAGTGATTGAAAGTTGAGCAAATTCATAACTTAAGTCTAGAGAATGTTTTATGAACTCGAGGCCAGAACGGTTCTAGTTATTCTCTTCACAGTTAGACTTTAATATTGACATTCCTTGGTTTAAACAATTTTTTGATCTTAATTTGATCTGATCACAAACTAGATTTGATGGGTTGGTTCGACAGTCACTTTTTATTTCTATCTAAGGAAGAGAGAGATAGAGAGAGAAATGGGGTTCAACTCCACTCGACACAAACTAGGTCATTTCGGGACTAACATATGGTTTAATTCTATTTCAATAATTCGCTTGCGCGTAGGGATCTTTAACAGTGGGAGGAAACCGGGGGACCCGGAGAAAACCCACAAGGTTGGACGGGCGATGCTACTCCTTGTCAGTACAAATGGGGAATCAGAACCACACCAGTTGACTCAATGACAGACCTCATAAAACAACATGCACACGCTAACAATTCGGCCATCCAACCCCCCTCCCAGGCCTAAGGAATCTACAGATTGTGTGACGTCATTTGCATTAGTGTTTTCCCAAATTCACATCTGTTCATCTCCTATCCTTCCACACCAATCTTTGTATTAGAAAGTTGAATAGCTGGAAAATTTGGTAAAATGTTGATTTTTTTCACAGCTAATTATGTTGAAAGTGTGTATGTTATTATATTAACGACACAGCAGACGATGCTACATGTGGGGCTAACGGACGATACCTCATGATGTGTTGATCGCCTTTCTCTAAATCAACTATTTCTTCACTGAAACAAAAAAAAGATACATTATGCAAGAGCTAAATCAACTATTTCTTCACTGAAACGGAAAAAAAATAAAATAAAATTTTTTTTTTAAAGATACATTATGCAAGAGCTAATGGATGGTCGAATGGTTAGCTATGCTCGTTGTACCATAAGGTCTTACATTGAGTCAACTAACATGGTTTCCATTCGGGGGGTTGGATGGCTGAATGGTTAGCGTGCGCGCGCTGTATCATAAAGTCTGTCATTGAGTCGACTGGCGTGGTTTCAAATCCCCGGTTGTACGTGGCAAGGAGTAGGGTCGCCTGTCCAACCTCGTGGGTTTTCTCTGGGTCCTCCGGTTTCCACCCACTTCTAAAGACCCTTACGCACAAGCGAATTATTGAAATAAAATTGAACCATATGTTGATCCCGAAATGATCTAGTTTGTGTCCAGTGGATGTTAAAACCCCATTTCTCTTTCTTTCTCGTTCTTGAAACATTAAACACGACCTTTTGGCAACTTGTTCTAACCACATACAAATAACACAAGAACACTACGTGAAATATACGTGCTGTGGTTATTTTGGTAAAGTGTATCAATGAATTACGATTCTAAAAAGAGATGAAATACATCAAGCTTTGGCTTCCTATCAACATAAATAAAGAAATAAATACTTCATTCTAGAATAAAGTACATAGAAAAAAAGAACTAGGATATATTTGTAAAATTTAGAACAAAATTTCTCATTAACGGCACGTGTCAAGGTTAGGAAGGGGCCATAAATAAAAAAAATAGTAAATCATGCAGCAACAAGTTGGCTTAATGCAGGGATCGAGGGTCAATGATGACAACTAAGAGAGAGAAATGGGGCTTAACCTCCACTCGACACAAACTAGGTGATTTCGGGACTAACATATGGTTCAATTTTATTTCAATAATTCGCTTGCTTGTAGGGGTCTTTAGCAATGCGAGGAAACCGGAGGACCCAGAGAAAACCAACAAGGTTGGACAGGCTACCCAACTCCTTGTCACGTACAATGTCAGACTTTATGATACAGCGCGCACATGCTAACCATTCAGCCATCCAACACCCCATGATAACTAAGGCCATGGGTGTTTTAGGTACAGGAGAATAATACATTGTAGTTAAAAACTAGATCAAGTTGGATCATACCACTTTATCAACTATGGAATGTATTTATATTATTGAACTTTCACCCCTCTCTCATGCATTTTATTACTGATAATGCCAAATTTGGTAACAAAACCAGTTACATTTGGTTTAAACAGGACAGTGTGTTTAATCTTGTGTGTATTAAATGGCTGATCACAAATATTTTCCCATTTTGGTCTCTCCAAAGCATCTACAGTAATTTCACACAAGATTACAATATAATAAAAATAATTGATGTTAAAGGGACAATAACACTCTTGCTGGCTTGACAGCTCCAGAAAATAAAAAAATAGCCTTATTCTAAGTATTAGATGTGATATAGTGTCTTACCTGATGTGTTAATTATCCATTACATCCTATTTTACTTGTCCAGAGGGTTCAAAAATATTTTTAAATCCAAGTCACATTTGAAAAGCTTTACGTCAGGCTTTTCAAATCATTTAGTTGAATTTTTCCAATTTTTTAAATTAGGTGTGTTAAGATGAAATTTGTATCATCAATTAATTGGAATATTGTAAAATAGTACAATTTGTTGACTAGAATAAAGATTGGGACATATTATTTAGTTACAACAAGAGTGGTATTGAGCCTTTAAACATACATTATTCAAGAGCTAAATCTGCCTATTGCAAGTCTTTCTTTAGGCTTCAGATGTTTTAGAAATTATTAATTAGACATTTATTTACATGACAAGCTCAAAATCAACTTTGTAGACCCTCGGATGGCGTGGAAACAGCTTGCATTTAAAACAGTCGTCCATTTAAAATTAAATTAAGAAATGGCTGACCAAGCTAACGTTTACCGGAGACTTCTGATGAAAGGCCTACCAAGCGAGGGTACCATAGCCATTGAGAATGTGTGGGTGGAGTTATTGTCTTGTCTATCAAACGATCCACAAAAATCGTCGACGGTGCAGACACAATTGATGCTTATTTCTAGTCCAAACTTCCAACAGAGACAATTCCATTTAGAATAAAGTAATTTAACTGAAATTTTCAATATTTTCTTTCTTTCATCATCTTTTTTTGAATTATTAAAGCAAGAATAGCCAACTCTTTATTAAACTCGTAACTAATGTATCTTTAATCTAAGAATATCAACATATGCTTTTATTTCTGAATTTTTACACCAAAAGTGCACATTTAAGTGCACAAAGGATATCTTTCCAAGGTAGGCTGTCTAATATCTCTACATTATTTCTGAAACTAAGAATTTATATTTTTTTCAGGTGAATTTATTTGTGCACTTTCTGGAAGTGCCAGATGGCCTTTCATTTTATATATATATTTTTTTATACATATATATATACACACACCTCCCAGGTTACCAATATAAATCATGTCATGTCAGAATGATCCATTAATGTAGGTCAAGTTGGAATAAACCATTCTCAACCTAAGTAGATAAATAGATCATATTGGACTCTACCACTCTTAACATATCAGCTGTTTATATATTATGTTTATACAAAAATAAAAAAAATTCTTTGTTTAACCTTGAGCTATGGATCTCGTTATGTATAATATAAGTGAAAAGTGGTTATTCAATTACAGTTTGTATGTCAATAGATGGCCGTTATCTTGATACGATTGTATTAATCGGCATCATATTGCTGCTAAAGATCAAGTACAAAAATAAATGTAACTAATTTTCATCAACCTTAAAGATACATTATGGGAGATTCGATAACGAGTTGGCAGTTCTCACTATAATAGTTAAAAACTAGATAATATAAAGGCAATTTGCTGAAAATTTCATTCAAATTGATCCACTTTGAATTGAGAACTAAGCGATTGAAATTTCCGCCTAGCCTTGATCATCATTACTAAAGTCGGTATGATAAACAGCATAGTCTCAATTATCTATTTAATCGTTAAATCGTGAAGGAAAGTTATGCAGTAAATCGGCTCATAATCCATTAAAGATCGCAGGCTAGCGATGCCATCTACAGTTGATTATGGTCTGGATAGGTTAATTGATGTCTAACTAATTAATAATATAGATAACATTTCAAGCCTAAAGAAAGACCTGCAATAGACAGATTTAGCTCTTGCATAATGTATGTTTAAAGGAGCTAAATCGCTAATATTTAAGACCTAGAAATTGAAACAAATGTGTTGCAACGCATATTATAATGTAATATGCATGTATATAAACTGATTTTCATTCAATTGTTTCCGTTTTTACTCTTAATTTCAAAAAAGTTATGTTTGGAAAATTACGCCAGAAGTCTCAATCGAATTGCAATCTCTAGCGTCTGGTTATTCCAGTCTATGTGCATGCTCTCCAGATAAGAATATGGCGTCACCGTTTGACATGACTTGTGGAATATGTCTAGTCCCGTTCTTCGAGTCCCTTGTTACAAATAGCGCTGAAAAGCAATCGTGTACCAATGGTAAAATGTTTATTTTGTCTCAAATATTTGATATCAGAAGCCCATCTTGTCCCGGTCAGACCACAACATCAATGTTGATTTAAATTGACAAATAATTTGTGTTTTCAGTGTCAAAGATTTTGGATGCTATTGAGTTAGAGACTTAGCTACTTTAAACATTAATGATGTCGAAGACTCTGAATGCTATTGAGTTAGAGACTTGTCTACTTTAAACATACATTATCAGGGCTAGAAATTCGTCATTTTTTGCAAGAATCTAAGAGAATTCTCATATATGGAATCTGCGCGAATCTTTCGACTCTTAATTAATAATACTGTCTAAAAAACAAAATTGTGTTTATTGTGATAATCTAAAACACCAAAATACAACAACAATGATAAAAATAAAACAATCAGATGGAGTTTTTGGTAAACACTTAAATAGTGTCAAAAGTAATATCCAGAAAATGCCGTAGTCAAAATAAGCTGATACAGCACCATGGCATTTCTTCATAGCACAATTTGTAGTCTTTTGTCCATCACGCAACTAGTCACGTAACTTGCAAAAGTTTTTATTCATTCGTCGATGATAGACAAACTGCACAATGATCACGTGACAAAATAAACTTCGGTACGACTATGATATAGCCTTCAATAATATTTTTAAAATTAAGTCTCTGTCAGCATGTATATAAAATAAAAAATCATAACGGTAAACGCTATTTAGAACTGGTTTATTGACCTAATTCCAACCAATATGTCACGTGTCATTGGAATTCGACATTTGAGATTCTGTTGGGAAAATATCCAGTTTCTCTGTGTATTCGGTGTTCTATCAGGGGATTATATTCAATGCAAATTTAAATTTAACTAACAACTGGTCCGTGAATCCATCAATGTATGATCCAGTTATTATTTTAATACCTGGAATTCACACGGACGGAGCGTGGAAGATGCGCGATTCGCAAACCATGCCGAGATCGTCTTCATTCACCACAGGCGTATTTTACTGAACCTAGTATGAATTATCAGCTTGTTTTGTTTTTTTACCGGATTATCAAAATCACCGTTAAATGTGTTAAATGTGCTAATTACTCGGATTATGAACCACATATGGCAGATTCGCACTAAGGTATGACTGTTGTTGTAGCCGACACTTCTTTATTAACAAGTCATAATTAGACAAAAGGCAAGTAGGTTGATTTATGATACCATGTGGCCGATTCATTGTTTTACCAATCGGCTAGATTAAACATCAATCGGCTAAATCCCACAATTAACCGTGACTGACATTCAACAGTTGGAGTCGAGAATTCTCCGAGATTTTTTTTTTTTTTTAAGAAAAATTTTACGCGAATCCTTATAGATTCGCAGCGTAAGCTCTTGCGAGAATCCTTGCGCGAATCAGATTCGGAGATTCGCGTGAATTTCTAGCCCTGATTATGCAAGAGCTAAATCTGCCCATTGCAGGTATTTCGTTAGGCTCAAGATGTTATAGAAATTATTAATTAGACCTTTATTTACACGACAAGCTCACAATCAACTCCGTACGTAACTAACGTACGAAAATTAATTGGAGGCTAGCTTTTTTTTCGCACGTACACAGTGAATGGCCATTTTGCTCAGTAATCCCAGCCAGAATTTGGCTATTTTCTAAATTTGCGTTAAAGTTTAAAATGTTTGTTTTAGAACTGAAACACATTAACTATTATTAGTCAATCCCAACGCTAAAAACATCAACAGAATTGATTGTGTATATCTGAAATAGACCCGACCGACGCACAAAATAGTGCAATATGGCGGCCTCCCTGAACAACCCTCGCAGACGCTGTCATTGAAGACAACGTCAATTCTATGAGTTGTAGATGTTATTTTTGTGAAAAATCATTGGAAGAAGAGAGAACATGTTGGGACTGTACGAATTATATGATCTTTATGGGTGCAAAGGACACAATGCTGAAGATAAACCTATTGTTTACAATGTTGACCTCATGACCCATCAATAAATGGCGGACCAAGCTAACGTTTACCGTTAGTCGCTGATGTCACTACCAGAAACTGGTGATGAAAGGCCTGCCAAGCGAGGCTACCATAGCCATTGAGCATGTTACTTGATAATCGAGAATATGTGGGTGGAGTTATCGTCTGTCAATCAAACGATCCCCAATTCTCATAGACAGTGCAGACACAACTAATGTCTATTTCTAGTCCAAACTTCTAACAGTGACAATTCCATTAATAACAAAGTTTTTTGACTGAAATTTTCAACATTTTCTTTTTTATCATCTATTTTTGAATTATTATATGAATAATTTAATTAAACACACACACACTCTCTCTCTCTCCTAACCACATCAGATGCGTTTCTCTCTCTCTCTTATAAAAGATGCATTATGTTAGTTCAAAATAAATAATCAAACATGAATATGAGATTTCAGTCAAATCTCTCTCTCTCTCTCTCTCTCTCTCTCTTTCTCTCTCTTCAGATGGGTTTCTCTCTCTCCTAACCACATCAGATGTGGTTTGTTTTGTTTTTTCTTGTACTAAGGTATAAGTTGTTTATATATAAATCACCTACTTACCCAGTATCTAATGTTTCTTCTTCTATTAAAATACCTTGTGTGTCTTCATTCACCCGTAAAAATATATAGTTATCTAGATTTGGCTGTATTACTGAAAAAAAGACAAATAACATCTAAATATATATATGACCTTCCTTATTGTTGGGGTTTTATTTATATACATATATTAGATATATATGTACAACATGGTTTTTCTGCAGGGAAACATATTTGGCAGACAAAATGCAAACTCTACTCTAGTGCATCACGGTTTCTCCATCAAAAAACATCAAATGACGTCACTATGACGTTGATAATGACACCTTAAATAATGGCACTATTTCAAGACATGTTTTTGTCTTTCATAGAAGACCATGCCTTTAAATAACTTGTTTTATGAGTTGTGATATATTTGTGGTGATATGTAACATTTTTATCTGTATTTCGGTTTTGATTTATTAATTGCCGTCTGTTAAATGTCATTCCCAGTTTTTTATGAGAATATCAAATTTTCCACAATGCAATGGGCTTCTTTTTGTCTCACTAATGTACGAGGGCTGACTGAAAAGTTCTAAGCCTAAAAAGGATAGATCAGTTGGGTTGATACGACAGTTTTCGCTAATATAGTTAAAAATAAATAATGAAAAAAGAATATGCTAAAAATTTCAGTCAAATTACTTCACTATGAGCCTAGCTATTAGCAATACAATTATAGGCTAGCCTCAATTGTCATTACTACCGTTTTACGATAATAAACAATGTCTCAATTATTCATTTTTACCATAACCTCATCCACCACAAAACATATTCAAATCCACTAAACATCACAGGCATCCGATGGCATCAAGAGTTTGTCATGGTCTGTACAAATCGGCCCCGTTTGTCGCGACGCAGGAGCGCCATCACGTAGTGATCTCTAAAACTATTATGGCCACATCCGCCTTCATTTCTATCGGGTTTGGAGCTCAAAGTACGGCAATAAACTCGCTCTAACTTGACTGAATGAAAAATCTAACAAACTTTCGACTTTGTGGAATAACAATCTATAATTCTAGTGATCTTTTTTTGGAAAATCTTATCGGATTCCTGAGAACAGATGTAGGCCTATTTTCTTCATGATCACCATCAAAACATTGAAGAATCCATTATGTCGTAAATTTTATGTTAATTAGATTGCCATTACTTAGATTTTCCTTTTTCTCACTGTTTTATTGTCGATTTGGGATGATACGAATATTTAGTATATATTAAAGACGTCTCTATTCATTTGACCTCATTTGACGTTTAAACATAATGTACATGAATTTTAGGTACTATTTTTTTTTTGCGGATGAATACAGCGGTTCTGTATTGTATTCTGTTGTAGACTGTGAAAATTTTGGATCCATGTGTCGACGCTTTAAATCACATGGATCCATTAAACCTTCTAACTGTTTAATTCCATTTTTTTCATTGAAGATTCTTATATGACAAATCTTTCCTTACACTAGAAACGTAATCACTGGGTAAGTTAATTAATGCTTAATTAAAAATTTAGATAACATTTCAGGGCTAAAGAAAGACCTGCAATATGTAGATTTAGCTCTTGCATAATGCATGTTTATGTCAGCTGAAAATGCTTTGTGGACTCAGGGGACCGGATATTCATTTTAGAGATTCAACTGTAATTTGCAATGGATTAACAATGCCTCAAATGTATTTCAGAGACTTTCAAAATTTAAATTTTAGCGTTGATTCATCTGTGAAAAATTAAGACATTGTCCATTGTCTGAAGAAAGCATGCTTGGAATCGGCCACTTTTATAATATATTTTCATAAACATGCAAGTATATATAATGTACCGATGTACTGGTAATGTAGTACATAAATGTAGTACATAAGAGTAAGATAAATGGTGTAATGCAACACAGCGGAAATTATATTTGTGAAAAATACAAAATATTCAGAATATTTACTTTATGCATGTGTTTTTTTAAAGGTTTTTTTTATAAAACACATTATAACAAGGTTCACATTAATTTATTTCACGTTTCCTTTAAAGGGATAATAACACTCTGGCTGGCTTGACAGCTCCAGAAAATATAAAATAGCCTTATTCTAAGTACTAGATGTGTTAGTGTCTTGCCTGTTGTGTAAATTATCCATTAAGTCCTATTTTACTTGTCCTGAGGGTTCAAAAATATTTTTAAATCCAAGTCACATTTGAAAAGCTTTACGTCAGGCTTTTCAGATCATTTAGTTGAATTTTTCCAATTTTTTAAATTAGGTGTGTTAAGATGAAATTTATATCACCAATTTATTGGAATATTGTAAAATAGTACAATTTGTTGACTAGAATAAAGATTGGGACATATTATTCAGTTACCAGAAGAGTGGTATTAAGAATGAATCCGCGAGAAAACCATGCAAAATTCGAAAAAAAACGCCAAAGTACCAGGTTTGAAATTTTTAACCATACTCTGGTTATTGGACCACCTAAGCATTGCTCTAAATATGGTGATGTCCCATAGCCCAAAACCTACCCTGGGGCCTACAGCTGGAACAGTAGTTTTTCACTCGAAAATAGCTATTTTTTCATTGAATTTTCATTGAAAATAGCAAATATTTGAAATATCGCTGTTCATAAAGTATGTTATGTTGGGTAGTTGTCATGCTCTCATTGCAAAGGCTATCATTCCGACTTTCTAACATGGGCACCATTTTTATCAAATGTTGTCTTATGGGGGTTTCAGAGCTCAGTGAAAATGGCATATCTTGTAAGACGCAAAATACAGCTTTCCCAAAAATCCTTGTAGTACCCCCTTTGCAGGTATATCATAGATTCTCATACAGTCGTTGTGAAGTTCATAGCATGCTTTATCAAAATAAAAAATAAAATTGGATGCAACGCAATAGTGTGGTGAGCAGTGGCGTCCGTAAACATGTGAAAATCGGATCTTTATGATATATTCCTTCCCTGTTGCTTTCCTATTTCAGGCCGTTTATTTCAGCTTCATTCCATCTCTCGCATTTCCTGAGTATTAAAAACGGTGTCATCAGTGCCTACAAGACGCGTGCTGATCAGTGAAGTTTGGACTCCAGTCATGCAAGAGCCTCTCCTTTCGGAAAATCGAAATTTCTAAAAACATGTCAAATTTGGGCCTAAAATGCGCTTTTTCGGCCCTATGCCCATCCATGGAGTGTGGGTTATGTAGCGCATATCCAAGTGAAAGGACTATAGTAACGCTAGGCAGTTGTAAAAAGGACATTACAGGTCATTTAAGAAGATTACACCTTCCCAAACATGATCTTCAAACTGACTGCTCAAAAACTATATGCCCAGCTCATAGATGCAAGTTGGGTCTGAGCTGGCAGCCATCCAGACTGTGTAAATATCCAGAACATCCACGCGACAACAAGAAACGGAAGATATGTGGCCATATTAAACTGTTGATGTCGATTGAAATACATAAGAAGTGGAATGTAATCGTGCCAGTAGGATCAGGTTATCATGGGTCTTGTGTCCACTATTTTCCGTTGCCGACATGACTTTGTGTCATGGACACTGTATAAAATTCAATAGTATGATCTCTAACCTATTTTCGTTCCTTAGTGCTGCCGCCCCTCAATTGCTGCATTTTATTTTGCTAATGAGTCTAGTCAGAGGGCAGTGAGACTACGATGGAATCCAAATTGTTTTCGTTGTCCTAGCTAGACTCCCAGGTACCCGCAATACGCGGTGTCTATTTATCTATAAGATAAATTTTTGTTCTTTTGTGCCATGTTCTCCCTGTCAAATTTTGCATTGTGATTTTTGTTAGGATGAGTCTAGTATAGGGATGTGGGTATCCACATTGTTCTCGCTGTCCTAGCTCTATAGAATCATGGGTACCCTTGGACAATTTCAGCCAATGAAAACCTCAGGTTTTCGTCCCATCCAAATGACTTGTCAGGCCCTCCGTCCTGCATCACTGAAAAGGGGGACCCACACCTGGGACAAAAAAACGAGGTCCGATGTACACATTGGCTTGCCCGTAAAAGATCGCTTGACAGTTGGAATTCTGTGTAAGAGTAGGCCGTAGTGCCGTAGTCCAAGCAAAATTTCTTTTCATTTCAATTTAACGTTCACAGTATTGTAGTTTATGAGGGATTCAAAATCCCCTAGGTTATTTTGACTTTGTGTGGGGAAAAGGAAAATATACAGTTACAATGTATTTTGTTTACAAAGGTCGTGTCCGATTTCAGTATATGCTGACATCTATATTAATTATTTTACCATGGGTAGGAAGGTTATACCAAGTTCATTTGTTTCGTTATAAACAGCTACAACAGGGAACAAAAAAATCGAAGTCCTGTGTACATATAGGTTGGTCTCTATCATTCAGAATAATATGGGTGGGTTGTCAACTTTTGAGAATAAGTAGGCCATTGGCTAGATTATCCTGTCTGTTACATTACATTGACAACGGTCCCATGCCCTCTGTACGGTGAAGTTTAGGAGGTTCTGGGTGACCGAACCAAGACTACACATTGGCATGCAAGCATACTGGTAGTAATAGAGCCCATTACAGTGTAGAGTAGGGCCAAATATCCCTCACTGTGCACTGCATGGCTGATTAGCCCAGTAGGAGTAGGATGTTATACTCCATTTCATTTCATTTCATTTCATTCACAGACAGATAGGCACCATTGATATACAATATCTTTTTAATAATTTGAATTAACAAGATATGAAAAGCTAATCTTTCTATTCATTCATATAAAGTACCATGTTTATCTGAATAAATCAGGGTGGGTGGATGACTGAATGGTTTAAGGTGCGCGCCGTAACATAAGGTCTGTCATTGAGTCAACTGGCGTGGTTTCGATTCTCCGCTTGTATGTGATGAGTAAGGTCACCCGTCCAACTTCATGGGTTTTCTCCAGGTCCTCCGGTTTCCTCCCAATGATTCCCCGGGTGTACGTGACAAGGAGTAGAGTTGCCTGTGGTGTTTATTAGTTATATACAGTATATGTTGATGATAAAAGGTAATTTATCTACTGTATTTAACTAGAGTAGTCATGTGTGTAATAGAATATATATACCATGGTTCACTGATGTCTTTCTTGTCTATTCTATTTTAACCGATGTACTCACTTGTGTATGAACGCAGCAACATGTGACAATAACAATTTCCAAAGAAAATATAAAGGATGATCATCCACAAAAATGAAATCTTTTTCTGGATAATTAACACCGTTCGACTTTCAGGGAATGTAGCTCGTCAACGCGTGTTCTCTAAGTATCAGAAATGAATACAGATTCTTGGAATGGATCTTCAACACTTTATTTCAGGAGCAAATAATTAACAGCAACAATTTAACAACTTATAATTCCATATATATCGGACCTTCAACTAGTATGTTCCCTAAGCTGGTCTCTCCAACTAATGTCATCATCTAACATACATTTGTCTATTTATACAAATCAGTTACATGTACTTAGAAAGTGTTGACATAAACATATAATTATTGAAGGATTAAGATTAAAGGCATTTAAAACAATAGTTAGATGAGACTTAACAGATCAACCACTTTAGTTTCCAGCCTGTCATAATTTGACTGACAGGTTAATTGCTGCCTGCCTCTAATGACTAACCAAGCATTAATGAAAATTAAAATATAGATTTGAAATTTAAAACAGAATTGAAAAATAAAAAAATAACATATGACCTAGACATCGGTCATATAATGATGGCTTTCCTTTCAGTAGTCAATGGGTTAATGCGTGCACATAGATAATCAGCTCTGTCATTGAATGAGAGCCGTAGTTTCGATTCACCGCTTGTATGTCTGTCCAACCTTCCACTGCTGAAGACCTCTATGTGCAAGTGAATTATTGAAATAAAACTCTCTCTCTGGTTTTGCGTGACAAAGAGTAGGGTCGTGACAAGGAATAGAGATGTGACAAGAAGTAGGGCCGCCTGTCCAATCTCATGGGTTTTCACCGGGTCCTCCGGTTTCCTCCCACTGCTGAAGACCTCTACACACAAGCTAAATATTGAAATAAAACTAAACCATGTTAGTCCCAATAGTTTGTGTCGAGTAGATGTTAACCCAATTCACATCTCTCTATTATGCACTTGAGTGGGTGGGTATTACTAGGGTATTTTACGACATATAAAAAAACATTAACTCTAGATGACTATCAGAAATGAAATGAAATGAAATGGGGTTTAACGTCCTAATGTTCTGCTCCTAACCTGGGCTAATGAAGACGGGCATACGCCATATAGTGTGCTATGAGGGAAATTTTGCCCGGGCAGCGGCACGATCGCCTACTCTTATATCGAATTCCAACTGCCAAGGGATCTTTTACGTGCATTCCAATGTATACACAGGACCTCGGTTTTTCCGTCTCATCCGAAGGACTAGACAGCTGTCCTTGTCAGGCCCTCCATTCTGCACCACTGACAAGGGGAAACCACGTCGGAAAATCCAGATGAACTTTCTCGGCCAATGCAGGGATCGAACACCCGACCTCTAGGCTAGCGAGCCAGCGTCTTAACTAACTAGCCACCATGGCTCCTAGATGACTATCAAGTATAATATTAAGGATACATTCCCGGGTACAAACTGGGTGATTTGATGATATATTTGGACTAAAAACATATTCAAACTAATTAATTTATCATAATTTTGCTTCAAATCCTTCTCAAAACACTGCAATTGTCGGAGAATACCCTAGCTATAAAAAATCGATCAAAAGAGGTTATGTTTGCAGGGCTTGCCACGAGACGCGAGCAGTTGCTCGCGCTCGCGTAAATCTACATTTACGCGAGCGGTTAGTTGCTCGCGCAAAATTTTAAGAAAACCCTGTAAAAATAATCAAAATATTGACAAGTTTATTGCCGAAACTAACCCAACAATGTCAATAACGTCATAAATTTGTCTGTCAAACTGAGATTCACCCAGCTGCACGCGGCATTTCCTCCTTATATTTGATTGGCTAATGAAGTTACTTGCCACTTGTGTTACTAAAAATACACTTGAGACCTGAACAGCATGACTGGTTTTCCTACGAACACCAGTAACAAACGCGTCTAAAGTAAAGAATGTTTACAACCGGCATTTGGCATTCACGCTGACGCTAAATGAACACATTTCAAACTAATATTTATCGGTATTTCTTATTTTATCAGAACATCGGTTTTTATTCCATTGTGCAGTCGTATAATTTTCAATCTAAGCATAATAATGGCTAAAGTCCAAAGGAAACACGATCGCCCTATCCACATTTATGTCGTGGCCTGTGGGATGAAGAAATCCATACGGAAATTGGTTTTAAGAAGAGTATGACTGTCAAAAACAGAAAGCAATGGTCACACATGTTTACTGCAAACTCTGTGCCAGGAATAGCAATTTTCTTATGATTTTAAATTGAAACAATGTTTCAAAATGTGTGCTCACACACATATTTATTTGTGGCCGAACTGTGTTTGTGTCACGTGACTAACCTCTCTCGGTACTTAGTAACGCAAGCGAAGTCGGAAGATAATTCATTGCATATTTATTACAAAGATTGAAGCCTAATCAAATTTTCGGATCATCCACTGCCCGCGTCTTTTTCTGTGATTTTTATTTCAGAAAGTGTTGTACGTCAAATTCTTCATAAAGTTTAACAACATGAACATCAAACGCTCAATCTCCGCGTGCAACCTTCGACGTCACACGTGTAGACACTTCTAATCGTCGGGCTGTCGATTAGGGAAACCCTTACATTTTTGTCCTGTACGCGCTCCATGAGTGTTTTTCAGTGAATCCGGTATTTTTCTAGTAAGATTGGACATTTCTACTCTCCATATATACCAAAATTGCCATACTTTTATTGGAAATAACCACCCGATAAATACTTTTCTGGGAATGTAGCTTTAAATTTAAAGTTTGTTTTCTTTGGTATAAGACTTGATATTATGCTTCAATATGTAATTATCTTAAACAAACAATGTCTACCTTGATTTAGAGATTTTTAAGTGTAATATGACCACTGTCAACTAAACATGTTTTGAAGGTGTTTTGTTTATCAGAAATATGTGCTGAATAAAATGGATTTGAGAAACACTTTGAGCGGGTTTTATTTAATAATAATTTTTTTCAAAATGGCACCTTAAGTGGCCACTCAAATGACCAAAGTTTATTGTCCGATCTATCTAATGCATTATTTAGATTAGTGAAACAATTTCCGTTAATTATGGCTACAGTTACAGCCCTTGCCCACCCTGAATAAGGTTGGGTATGCTGTGTTGACATAAGATATCGCCCAATTTCTAATAACTAATGGAAGTATTATTCTTGATTATGAAATAAAATGAAAATGTCCGACAACTAAAATTTTGAAATCCTATCACTGGGTTAGGGCCTGCACTAACTAGGCAAATGAAATGGGTTTAACGTCTTACTGTTCTGCTCCGACTGGGTGAATGAATTCCTCCAGGTTAGCTAACCAGCGCCTTATACACTTACTGTATTATACAACTGTGGAAATTTGGTGAATTTTGAGTTTGATTTACCATTTTCATGTGTACGTATATTGCCGTCTCCCCTGTACGTCTGTTCTCATTTTGTTTGTGAACACTCTACAGGTCACAAATTTTATCTGATTTTAACAAAATGTGAAATATAGGTGTATCTCCAAAACATCTTGGTTCCTTTCGAAACTGGCATATATAGGACAATAACTTCATGGATTATGGCCCCCGATTCTACGAAAAATCACGTTTTTAGCTTGTGGACACACTAGAGGTCACAATTTATACAGTAAAAATATTTTTCTTCTTATTTACCTACAGCTTGTAGGTGACAAGGATAGGGTCGTCTGTCCAACCTTGCTCCGTGTCCTCCAGATTCCTCCCACCGCTAAAGACAAACAATTTATTGAAATAAAATCATATTAGTCCTGAAATGAACTAGTGGACGATTAACTCCATTTCTCTCCCTCTCAAACGTTGCCTGTCCAACCTTGTGGGTTTTCTCCGGGTCCTCCGGATTTCTCCCACCGCTAAAGACCCCTACGCGCAAGCGAATTATTGAAATAAAATTAAAACCATATGTTAGTCCCAAAATTACCTAGTTTGTGTCGAGTGGACTTTAAACCCCATTTCTTTCTCTCTCTCTCTCTCACGACAGTGCTTGTGGACGGCCTGGAAACCTATATTTTTTTGTTATTCAATTGTTTACGTCTATCATAAAATAATAGCCATGATAACAAATCAATACTGTTATGACTTTAATTTTCGTCAGACATTTATCAATGAGATTTTAAATTTCACGCGGTCCACTCATGACAGGGGATCATTTCAAGGTTATAACTCACATCCTTTCAGTACATGATGTTTACAACCCTACTCGACTTAAATAGAAAAAAAAAACATGTCCTTTATGACATTTCTGACATTTATGATTGATGTTTACTTGAAAGATCTGTGTCTTCAATGATAAACATATCAACTTTACACTACTATGATGAAACTTAAATTACACCACTTCCTTTACTCAAGATAAAAATCATAAAACCATATTACAATTAAATATTAAACATACATTAAATTTATGATGTATCGGTAAACAACCATGACTAAACTCAAATCAAATTACACCACTTCCTTTTCTCAACATAAAAGTCATAAAACCATGTTACAATTAAATATTAAACATTAATTATTCAAGAGCTAAATCTGCCTATTGCACGTCTTTCTTTAGGCCTAAATTGTTATCTAAATTATTAATTAAACATTAATTAAACATACATTATGCAAGAGATAAATCTGCCAATTGCACGTCTTTCTTTAGGCCTGAATTGTTATCTAAATGTTTAATTATACATTAATTAAACATACATTATGCAAGAGCTAAATCTCTCTATTGTAGGTCTTTCTTTAGGCCTTAAATGTTCTCTAAAATATTAGATATTAATTAACTTATCCAGGCCATAATTAACTCTTGATGTCATCGTACCGACTTTAGTAATGATGATTCAGAGTGGAGCAATTTGAATGAAATATTCAGCATATACCCTTTACATTATCTAGTTTTTAACTATTATAGCGAGAATTGTCAACTCTTTATCCTATCTCCCATAACTGTGAAACGTAACGGTACAACACAGGATTAACAACAGGATAGAAGAGTGTGAACATCTTTTTTTCAACGAAGTAGAAAAGGTTTTGGGTTGTTGTTGATTCCAATATACAGGAAGTCTTTAGCATGCGCTAACCATTCGGCCATCCCAAACTTAGGCTGCCTATCTACAGCTAGCTCCGGCTGAGAATAGGCCCTAACCTAATTAACCGACATTTTAATTCCTACATCAACGATTTTAGTCGAAAACACAGAGTATGCTTTTAGAAATTTTTAGAAGTATTTATTTCTCTTCTATTGTCATATTGAATGAAATTAAATATGTTTATTTAGCCATTGTGTGTATGAAAGATGTCAAACTAATCAGAGCCGAATCACAAAAAAGTTCCCTAATTATTCAATATGGCGGCACCTATGACAGATAATTTCACAGAGGCGGTTTTGTTTGCGAAAACAAATTTAGGAGTATTTAACCTTGTTTTGAAAGATAAACAGATTGAAACTCTAAAGACAGTTTACAATGGTAAAGAATTTATTGCAATATTACCCATAGCATATATTATATATCGCTTTTACGCGAGTGTCAGCGACATGGCGTATTTACATAAAACACACGTGCTTGGGTTATTTTTACTCTGTTGTCTAAACAAAATGGTGTCTAGTCGATAAGTCCCACCCAAAAATGATCACGTGAGCGTTTTAAATGGAGGGTAATCAGGGCAGTGTCACATTCTGGGAAGTATGACGTAGATGGGTCGCTGCGTGCAGTATGCCATTCGGCCATCCAACCAACCCCCCTCCCCCAGCTGGGTACATAAACCACACCAGTTGACTCAATGATAGACATTATGACCTAAAGCGCACACGTTAGACCATTGAGTAACTCGACCTCCCTGTGACGAGCAAGATATTCAGGACTCCCTGGGAATAGAAACCACACCAGTTGACTCAATGATTGACCTTCTGACCTAAAGCGGACACATTAGACCATTCAGCAACTTAACCTCCCTGTAACGACGAGCAAGAGATTCATGACTCCCTGGGAATAGAAACCATGCCAGTTGACTCAATGATTGACCTTCTGACGTAAAGCGGACACATTAGACCAAAGAGCAGCTCGACCTCACTGTAACAACGATCAGGAGATATCATCCTGACCTCATCCATCTATAGAATTCTATTTATATCAACAATCATTTCTCCTCATTAAATCCATACAAAATTATTCAATCAGGACATCAAAATTCTTTTACATTTATGTGAATAATCATTTCTCCTCATTAAGTCCGTACAAATTTATTCAAATACAACATCAAAAAGCTTTTATATTCTTAACTTTAAACTTCAATAAATATATTTCTAATCAGTCCACTAGCACGATTCAAAAGTTTAAAACTATTTATAGGTTGAAATTATTAGACGTGAGTAGAACAGATTCTATTCAATGAAACATTAACTGTCATTAATTCTTTATATGGGCAATAAAACGTGCACATGCTTGAAATGAGATAAACACAACATTGCAAGAGAACAAATATGGCCATCAGCATCTTTTTAAAGCATCAGAAACAATAACTTTAAATAAAATTGATAGGCAGGTCAGATAGGATTACCCTAAGCAGAAAATGCTCATCTTCAAACTCCATCAAGGCATTAACCTTATAAACACCTACACCAAGTTTAAACGTTCTAGCTCAATTAGAAGGAGAGTTATTGTGTCCCAAAAAGTGTGACTGACACACGGACAGACAGACAAACCCATTTTAATAGTCCCCTACAAAAAGCAATTTTGCTTACAGTCAGGGGCCATAATCCACAACGTTACTGTCCGACATGGGTCAATATCGAAAGGAACCAAGATCTTTGGAATATATATATTTTAAGTTTCATCAACATCTGATAACAATTGTGTCCAAAAACAAAATGTGAACAGACAGACAGGGGTGACAACGATATATGTCGACATTAAAATGTGGGCGTATAAAAAATATTGATAGTTTACAAGGTATTAACCACAGAAGCAGTAATATGATTTCAATAGGTTTCCTCCTTATGACAAGATAGCAAGCCAACATTGAGTCTAATGTCCCCTACCTCAATCTCAAAATAGAGTGAGAGAGAGAAATGGATTTTAACGTCCACTCGACACAAACTAGGTCATTTCGGGACTAACATATGGTTTAATTTTATTTCAATAATTCGCTTGCGCGTAGGGGTCTTTAGCAGTGGGAGGAAACCGGAGGACCCGGAGAAAACCCACGAGGTTGGACAGGCGACCCTACTCCTTGCCACGTACAACCGGGGATTCGAAACCACGCCAGTTGACTCAATGACAGACTTTATGATACAGCGTGCACACGCTAACCATTCAGCCATCCAACCCCCCAAAATCTCCAAATAAATAGATGACACATATTAATTAATTGCACATTTATCTCTTTGTAAAGCAAGGAGCAATCAAACTTTGGCTAGGTAGAAATGCTTGTGATTGAACTTTGTCCAGATTTTGATGTAGTGAAAAAAACACCAAGTTTCATCACTCTCACTCAATTAGAATCAAAGTTATCATGTCCCAAAGCATTGATCAATCAAATTGCTTATCTCTGCCTAGCCCAAGCATAAAATGCTCATGATCGAACTCCATCAAGGCAAAAACCCTAGCAAGTCTCAAAATTACTGAACCGTACAGCATTTACATGGAAGATACTCGATTGAACGTTCCGGAATTGAATTATCCCAATCCTGAAAATAGTGACAATCGAGTGAAATCGGGAATTTCATGCTACAACCCATGCGTGGAGAGATGCGTTGTGCTTAGTTATGTGAAGATTCTACTCACACCATCTCTCTTGTCGGAACTGACAGAACTGTGAATTCCACTTCACTCGATTGCAATTTTGTCAATTCGCGACTTTCCAGGCTGACTGACAATCCAGCATCCCAATGGTTTTGGTGACAAGAGCAGTAACTTAATGAAAAACTTCTTGCACAACTCTGAATATCGACAGCAGGGTAAACACACTACAGGGCAGTTTTTTATATATATTTTTGTTTCAAATTGGCAGATTTTAGTCGGCAATTCCTACAATGGAACCCTATCGTATATATCACAGATTTACTACCCCCGACACTACCCTTTTTTCAAACTTGCAGGACTTTTTTCAGTCAGTCTAAAGGAGGAACACTATCAAAATTTGTACAAATGATTTTTCCATGAGATTTTTTTCCAAAGTTATTATTCATAGCTAGTTAATCATATATTATGCAAGAGCTAAATCTGCCTATTTCAGGTCTTTCTATAGGCCTGAAATGTTATATAAACTATTAATTAGACATTTATTAACAAAACAAGACCATAATCAACTCTCGATGGCATCGGATACTCAAGATTTTAACTAGATTAGAACGGTTCACCATTTAAAAATGGGAAAGCTAGTCTAAGTCTCAAATATACCAGTGCCCTGGTTACCACAATGCACACATCTTGTTTAAACTACAAACAGTGTTAACTTGGCTGAAAATGAAGTCATTTGAATAAAATTTTCAATATTTTCATTTTATATATGATCTACTTTTAAACTATTATAACAAGAATGGTGAGCTCTTTATCTAAATCTTACATAATGTACCTTTAATGCCTCTGACCAAAAGAAAGCCAGCCTTCAAAAGGTTGCTGGGCGTATATTAATTACCCAGCTCTATTTTTGACTGTTTAATTTACTTTGTGCAGTCACTACAGATAGTCTGACAGAGAAAAGTTTTTAAACCCCAAGGTGTGGTTAACAACCCAAACTTTCACACTCTTATAACCTGTTGTTAATCCTCTGTTGAACCGTTGCGTTTCACAGTTATTGAAAGCTTGTGTTTCACAGTTATTGAAAACTTGTGTTGTTAAAGGGGCATTATGGCAGATTAGATAAAGGGTTGACAGTTCTTGCTATAATAGCTAAGAAATAGATAACGTAAATAGAATATGCTGAAAATTTCAGTCAAATTGCTCCACTCTGATCCCAGATATTAGCTTTTAAATTTTAGGCTAGCCTCAATCATCATTATTGCATTTCTAATGATTTTAAATTTATCCTGATATTACATGTATATATGTCTTTGTAGTTTAGGAGGGACCTATGGAAGATTAGGGGTTTTTTTGCAAACTAAATACGTTGCCTCATTAAATAAAGTTTTTATTATTATTATTATTATTATACTAAAGTCGGTATGATAAAAAAACAAAGTCTTGATTAGCCATTTTAACGTTTAATTATTTTTTCAAAAAAAATGTATTCCAGTCCGCTAAATATCGCGGATGGGGTTTAACCTCCATTCGACGCAAATTAGGTCATTTCGGGACTAACATTTGGTTCATTTTTATTCAATAATTCGCTTGCATGTAGGGGTCTTTAGCAGTGGGAGGAAACCGGAGGACCCAAAGAAAACCCACAAGGTTGGACAGACGTCCCTACTCCTCGTCACATACAACCGGGGAATCGAAACCACACCAGTTGACTCAATGACAGACCTTATGATACAACACCTTTTCTTTAGATCTTAAAGCTTTAGAGCTGTGCACTCGTTTCAGCCATATTTGACTGACGGGGGCCGTGGTGGCTCAGAGAATAAGATGTTGGCTCGCTAACCTCTGGGGTGTTGGATCATGGGTGCATCAGGATTTTCCAACATCGTTCTCAATTCTCCCATCAAAAGGCAAAACCTAGTAACTCACTTTTTTCTTATTTTGAGAAAACAAAGGAAAACGTAATGAATGAATATTAAACCCCAGCTCATCCATTAATTTGACTATTGAGTTACTAGGTTTTTCTGTGGTATACTAGGCAAATGAAGGAAGTTGCTAGGTTGTGTCATGGTTGTAACTGCTTACAAAATCAAAAGATTGGAATATCTAGTACAACAACAGGAAGCACATACCCTAGTAACTACAAATTTGGTCCCAATTCAAATTTGATAAAAAAAGTGAGTTACTAGGTTTTGCGTGATGCAGGATAGAGGGCCTGGGAAGGGACAAGGTATCCTTGTTCGGATTGGACAAAGAAACTGAACTACTGTGTACACTCATGACAATTGGAACTTGGTGTATTTACCACATAGTATGCTTTATGGCATATGCCCGTCTTGATTAGCCCGGTTGGAGCAGAATAGTAGGACGTTAAACTCCATTTCATTTTATTTGATTGACCTACCCAACTTAAACTTAAAAACATCTAAAAATGAATCTAAAAATTAGGATTAAGCTAAAAACTGTCCAATTCCTTGAAAACAAAACAAAAAAACAAACTTGTTAATCTGAGGTAAATAAAAAATTGACCGCCTGCCCTATATTGAAGCGAAAAACCTGCTCTGGAGACTTTTTGGCGGAGAGCTGTCAATAAATAGGCAAACCTATTTACTTTTTTTATATAAATTTGTTTTCTTGTTCGAAGTGATAATGCTTGTTGAATAATAGATCACTTATCTTATCGTAACTTAATCTAAGTAAATAAAATATCCAAACTTAATCTAACCAAACAAAATATATCTTTAATTCTCTCAATTATTGTAACTTTATTGACTAGCAATCTTATAGAAATATACTTGAAAACAGATGATTTACTAGACTTATATTATATTAGTGTTGAAATACATGTTTGTCACGTATACCAATAGATTTATTTGTTGAACCATTTATGGACTTTGTTTGACTGATATTCCTATTAGAGATGGCCGAGTGGTAAGCAGGTGCGCATTGTATCATAAAGGCCTGTCATTGAGTCAACTAGGGTGGTTTCGATTCCACAGTTGTACGTGACAAGGAGTAGGGTCGTCTGTCCAACCTCGTGGGTTTTCTCCGGTTTCCTCCCACTGCTAACCACATGTTAGTCCAGAAATGACCTAGTTTGTGTTGAGTGGAAATTAAACTCTCTCTCTCTCTCTCTCTCTCTCTCCATACAAGCATTCAGCTTTGTTTTAAGGATTGTCTAAGAACCAGAGTATATTTTTCTAGGGCCTTATAAAAGTGTATTTAGTTACCTGTTAGCTTGGGATCTAGAGTTTGTGAGTTGGCTGGCATATGTCGAAGGGCTAAACTGTTAAAATGACCTTCTACACTGGTCTGATACCTGAAAATTCAAAATATTTGAATATTTTCTAACATATTTTATACACTTTAGTCTCACTTCAAATACATATAAATATTAATGGTTTGATTGGGTTGAAATTGACTGAGGGATCTTTACTGAAACTAAAGTCATTTCATTGATTGTCTCAAGTCTTATATAAGGGCAGCCCGCTGCCCGGGCAAATTTTCCCTCATAGCACACTGTATGGCGTATTCCCATCTGCATTAGCCCAATAGGAACAGAACAGTAGGACGTCTATTTCATTTCATTCCTTACATAACATAATATGTTCTGCCAATGAAGCATTTTGGGTTGGCTTTTTTTTTCTTCTGTGTGAGAAGGGAGATAACTCCAATAAAGCACATGATTTCTGATCTCAAGCCATGGAGTTTTCTAGAACATGTGTTTTTCACCTCTTGTACAAACCATCAGCAGATGTTTCAGGTTGAAGGCTACACTATAACCATGCCTGTATTCTACTAAACTATGACCTTCAGACAATGAAAGCACTAGGGATATTCATGTACAGAGAATATCGGTACTCCAGAAAATCACACTGCAAATTAATGTTGTACTTCTTTCAAGGAAAAGTGTAAAATGAGTAGTTTGAAGGCTAAATCTATTTGTTAAGGCCAGCTCCATTTTTGTCATGGTCGCTGAGATGTAAATAAGGTTAGGGCATGTGATTGTTGGCAAGATTGTAGGTTAGGTTTAAGAATTTGGGGGAGAGGTTATGTCTCCACATAAGCACTGGGGCTAGGGCCAGGGTTAGGGTTGGGATTCGCGCTAGCCCAGTTTTTGAAGTTGGCCTTCTCAAATAGACCTAACCTATGTTTAAAATATAGTTTATAGTAATATGGTTATATTTTTTATACTATCATGTCAAATCAAAGCAGTCAGCCAACACTGACAATAGTTTTTGATGATATGAAAACAAATCAAATATAACAAGATTTGTTGTCAGGCAACGAAACATATGCCCACAGTAACAGTAACTAAGTCGTCTGAAATCCACAAGGATTGTCGAATATTTATTGTTTTATAGGTAATGAAAACATTGCAAAACACTAAAATCAAGCATAACAACCCATTAAGTAGTAATGATTAAAAATAAATAAATTTTGTTTGTTTCTGGTCCTTGAAGATGCTAACATTTATTATACAAACCATACTGGTAATATAATAAATTTATCCGTTTGAGTTATCGGAAATCGCTGGAAATTAAAAATAATAATGCGTTTTTTCGTACTCATAATTTACATAATTATTTACTTATGTAATATAAGTACACTTTTCTCTATGATGTACATAAATAGTTGATAATTTCGTCAAGGTTTCTAGCATCATTATAGTTTGTATCTCTATATGTAATAAATTTTCTAATACTGTTTCCAAATTGAACGTGTTTATCAGTAATTGGACATGATTTGGCTTTAGCAATTTTAGATGATTTTAAAAGTTTCTTAAAATAGACACTGTTTATTAATTTCAAATCAACAAGAAAACAACTTTAACAAATAGAGGGTCCACAAGATTTTAAAAAGTGATCAAGGGTGATAACTTTAAAAATAATTCTAGCCTTCTTCATTTTATGAACATGAACACAGTGCGTAAAAATAAAGGCACTCAAAATCTTATTTATAAACTTGAGCATCCACAAAAATGTACAAACTTATAAACAGGAATTACTTTGGCAGTAACAAAACGAAATCGTTTAAAAATCTATAGGATTCTTCGTCTCATGACCTTAAACACTTTATATAACTTTAGCCTCAACACAACCATAACAGTTTTCAAAGAAATCAAGGGCCATAACTCTGGCAGCAATTATTGGAAATCATCTCATAACCATACACACCAAGAGCACCATGTGATTTTTCAAAGTAATCAAGACCATAACTATCATAGTTTGCTGTGTATAAATGTATAGTCAATCAAATGGTAATTTTAGCCTCCACAGTGTCCATAACATTTTAAAAAGTGTTGAAGGGCCATTATTCTGGCAGTAATTATTAGAAATCTTTAAAAATCAATAGGATTCTTCATCTAATGACCTTAAAGGCTGTGTATAAATTTAAAGTCAATCAGATATTAACTTCAACCTCTAGACCATCAACAAGCAATTGTGGACAGACATATGGACAAACCGATAATAACTTTAGCCTTTGAACTGTGACAGCCAGCCTCTGGAGCATACACCAAATGTGGCATCAAAATGAAATGAAACAAACTGTTGTTTAACGTCTTATTTGTCTGCACCAACTGGGGTAATGAACGCCGGCCCAGAAAAGATATTTGCATTGACAGCGGCATTTCATCCTACCATATTTTGAATTCCATCTGCCAAGGATGTTTTGATATACACATTAATGTGTGAGAGAGAGAGAGAGAGAAATGGGGTTTAACATGCACTCACACAAACTAGGTCATTTCGGGACTTACATATGGTTTAATTTTATTTCAATAATTCGCTTGCGTGTAGGGGTCTTTAGCAGTGGGAGGAAACCGGAGAACCCAGAGAAAACCCAAGAGGTTGGACAGGCGACATTAATGTGTTTTCAGGAGGTAGAGAGATAAGGGATGAGGGGTTAACGGGTACAGGGATATTCAAGTACCATTCATATTGTGTAATATAATCATGGTGTATTTAATTTACCAAGCATAATCAAATTGATTAAAATACAGGGCCCTGTTTCTCGAAATCTTAACTAAAGATAAAATCCAAATTTTAGTAGATACTTCAATTTTGATTGGCTAAGCGCTAAAATCAATCTCATAATATCCAATCAAATTACTAATATTTGGATTTTATCTTAGTTAAAATTTTGTGAAACAGGCCCAGATCTATCTTTCTCTCTTCGTTTTTTTTTATACTTTCGATGACCTCTACTACATGAATATCTGACCATTTTTAGTGGAAGGTTGCGTCAGAGGTCATACACTCGGCTTTTAATCCTTTGATTAACCAATCAGCGTTGACGTTTCTAGTGGGTTATCCACAGTTCCGTGCACCTCATGCCAAAAACTTGCCGTAACAGACAAGAGCGTCATCGTGGAAACGTTGCATGTTAATAAACCAGAAGGGGATCACAGTGGCTAGGTGGTTAAGACGCTGGCTCGCTAGCCTGGAGGTCGGGTGTTCAATCCCCGCATTGGCCGAGAAAGTTCATCCAGATTTTCCAGGGTGGTTCCCCCTTGTCAGTGTTGCAGGATGGAGGGCCTGACAAGGACAGCTGTCTACTCGGTCGGCAACCGAGGTCCCGTATACACACTGGCATGCACACAAAAGATCCCTTGGCAGTTAGAGTTCAATATAAGAATAGGCCGTAGCGCCGCTGCCCGGGTAAAATTTCCCTGATAGCACACTGTATGGCCGTCTTCATTAGTCCAGTTATGGACGTTAAACCCCCATTTCATTTCATTTCATTTTTCAATAAACCAGTAATTGTTATTCCATATATAGTGGTTAGGCTGACCTTAAAAATATCTTTGTTTCACCAAACCCGACCCACAATCGAGGAGAAGGGTCGGTAGGTCGGTTTTTTTTTCAGATTTTTTTTTAGTCAGAGAAATCAATACAGAAAACTTATTAGCTGTATACTACAGATTCATTAATTTTGTTTAATGAATTTGGGGTCTGATTTAAAGGGAAAGAAACTGAATGTTTTTATTAAACTTAAGTGCTAATTTGACAGCTTAATAATTTTCCGGGTGGAAACATTCGTCTTCTTTATTGGCAAACAAATCAATGATATCGGGATTTTTCGTGATGCCCGACTCGCACACGATTTGCCACGAACTTGAAGTGTGAAACTCCTTCAACACGTTTTTAACGATAGTGCGGGTTGTGCCTTCATTTTTCTCGAAAACGGATATTGAAAATATCGTCGTCATGTTTAAAACTACGCACCACAGACATAGAGGCAGAATCATTTCGTGGGAATGGACGTGTATTCGTCTGCAACCATTTTGTTGAGAAGCGACACCTATGACGCGTTCATCTTGATCAACCAGTTTCAATAATGAATCAAACCATAGCCATTGTAAAGGGAAATAACTCTCATGATATATTTCAGGTTGAGACACAAAATAAAATAAAAAGATCGTGGAAAAGTGCAATAAAATAATTTAAGTCGGGGGTGGTTTTAGTTAGTCGGTCGCGTTAGGCGAAACAAAGATATTTTTAAGGTCAGCCTTAGTGTGTCACTGTTCAATTACTAAATACCACTCATAGAAGTTTAAGTATATAAAAGAAAACTTACTCTTTAGCAAATTTATATTCTTCTGGTGATAATAACGGAGAATCTTCTTCTTTTCTTTGAGATTCTTGATGTAATATATAAGCTGTAAAATCCTCAATCTGTAAAATAATTATTCACACATATCAGAATTTCAGAGAGAGAGAGAGAGAGAGAGAGAGAGAGGCTAGCAGGCCATGAAATTTCAAATTTTGACATAACCAGAAAAATGGTTGCCGGTTGATGGTTGATGTTCTGTGTAGCCGTTTTCTATGCCAGATGACCATTGTGTAACCAATTGGTTACATAAAATTGTTGCACTATTTTCAGGTTTTATCCAGATTTAAATGGTGCTATTATTCATTTCCACTTGCAGTGAATGTATTTTTTAAAGAGAGAGAGAAATGGGGTTTAACGTCCACTCGACACAAACCAGGTCATTTCGGGACTAACACATGGTTCAATTTTATTTCAATAATTCGCTTGGGCGTAGGGGTCTTTAGCAATGAGAGGAAACCGGAGGACCCGGAGAAAACCCACGAGGTTGGACAGGCGACTCTACTTCTTGTCACGTACAACCGGGGAATAGAAACCCCGCCAGTTGAATTTTTTAAAGAAATAACTTGACTAATTTATATTCTTTTATATCTAACATTATATTTTGAGGTTAAGTGTTTATGACTTTCATCCCACTGTGGGTAAGCATCCATAAGCAGTTCAGAAGAAATTAAAATGCCAAAATAATTGGACAGACAGATGGAAGGCAGAGCTGCAAAGGTTATGACAATGAGTTAAAAATGCAAAATAATTCAAGGACGGAACCAAACTTTTGGAGTGGGAATCGAATTCGTAAAAATCATTTAAAATCCCCCCAAATCATCCAATTTGTACTTGTGTCCAGTTTAAAGTTGACCATTCAATTTTGATAATGAGTGTCCAATTTACAAGCATTGAATTTCTCAGTCATTGTTAAAAAATAAACAACCCAATTGATTATTGATGCATAATGATTAATTTTTTAACAGTGGTCAAACAATTATATACTTGTAAATTGGACACTCATCAAAATTAATCAGTCAGCTTTAAACCGGACTCTAGTACAAATTAGAATATTTGGGGTGATTTTAAACGATTTTTACGAAGTTTTAAACAAAGATTCGATATTAAACAAACGTGAAAAAAATTAGTGCTAGATACACAAGATTAAATGATACCTGGGTCACAGAGTTATGTTTAATTCATTTTCAGATAGTGGACAAATATGGAGGGGAGGTAACTCTTCCATATACCTATATTATCTCCCCTTAGACCACATAGTTCATGAACAACAAATTTATACATTGTCAATTTTTACTACTTGAGCACAACAAAAATATTTTTTCTATTTGAATAGTCTTTTTGTCGATTTTTACTAGTTGGTTTAAATAATATTTATTTGCAATGTTTACAATTATATTACTAGGATATGAAACCAAGCATAAATGCTTATAAATACTGCCTGACAAAAATATTTATCTATATGAATTTCCTGGTATTTGATGTTAACTACACATACATTATGCAAGAGCTAAATCTGCCTAATGCAGGTCTTTCTTTAGGTCTGAAATGTTATATAATTTATTAATTAGTCATTAATTAATTTATCCAGACCATAATCAAGTCTCGATGTCATTGCTAGTCTGCTATTTTTATTGGATTAGGTTCAGATTTGCTATTCGAATTCCATTGATGATAAAATCATGAAATGGATAATCAGGACTATGTTTTTTATCGTACCTACTTTAGTAACTATGATCGAGGCCAGGCCAAAAATTCGATCACTAAAATCTTGGTTCAGAGTGGATCAATTTGACTAAAATTTCCCTTTACATTATCTAGTTTTTAACTATTATAGTGAGAACTGCCAGCTCTTTATCTAATCTCCCCTAATGTACCTTAAGTAGGTCTAGTTGTAATTTTATTAGTCTCATACCGACAGTTACCATTATATAAAAACTGTGCAATTACCAATATACTCACCTTTTTTAAACGTATTCGTAAATAACTACTGAGAACATATCTTATTCTATCTATCTGTAAAATATACAGAAAAACATGAAATAAAGCAGTCCTACGAACAGGTGTGGAATTAATGATTTACCTGACTAATTAACTAATACCTGGTATTTTGGATCTTGTGCCAGACATGTATTTAGAATATCAATAAAACATGTAGAAAAAAGACAAATGACATTGTGTGTAACCACATCTGACGACAGTATCTGCAACAGATGTCATATTTCTAGACTTTCGTATCAATACCTCAGCATCAACTGGACTCTAGAGCGGCGTATCCCAACCTCTGAGTCGCGACCACTTTTCGTGGGGTCGCAGACTAGTCCGAGAACTTTTAAAAAAAAATGCTATCTTTTCATGTAATCTATCTATACATCTTCAATAGAAGGCTTGATCTCGCTGAAATCACTGAACATCTTCAGTCACTGATCGATCAGTTCGAACACTACTTCCCAGAGCTCGACATCCAGTCATTCACTGTGGTGCTAGACACATACAGTGTACAATTAGACGCCATCACCGACGGTGATATCGTTCAAGAGGAGCTTGTGAGACTGCAGCAGCATTCCAGAGCTAAATCACTGTACAAGTCCTTGTCTTTGTCCAGTTACTGGTGCAAAATGCTTGAATCCTATCCACGTCTATCCAAGAATGCAACACGGCTCCTCATGCCGTACCCGTCCCCATACCTATGCGAACAGTCATTTTCTACAATGGTTGTGATAAAAACAAAATTTAGGAACCAGCTTGAAATAGAAAGGGACATGATTTTCGCGCTGAGTGGCGTTGAGCCACGCATTGAAAACCTGGTCGCTGAAAAACAGGCGCAACCATCACACTGATTAAAAAAATCAATAATATGTTATCAGACTTTTAATAAGTACACAATAATAAAAGTGAATGATAATGATGTTTCATAGTAAAATATGACTGTTCTTCGAGGGGTTGCGATCGGATCCTGGGTCTGGAATGGGGTCGCCACCCAAAAAAGGTTGGGAACCTATGCTCTAGAGAGAGAGAGACACACACACACAGAGAGAGAGAAATGGGGTTTAACCTCTACTGACACAATCCATGTCATTTCAGGACTAACATGTCATATGGTTCAATTTTATTTCAATAATTAGCACCTCTTAGCACATAGGGGTCTTTAGCAGTGTTAGGAAACTGGAGAAAACCCACGAAGTTGGACATGCAACCCTACTCCTGGTCATGTACAACCGGGGAATCAAAACCATGCCAGTTGACTCAATGACAGACCTAATGATACAACGCGCGCTAACCATTCGGCCACCCAGGTTTAAAGCAGAATGATTACAGTATCTGTCCACCATAAGCTTACCATGACTGGATCCCCAAGACAGATGTTCACTCCACGTGTGGCACAACCAGAGTGGACAGTCTGGCTTTTCTTCAAACAGAGAGTGAGATGTGATTTGACGTCCGCACAACACAATCTCTGTCTTTTCAGGACTAACATATGCTTTCATTTTATTCAGGACTAACATATGCTTTCATTTTATTTCAACAATTTATTTGCACATACGAGTCTTTAGCAGTGGGAGGAAACTGAAGGATTTGGGGGGAAAATCCCTACTTCTTGTCACATACAAGCTGGGAATCGAAACCATGTTGCTTGACTTAATGACAGACCTTATGATTAAAGGTACACATGTTAACCATTCGGCCATCCACCCACTTACCCACCCCCTCCTCTACAAGACAGGAAATTCGTACTTGTATCCTTTTCTTAAGAAGTAAAGATAAGAGATACCTTTTAAAACCTTTTTAAGTTACTGCTTTATTATGATCCTTTCATAAATTTTGTCTTCAACTCCCCCCCCCCCCCCCCGTTTAGAAATTCGTACTTACCTCCATCCTGTGGATACTGATTTTAAAATCACCTTTCTTAGCTCTCTGTATATTCTCTTCCATGGCTGTTATTTGTTCTAACATACATTCTACTAAATCTGTTTTAGTTTCTAAGAGATCTGGTGAAAACTTTTCATTCAACCATGCCTGTTTTTTTAAACAAAATAGAAATAATTAGAGAAAAAATCAAATAAAATATTTCATTAATTACTGTTTTATTTCAGGCCTGTGTTTTGAGATATACATACAAGAGAGAGAGAAATGGGGTTCAACGTCCACTCGACACAAACTAGGTCATTTTGGGACTAACACATGGTTCAATTTTATTTACATAATTCGCTTGCGCGTAGGGGTCTTTAGCAGTGGGAGGAAACCGGATGACCCAGAGAAAACCCACGAGGTTGGACAGGCGACCCTACTCCTTGTCAAGTACAACCGGGGAATCGAAACCCCGCCAGTTGACTCAATGACAGACCGTATGATACAGCGCGCGCGTGCTAACCATTCGGCCATTCAACCCCCCAGATATACATACAAGATGAGGCTGACCTTAAAAATATCTTTGTTTCGCCCAACGCGACGACTAACTAAAACCACCCCCGACTTAAATTATTTTATTGCACTTTTCCACGATCTTTTTATTTTATTTTGTGTGTCAACCTGAAATATATCACAAGAGTTATTTCCCTTTACTATGGCTATGGTTTGGTTCATTATTGAAACTGGTTGATCAAGATGAAAGCGTCATAGGTGTCGCTTCTCAACAAAATGGTTGCAGACGAAAGCACATCCATTTGCACGAAATGATTCTGCCTCTATGTCTGTGGGGCGTCGTTTTAAACATGACGATGATATTTTTAAAATCCGTTTTTCGAGAAAAAAGAAGGCACAACCCGCACGATCGTTAAAAACGTGTTGAAGGAGTTTCACACTTCAAGTTCGTGGCAAATCGTGTGCGAGTCGTGCATCACGAAAAATCCCGATGTCATTGATTTGTTTGCCAATAAAGAAGACGAATGTTTCCACCCGGAAAATTATCAAGCTGTCAAATTAGCTCTTAAGTTTAATAAAAACTTTAAGTTCGTTACTTTTTACGTCGGACCCAAAATTCATTAAACAAAATTAATGAATCTGTAGTATACAGCTAATAAGTTTTCTGTATTGATTTCTCTGACTTTTTGGTGAAACAAAGATATTTTTAAGGTCAGCCTGAGGTGTTGAAAACAGTGTGATTGCCGATTGTGTAGAATATCTTGGAGATGTTTGTCAATAATGATTTCAGGTAGGGAAGATTGTCATGCATGAATATATTTGTAAGCAGTTCTTTACTTTCCTATAACAAAGGAATTAGCCATGCTTTTCTTTTAAATTGGGGTGGGCGGGGTGAATGCAGGGACCGTACAGCGATTTTTATCAAAAATTTATATTTTTATCAAAAATTTCATTGTAATTTTATGCTTTATATGATACTTTTATCAAATTTTATGATAATTTTTTAATGTTTTTACCATATTTCATGACGTTTTATGTTTTTATCATTATCAAATTATATGACTTTTTTTTATATAACTGCACCCATGCAGTAGTGTTCAGTCAGTGTTATGTGGATAAGAACGTCCCACCAGTAGCATTGGTGGTATTAATGGTTGCAGTCATCTCCTATGTTCATACAGGGCCCTCACAAGCCTATAGGACAAAAGTTTCTGCGATGCCCCCCCCCCTCTTTTTGCATACTGTAACTGATTTGTTCATTGCCTGTGCACAGTTGATGTTTTATGATTACAGAAAGTTTAAAATACAATTTTTATACACCCACATTAAAATGTGGTTGTATATTGTCGTTGGTCTTGCATCCACAATTGCTCTAGAAGTTAAAGGTCATGAGACGAAGAAGCCTCTGCCTATTGAATTTAAACGATTCCCAATAATTACTGCCAGAGTTATGGCCCTTGATCACTCTAAAAAATCTTGTGGACGTTCTGGAGGCTAAAGTTAATATCTAATTGACTTTAAATTTATAAATAGTGTTTAAGGTCATGAGACGAAGGATAATATTGGTTTTAAAAGATTTCCGATAATTACTGCTAGAGTTATGACCCTTGGTGAAAAATCTTGTGGGTGTTCTAAAGGCTAAGAAGCCTATCAATTTTGAACGACTTTGCTGTTGTTAGCGTATGTTTCATTGCCTGGCAACCTATCTTTTATACTTTTAACACTTTATCTAAATAACTATTCATTAAATCAACTTATATATGTAAAATTTTTATGTTTATCTCACCTTGATCGCAAAATCCTATATTTTGGAAAAATCATAATTCTACCCTCTCAGTGAGTTGTTATCGCAGCCTCCAAGGAGGCTAGTCCTTAATTATTCAAATATGCATTTTGATAATTTGCTGCCCCCCAAGAAGTGTCACCTCCCTCCCTCAGCCCTCCCCTATGTGAGGGCTCTGTATTCATATACCCACATAACATTGACTGAACACTATCACAAGCTGGGGTCATAAAATGCCTGGATGATTTTCTTATTCACTTCCAGATTTATTAGTAAATTTATTATTGTGAGTAGCGTTTTATGGTTTATTTTATATTTTGAAAAATTGAATTTTGTGTTTGTACCGAAATGACCTACTTTGTGTCAAGTCAATGTTAACCCATATTCCTCTCTCCCCTTTTAATCCGTACTCAACTTTGATTATTTAATCAATAATTAGGATAACAAAATCAAGATAATGTCCCTTCTTGGATTCCATCAGATTTAAAACAGGCCTATCAATAAATTTTCGCAGAAAACAAAATGGCAGTGGGCTTATTACATGTACATAGTGAACAGCATCGACTGTTGAAATTTCAATTCCTCGTATCTTTGTAAATACCGTACTGAAAGGAATTGAAGATTTTTGGACACTTATATCGAATTCCAACTGTCGAGGGATCTTTTATGTGGTTTTGTTTTCTCTGATTAAATTCACAATAACTCAATACATATAGTTCCTGTCCATCCTTATTAAGCTGGGATTTTACAGTGTGGTTTTAACTTGTCAGTGATGTCAGAAGGTCTGACAGTTGTTCGGATGGAACAAAAAAAACAAGTTCCAAGAAAATATTAGTGTGCATGCAAAAAAAACCCAAAAAAACCCTTGACAGTTGAAATTTCGATATAAGAACAGGCTACAGTGTCTCCATTTCCAATCTTTATATATATACCCGGTATGTTACATGTATGATTGTACTTATTTATGTAGTAAACTAGTTATGATATAGTTTTTTGATTATGTATTTTGGAGGTTAGCTTTATTAGTATTTTTCAGCAAATATTTTGTACATGATAATATCATAATTGGATGATTACAACACTTAGTCAACATAATCCTTGTTATTTTCCACTACCGTCGATGGAACCAGCAAGAGTTATGATTTGTTGGTGCTCTTTCTCTCTTCAGAGCTGGAAATCGAAAGTAGGACGGTTGACACATCTAAATTTAGATTTGGCGACTAATAATAAATCGGTTCAAAATAAACCTCTTCTAGTTTTTCTAGAACTTCTGCCGCCGTCATCACTTCTTCTTCAGTGTCACCCCCCATTTCATCAGTATCAGAAGACATCTTAGACTCTAAATCGCATTAGCGTCAGATGCAAGTTACACAAACTAGTTTCCGTTTGATTAACCACTGCCAAAACACGTGGTTTTGTTTTCCCGCCTTGACCGGTGTCATGCTTTTATTGTGAGTTGATTGGTCGTTAACATATTTAATTAACCATGTTTTAATAGCGTATGTCAGTTTTTGTCGGGATTGATATATTTATATTTCTCTTACCAACACGTTTATTAACAATTTTTATTTTGCCAGAAAAGAAAGACCACTTTATTTTGGTATTCTGCACAAAATTTCAAAATCAACAATCTCGCAGTCTCGCGTGGTGGTACGAGAATATGTGTAGTGAAAATGGCTGCTAGTCGAAGGGCTGCATTAACTAATGATGCAAATTTATCGTCCCAAAATGAATCTGGTAGAGAATTATTTGAAGCTTGTAGAAACGGTGACCTAGGAAAAGTTAAAAAGTATGTCACTACACAAAATGTGAACGCCAAAGACACAGCTGGACGAAAATCTACCCCTCTTCATTTCGCTGCTGGTGAGAATTTTTTACTAAATTTTAGCTTATTTTTTTGTAATTCTCTGCCTACTGTGCGAGTCCTGACTGACCACTGACCATGACTGCATCTCCAATACTTTGGCCATTTCGAGTATTCCTCTTTAAAAACTTTCTAGAATAGGCCTGGTATATTTTTGTTTTGTTACATCGAGAAACAACAACAACACGTCCTTTCCTCAAATTTGAATACTGAATAGAGAAAACGTTTGTCCAACTTGCATTTCAAATGTATCCACCACATGGATTTGAATTAGACCTACAATAGTACAAGACGTAATGTTTATCGTGGTCTCAAATTGTATATTCACTGCCCATCAAATACTGTCAAATATCCCACCTGTTGACCTAACAACAACAAATAAATCATGATGCTAGTTTACATTTAAATATGGTTAAGAATCAAGAAGCTTATTCACCAATATTTCTGTACCGGTATACTCATACCGTAATAAATATCGTGCATAAGACATACTTGAAGAAAACATTTATTTTTGTTTAATTCAGTTAACCATAAGAAATGTAACATAGGTAATAGAAATAGTGATATTATGATATGTTTACTGTTAGCCTAACTTAAGCCTAATGTCTACATGCAGAAAAGTAGTATGTTAACCCGATTTCATTTAATGTCTACAGTAAAAAACCTCCATAAGGAAAATTCAAAAGGAAAACATATTGTGTGAAGTAAAGTTGTATAGCTGGTCAAATTTAATTGGCTGCAATCTGTTTTGTGTTTCGTTATCCTTAGTATAAATTACACATTTGAAAGTCTCTCAAACATCAACTTCCAACTTGACTGGTAAATAGGCTACACTATACATGTAGACTATCATATGTTTAATTGCATAATAACAAGTCTGTTCATAGAAATAATACAAATTTTGAATCCTGCTTACATGGCTATGTTTTAATGGCATAATTCCGCAACATGTACCGTACATAGCAGTAATTCCTCCCAATATTGCAACCCATCATTATAACTTTATTGTTTCAATTATTGGGAGGGACCAACATAAGCACAGAAGAAAAGTCCCAGTTTTTGCATCTAGGGAGCTGTCAAAGAAGTGATGCCAAGTCTTTATGCATGTTTGTCAAAGACCCTCAGAGAAAAGTAGATGGAATTGTTGTTGGTTACATTGGCCAAAATCCTCCCTCTCACATTCAACACATTACCATAGAGGGGGGTTGGATGGCCGAATGGTTAGCACGCGCGCGCTGTATCATATGGTCTGTCATTGAGTCAACTGGCGGGGTTTCGATTCCCCGGTTGTATGTGACAAGGAGTAGGATCCCCTGTCCAACCTCGTGGGTTTTCTCCGGGTCCTCCGGTTTCCTCCCACTGCTAAAGACCCCTACGCGCAAGCGAATTATTGAAATAAAATTAAAACCATATGTTAGTCCCGAAATGACCTAGTTTGTGTCGAGTGGACGTTAAACCCCATTTCTCTCTCTCTCTCTCATTACCATAGAAATGATGTTGATGAGAATGTAAACCTAATTGCTTTATTTGAATTCAAGTAGCAAATATGCTGAATATCCACCATCCATCTGCTTGTGGCCCCGTCATTTAAAATATCAAAATACATACAAAGCACAAGCAGAATTTATTTAAGAAATTACTTAAAAATCTTAACTAAGGATTTTTTTCTGAGTGTAAGAATTTTTATTGCAAAATTTATAATGGATAAGATCGTGTAGTAATAAGCTTATTATTAATCATGAGACTGTTGTTAGAGAATTGGGATTTATTTTGGTTAGACTGACCTAACAAAGTCGAGGAATTATTATAATACAGGTTGTGTCCTACTCTCATTATTTATATCATAATACCTTTCTAGTAAATCCCTGGTTGTATGTGACAAGGAGTAGGGGGTCGTCTGTTCAACCTCGTGGGTTTTCTCTGGGTCCTCCGGTTTCCTCCTACTGCTAAAGACCCCTATGCGCAAGTGAATTATTGAAATAAAATTGAACTATATGTTAGTCCCAAAATGACCTACTTTGTGTTGAGTGGACGTTAAACCCCATTTCTCCTCGCTCTCTCTTTATATCATAACATCTTTCTAGTAAATATTAAAGATACATTATGGAAGATTAGATAAAGAGCTGGCAGTTCTCACTATAATATTTAAAAAAACTAAATAATGTAAAGGGAATATGCTGAAAATTTCAGTCAAACTCCTTCACTCTGAACCGAGATACTAGCGTTTGAATTTTAGGCCAAGCCTCGATCATCATTACTAAAGTCGGTACGATAAAAAACATAGTCTTGATATCCATTTTTGGATGTAATCATCAATGAGCATTGAGCAGCAAATCAGATTTAAATCCAAAGAAAATCAGACACATAAGATGACATCGAGAGTTGATTATTGGCTGGATAAGTCAATTAATGTATAATTAATAGTTTACATAACATTTCAGACCTAAAGAAAGACCTGCAATAGGTAGATTTAGATCTTGCATAATGTATGTTTAATCTGAATATTTTTGTCTTTTTGACTTGGGGGATTGATCCTATTTGATATTTTGTTGTATAGTACATGTATTTGGCTGTTTGTCGTGAGAAGTAATTGAATGGTTAAAATAGGGTTAGAGTATTGATGAATGTCAGTGGGTATTGTAACCACTGGGTGTAAATGACCCCAATATACTTGTCTGTCTGTCAAGCATGTCAAGAAATAAATATTGTTCCAATGTCAATAAAACAGCCAATCAGGATTTACATTCATTTACAAATACAGCTCAAACTAGTACTGGTTCAACAATCAGACCATTTGATTGGCCAGAGTGGATGACACCTGCCAATCAAACTGACCTCCAGCATTAGTTAATGATCCATATCAACTAATTGTTGGCTAGGTCATGGGTCAGTGATACCCTGGTAGTAATATCTTCCAACTGCATGTGTTCAACATTACCTGATCAGCCAAATGGTCAACTTCTTGTCCACATGTAGATAAGATTCAATTATACAGATAAAATGAAATCTACACATGCTTCAAGTTAGGCTACATGTACATGAGAAAAGCTATTTAGAACAAAAATGGCCAAAATCTCAACATTCATTAGCTGCATTTAAATCACAATTTTAATTGCTAAATCTAAAATCATATGTGTATTTCACCAAAAGAATGCTTAAAGGGGCATTAGATAAGATTAGATAAAGAGCTGACAGTTCTCGCTGTAATAGCTAAAAAAAATAGATAATGAAAACAAAATATGCTGAAAATTTCAGCCAAATTGCTTGACCCTGAACAAAGATATTAGCCATTGAATTTTAGGCTAGTCTCATTCATCATTTCTGACATTGGTATGATAACAACCAAAGTCTCGATTATCCAATTTTACAGTACATTATACATCGCAAAAGTAAATATGGCACGGAGCCGGAAGAAATGATTATGATCTGGATAAGTTAATTATTAATGTCTAATTAATAATTTAGATAATATTTCATGCCCAAAGAAAGACCTGCAATAGGCAGATTTAGCTCTTGCATAATGTATGTTTAATGAAATTGATAGTTAAGTTTAATTTAAAAGAATAAACCATAATGTCATTTCTTTTATAAACCTTTGATTTAAAATAAAAAAAATTTATGACAAGGCTTACATGTGTTTTAACTAATACATAAGCTTAAATTATTACTATTACGGTAGTAAATTGTACTGCCACACAGATGGGATAATCAAATCTAAGGAAATAAATGCCTGGAAAAGAAAGTCTATTTAATTACTAAAACTATAAAAATAAATGTACTTAAGGGTGGAGAAGATGCTGTGATTCTCCACCTAGCTATTGTTCTTTGAACCAACAGGGAAGGTGTGCTTAAAATCATAGACAATAGATTAGGTAGGTGTGAAGTGTCATGGAGGCCCCACCATGATAAACAATACCCTCCTAACATTACCTAGTTTTACTAGTCTATTGTTAGTTCATCTGTCAATTACGTCAATAGTTTTGATTTCATTCCTATAGGAGTATATTTATTTAATAATGGGTTAAGTGTTGGGTACATATTATAAGACTGTGAATTACAAATTCCTTAAGCCATCTTTGGTTTCTAGAAATCTCCTGACTTTGATCAGTAGCACTGATAGACAAATAGTGACAATGGTCTAAATGTTACTCAAAATTATATAAAGGTCTGATCATTTTGTCCACATCTCAGCAGACATTAACCCTGATAATTGTAGTAGTAGCCCTCCAGTTGAGGCTCAACTCAGAATAGTATTAACTGTATATGTAGTCAACATTCAGAGAATGCTAACTCAGTTACCCCCTGTTGGTATGTCCATTAAATAAGTCTCAAATACATACTTTTCTTGTGTTGCTATGCGAGAATTATTCTCATGCTGGTCTTTGTTAACAGAGTTCTGGCACGATATACATGTAGCCTGATTGGAGCTGACATGCCATAGAACTCTGTTTCAGTGTTAACCAAGTTAATTTATAGATATGAACTTACAGCTTAGTTGGAGCTGATATTTTATAAAACTCCATTTCATTGTTAAACATACATTATGCAAGAGCTAAATCTGCCTATTGCAGGTCTTTCTTTAGGCCTGAAATGTTTTCTAAATTAATAATTAAACATTAATTAACTGATCCAGACCATAATCAACTCTCGATGGCATCAGATTTCTCCGATATTAAATAGATTAGAATGGTTCAGCCATATTTTGATTTAATCTAAAAATGGAGGAGCGAGACTTATCTTCAAACAATCAGTTCAGTGGTTGAAATTATCGCGCACATCTTGTCAAACCCTCAAAGACAAAGGCCAACATTTTTGCTCGATTTGAATGAAATTTTCAAATTATTTATTTTACATTATCTATTTTCGAACTATTATAGCAAGAATGGTCAGCTCTTTATCTAAATCTTACATAATGTATTTTTAACCAAGGTGATTTTTAATTCCATGAAAATACTCTTCAGCTCATATGTTATATATATTTTCTTTGTAGGATTTGGACGTAAAGATGTTGTTGAACATTTGTTAGAGAATGGAGCCAATGTACATGCTAGAGATGATGGTGGTCTGATACCCCTTCACAATGCATGTTCTTTCGGTCATGCTGAGGTGGTGCAACTCTTGTTACGACATGGCGCTGATGCCAATGCCAGAGATAACTGGAACTACACACCTCTACATGAAGCTGCTATTAAGGGGAAAGTTGATGTCTGTATAGGTAATATTAAAATTTAGTCATTATATTTTTCAATTTCAGAGTATATATCTGCGGTCATCAATTCCATAGGGGGGTTGGATGGCCGAATGGTTAGCATGCTGTATCGTAAGGTCTGTCATTGAGTCGATTGGCGTGGTTTCGAACCCCGGTTGTACGTGACAATTAGTAGGGTCGCTAAAGACCCCTGTGCGTAAGCGAATTATAGAAATAAAATTGAACCATGTGTTAGTCTCAAAATGACCTAGTTTGTGTCGAGTGGACATTAAACTCTCTCTCTCTCTCTCTCTCTCTCTCTCTCTCTCTCTCTCTCTCTCTCTCTCATCAATTGCATATTTTCGATTTAGAGAATATAGAATTTCTAAACCTAGGATTTTGTAAGATCTTACTATCAGCAGTAGTTAAATGAAACTGTATAAACTACCTTCATTTATATATGAATTATTATTGATAAGATATTTTTGTATAATTTTATTTATTTATAAATAAATGAATTATTATTAATAACATATTTTTGTATAATTTTAGTATTATTACAACATGGAGCTGATCCTAACATTCGTAACACAGATGGCAAAACTGCCTGTGAATTATCAGATCCTTCTGCTAAATCAGTCCTCACAGGTGAGTGATTCTTTATACAAATCCTGAAAGTTCCTGAGGATTGTCAGGCACGGTTTCCCCTTTTCAATGGCGGGGTTGGATGGCCGAATGATTTGCGAGTCGCGTTGTATCATAAGGTCTGTCATTGAGTCAACTGGCGTGATTTCGATTCCCTGGTTGTATGTGACAATGAGTAGGGTTTCCTGTCGAACCTCTTTGGTTTTCTCTGGGTCCTCTCTCTGGTTTCCTCCCACTTCTAAAGACCCCTGCGACCTGGTTTGTGTCGAGTGAACGTTAAACCCCATTTCTCTCTCTCTCTGTCTATTTTTTTGTGAATATTTATTTTTTATGAAATAGTTTTGAAATAGTTATAATTCTGTATGTAATTTTGAAATACTTATAGTTCTGTATATAATTGTAGGTGAATATAAAAAGGATGAATTACTAGAAGTATCTCGAAGTGGTAATGAAGAAAAGATGATGTCATTAATTACACCATTAAATGTTAATTGTCATGCTAGTGATGGGAGAAAAGTAAGTATTTAATTCTGTGGATACTTATTTCCAAAATCGTCGCATTTCTGGCGAACCGACGAATCTTATATAGTTCAGTATTGAGAATTATGCGTTTGAAATTTGCGCCCTGTTGTTTTCTCTGTGGCTATCAAATAATAACATTTATGTAAATGGGATTCCATGTCGTGATGTACATGAATGAAATATTAAACATGCATTATGCAAGAGCAAAATCTGCTTATTACAAGTCTTTCTTTAGGCCTGAAATGTTATCTAAATTATCAATTAGACATTAATTAACTTATCCAGACCATAATCAACTCTCGATGTCAAGGCTAGCCTTCGATGTTGGCTGGATTAGATTCCTATATGCCGCTTAATGGCCATTGATAATCGAGACTATGCTGTTTATATTAATGATTTTAGTAATGATGACCGAGACTATGCGAAAATTTCACCCGCTTCTTTCTCGGCTCATAGTGGATCAATTTGACTGAAATTTTCAGCAAATTACCTTTACACTATCTAGTTTTTAACTATTGTTGCGAGAACTGCCATCTCTTTATCTTATCTCCCATAATGTATCTTTAAATCACAAATATATCGGATTCATTGTTTCGCGAAAAACATGACAAGTTATGGAGTAATTTAGCTGTAAGCCCATCAATTAACACAATGTATCCTGTTTGATTTACACAATGTGCCTCTGATTTGATTAACACAATGTGCTGGCCAATTAATTAACACAATGTGCTGGCCAATTAATCAACACAATGTGCTGATAAACAATTTATGCAATAAACACAAAGTGCTGCTCACTGATTAACACTATTTTGAACACTTTCACATTTTATCATCAGGTCATGTCTTATACTTGCTTGGCCTCAATGTTGATCCATGATAAAAATCTGTCATGTTAATTTGTTCTAAGTTCAAAGTTTTTTATTCTTTGAGTCATATGACTCATCAGATACAAAATATACAAATATTTACAAGATTATTTGTATTTTGTAGTCTACACCATTACATCTAGCAGCCGGTTATAATAGAACTCGTATAGTACAACTATTACTACAACATGGGGCAGATGTTCATGCTAAAGATAAGGGGTAAGTACAATTAATTAAGGGGTGAGGCTACCCGAAAAATGCTTTCTGAAATTCTAAAGCTAGTGAAGTGAAAAAGACACAATTAGTTAGGAAATATAATAAACAAGGGAAAACTAACATTAAAAATACGGAAGAAAAAAATTGTTGCCAGGGTAACACATTTTTTTGAAAAAGTATGATTAACGTAGGTACACCATATCTCTGGCACTAATAAAGACAAATGTCTCATTTTAGGACTGTTTATTCTTTAATGATAACCCCAAAACCAGACATAACTTCCCCCACTTAACAATAAATTTATTTAACAGTAAAAATACAATGGTCTAAACAACAATAGATTTACAAGATTATCATTCAGAATTTTCTTCCTTATGCAAAGGAAGTGGGTTGTTAAACACTGGGATTAGACTTGCTTTGTCCCTTGTACACTCGTTCAGGTTTAAAATGTAATCAACACATTAGATGCTTAGTCATTCTATAACCATGTCATATCAAAACCCAGACTTACAATCAACATTAATTTACACGACAAAATGCAATCAACAGCTTAGATGATTAGCCATTCTATTGTAGTAATATTGTAGTAATAACGACCATATTAGGGGGGTTAGATGGCCGAATGGTTAGCACATGCACGCTGTATCATAAGGCCTGTCATTGAGTCAACTGGCGTGGTTTCGAATCCCCGGTTTCGAATGAGTAGGGTTGCCTGTCCAACCTTGTGAGTTTTCTCCAGGTCCTCCGGTTTCCTCCCACTGCTAAAGACCCCTACGCGCAAGTGAACATTAAACCCCATTTCTCTCTCTCTCTCTCATTCTCTCTCTCACGACCATATTATGTCTTGAACTAATTATTAGATGGTCACTTTGTATCGAGTCATATCTCACACACTCAAATTAAATTGAATAATATGTTTATTTATAAAAACAGTGATAATTTGGTAAACACGCTGGTTTTGTCCTTTCCATTGTCAAAATATCCATCACATAAGGTAATGTTCTCCTCCAATTAACGCCAAGATCAGTCTATGACGTAAAGAAATTAGCGGGTTATAAAAGGGGGTGTGGAGCGAAATTCATCAGCACTCACCCGGTTTATCAGAGCAGGCATCAAAAGCTATATACTCCTCTTTATTGAGAACGAGGAACATTGATGCCAAGCGATTTTGATAATAAAGTTGTATAAACAACCTATAAACCTGTAGTTATATTTACGATCACGAAGAAAACACAACAAAGAAGTCTGGTATTACTACACTATAACCATGTGATATTAAGATCCAGGCTTACAATCAAGACTAATTTATACAACAAAATGTTGAATGTGATCAAAACAACCAGGCCTCGAGTTCACAAAGCATTCTCGGACTTAAGTTAACTAAAATCTAGGCCTTTATAAAACTTTTGTTGTTTTAATGTATCAAATACATCAATAAGAAACCATGTGCAAATTTTCACATTTCTGGATCAAAGATGTTTCTCATAAACAGTGATTGAAGTAGAGTAAATTCTTAATTTAAGTCTGAGAATGCTTTGTGAACTCAGGGCCTGGTATCTAGAGATTTTGATTTATTTTGACGAGCATTATTTTCAATGGTTTTGTGGTAAGAGAGCATATTTGCCATGGCTGTATTCTTGTATTTTAACCTGAATTTTTTTTTTTTACAGAGGTTTGGTGCCACTTCATAATGCATGTTCTTATGGCCATTTCGAAGTTACAGAGATGTTATTGAAGGTATTTCTTGATTTTATTTTATTGGACTGAAATGTTATCTAAACTATTAATTAGACATTAATTAATTTATCCAGACCATATTCAACACTCAATGTCATCGCTAGCCTACAATATTTACTGGATTTGAATACTTTTTGTGAAAGATAATTAAACGTAAAAATGGATAATCAAGACTTTGTTGGGTTTTTTTATCGTACCAACTTTAGTAATGATGCTCGAAGCTAGCCTAATTTTCAGCATATTCTCTTTACGTTATCTATTTTTAACTATTATAACGAGAACTGTCGGCTCTTTATCTAATCTTCCATAATTCCCCTTTAATTACTATTAATAATGATATCCAAATGGTTATTGTAGCACGGTGCCACGGTTAATGCAATGGATTTATGGCAGTTTACACCACTTCACGAAGCTGCGTCTAAATCCCGATCAGAGGTCTGTTCTTTACTGTTAGCTCATGGTGCAGATCCAACTCTTGTTAATTGTCATTCTAAAAGTGCTATAGATGTTTGTCCTACCAGAGAATTACAGGAAAGACTTCAGTGTAAGTATTTATACACAAATATTCTGATCTGTTTACAAGAAGGGGGGTGGTGGCCGAATGGTTAACACGTGCATGCTATATTATACGGTCTGTCAATGAGTCGACTGGCAGGGTTTCGATTCCCCGGTTGTCTGTGACAAGGAGTAGGGTCACCTATCCAACCTCGTGGATTTTCTCTGGGTCCTCCGGTTTCCTCTCACTGCAAGCGAATTATTGAAATAAAATTGAACCATGTGTTAGTCCCAAAATGACATAGTTTGTGGCGAGTGGACATTAAACCCTCCTTCACTGTTAAAAAGACCCCTACTCGCAAGCGAATTATTGAAATAAAATTAAAACATGTGTTAGTTCCAAAATGGCCTAGTTTGTGTCAAGTGGAAGTTAAACCTCATTTCTCTCTCTGTCTCTGCAAGAAACCAGTAATCATGAAAATGCTATCAGAAAATGGTCTAAAATAAGTATAGCTTGCCTATTGGGTTACACAATTTATTTTTTAGGAGTCACTGCATTTCTGTCAGACCAGTAAATATCTATGACTATATAAATTCTATATTTATTACAGATGAATATAAGGGTCATTCTTTATTAGAGGGAGCCAGACAAGCTGATCTCACGCGTGTCAAAAAATATTTAACATCTGAAACTGTCAACTTTAAACATCCTTACAGTGGAGATTCTGGCATGGTATGTAAACATTACAATTACTACTTTATTTTGAAACCATGAACTATTTGCATATACGTAGTACTCTTCTCGTTGATCTTTGGGTAAAGCTCATTGTATCAAGTGGTTTAACACGTAAGCTTTTGGTCATTAGGTCTGTCATTGAGTCAACTGTTGGGTTTTGATTTCCTGGTTGTCTGTGACGAGGAGTAGGGTCACCTGTCCAACCTCATGAGTTTTCTCTGGGTCCTGCGGTTTCCTCCCACTGCAAGCAAATTATTGAAATAAAATTGAACCATGTGTTAGTGTCACCTGTCGAACCTCATGAGTTTTCTCCGGGTCCTCCGGTTTCCTCCAACTGCAACACTGCCCTCAGAATAGAAATTTCCTAATTATCAGTACAGTTTGACTGCATCAGATTAATAAGAAACCATGTTTGTATAGTTCAAAAACTAAGATTGAATCTTCTGCTTTAAGCCCTGTAATCCATGTGTGCATTTTTCGCGATTTTGCACTATACTGATTGTTTCGCCGATGAAAATTTGTGCTGAAATGCAGCGAAAACGCATACATGGAAAACACACCATAAACTGAAGCTTACTTACTATTCAGTCAAAACAATTTCTTTTGTTTTTCTAGCATTGTGCTGCTGCATCACCATTCCCTAAACGAAAACAAGTGGTAGATTTACTGATTAGAAAAGCTGCCACATTAAATGATAAAAATAAAGAGTAAGTACAAACCACATAGAATCTCAAGTATAATGTCCATATTGACATATTTATAAAGATTGTTTATTAACTACTCAGTTGTCAATGTGGGGGTGGGTGAGGCTGTTGTAGTTAAGCTGTCAGGAAACTCTTGTTGCTCAATTAAAAGGGAGCCATGTTGGCTCAGTGAGTAAGAAGTTGGCTCACTAACATATAGAGGTACAGTATTTCGATGACTGCGTCGACTTTGACAGTTCATTGGGATTTTCCGGCGTATTCCTCCCCTTTGCCAGTGGTGCAGTACGGAGGACCTGACACGGGACAATGTATAGTGGTCCAAATGGGACAGAAAACTTCGGTCCCGTGTACATGTTGTTGTGCATGTAAAAGATCCCTTGGCAGTTGGAATTCAATAATTCAATATAAGGCTAGGCTGTAGCGCCGCTGCCCTGGCAAAATTTCCTTCAAAGCACGCTGTATGGTTGTATGCTTAGTTATATAGATGAGACTTAAAACCAATGTCCACAGATGTAAATTGGACGAAGTATTGTGCTTTAAAGCTCATTCCATTCAATATATCAGAAAAAAGAAAAATATTTTATAAAATCATATTGAGGTGGATCTTAGGATTTTATTGTAAAAGTTGTTTATTATGTATTTTTTCAGTAATTTAACACCACTACATATGGCGGCTGATAAAGGTCATTTCGATATCATGGATGTTCTCTTAAAACATGGTTCTAAGGTATGATTAATATATTAAGTGTAGAATAATTTTCGGTTTGAATTATTTTCACAAGTAAAATGAAATGAAAACAAACTATGTGTATCTCACAATCTAGGTATCAGAATAAAATTAAGTTTTTTACGCCCACATTTCATGTTTTGAGTATAGTGTCATCACTCTTTTCTGTTCATCAACGATTTTCGTGAACACTCTACAGGTCAAAACTGACACAGTTATATGGGACAACAATCACTGGTTTATTACACACAAGCATGATGTTTCAATAAGTATCGTTATTGGGCTTGAAAACGATAAGAGGATACTTATCGAAACGTTGTGCTTGTGTTTAATAAACCAGTGATTGTTGTCCCATATAACTGTGTTAGTTTTGTCGTGTTTCCAATCGTCAAATGCAACTAAAGGATTATACTCTACAGTTCAGAGTTATTGAGAATTTCAGATAACCTTCATAAGTAGCCCTAACAAAAGTCAGTCACAAAACTCACAAAACTTTATATGTCCGTCAGTTTTATGCATATTTATTGGCCCTGAAAAATTAAAAGTCATACTATTCACTTCTCATTACCAGAAGATATTGAGATTTCTACCAACAGAAGTTAATGTATCCTTTATTTCTTCAGGTGAATGCTCTAGATCGTTTAGGACAGACGGCATTACATCGTGTAGCCCAACAAGGTAATCTACAAGCTTGTCGACTGCTCATGTCATATGGTATTGATACGACCATTATGAATGTTAATGGATTTACAGCAGCCATGTTAGCAACAGAAAATGTTCAGAAGCTCCTACAAGGTTTGTAATATATTACGATTTCCTTAATATAATGACAAGGAGTAGGGCTGTCCGTCCAAATTAGCAGGTTTTCTACGAGTTCTAAAGTTCTCCGGTTTCTTCCCACTGCTAAAGACCCCTATGCGTAAGTGAATTATTGAAATGAAATTGAACCCTATGTTAGTCCCGAAATGACGGGGACGTTAAACTAGGCCCCGAGTTCACAAAACATTCTCAGACTCAAGTTAAGAATTTACTCAAAATTGTATATCTTATTTTAACTAAAATATAGCCCTTTATAAAACTTTTATTGTTTTAATGTATCAAATACATAAATAAGAAACTATTTGCAAAGTTTTGCATTTCTGGATCAAAGAAATTTCTTATAAACAGTGATTGAAAGTTGAGTAAATTCTTAACTTAAGTCTGAGAATGCTTTGTGAACTCGGGGCTTGATCGATCTCTCTCTCTCTCTTCATTGGGATGTTCAGACATGGTTTCCATTTGTCAGTGGTGCAGTACAGAGGAACTGACAAAAACACCTGTCTATTGTTCAGATTGGATGAGAAACCTTGTCAGTGGTGCAGAATGGAGGGCCTGACAAGGACAGCTGTCTAGTCCTTCGGATGAGACAAAAAAACGAGGTCTCGTGTACACATTGGCATGCAAGTAAAAGATCGCTTGGCAGTTGGAATTCGATAGAAGAGTAGGCTGTATTGCCGCTGCCTGGGAAAAATTACCCTTCACAGCACACTGTATGGTGTATGCCTGTCTTCATTAGCCCAGTATAGGAGCAGAACAGAAGGATGTTAAACCCCATTTCATTTTATATTATACTGAACATTTTCAATATAAATCTGTTGGGACTCTGACCTTACTATCAAAACATGTTATAGTGAGATTCAAGTGTAAATAAATTTGTATATTGTCATTTATAGAAGATTTACCAGTAGGAGGAACTGATGTTGATATACAGTTACTAGAAGCAGCTAAAGCAGGAGATTTAGAACTTGTTAAGGTATTATTATTTCTTTTATTTCAATGTGCTTCAATAAAAAAATAAACAAAAATTTAAAAAATAAACAAAAACTTGTTAATGTATTAATTTCAATGTGCTTCAATAAAAATAAAAAAAGTATACAAAAACGTCTCTCCATATCCAAGTTTCTTGATAATGGATATGATATATTGATAATGGTATTGGTATATTGATAATTGTTTTGATATATGTGTTATTATTTTATAGAAATTAGTGACAAGTAATCCTCATGCTGTAAATTGTCGGGATTTAGATGGACGACATTCTACTCCTCTACATTTCGCAGCGGGTTATAACCGTGTAGCAGTAGTAGAATATCTATTACAGCTTGGAGCAGATGTTCATGCTAAAGATAAAGGGTTAGTGTTACTTTATGTAATTTGTTTCACTTAATTGCAATTTTGTCAATTTGGAATATTTTGAACTGATAATCAATTTATTGTGCTTCGATCTTTCGGGTTTTTTTTTAAGATGAATGGGGCATTATGGGAGATTAGATAAAGAACTGACAATTCTCGCTATAATAGTTAAAAATAGATAACATAAAGGGAATATGCTGAAAATTTCTCTGAACCGAGATATTAGCGATTGAAATTTAGGTCTATCCTCGATCATCATTACTAAAGTCGGTACAATAAAAAAACAAAGTCTTGGTTGTCCATTTTGGCATCAAATCACCAATCACAAAGTGTATTCAAATCCAGTAAATATTGCAGGCTAGCGATGGCATCTTGAGTTGTTTATTTCTGTATAAGTTAATAATAGTTAATGTCTAATTAATAGTTTATATAACATTTCAGACCTAAAGAAAGACCCGCAATAGACAGATTTAGCTCTTGCATTATGTATGTTTAAGACATTGCTAATATATTAATTTTACAATATGTTTATTTTACAGAGGGTTAGTGCCCCTTCACAATGCATGTTCTTATGGTCATTATGAAGTTACTGAACTACTTATCAAGGTAAATATAGTTTATATAATTAAAATAAAATTATAAACATTTTTTTTGCCATCCTCATTAGCCCAGTCAGAGCAGAACAGTAGGACGTTACACCATTTCATTTATAAAGTTTGCTGTCAAGGGAATTTTGCCCAGGCAGTGGCACTACAGCTAAATCTTTATTTCCAATTCCAACTGCCAAGGGTTCTTTCATGTGCATGCCAATGTCTACACCTGACATTGGTTTTCCATCACATAGTTTATAAGGGGAGGTAAATCATAAAGTTGGGTTTTAGAGTGCAAAAATGGAAACAAAAAAAAGTTGGTGAAGTAATCGGCTAAATTTATTTGTAAAGGCCAGCTCAAATTTTTGTCAAGGTCGCTGAGATGTAAATAAGATTAGGGCACGTGATTGTAGGTTAAGGTTAGGGTAAGCATTGGGGTTAGGTCCAGGGTTAGGGTTGGTATTAGCACTAGCCCTGTTTACATCTCGTTACCTATGAAGAAAAATTGAGCTGGCCTTATCATTTAGCACTAACTATAACCGAAATAATCCTGTGTATATATTAAAAATAGATTAAGAAAATGAGACCACATGGATATATAGATGTATATGTGTTTATTTTACAGCATGGTGCATGTGTCAATGTGGCTGATTTATGGAAGTTTACACCACTACATGAAGCAGCTTCTAAAGGAAAATTTGAAATCTGTAAATTATTATTAAAGGTAGGATAAAAACTCTTTTCATCAACTTCTAAAGTGATACTTAAATGTGTTGCTAGAATTAAAATCAAGAGACACAGTATCTGTCACTGCCTGAATAACAGATGCACAATTTTATCAGTCAACAGATGTGGTTTTGATTCCCTGGTTGTATGTGACAAGGAGTAGGGTCACCTGTCCAACCTTGTGGGTGTTCTCTCGTTCCCTGGTTACCTTCCACTGCTAAAGACACCTATGCACACGCGAATTATTGAAATGGAATTGAACCACAGTTAGTCACGAAATAACCTAGTTTGTGTCAAGTGGACGCTAGATCCCATTTCTTTCGTTCTCTCACAATCTTATCAAAATTTTGACATAATCAAATAAAAGTAAACATGTTTAATTCATGTGATATGCTCAGTCAAATGTTCTCTCAGTAATCTTATTAACTAGAGTTGCTTCCCTGTTTGAAAGTATTTCGTAGTTTTCAAATTGGAAATCTTGTGTATAATATGTCCAATAGATTTTAATAAGGATTGTCTGTTTTGTATATTTTCAGCATGGAGCTGATGCTAATAAGAAGAATAGAGATAGTCATGCTCCGATAGATCTAGTCAAAGATGGCGACCAAGATGTAGGAGATCTACTTCGAGGTTTGTTTATTTTTACAATATAGTGGCCTGGTTCTAAAAGGCACATTTTACATCACTTGCTGTTTCAGTAGAAAGAATACTTATAGTAGCTAAGTCTCTAATTCATTATCATCCAACGTTTTCGACATTGAAAAGACGAATTATTTGTCAATTTAAATCAACATTGATGTTGTGATCTTACCGTGAAAGATGGGCTTCTGATATCCAATATTTATGATAAAAATAAACCTTTTAAAGACTCAAAGAACAAGGCTAGACATATTCCAAAAGTCATGTCAAACAGTGGCGCTATGTTCCTTTCTGGAGAGCATGCACAATAGATACTATCGGTGAAGACTGGAATGACCAGAGAATAGAGATTGCCATTCGATTGAAACTTCTGGCATATTTCGCTGAACATGACTGATTAGAAATTACAGTAAAAATAGAAATGATGGAATGTAAATCAGTTTATATACATTCATATTACATTAATATACTATTCAAAAAAAGTAGGGGATATTTGATTTTTAAGTGTTATTAAAGTCACCTAATGAAACTGACGAAGAAACAAATGACAAAATGAAATGAAGTTCACATTCATCGATTTAATCCAAATGATCGTTAGACTAAGTAAGGCACAGACTGACCATTATAAGGGTAAAATGATACCCGGGGTCAAACAGCAAAGTTACCACAGCATCACAACCAAGTCAGTAACGGGTAAATCCTCCTCTGTTTGCCAAACAAGCATTGATCCGACGTGGCATACTCCTAATGAGACGTCTAAGGTCATTTTGGTCCAGATTGTCCCATTCCTGTTGCAACGCAGCAGCAAGTTCTTGGACATTGGCAGGACGTTGTTGACGTTGACGTAACCTCTGTCCAAGCATGTCCCAGACATGCTCGATGGGGGAGAGGTCGGGACTCAGTGCTGGCCAAGGTAATGTGGTGATGTTCTGTTGTTGGAGGTAACCTGTAACGATCCTGGCCCTGTGACATCTTGCGTTGTCATCCTGGAAGATGAAACGGCGGCCATGACGTCGTGCGAACGGCACAACATGGACTGCCAAGATGTTGTCCCGGTAGTACTGGCCTGTAACACGCCCTGCAACAACATGTAAAGCCGTTCTTCCAGCAACAGTGATGCCTCCCCACACCATAACAGAACCACCCTCAAATCGATCATGTCTGATGACGTTAACGTCTTGGAAGCGCTCGTTTCGACGACGCCACACCCTCCTACGTCTGTCCAAAAAATCAACAGTGAACCTTGACTCATCTGAAAACATCACATTGCTCCAGCGTCGATTTTCCCAGTGTTGACGATCCCTACACCAACGACGTCTTGCCTGAATGTGATGATCTCTCAAACAAGGGATCACGCGAGGACGTCGGGCGCGAAGGTGACCCTTATGCAGTCGATTCCGAATCGTCTGGCCACTCACTCTCACACCAGTGTCTGTTTGAAGACGAGCGCTGATCTGATTTGCTGTGATGACACGATTTCTCAAGGCCAAGGTACGGATAAATCGATCCTGGGCTTGAGTTGTCGCCCTTGGTCGACCTGAGCGTGGTCTGTCCTGTACAGATTGTGTATCACGGTATCTGGACCATAGCCTGGTTATGACAGACTGAGAAACATTCATCGTCCGCGCCACAACCGCCTGTGTTGTGCCGATCTGTAGCATGCCAAGGGCACGTAACCTTTCATTTTGGGTAAGCCGACGCATATCAAAATTTGTTTTCTGGTCACTAAAACAATTAAACTGATGTTTCCACCCTGGAATTCAATGCCACAATGACTGTAACATTCAAAGTCAGAGTCGTGCAAATCTTGGGTTGGACCCCCATGATGATCCCAAGCATCACCTGCATTCCATGCGGTAGCTATTGGTGCGTTTGGGCGTCACATGTAACTGGAAATGTTTCTTCTGTTAGGTTCTATAGTGACCTTTTTCGTAGTCATTTGCATATTTTAGTATTATGCCCCCAAAATCAAATATCCCCTACTTTTTTTGAATAGTATATATGCGTTGCGACCCATTTGTGTCTATTTCTAGTTTTAAATATTAGCGATTTAGCTCCTTTCAACTCGCTCAATATGACAAGAAATGAAATTTGTAAATAAATAATATTTCTTCCTATTTACAGGTGACGCTGCACTATTAGAATCTGCCAAAAAGGGTAACCTTGCACGTGTACAAAAACTAGCCACACCTGAAAATATTAACTGTCGTGATACGCAGGGTAGAAACTCAACACCTTTACATTTAGCAGGTATATTTCTTGTACTTTAAGGGGGGGTTGGGTGGCCGAATGGTTATCTCGTGCACTTGGGTTTTTCTCCGAGTCCTCTGGTTGCCTCTCACAGCTAAAGACCCCTACACGCATGCCAATTATTGAAATAAAATTGAACCGTGAGTCCCGATATGACCTCAGGTTTTTGCTCAAATGAAATAGGTTTTAACATCTACTGTTCTGCACCAACTGGGCTAATGAAGACTCCATACAGAATGCTATGAGAGAATTTAAGCCTGGACAGTGGCGCTATGGCCTACTCTTATATCGAATTACAACTGTCAAGGGTTCTTTTACGTGCACGCCAATTTTTACACGGGACCTCAGTTTTCTACCCCATCCGAACAACTAGATGCTGTCCTTGCCATGCCCTCCGTCCTGTGCCACTACCTGAAGAACTTTCTCGGCTAAAACCAGGAGTGAATCCTGCTCACTGAGCCACCGTGGCTCTCGAAGTAATAAGAAGCTATCAAAAATACACAATAACAATCAGTGAAACAGCTTCTCACCGAGAAGAAAATGTGATTAAGTGTTGACATTATGTCGACATATTGTAATCTCTGTCTTGGTGCCACATGGCTTTAATAATAAGCCTGTAGTTGTAATTCCGATCACAAAAAAAAACCACAAAGAAATCCAGTAGTACTAAACAATAACAATCAGTGAAACAGCATCTCACCGAGAAGAAAATGTGATTAAGTGTTGACATTATGTCGACATATTATAATCTCTGTCTTGGGCTTTGTTGATATTTATTATGAAAAAATTAGAATTTAAAATAAAATTGGCTTTAACCTCTTACTTTTCTGCACCAACCAGATGTGCGCCTTGCCATGTGCTATGACAGCAGTGCTACAGTCTATTCTTATATCCATGTCTAATAATCATAGGGTCGTTCACATGCTTCCAATGCAATTCATTAACCTCAGGTTTTTGCTCAGGAAATTAACGCCAAGGTCAGTCTATGACGTAAAGAAATTGGGGGTTATAAAAGAGGATGTTGATCGAAATCCATTAGAGCTCACCCAGTCTGTCAGAGCAGCCATCAGAAACTATATACACTTAATTGAGAACGAGGTACATTGATGCCAAGCGGATTTAATAATAAAGGTGTATAAACGATTTAACATGTAGTAATTTCGATCAGGAAAAAGACACAACAAAGAAATCCAGTAGTACTACACAATACCAATCAGTGAAACAGCACCGCGCCAAGAAGAAAATTAGAAAAGTAGTACTACACAATAACAAGCATTGAAACAGCACCGCCCGGAGAAGAAAATGTGATTAAGTGTTGACATTATGTCGACATATTGTAATCTCTGTCTTGGGTTTTGTTGACATTTAAATATCTCCCGATACCAGAACTAATCTTCTATAAAATGGTTTATTAATGAAGTTGATGTTTATATTTTAGCTGGGTATAATAATGTAGAAGTATCAGAGTTTTTATTAGAGAACGGAGCGGATGTAAACGCCCAGGATAAAGGTGGTCTGATACCATTACACAATGCTTCATCGTATGGGGTAAGTATTATTACTTATAATTATAAATGCAAATAAACCAGATGATTATTGGATCAAAAATATTATTTTATGGTTACTAGTTCATATCTCAGAAGATGGCAAACTTGGATTGGAAAATTAAGATGGTGAAAGGGAAATATTTCAATTTTTCCATCAATAAACTACGATTGAACTTAAATATTAATTCTAACAATTAAAGTGATGATAACTATAATATTCTTGAAAAATACATTTTGTTTATCTCACTATAATATCACTTACTGTAAACAAACCCCAACGTGCAAGCAAATTATTGAAATAAAATTGAACCACATGTTAGTCCCTCCGGAATAGACCTAAATTCTGTCAATTGGATCTCTCTCTCTCTCTCTCTCTCTCTCTCTCTCTCTCTCTCTCTCTCTCTCTCTCTCTCTCTCTCCCCCCCCCCCTTCTCTATTCTGTCACAAACTGTTAGTTATGGTCAGGCTTTTAATTTCTTGTTTCTTTTAACTGCCTTTTTAGGACTTAATAGTTGTTTTTGTGTTCTGTATCAGAGATCTCATGTTTTTTGTGCAAACTGTTCGATAAAGGGCTATATATAAGTGTTCATGATAATAATAATACTATATATTTTCAGCATGTGGATATAGCACAATTGTTGATTAAGTTTGATACATGTGTTAATGCTCAAGATAGATGGGGTTTTACACCATTACATGAAGCTGCACAGAAAGGTAGAACACAATTATGTGCTCTATTGGTAAGTTTACTTTTATTATTATGGCTGTTAAAAATAATTGATATATTGCCATAGAGGTTTCCATAAGACATATCGCAGAACAAAATTTGGCGTATTGATATTTTCATTTTCTTTTCAAATTGACTGTTTAAGAATAATTTTTTTGTAAAGTTATATTTATTTATTATTTATCATATTTCACTTTTTTTTTCTTTTTTTTTATCATACTTTACATACATTTCTATTTATTGTTATTTTATTTGTGTAATGCACCTTGAGTATCCAACCTTACGATGGATTGTTCAACTTACTGATATTAAATTTATATATTACTTTTTTTCAAACAGTTAGCCCATGGAGCTGATCCATCAATGAAAAACCAAGAAGGACAGACACCTTTAGATTTATCTACGGTATGACATTTCAAACTTATCACTGGAACATTTTCCTGAAATTTTCAGCCCTGATTTTGAATACTGTATAATCATATATTCAACATGATGAGATAAATGTAGTGCCTTGAAATGTGGTGTTTATAAGAAGTCATTTAACTCAGTTTTAATCCTTTGACAAAATAAAAACAAAAACCTTTTAGGAAGGATTGACTGAGAACCATAATATTAGTGTTAGATTATGGCACGTTGTTATAAAGAACCTCTTGTCATTGGTGCAGGATGTTCAGATGAGATGAAAAAAACGGAGGTCGCATGTATACATTAAAGAACCCAGTTGGAATTCTAAATAACAGAAGGCCTTGGTGCCTCTGTCTGGGCAAATTTACTCATAGCACACTGTATGACTTACAATTATCCCAGTCAGAGCAGAACAGTAGGATGTTAAACCCTGTTTCTTGTCATTTATTTCCAACCTCGTGGGTTTTCTACGGATCCTCCGGTTTCCTCCCATTGCTAAAGACCCCTACGTGCAAGCAAATTATTAAAATAAAATTAAACCATATGTTAGTCGTGAAATGACCTAGTATGTGTCGAGTGGACGTTAAACCCCATCACCATCTATGTCTCTTTTTCATTTATTATAAAAATGGTTACAATAGATATCGTTTATTTTACAGGCTGATGATGTCCGTGCATTAATAGAAGATGCCATGCCACCTACCACACTTCCTCCTAGTATACCGAAAACACAAGTAGTTAGTTTAACATCTAGCACATCATCTTCTAGCAAGTAAGTTACACAATTCTACATCATCATCAGATCTTCATGTAGTGTAGACCGTCAAAAGTATAAAAAAAACAAAACGAAATATAGATCTGTATTTTAATCAATCTGAATAAAATACAGATCTATATTTCGTTTCGTTTTTTTATACTTTCGATGGCCTACACTACATGAAGATCTGACAAGTTATAGCGATAGGTCACATCAGGGGTCAAAAGACCGACTTATGACCCTATGACGTCAGACATTTGATTAACCAATCAGCATTGATGTTACTAGTGGATTACCCACAATTCCGTGCAAAACATGCTTAAACTCGCCGTAACAGACCGTTTAATTGGCTTATCCCTGACACCATTCATAACACAAGTTAAATAACAATCTCTTCAAGATCCAAGTGTAGTAAAGACAAGTAAAACAAAATTTGGAACTATAAAAACAAAACGAAATAGGATCTGTGTTTTTGAATCAGATTGTATTTTAATCAGATTGAGAGAAAATTTCCCTCATATTGTGTGCTACCGAAATACCTGTGTATTTTTATACTGCCAAAAGGGGGTTGGATGGCCGAATGGTAAGCGTGTGCGCACCTTATCATAAGGCCGGTCATTGAGTCAACTGGTGTGGTTTCAAATCTTCAGTTGTACGTGACAAGGAATAGGGTCGCATATCCAACCTCGTTGATTTTCTCCGGGTCCTCCGGTTTCCTCCCACTGCTAAAGACTCCTACGCGCATGCAAATTATTGAAATATAATTAAACCATATGTTAGTCCCGAAATGACCTAGTTTGTGTTGAGTGGACGTTAAACCCCATTTCTCTCTCTCTCTCTCTCTCTCTACTGCTGAAAGTTCTAAAAAGGTATTTAACCCAAGAAAATCTAATATTTAATCCATTTTTGTTTTACAGTAGTTTATTGAACAGTTCATCAGAGGGTATCGCAGGAGCTGTTGGGGGAAGTCCCCAAATTGGTGATGGGTGTATGGAGAGATCAGCTGGGGAGGGGGAGAGAAGTTTAGAAACTTTAAGTGTTAGTGCTTTCCTTACAAATATAGGATTAGAATCCTTACGTGATATTTTTGAAAAAGAACAAATTAGTATGGACATATTGGCTGAAATGGGCCATGAAGAATTAAAAGATATTGGAATTAATGCTTACGGTCATCGGCACAAGATACTTAAAGGTGTTGAAAAACTGATGGCAACAAAAGGTAATGTTTGTTTTGTTCTTTTAATTTGATATTTATTTAATATTTATGTAAAAAATTGTAACTGAACCTGTTTGTAGTGAAATAATAACATTTGACTGAATGAGCACAAAGAACACAGATACTGCTACCAATCTGAAGTAGTGCATCTTGCCAATTAGAAATTTTTTTGTTTCCATGGAAACAGGTTTGAGTTTTTAGTCTTTTGTATCTGCAATATGTTGATTACTGAGTCTTCTGGTTCTTGAGGGGGGTGGATGGCCGAATGGTTAGCGCGTGTGCATTATATCATAAGGTCTGTCATTGAGTCAACTGGCATGGTTTCGATTCCCCAGTTGTATGTGGCAAGCAGTAGGGTTGCCTGTCCAACCTTGTGGGTTTTCTCCAGGTCCTCCGGTTTCCTCCCACTGCTAAAGACCCCTACGGGCAAGCGAGTTATTGAAATAGAATTAAACCATATGTTAGTCCCGAAAGGACCTAGTTTGTGTCAAGTAGACGTTAAACCCCATCTCTCTCTCTCTCTTTTCTGGTTCTTGTTTAGTTTCTGCCTTTTAAGTTTATGCTCAGATGTGTTCAACACTATGTTTTTTTGTTATTCACTGACTTTCCCTTGTCTTGAAACAGTTTATATTCAGTATTATTGTAATCTATTTTACAGGTGCCCAGGTATTTTTAGGGCCACCTAATCAAGGTACAATATTAATAGATCTCTCACCTGATGATCCAGAATATATATCAGTTGAAGAACAGGTATTTATAACACTAGATAGATAAAAACACCTGAAAAAAAAAAACAAACAATAATAATCACTTCATCACTAATATGAAATAAAATGCAGTTTAAGGGGGGGGGGGGGGGGGCTATCCAAAACAATTTTATTCTGAAATGTTAAATCTATTGAATTGAAAATAGTAGAAGTAGTCAAAAAATGTAATAAACAAGGAAAAAATAAAATTGCCATCTTCAATTCACTAGCTTTAGAATATCAGAAAGCATTTTTCGGGTAGCCTCACCCCTTAACTAAGGCCATGTCTATACTATTGGCAGCATGTGAAAGAACCCCCAACAGTTGCAAAATTGTTGTAAGGATAGCTCGTAATGCCGCTGGGGGGGGGGGGGGGGGGATGGCCGAATGGTTAGCATGTGCGAGCTGTATCATAAGGTCTGTCATTGAGTCAACTAGCTTGGTTTCGAATTTCTGGTTGTACGTGACGAGGAGTAGGGTCGCCTGTCCAACCTCAAGGGTTTTCTCTGCGTTCTCCAGTTTCCTTCCACTGCTAAAGACCCCTATTTGCAAGCGAATTATTGAAATAAAGTTAAACCATATGTTAGTCCCAAAGTGACCTAGTTTGTGTTGAGTGGATTTTAAACCCCATTTCTCTGTCTCAAAATTGAAAATTTTAATTTTGTCATTTCAGATGCAAAATACGATTCGTGATCATAAAGATAATGCTGGGGGCGTATTTTCGAGATATAATATTCATAAAGTAAGTAGAATATTCTCCTGAGTATTCATTTCAAATTCCCTTGTAATGATATATCAAGAAATATTTATAGTAACTATCATTTTACTGAACACTTTTACTGTCCAACATGACAATTACAGGGATGATCACTGGATTACTACATGACAATAGCAGTGTTGATCACTGGCCTACATGACAATAACAGTGTTGATCACTTATCTACATGACAATGCAGTGCTAATCACTGGCCTACATGATAGTAGCAGGGCTGATTGGTTTATTTACACTGAAATCCCTCTATTAAGACCACTTGTGGGACTGTCGAGATTTGGTCTTAATAGTGGGGCTGTCCCAATACTGAGTGAGCATGCTTGAGGCAATTTCAAATAAAAACAGACACAGTGTTATGTAAATTATATAGACATGTAGGCCTACTTTATTACTCTTAAGATGAGATAATAATATTTATTCATGTTTTTCTAGATTCAAAAGATTCGTAATAAACGATTATGGGAAAGATATTGTCATCGTAAAAAGGAGGTTGCTGAAGAAAATCATGGCCATCCAAATGAACGCCATCTTTTCCATGGATCTCCATTTTTAACAACAATTGTACATAAAGGTTTTGATGAAAGACATGCATATATTGGTGGAATGTTTGGGGCGGGTATGTATCTTCTAATGTTTCGACCAACTTTAAATAACCGCCTTCGTCACATTAAGCTCCTCTTAGGAGATTGGCATAGCAGTACACATTTTCATCTTTAAGCGAGAGCCTCAACCAGAATGTCAACACTGTCACGTTCCTTTGGCAGTTTAGCACATTCTGATTGTAAATTGGACACCAATTGTCAAAATTAATCAGGCATCTTTAAATTGGACACAGTACAAATTAGATCATATTTTGGGTGATTTTAAACGATTTTTATGAAATTTTAAACAAAGATTTGATATTGAATGAATGTGAAAGAAGTTAGTGCTAGATACACAAGATTAAATAATACTGGTGTATTGTATTGACGAGATATGAAACCTTATTCCCTTTCCCCTTCAGTCTTTAATGATTTATGTTTATTTTCTGTCATCAGGTATTTATTTTGCTGAGAATTCATCTAAAAGTAATCAGTATGTTTATGGTATTGGTGGTGGGACTGGTTGTCCAATGCATAAAGATAGATCTTGTTATATCTGTACACGGTAAAATATCTTATTCTTAAATGTGGAAGTCTAGAATTACTTCGGAGTTGTTGCCCTTGATTACATTTTAGAATTTTGTGGCCCCTCTAGATGCTATACTTACCATACAAGATTCATGCAATCTGATTAAAAAACAAATTTCGTTTCATTTTTTTGTATACTTTCAATGGCCTACACTGCATGAAGATCTGACCAGTTGTAGTGGGAGGTAGTGCCAGGGGTCTTATTTTGACCCTATGACGTCAGGTATTGATTAATCAATCAGTGTTGACGTTTCTAGTGACTTAAACGCAGTTCCGTTCGCAGCATGCCAAGCACTCACCGTAACAGACAGTTTCATTAGCTAATTCCTCACATCAACTAGAAAGTGCATTATATAACAATCCTTCCAGATCCTGGTGTTGTGAAGTAAAACGAAATTTTGAACTATATAAAACAACGAAATAGGATCTGTGTTTTAATCAGATTGAGATTTATGTGGAAGCATAGAATTACTTTGAAGTTGTTGCCCTTGATCACATTTTAAAATATTGTGGCCACTCTAGATGCTAAAGCTAATTCTATTTGATTTGAAAATTGATACACATTATGCATTTTCATGAGACGATAGCCAATTTTGTCCTGCATTACAGGATGCCCAAGGGAGAGAACTCAGTTTTACAATATTGGGTCATGGGAGTTATCCACATCTCACAAGATCTCTGTGTCCTAAAGACAGAAAGAAAAAGAGTTTAAAATAACTTTATATTAATCAGGGTTTTTTTTTTTAAAGAAATGTAATGGTGCTATTTATATTGTATCTTGTAAAATGGAGTTTTCTCCCTTTGGCATTCTGATAACTTGACTCCGAATAAAGTAATTTGACTAAAATTTTCAATATATTCATTTTTCATTATCTATTTTTGAACTATTATTGTAAGAAAAACCAGGTGCCTTGATTCCAGGCTTGCTTATTATAGATTTTACACAATTGGAGGTAAACTCAACCTGTTCAACACTGTATACCTCAGCTAGTATGTAATAAAAGTGAAAATTTGTTTCTTTCAGACAATTATTGTTATGTCGATCAACTCTAGGGAAATCGTTTTTACAGTTTAGTGCCATGAAGATGGCTCATTCTCCCCCAGGTCATCATTCTGTTATAGGACGACCTAGTACCGGTGGTCTTGTATTCGCTGAATATGTTGTTTATAGAGGAGAACAGGTAATTATTGGGATAATCACTTCATAAATATCTTTTAATCACTTCATAAATATCATCTAATCATATCATAAATATCATCTAATTACATCATAAATATCTTCTAATCACTTCATAAATATCATCTAATCACATCATAAATATCATCTAATCACATCATAAATATCATCTAATCACATCATAAATACCATCTAATCACATCATAAATATCATCTAATCACATCATAAATATCATCTAATCACATCATAAATATCATCTAATCACATCATAAATATCATCTAATCACATCATAAATATCTTCTAATCACTTCATGAATATCTTCTAAAATAATAAAGCGGGTGTGTGCTGTATCATAAGGTCTGTCATTGTGTCAACTGCTGTGGTTTCGATTCCCCGGCTGTGGATTTTCTCCAAGTCCTCCAGTTTCCTCCTACTCCTAAAGACCCCTACACGCAAGCAATTTATTGAAATAATATTGAACCATATCTTAGTCCGAATGGTTAGCACATGAGCGTTGTATCATAAGGTCTGTCATTGAGTCAACTGGCGTGGTTTCGATTCCCCGATTGTACGTGACAAGGAGTAGGGTCACCTGTCCAACCACGTGGGTTTTCGCCGGGTCTTCCAGCTTCCTCCCACTGCTAAAGACCCCTACTAGCAAGCGAATTATTGAAATAAAATTAAACCATATGTTAGTCCCGATATGACCTAGCTTTTGTCGAGTGGACGATAAACCCATTTTTGTTCTCTTTCTCTGAAATTGAGACTTAGTTGCTACGATAATAAACAATCAAACAATCTCCGCTACATCTTCTAACCTGTCCAACCTCGTGGGTTTTCTCCGGGTCCTCCAGTTTCCTCCCACTGCTAAAGACCCCTACGCGCAAGCGAATGATTGAAATAAAATTAAACCATGTGTTAGTCCTGAAATGACCTAGTTTGTGTCAAGTGGACTTTAAACCCCATTTCTCTGTCTCTCCGCTAATCTTCTAACATTCATAACTTCGCTCAAAATAAAGTAATTTGTCGAAATTTTCAATGTATTCATTTTTCATTATCTATTTTTAATCTATTATATTGAGAACTGCCAGCTCTTCATCTAGATCTTACATAATGATTCTGCATTTAGCCGAGAAAGTTCATCATGATTTTACGGCATGGTTCCGACTTGTCAGTGGTGCAGGATGGGGGGCCTGGCATGGGATGGAAAACAGCGTGCACGTAAAAAATCCTTTGACAGTTGGAATTCGATATAAGAGTAGGCCGTAGTGCCACTGTCCGGGCAAAATTTCCCCTCATAGCACACTGTATGGCGTATGCCCGTCTTCATTAGCCCAGTTTGGAGCAGAACAGTAGGACGTTAAACCCCATTTTATTTCATTTATTATATCTTTGTCTTTGGTTCTATTTCAGGCGTATCCAGAATATTTAATTACTTTCCAGATAATAAAACCTGATGCTGATCCGACATCTTGACCCGGTAGTTAGTTCTCGTGTATATATACAAACTTTGTCTTGTCCTATTTATAAAATTCTCTTGTCGATATCTATATCACTCAACTCTTCACCTAGTCACAACACTTATATCCTCAAGGTCTCTTACATAAATCTGTAAAAACTCTCTATCTATGTTCCTTCATGTCAAACATAAAACTCAGTAATTAAGGCCAAACAAATAAGATTTTTAGTTTCTTGGGATCTTTATTAATGGCCTAAAGTGACTTAATAAGTTCCGTCTTTCAACTATTGAGAAAAATAACTGTGTGCAAAGAAATAGGAAAACAAATTTAAATAGCCCTGGGGAAGAACGATCTAAGTCTTGTTTTCAACAAACCACAGTTAATGGCACCATCTGTTAGCAAATTGTATAAGCTTTCTGTAGAACATGTAGAACAATCAATTTCAGGTAAAAACTATCTGAAATGGCCTCCCAAACAAAGACGTCCATCGTACCCTTTATTTGACCTTAATTTGGCTGAAAAGTGGAAGTCAGTTGTTGCTCTGGTAATTATGATTCGTATTAAACATCATTTTGAAGTTGTCATTAAACCCACTTGTTGTTCTGTTCGCGTCAAGCATTCTCGTCCAAAAGTCTTGTTTTGCCTTTTATGTGAAAAGACAAAAATGTGACTTAGATCGTTATTCCCCTGGACTCTTCATATATTAATTACAGGTGTTCAGAAAGAGCTAAAATTCAAACGGGATTGATCTTTTTCTAAGAAATAGGAAAACCATTTGTAAATTATAACTAATATTAAAATTGGTGTAGCCTTATGATTATTAATGTCTGTTAGGCCACTCTACTGTATCCTTAAATACACAAATTACACAAACAAATTCCACCAAATTGTGAAAAAAGTTTTTATGTGATGTTACATTAATTAGATTAAGTCTAGTCTATAAAATGAAACCTTTTAATTGACATAATAGAATTGAACTGAATGTAGAGTCTATCTTAAAACCTCATTATTAGAAATAACATGTTTGAAATGTGTACAACAATGATTATGTTATATAAATATCCCACACAGAAATTGATTAAGTGTGTCGTTGATATTTACCATGTTGAAATGTCAATAATCAATATTATACTTTTTTTAAAATGTTTCATTTCTAACTGAACCTTTTAGCATTTAGAGGTGGGGTGGGGGGGGAGTGGAGGGAGGGGTCTGGTGGTTTAAAGTGTCTGCGTTGTATCATAAAGTCTGTCAGTGAGTCAAATGGTGTGGTTTCGATTCGTCACTTGCATAGTTACAAGGAGTAGGATCGCCTATTCATCCTCGTGGGTTTTCTCCGGGTCCTCCGGTTTCCTCCAACTGCTAAAGACCCCTCAGTGCAAGCGAATTATAGAAATAAAATTAAATCATATGTTAGTCCCGAAATGACCTAGTTTGTGTCGAGTGGACGTTAAACCCCATCTCTCTCTCTCTCTCCTACTGCTAAAGACCCCTCAGCGCAAGTGAATTATAGAAATGACAAATTGTATTAATATATCACTTTTCTCTAAAAAATTTCAAGTAACTGTGGTAGTCATTATTTACTTGAACCAGAGAGAGAAATGGGGTTTAACGTCCACTCAACACAAACTAGGTCATTTCGGGACTAACATATGGTTTAATTTTATTTCAATAATTCACTTGTGTGTAGGGGTCTTTAGCAGTGGGAGGAAACCTGAGAACCCGGAGAAAACCCACAAGGTTGGACAGGCGACCCCACTCCTTGTCACGTACAACCGGGGATTCGAAACCACACCAGTTGACTCAATGACAGAACGTATGATACAGCGTGCTAACCATTCGGCCACCCAACCCCCCCAAATGCTAAAGGGTTAAAGAGACATTATCAGACAAGTTATTATTTATACAGGTCACAATTCTACGGAAGACAATTACTCAGTCGTTGTTGTTTGTATTTTAGACGAGAGCCGAAATAAGCTCCCCTTAATCAACAAATTGAAAAATTTGAATTGAAAAAATTGAATTGAAAAAATCGCTCCCCAAAAAAAGCTCTCCCAGTTTCAATAAGAGGAGTGATTTAGAAATTAAGGAGAGTGATCTCGTAAATGATAGTAAACACCCATGACTTTGTAAAGGAGAGCGATTTTCAATTTTAAGGAGAGATAAAACCTCCCCCCCCCCCCCCCCCTCCGTCGACATTCAGTTGAGCGACAGGCGCTTAAGAGCGATCGCTTGCCTTAAAAAAAACAATGACTGATTACTGCTTATTACTGAGCGATGTTTCGACTAGGATTCTCTAGTCATTATGAAGAAATGATAAAATATAAAATATAACAAGACTATATTGTATTGTTGTGTACATTATATTGTCTCGTTATATTTTCATTTTTTTATCATTTCTTCATAATGACTAGAGAAGCCTAGTTGAAATGTGACTCATTAAAGATACATTATGGGAGATACGATAACGAGTTGCAGTTCTCATTAAAATAATTAAAAACTAGATAATGTAAAGGCATTTCCTTAAAATTTCATTCAAATTGATCCACTATGAACCGTGAAATAAGCGAATGAATTTATTCCTAGCCTCGGTCATCATTACTAAAGTCAGTACAATAAACAGCATAGTCTCGATTATCTATTTAATCGTTTAATCAAGAAGGAAAGTTATGCAGTAAATCGGCTCACAATCCACTTAAGATCGTAGGCTAGCGATGCCATCTAGAGTTGATTATGGTCTGGATAAGTTAATTAATGCCTAATTAATAATTTAGATAACATTTCAGACCTAAAGAAAGACCTGCGACAGACAGATTTAGCTCTTGCATAATGTATCTTTAATAAGCAGTAATTGTATTCTATAGAATTGTGACCTGTATATTCGAGTTCAATTAATAAATGCCATTGAAACAAGGTTATTATTTATAATGGTTTTATGTGTGATAATGATAAAAAAAAATACACATTTTTATACGTCACACTTTTAATCTGGACTTATATTATCATCACTTCTGTGTGGGATCCGTCCTCAATTTATTCGTGAACTCTCTATTGGTCAAATTCTTGTCAGATTCTTTTCAAATTTGCTTAATTTCTAAATTGTCCAATAGCAAATTTCAAAGTAATTTCCCCATTTAATATGACACCAGATTGAGTTATACGGTTAAATTAAACACTTTTCTCATGCTAAATTTTCAAAGTTTAATATTAGAAATATGAAACTATTTTAATATGGGAACTTTTATTGGTCTATTTTTGGAAAAATATGTGTTGCAATAGTGTTAGATATAGGCTTACTGTACCATGTGGATTAATATATCTGCGATTTTATTGTCAACATAGCTTTTATATATCATACTGTCAGTGAAGCATTGTGTTAATGAATTTAAACTTTAATAATCGGCATCTAAAATAGGAGGGAACTCGTTTTACGAATAGTGATGTAAGACAGGCCATCTGGGACAGTGGTTTTGATTCCCCAGTTGTATGTGATACGGAGTAGGGTCGCCTGTCCAACCTCGTAGGGTTTTCTCCGGGTCCTACGGTTTCCTCCCACTGCTAAAGAACCCTACACTCAAACGAATTATTGAAATACAATCCAAGACTGTGACAAATTGACCCCTTACTGAAAGTTCACTCATCATGGGATGAAGAAACCCCTTTATAGTTCATCAAATTAGATCAAAACTTGTTATAAAAATGTACTTACATACATTTATACTGTTCAATATCAAAAATTATGTTTTCCAAATTTAGCCAACCCCACACTTTGTCTATTTTACTGTCTAACTTTTCTGAATATTGTGCATTTTGTGTAATATATAAGATATGAAGAGCCCCAGGGAAGAACGATTTAAGTCACTTTTTCAGCGTACCCCATCTGGTAGCAAATTGTATAAGCTGTCTGTGGAAAAGTTGATTGAACGTAAAAACGATCGGACAAATACGTCCATCGTACCCTTTATTTAACCTTAATTTGCCTGAAAATTTGAAAACAGTTGTACCGGAAATTATGATTCGTATTAAACATCATTTCGAAGTTGTAATTAAACCCACTCGTTGTTCTGTTCATGTCAATCATTCTCATCCAAAAGTCTGTTTTGCCTTTTATGCAAAAAGACAAAAATGTGACTTAGATCGTTCTTCCCCTGGACTCTTCAAATATTTAAGCTTCAATATAATATAGGATTATGTGTGCGAGTCTGATAATCAAACCCACCTAAATTACACTTTTATAATATTCCACATTCTTTAGCATGTCATGAATTTGTAAATTATTTTGCCAAATTGAATATAAAAGGTGTTTTGTTTTTTGTTTTAAATCAGGAATTGTGTAAAATAGATTGTGGAAATATATGGTTAAATGTTGAATGAAATATTTTATATATGAGTGTGCAAGTGAAAAGAAAATGTCTATTAATAAACTTTAGTAAAAATATAATTCTAGGACTATGTTATTTTAATCTTTAGCAAATTTTGTCTGTCATAAATACATGTGTGTTAATAAACGTATGTAAGAATATTCTTACAATTCCGAACATGATGTGACTACATTATTTGAATCTTTGACTGTCAAAAACGTTTTTTGAAGTTCCAAATAAGACATTTTAAATCCTGTTCAAGGCCCCTTTACCATGTACGCATTTCCGCTGGCAAAAAAGTCGATCTAATGCAAATGTAATTGGACCGTTTCCACGTAACCAGCGAAATTGCGGACATGAAAAACGTGCCTAATTGTTTAAAATGTATGGTTTTTGTTCCTAGTATAAAACTTCAACAAACACGCCTTGTCTTAAAGTTACAATTTCATATTTTTAAGTTATATTTTTAAAATTTATTAAAATAAAGCCCTAAAATAGATGGTATCTATAAACAATCCTACCCTGTTAAAGAATTATCCTATTAATCCTATAATTCACTATTACCAGTTGAGAAATTGACAAAAATATCATTTTCAACTTTAAATTCAAAAGTTTGAAGATAGCTATTCCATGGGGGGGAATAGAAAAACAAGGGAGTTAATTGTGTTATTATTTCTGGGGTCAAAGGATTTTTAAGTGGGAGAATAATACCTATGATCGTATAATAGTGAGTTGACAACCTATTGAGCAAAAGACATAGAAATAATTATGTTTTGGCTTTCTTAGAAAATATGAAATTATCGCTTTAAGATAATTATGTGTGTTGTTACGATAGATATATTAAATTTGATTACTGGATTAATTCATGAAATAAATTGAATCAGATTATCATTATCTATGGTTATTTTAACATGTATATTTCATAAAAAAATTGAGATTCGTTTTGGTTTTTTTAAAATACAATTGTGATATTTAGGCTATACAAAAGAAATATTCTGGTTCTCCAACAATCCCCAACCTCGTGGGTTTTCTCCGGGTCCTCTGGTTTCCTCCTACTGCTAAAGACCCCTACGAGCAAGCGAATTATTGAAATAAAATTAAACCATATGTTAGTCCCAAAATGACCTAGTTTGTGTCGAGTGGACTTTAAACCCCATTTCTCTCTCTCTCTCTCTCTCTCTCTCTCTCTCTCTCTCTCAAACAATCCTTTAAGAAAGGGGGTGGGTGGAGGATGGCCGAATTGTTAGCGCATGCGCGTTGTATCATAAAGTCTGTCATTGAGTCAACTGGCGTGATTTCGATTCCTCGGTTTTACGTGACAAGGAGTAGAGTCGCCTGTCCAACCTCGTGGGTTTTCTCCAAGTCCTCCAGTTTCCTTCAACTGCTAAAGACACCTACACGCAAGGGAAATATTGAAATAAAATTGAACCATGTTAGTCCCGAAACGACCTAGTTTGTGTCAGTGGATGTTAAACACCATTTCTCTCTCTCTCTCTCCCCCTTCAAGAAAGATATTTCAAATATCTACATTTAATTCATCATCTGTTTATGATTATCCAGTATGTTTTTTTATGAATGTCAATAACATTTATTAAGATTGTATACTTGATAACTGGGGCTACAGTATACATTTGATTTCAACTAGACATGTTTTATATAATATCTTCCCTTTACGTGGGGAAATATGATTGTATGATAATTAATACTAATGTTTTTATTTATTGCCTCTTTTAAAAGACATAGCGTATTCAGAGAACTGGAATATTTTTTTTAATATAACCTTATTTGAATCTCTTTATGATCTCGGCAATAATTTGTTTCATATGCTCACATATGTTTTTTTCGTTATTTTATGTAGATCTGTAATCAACAATCCATTTCTCTGCCTTAGGGGCCATCGCAAAAATTCAACACTTGTGTCAAATCGAATAACCCACAGGACTGTGTGGGTAGGCCGAATGACACTACGGATAGAAAATGATATATTGAATGTTGAGGGGGTTTTTGTTGTTTTTTTTGATATTGGATCACCATCAAAAATATGTCAACATTTTTTTTACTCAGTCGACGCAGGTGGGTGGTGTTGAGATCCATCTGCAGGCTGTTTACTTCAACCTAAGTGTTAAATTTTTATGACTGTTCCTTAACATTAAACATATATTATAGGAGATTAGATAAAAAGCTGGTTAAAAACTAGATAATGTAAAGACAATTTGCTGAAAATTTCAGTCAAATTGATCCATTCTGAACCAAGATTTTAGCGATTGAATTTTCGGTCTAGCCTCGGTCATCATTACTAAAGTCGGTACGATAAAAAAACACAGTCTCAATCATCCACTTTTTGATTTAATCAGCATCAGCAGACCGGGTTCTAATCCAGTAAATATCACAGGCTAGTGATGACATCGAGAGTTGATTATGGTCTGGATAAGTTAAATAATGTCTAATTAATAACTTAGATAACATTTCAGGCCTAAAGAAAGACCTGCAACAGGCAGATTTAGCTCTTGCATAATGCATGTTTAAATTATTGTATATTAATAATGCTAAAAACACTAATCATTACCGTTCTCATTCATTTCTTAAAGGTGCAGCCCCAGATTACAATTTGTAAATCAAATGCCAAGATCTGACGATAATACGACAGCCTATTAAACTTGTCGAGTCAAAAATATTCATACAATTTGAAATGATAGCTAGAATTGCCTAATCAAATTTTATTTTACCATTGTATGGACAGTTTGATTATTATTATTACCAGGATTTCAAAACATTTATACAGCTCTTGTCGTGACCAAAGTTATGTGATGCACTTTAAATACCTTTGGATATATTTTAAAGATGGATGGTTTTCAAAACTTGGTTATTGTGTAAATTAAAAGGAAGACTGTTTGATTATTTTGGAGCTTATGCATGGGTTGCTCCTTTAAGCCTATCATAGGTTCATTAAAAATATTTGATTTTGCAGTCATATCTTGTTTTATGATCATTCATTGGTTGATTCTTTCATATCTTGTTTTATGATCAGTCATTGGTTGATTCTTTCATATCTTGTTTTATGGTCCGCCATTGGTTGATTCTTTCATTTTCATATCTTGTTTTATGACCAGCTATTGGTTGGTTCTTAATATAAACTTACAAGTACAATTAATTATTCCTGATTGATTTTATAATTTATTTAATGTTGACTTGATAGAATATTTTGTATTTTGTCTTGTTTTTATTTTGTCTTCAACTTCAGTCTCAAATTTGTCACTGTCCATATCCGTTTTCTTTTTCTTACTGCTAAATCTATTTGTTAAGGCCAGCTGAATTTTTTGTCAAGGTCGTTAAGATGTAAATAAGGTTAGGGCACGTAATTGTGGGTTAGGAAAAGCATTGTACCTAGATCCAGGGTTAGGATTTAGGGTTTGGATTAGCACTAGCCCTATTTACATCTCATGACCTTTGACGAAAAATTGAGCTGGCCTTATCATTTAGCCGTAACCCTGATGATACACCAGATGGACTTGTACCACCATATGAAATATTATTAACTTACTGTTTGTATATAGAAAGTGTATAGCTTATGTCTGTATGATATGTATCTATGTAATTTGACTGTGTTAATATATGTGGTCATTAAAATCTTATAAAATAAGAATACCAGGTTTCTTGCTAATTTGGAGAGAGAGAGAAATGGGGTTTAAGTCCACTCGACACAAACTAGGTCATTTTTGGAATAACATATGGTTTAATTTTATTTTAATAATTCGCTTGCGAGTAGGGGTCTTTAGCAGTGGGAGGAAACCGGAGGAACCGGAGAAAATCCACGAGGTTGGACAGGCGACCCTACTCCTTGTCACATACAACCAGAGATTCGAAACCACGCCAGTTGACTCAATGACAGGCCTTATGATACAGCACGCACGTGCTAACCATTCGGCCATCCAACCCCTCTTGCTAATTTGGGAGCAGTGTGATGTTATTTCCTACAAGGAGCTACGGTGGCTCAGTGACTGAAATGGGGGATTGGATGGCTGAATGGTTAGCGCATGTGCATTGTATCATAAGGTCTGTCATTGAGTCAACTGGCGTGGTTTTGGTCGCCTGTCCAACCTCATGGGTTTTCTCCGGATCCTTAAAGACCCCTACGCGCAAGCAAACTGATGAAATAAAATTGAACCATATGTTAATCTCTCTCTCACTTGATCTGCAGGGGGGTTGGATAGCCAGATGGTAACGCGTGCGCGTTGTATCGTAAGGTCTGTCATTGAGTCAACTGGCATTGTTTCGATTCCCCGGTTGTACATGACACGGAGTAGGGTCGTCTGTCCAGCCTCGTGAGTTTTCTCTGGATCCTTTAGTTTCCTCCCATTGCGAAAGACCCCTACGCACAAGCGAACTAATGAAATAAAATTGAACCATATGTTAATCTCAAAATAACCTAGTTTGTGTCCAGTGGACGTTAAACTCTCTCTCTCTCTCTCTCTCTCTCTCTTTCAGTAAAATGTTTGCTTGCTGACATGGATGTCCCATGTTCGTAAATTTTGGCATGGTTCCGATTTGACAGGACAGAGGACCTGGCAAGAAACAACGTATAGTCATTCGGATGGGACAGAAAAACGAGATGAAATGAAATGAAATGAAATGGGGTTTAACGTCCTACTATTCTGCTCATATACTGGGCTAATGAAGACGGGCATACGCCATACAGTGTGCTATGAGGGAAATTTTGCCTGGATAGCGGCGCTATCGCCTACTCTTATATCGAATTCCAACTGCCAAGGGATCTTTTACGTGCATTCCAATGTATACACGGGACCTCGGTTTTTCGTATCATCAGAAGGACTAGACAGCTGTCCTTGTCAGGCCCTCCGTTCTGCACCACTGACAAGGGGAAACCACGTGAAAAACGAGATCTCTTGAACTCATTGGAGTGCACACGTAAAAGAACCCTTGACAGTTGGAATTCAAAAATTCCCTCATGGGTATAGTGTAATCAAGATATTTAAAGATACATTATGGGAGATAGGATAAAGAGCTGGCAGTTCTCGCTATAATAGTTAAAAACTAGATAGTGTAAAGGTAATTTGCTGAAAATTTCAGTCAAATTGATCCACTATGAGCCGAGAAAGAAGCGGGTGAAATTTTGGCATAGTCTCGGTCATCATTACTAAAATCATTAATATAAACAGCATGGTCTCGATTATCCACTTTTTTTTTATTTAATTATCAAATTAGCGGCATATAGGAATCTAATCCAGCCAACATCGAAGGCTAGCCTTGACATCGAGAGTTTATTATGGTCTGGATAAGTTAATTAATGTCTAATTGATAATTTAGATAACATTTCAGGCCTAAAGAAAGACTTGTAATAAGCAGATTTTGCTCTTGCATAATGCATGTTTAATTGTGTGCTTTATAAGATCTATCTTGAAGTAATGTTCTACAGTTTCGATTTAATCAGGAACAATGCGCCCCACACCCCTTACAGGTACCCTTATCCAAGGTCCGTGAGCCAATGTTTCTCCTTTCAGATCGACGCTAAGATGTCTGTTGTGTTCCTTCTACCGGACATAATCCAAATCTCTCTATGTTTTTCGTTGAAAGATACATTATGGGAGATTAGATATAGTACTGGCCGTTCTCATTATAATAGTTAAAAACTAGATAATGTAAAAGGAATTTGATGAAAATTTCAGTCAAATTGATCCACTCTGAACTGAGATTTAGCGATTGAATTTTCGGCCTAGCCTCGCTCATCATTACGATTACCCATCTGATAAAAAACATAGTCTCGATTATCCATTTCATGATTAAATCATGAATGGAAGTCGAACAGCAAATTGGAACCTAATCCAATAAACATTGCGGGCTAGCAATGACATCGAGAGTTGATCATGGCCTGGATCAGTTAATTAATGTCTAATTAATAATTTAGATAACATTTCAGGCCTAAAGAAAGATCTGCAATAGGCAGACTTAGCTCTTGCATAATGTATGTTTAAAGAAAATAAATTTGGTAAAATTGTTGACGGGTTATATGGTAAAGTCTTCACCTGAAATACGTACACTCTTAAAGTTGAGCGCATCCTGGACGTGTCAACCTTGCAAAACCTTGCAAACAAGCAAATTAATCAACAGAAAGAATTGCCATATTATGTTCTGCTTGAAATGAATAACAGTAATTGATGTTGAAAGGAATTACCTTTTCTTCTAATTATTAATCAAGATCATATTTCTCTCCGGGTGTTGGTCGAGATAGTTTATTGTCAGTGGTGCTGGACGGAGGCTTGACAAGGACAGCTGTCTAGTTGTTCGGAAGGGATAAAAAACTGAGATCCTGTGGACATATTGGCATGCCCGTAAAAGAACCAATGGCAGTTGGAATTTGATATAAAATTAGGCCATAGCACCGTTTCCCGGGCAAGATTTGCCTCATAGCACATTGAGCCAAGTGGAGTGGTTTTGATTGCCCGCTTGTGGGCTATGTGTGAAAGAGTAGGATGGCCTGTCCAACATCGTGGGTTTTTTCCAGTCCTTCAGTTTCCTCCCACTGTAAGTGAGATACTGGGAAAAAAATTGTACCATATGTTAGTTCCAGATTTACCTAGTTTGTGTCGAGTGGACGTTACCCAACCCCCACCGCCACCACTCATTTCTGACATAACCTTGTGGGTGTCCTCTGCCCCGCCCCCCTGCTGAAGAACCGTAGGATCATGTGAATTATTGACATAAAAAATGAACCATGTTAGTTCCGAAATGACCTAGTTTTTGTGGAGTAGACGTTAAAAAAAACCCTCTCTCTCTCCCTCTCTCTCTCTCTCTCTCTCTCTCTCTCCCTCTCTTTCTTTTCGTTTCTAGCTGTACAGTTATCGGACATCTATGATTAAATACAGCTGTAAAATACACGTTTTCAACTTCATACAAATTACATGTAGACCAGACTCGATCAATTTATCAATGACACTTTATAAGGCGTAGATTTATCGCTCTTCGGATTCAGTCATTTTCCCGCCAATTCCCACGAGACTATTTGCAATGACGTAAAACATAGATGAAAGATGAGCTATTATCGGTTAGATCTGGAAGCGGCTGTATTCTAGCTAAATCTATTTGTTAAGGCCAGCTCAATTTTTGTCATGGTCGCTGAGAGAGAGAGAGAGAAATGGGGTTTAACGTCCACTCGACACAAACTAGGTCATTTCGGGACTAACATATGGTTTAATTTTATTTCAATAAATCCCTTGCGCGTAGGGGTTTTTAGCAGTGGGAGGAAACCGGAGGACCCGGAGAAAACCCACGAGGTTGGACAGGCGACCCAACTCCTTGTCACGTACAACTGGGGATTCGAAACCACGCCAGTTGATTCAATGACAGGCTTTATGATACAGCACGTACGTGCTAACCATTCGGCCATCCAACCCCCCCGTCTTGGTCGCTGAGATGTATATTAGTGCTAGTCCTGTTTACATCTCGTGACCTATGAAGAAAAATTGAGCTGGCCTTATCATTTAGCACTAACTCTGTATTCTCGTCGACACGAAGTGTGTTTTTATAATCCCAAGTGGTTGAACATTTTTATAACCACTTGCACTTCAGCGAAACAGCTTTGAATTTTTTAAATCGCGTTTTTAAGGCTCATATTGTTATTTTAATGGATGATTTTAAACCTTGACTAGTTTTTCAACATACGTAGGCTAAGATGTGACCAGTGCCGGATTTAGTTTCCATTTTTTTTTTCTTAGCTATATGGCTAGTGTAGGGCCCTTGAGAGGAAAGAAATGTGCTGAGGCGAGACCTTTTTTTGCCCAAACCCGATCCGTTTCTTTCCAACACGAGTCATATCTCATATCTAGACGATTGCGATAAAGTGAAAACTTTTGTACATACTTATATAAGCTTCAAAGGAACAATAAAAAATTCATGCATAATTGCCCATTTCAATTTTGACCTTTGATATTCGTGGGCCCTGGACGAAACGTGTTTGGGGACGACCTGGTACGAACTTGTGATAGTTGGAATACGCTGTGTTCTGATTGGTTGTTGTGTGCATGCTTTTGATAATCCCATAAATTGTACACTCGGCAAATCTCGACAGATTCCGGTACCCTACATCTAATCTCGGCTGTATGACAGTAAGTGATATATGCCTACGCCCATACATTTGCGATGCGGCTACCGGTTTACTTTAAACAGGAAAACGTGTCGATTTTACAAAAAAGTCCCAAATTGCGTCTTTTGTAGAGTGTATATACCTAAATGAGCAGAGATATTGTCTCAAGGCTGCTGGTTTGATAAAATTCCCTGGTAATTCCCCAAACCCAATGCCAAACGTGACGTTTGTTGATATAATACACTCTCCACAGAAATCTCCATGGGGGCAGCCATTTTTAATTCAAAACCTTTAAAATAGTTCAAATATGGCGGAAATGGTCACACAGCCGAGATTAGATGCGTAGAATCTGTCGAGGTTTGCCGAATGATCAATTGTAATTACTTGAATAAAATCAGATTGTCCACCGAAGTCGTTGTTGTTGGTTGTTTTCTCTCTCCCAGACTTCCTATCGCATCGAATGTTTTGTTCATCGCTTTATAGGCCATGATATGGAGAGCTATTAGAATGTTTATGGGCTCAGCCTTTGCATCGTCACCAGGTCCCATAGACTCTTATGGGCCCTGGGGTGGCGCACCGGCTGCACCCCTCTTGTCACCAGGCCCCATAGATTCTTATGGGCCCTGGGGTGGCGCACCGGCTGCACCCCTCTCGTGAGGCCTGGGCTAGTGAGTGTTCGTGACGGCAGAGATTGAAGATAATATCATGACGATTGTAATCAAAAATGCCAAGTTTTCAATGTCCCTTGCATAAATATTTAATACAAAGTGGTGTTACCCGGAATGTGAGGAATCCTTCAATTTCCTCCATCAAACTGAAATGAAGGCCAGAAATGTCACAGAAGTTGTCTTATTAATAATGGTGATGGGAATTCGGATATTTGTTTCGAATTAAATCGCTAACCTCAGGAGAATCAACAGATACCATCCGAAAGAATGGCGCAAATGCTTATTATATTCATGGGCACAGATCGTCAGGTCAATAACCCAAAAAGGGGGATTGGATGGCCGTATGGTCAGCACGTGCGTGCTGTATCATAAGGTCTGTCACTGGGTCAACTGGCGTGGTTTTGAATCGCCGGTTGTGTCGAGTGGACGTTAAACCCCATTTCTCTTTCTCTCTCAGCAACCCAAAAAGATCACCAGTGGAGTGAGGTAAACGGATGAGCACTGCGCCCTCCATGCAAGACAATAAAAAGAAACTTTGCATAAACGGAATTATACCTTCTAAGGGCTCGTGGAAATGAAATGAACTGGGGTTTATTGTCCTACTTTTCTATGGCTAATGGAGACGCCATGCGACGGGAATTTTTGCCCAGATAGCGGCGCTACGGCCTACTCCTATTTCGAATTCCAACTATATCAAGTGTCCCTTTACGTGCACACCAACGATTACAAGCACAGTGCTTTGGAATTCTCTCCCATATTCACTTAAAAATATTAAAAATCTTCATTTATTTAAGAAAAATATCACTATAGGCATGTTATTTCTTCTTCTTAACCTGTAGCCTATATTTAATATATCAACTACTTACTACATATTATCTATCATATTACTTTTAGTTTTAAAGTTAAACTATTAAGCTTATCAGTATATATTTGAATGTTTTGTGTGTGAGTATTTGTTAAGTGTCTTGTTCTGTTACTGTCTTTTTCATTTCTTTGTTATAAAGGGCAAAATTGTAAACAGGCTCTAAGCCTAATTTTTCACCTTTGAAAATAAAGATATTATTATTATTATTATTACAAGAGAGAGAAATGGGGTTTAACGTCCACTCGACACAAAATAACCAAGACTGCCATTCAATTTGGACTATTCGCGTATTTCGCCGAACAGAACTGTAAAATAGAAACGATTGAATGTGAATCAGTTTATATCCATTCATATTACATTATTATATGCGTTGCGACCCATCCATTTGAGTCAATTTCTAGATGCCAAAGAATAGCGATTGAGTTCATTTAAATCGACAGTTAGTATAATAACAATCTAATCATGCTGTTAATAAATACCCTTAAGGTAATGTTAAAAATACGATGGTCATGTGATCAATCATATTCACAATCTATAATATACCATTAGGCAGTCACATGACAATATCAATTACTGTCTCTGTAAGTATAAGATTCGTTCCAACACAATGACGTGTATACGCTCTTTTGGAACGCTAAATACTCTTTTTTAGAACACACGGGGGCCACGATGGCTAAAGCGGCGTTTACACGATACAATCAATCCATACAACCGTCGGATGCAACATATTGGCGCGACCGTTTACACGATACAATGGTTCTAGGCGGTTGTATGGATTGATTGTATCGTGTAAACGCCGCTTAAGTGAGTAGGACGTTGACTCGCTAAAGTTGGCCGAGAAAGTTCATCGATCAATTTTTGAGTCAAGTGTTGTGCTTTCGATTCCCATTTTATGCGTGACAAGGAGTATGGTCGCCTGTCCAACTCCGTGGGGTTTCACCGTCTTCATTAGCCCACAGTGCTGGACAAACTATTAAAGAAAATAAGCACGTGCATAGGCATCATATGGTAATGGGGGCACCACAGAATGTCTGCTTTGTTAGATGCCCAATTTAGAATATTTAATTTAAAATTATGACAGTCACGACATGCGCTAGTTTCTGTTGGATGCTGTACGTGACAAGGAGTATTGTCGCCTGTCCAACCTCGTGGGTTATCTCCGGGTCCTCCGGTTTCCTGCCACAGCTAAAGACCCCTACGCGCAAGCGAATTATTGAAATAAAATTGAATATGTTAGTCCCGAGATGACCTAGTTTGTGTCGAGTGGGCGTTAAACCCCATAAAACTCGACAAGCTTGTTCCTTGGACATTGCGCATCGGTTGACGGACTTGGATTTTCAATTACAAGATGGTTGTGATGACGTCATACCCAAGATGTTTTGGTCATACCCAGTTTCTGGCCCATTATACATGTATAGTATGCTGGTACTCGTTTTCATAGACTGGATAGGGGCAATAGAAATCAATTCCAAGGTGGGGATCATGGTGGCTAAGTGGGTAAGACGCTGGCTCGCTAGTCTGGAGATCGGGTGTTCGATCCCTGCATTGGCCGAGAAAGTTCATCCCATTTTTCCGGCGTGGTTCTCCCTTGTCAGTGATGCAGGACGAGAGCCTGACAATTACAGCTGCCTAGTCGTTCGGGTGGGACGAAAAACCGAGGTCCCGTGTATTCTTTGGCGTGCACGTAAAAGATCTCTTGACAGTTGGAATTCGATATAAGAGTAGGCCGTAGTACCGCTGTCCGGGCAAAATTTCCCTCGTAGCACACTGTATAGCGTATGTCCGTCTTCATTAGCCCAGTTCGGGGCAGAACAGTAGGACGTTAAACCCAATTTCATTTCAATTCCTGGGTGGAGTTTTCTATAGTTGACTGAGTGTTCGAGAGCAGAACGGTCTAAAGATATAACATCACTTTTTACACTAACGGAATACGTAAAATCAATAGTTCTATTTACTGTTAACCTGTGACATTTATATATCAATAGCTGTTTATATATATATATGTTAATTATATCAGGTAAACTGGTGTAAGTACATATATATATTATATACATATATTATATACATTATTTCAATGCTTTTTTATGTTGTTAGTGACTACCACATTGTCTCTTGAAGGGTGTCCTACGACACGATTAATGTCGCTAATATAAACAACTTATATAAAAATATATACACATTTCTTTTGATAACTTTACCAGCTTGTTGTTTATTGTTGTTTGGGGAGCTTTGTTGTAAGAAGTCCAACAAACGTCTCCAGAGGACTAAGCCCCCGGGAAAGTTTTGAGATTTTGCTGTTACAATTTCTAGCTGTGTGCAAACCTTTCTAAGGAATCAAATATTTATCACCTTGGCGCACCTGCTGAAAACTATACCCAATGGAATTTTGGCGCCCCTGTTAATTACTTTACAAGGGGGGGGGGGGCACTGCCCCCCCCCCCAGCCCATGCTCCCGCAACACCCTGAAGAGAAAGGATAAATAACAAATTAGAATTATATTAAGAATGAAAATGAATTGAAAGAAATTAAAATTAATTGAAAGACAACCACTAGAAGCCGGGGGTGGGTGGGTGGATGGTTGAATGGTTAGCGTCCGCGCACTGTATTATAAAGTCTGTCATTGAGTCGACTGGCGTGGTTTCGAATCCCCGGTTGTACGTGACAAGGAGTAGGGTCGCCTGTCCAACCTCGTGGGTTTTCTCCGGGTCCTCCGGTTTCCTCCCACTGCTAAAGACCCCTATGCGCAAGCGAATTGCTGAAATAAAATTGAACCATATGCTAGTCCCGAAATGACCTAGTTTGTGTCGAGTGGACGTTAAACCCCATTTCTCTCTCTCACCACTTGCTCGCTAACCAAGAAGTCTCGGATTCGCCCCCGGTGTTGTCAGTGATGCAGGTTGGAGGGACTGGCAAGGACGAAAATTTGAGGTCCCATGTACACAAGTGCGTGCACGTAAAAGAACCGTTGACAGTTGGAATTTGAAATAAGCACACTGTATGGTGCAGGACCGGGGGCCTGGCAAAGGACAATGTATATAGTCTTTCGAATGGGACGAAAACTCGAGGTCCCAGGTACATATTGGCATGCACGTAAAAGATCCCTTGACAGTTGGAATTCGATATAAGAGTAGACCGTAGCGCCGCTGTCCGGGCAAAATTAACCTCATAGCACACTGTATGGCGTATCCCCGTCTTCATTAGCCCAGTCGGTGCAGAACAGTAGGACGTTAAACCCAAGTAGAATGTTAACCCCTAGTCCTTCTTTAGAAAGTTTTAAGAAGACTTTAAAAACGTATCTATTTCAAAGAACGTTCGACAAATAACAATTTGGATTCTGCGTTTATTTAATTTAATTTATGTATGTATGTGTGTGTGTGTGTGTATATATATATATATTGTTCATGTAAAGCGCCATTGAATACATCAAAGATGTAATAATAAGCGTTATATCAAATTCAATAAACATAAACATTGTATTTGGCGATAAAAGATTTCCTTAACAAGTCAAATTCTTCTACCTTAAATGCATAGGAAGCTATTTTTTAAATGTGCATGTATTTATTTTGGCGCTAGCGTCATGGAGATCAACATTCATATAACGACATCAATTTGACATCTATAATATTCGTTACTTTTTTTCTGTCTTAAATCGGACATATTTAGGGGGGTTGGATGGCTGAATGGTTAGCGTGTGCGTTGTATCATAAGGTCTGTCATTGAGTCGACGGGCGTGTTTTCGATACCCCGGTTGTACGTGGGGTTTTCTCCGGGTCCTCCGGTTACCTCCCACTGCTAAAGACCCCTACGCGCAAGCGAATTATTGAAATAAAATTAAACTATATGTTAGTCCCGAAATGACCTAGTTTGTGTCGCGTGGACGTTAAACCACAACTCTCTCTCTCTCTCTCTCTCTCTTTGCCAGAGATATTTACTATAGGCTGAACCTCCTCGTTTACATAATTGTTCTTCTATTTTTCGCGTCACTGTGATGATAAGGACAAACAACTTATCCCGATATTAAACCAAACTTAGAAAAGAAGAAAAATTGCCGACTGCACCCATTCTTCAAACAATCTTCTTCGGCCTAAAATTGATTTCTTTCTCAAAAATGTATACAAATGAACTGAGAAATTTGTTGAATGTGTGTAAGTTCAACAAATAACATAAATTCAACATGAGAAAAACGGTGTGAAACACGAAATATCTCGACATTGGGAAATTTATGGATTTATGTGTTTCTACGATGAAAGCTAACTTTAATATATATTTCAACATCAAATATTGACTGGTGGATATTATCATCGGTTGCGTGTGAACTTCAAGTTTTATATTAATGGGAAAATGAAATGAAATGTAGTTTAACGTCCTACTTTTCTGACCCGACTAGTCAAATTAAGAGGCACATACGCCATGCAGTGATGCTACGGCTTACTCTAATTCCGAATTCCAACTGCCAAGGGTTCTTTTACGTGCACGCCAATCATAAATCAACTGAACACATAATTTGTAAATGAGGGAAGAATGTCATATATATAAGATATGAAATAAAACTTTTCGGTTTGTCGTCCCATCCGAAGGACTAGACAGCTGTCCTTGTCAGGCCCTCCGTTCTGCACCACTGACAAAGGGAAACCACACCGGAAAACCCCGATGAACTTTCTCGACCAACGCAGGGATCGAACGCGTGACCTCCGAGTTAGCGAGCCTAATGAAAATGAAATGGGGTTTAACGTCCTACTGTTCTGCTCCGACTGGGCTAATGAAGACGGGCATACGCCATACAGTGTGCTATGAGGGAAATTTTTGCCCGGGCAACTGCCAAGGGATCTTTTACTTGCATTCCAAAGTATACACGAGATCTCAGTTTTTCATACCACCTGAACGACTAGACGCTGTCATTACCAGGCCTTACGTCCTGCACCACTGACAAGAGGAAACCAAACTTTCTCGACGAACACCGGGATCGAACCACCTGGTTGGCGAGCCAGTTTCATAATTACTGAGTCACCGCGGCTCCCGACATTATGAGGAAGAAAGGCTGAAAATGTAGGCCTAGTATTAATATACCGATGTGACGTCATCCTTTGATGTTGGCATACCATTATTTCAAAAAATGGTACGGACAATGTGCCAAGCGTACATTATTTATACTAGTTGAAATTTTGGACCCGCGTGACGTATTTCATTGCAAAGCACGTGCGAGTGTCTGTATTTTAAGTTGTTTAATGTTGTCAAGCTCAAGGGGGGTTGGATGGCCGAATGGTTAGCACGTGCGCGCTGTATCATAAGGCCTGTCATTGAGTCAACTCGCGTGGTTTCGAATCCCAGGTTGTACGTGGCAAGGAGTAGGGTCGCCTGTCCAACCTCGTGGGTTTTCTCCGGGTCCTCCGGTTTCCTCCCACTGCTAAAGACCCCTACGCACAAGCGAATTATTGAAATAAAATTAAACCATATGTAAGTCCCGAAATTACCTAGTTTGTGTCGAGTGGACGTTAAACCCCATTTCTGTCTGTCTGTGTCAAGCTCAAGCCATTGCGACCATTAAACAACTTAAAATACAGACACTGGTCTCAAGCCATTCTGAACATCTGAGACACGCTACCTGCGGAGAAGTATCTCAGACACAGTCAGTAGCCATGATATCCATAATATGTAACAGGCATTGCCTGAGTAGAGCTAAGCTGATTATATTGTCAAATATAAAACCTTCATAATTAATTTTCTCAACTGATACAAAAAATGTTAAATAATTTAGTTTTTCCAAATTGATTTTCATTTAGATCTAAATTGTAAAGATTAATTTTGTTTTTAAAAAAAGAACAAGAAAGTGTGAGAATATGCGAGATTTGGTAAGTTGACATGCGCATTGCCTGTTTTGCCCAGTGTATCCGGTTCCGGTCTGAATTTTTTTTTAATCAACAGTCTGTGGGTGACAATTTCAGTTACGCTCCTGTGTTACCGGAAAAGAGCTTTGCTCAAGCACCGCGCTTCGCGCGATGCGTTAGAGCTTCGCTCTATATCACGTGATCTACACATCACAGGTCACGACATTGGCGTCAATGGGTCATGAGGTCAACATTATAGGTTTATATCCAGCATTGTGTCCGTTGCACCCATAAAGACTATATAATTCGTACAGTCCCAACATGTTCTCTCTTCTTCCAATGATTTTTCACAAAAATAACATCTACAACTCATAGAATTGACGTTGTCTTCAATGACAGCGTCTGCGAGGGTTGTTCATAGAGGCCGCCATATTGCACTATTTTGTGCGTCGGTCGGGTCTATTTCAGATATACACAATCAATTCTGTTGATGTTTTTAGCGTTGGGATTGACTAATAGTTAATGTGTTTCAGTTCTAAAACAAATATTTTAAACTTTAACGCAAATTTAGAAAATAGCCAAATTCTGGCTGGGATTACTGAGCAAAATGGCCATTCACTGTATACGTGCGAAAAAAAAGCTAGCCACCAATTAATTTTCGTACGTTAGTTACGTACGGTCTCAAGCTCAAGCAATTGGGGGATCACGGTGGCTAAGTGGGTAAGGCGCTGGCTCGCTAGCCTGGAGGTCGGGTGTTCGATCCCTGCATTGGCCGAGAAAGTTCATCCAGATTTTCTGGCGTGGTTTCCCCTTGTCAGTGATGCAGGACGGAGGGCCTGACAAGGACAGCTGTCTAGTCATTCGGATGAAACGAAAAACCGAGGTCCCGTGTACACATTGGCGTGCACGTAAAAGATCCCTTGACAGTTGGAATTCGATATAAGAGTAGGCCGTAGTGCTGCTGTCCGGGCAAAATTTCCCTCATAGCACACTGTATGGCGTATGGCGTATGCCCGTCTTCATTAGCCCAGTTCGGAGCAAAACAGTAGGACGTTAAACCCCATTTCATTTCATTTCTCAGCCATTGCGTAATATAATGAAACGTCCCTCGTGTTATTTCAATATATTAGTTAATGTCTCGCTCTCGACCATTAAACTACACTTATTGTCAATCATTGATCTAAGATGAGACAACTAACTCAATATTCGCCAGTGTCTGAAACCTAGTAAACAATAGATAGTAAACATTGGAAATCGGTTAAATTTGAGGAATTCCTCTTGCAATAATAACTACAATTGGTATTGTCATAAGAAAGTATTTTGAGGATAATTGCACTAATAACCCTTTTTGGTGTTTGATACTGTTGAAAATCTATTAATGAAGAGAGAAATAAAATGGGGTTTAACGTCCTACTGTTTTGCTCCGACTGGGATAATGAAGATGGGTATACGCCATACAGGGTTCTGTGTGGTTTAATTATTGCCCGGACAGTGGCGCTACGGCCTACTCTTATATCGAATTCTAACTGTCGAGGGATCTTTTACGTGCACGCCAATATGTACACGGGACCTCGGTTTTTCGTACCATCCGAACGACTAGACGTTTTCCTTTGCTAGGCTCTTGGTCCTGTGCCACTGACAAGGAGGAACTACACCGGAAAATCCCGATGAACTTTCTCGACCAACGCCGGGATCGAACACGTACAACCGGGGAATCGAAACTACGCCAATTGACTCAGTTACATGTAGACCTTATGATACAATGCGCACACGCTAACCATTCGGCCATCCAATACCCTCGTTCTTAGGAGATCAAAATGGCTTTACCCCCCCCCCCCCACAAATAGACACACGATTATCAATATTATAGGCAGGAGGTATCTACAAGTAAGCGGCCGTCATTCTGTTTGAAACTAAAGTAGTAAAATTACCTCGCACGCACCCAAATGAACGCACCCCTTGTGAAACTGAAAAGATTGCATGAGGAAAGTTAAACATACATTATGCAAGAGCTAAATCTACCTATTGCAGATCTTTCTTTAGGCCTGAAATGTTATCTAAATTATTAATTATACATTAATTAACTGGTCCAGGCCTTAATCAACTCTCGATGGCATCAGATTTCTCCGATATTAGATAGATTAGAAAGGTTCAGACATATTTTGATTCAATTTAAAAATGAGGAGGGAGACTTAGCTTCGAACAACCAGTACGGTGGTTGAAATTATTGCACATGTCTTGTCAAACCTTCAAAGGCTAATATTTTCGCTCGCAATAGAGTAATTTGAATGAAATTTTCAAATTATTCATTGGACATTATCTATTTCCGAACTATTGTAGCGAGAACGGCTAGTTCTTTATCTAAATCTTACATAATGTATCTTTAAATATTGTTTTATTTTTTTTCCTAATCATTGAGATAATTTATCATCAAATAATCAAAGATAGAATGATAATATTTTTTTTAAATCTTCGAGATAATATTTTTCATTAAGTAATAACAAATGATAACATGATTTATTTTATGATCAGTAGTGGAATACCGCGTATAGAAACATTATGTAAGATTTAGATAAAGAGCTGACCATTCTTGCTACAATAGCTCAAAAACAGATAATGTAAAATGAAAATATTGAAAATTTCATTCAAATTACTTCATTCTGAGCCCAGTTATCACTGTTTGTAGTTTTGACAAGATGTGTGAATTGTGGTAACCAGTGCACTGGTATATTCGAGACTATAAAAGTGTAAGCGTGGTGATAATTCAGGAAGTTCTTATTCCACTTCTGGCGATCCTTTGTTTGGTCACAACTAATTGGTCACGATTTCAGAAGGATTATTCTGAAATAGTAGTGCTGATAAAAGTGATTTAAGAAGCTAAATCAAGTTTTGTGTGGGAAATCGTGAGTCACGTTTTGAAAATTTTTTCGGAACCCAAAAGGGGCAAATACCTATCAAAAAACCTCCGGAAACCGTACTTCGTCATTAAAACCTTAAAATAGGCCCTGCAAAAAGGCCTTTGATACGTTATCTAAAGTTAAATTTCAATTCATTGGCAAACAATTGAACTCATTCATTGACTCTGCATACTTACCATTGAATTTTGTATTTTTAAAACAATTATTCAATTGTGTCCCGAACATTTGGCATTTATTTACATTTAACGCCTAGAACACATTTATAGAGAGAGAAATGGGGTTTAACGTCCACTCGACACAAACTAGGTCATTTCGGGACTAACATATAGTTTAATTTTATTTCAATAATTCGCTTGCGCGTAGGGATCTTTAGCAATGGTAGGAAACCGGAGGACCCGGAGAAAATCCACGAGGTTGGACAGGCGACCCTACTCCTTGTCACGTACAACCGGGGATTCGAAACCACGCCAGTTGACTCAATGACAGGCTTTATGATACAGCGCGCACGTGCTAACCATTCGCCCCCCCCCCCACACACACACATTTATAGAACGTATTGTTCTTTTTAGAACACTCTGGTTATTCTGGTTATGTCTTATGGATACTGGAACACGTTAAAGAATTTCAGAACACATTTAAAAAACAAAACAAAACAGAACGCAGTTGACGCGTCCGGGATGCACCTAGTTCAGCTCTGAACGTAGGTGTCATTACACTCGGTTCAGAGTGGACCAATTTGACTGAAATTGTCAGCATATTCTCTTTAAGTTATCTTTAACAATTATAGCGAGAACTGTCAGCTTTTTATGTAATCTACCATAATGGCATTAAAGGCATTAGAAGGCTTTAAAAGGCATTAAAACCTGGCATTTTGGCGCGGAATCTATGTCGACTACAAGCAAGTTAAAAATAAACTAAATATAATATAAATGTATAGCGACCATATATTATTTTATATGGTGGCCATTTGACCCAAGTTTCCCCTCGACATAATCAGGTATCGGGTTTTGAAATCAAAGTCCAAAATTTAGCTGGAGACCTTAAAGGGCTAATCCCGATAATTTTTTGGAGAATAAAACTGTTTAATTTTGTTTCAAAATCCCTTAAAATCCTCTACCTAAGGGCCTAGCAACTAACTCAATATTTGTGATAAGATTAAAAATAACTGAAACCCGTCAATCTTATCTGGAAATGGAGACCGGTGTCCCAAGCTGTATTATGTGGTGTCTAGATAAAACCAGACATTTTTTGTATAAAAATAATGTGTAGGTGAAATTTACCTTTCGTTATGAAGTACAGCATTTGGGTTATTCACTGTATAGACCTCTCAATGGACGGGAATCGATTATCAGGTCTCCCAACGAAAAAATTGACTCGAAATCTTAAAAGGGTTACGTGCCCGGATAAGCACTTTTGACGGTCACGTCCAAACGACTCAATATTTTGAGCTGAAATTTTGAGATAAGGTCAATAAACCATTCATCTATATTTTGGCGTTTAAATTTCATACATACTCAGACTTTTATTTTTGAGACTGTTCAAATAAGGGAAAGTCCCTTTAAGTAGGATTCAGCAACCACCGACTCATAAGAAGTTGAATAATAAAAATTGGGTTTAACGTCCTACTTTTCTGCACCTACCGGGATAATGAAGACAGGCATACGTCATACAGTGTGCAATGTGAGAGAAATATATAGCCCGGACAGCAATTGAATTCCAACTGTAGAGGGATCTTTTATGTGCACGCCAATGTGTACACGGGACCTCGATTTTTCGTTTCATCCGAACGACAAAGCGCTGCTTCTTGTCAGGTCCTACGGCTGGCACTTCCCCGGCCAGGAGGAACTACACCGGAAAATCCCGATGAACTTCCTCGGCCCACACGGGATCGCCAGTCAGCCAGTGTCTTATTCACAGAGCGCCACGTCCCGTCCCGTCTCGCCCACTCGCCCCGTCCGTCCCGCCCCGTGAAGACCCCAATAGGGAGGTTATTCTTTGACATACCCTTTTATTTAACTTAAAGTTAGTGTAAATTAATTTTTTTTTTAAATTTTTAAATCTTTTTTATCTTCGATTAATATACAAACCAACTCTATTCAATGCAGTAGATTTTTACATTATACATTAATATTACAGGTGTTCCAATGTTTCAATTTCATTTTTTCCAATGCTTCAAATTCATTTGTTCCTATGTTTCAATTATATTTGTTCCAATGCTTCAAATTCATTTGTTCCAATGTTTCAATTATATTTGTTCCAATGCTTGAATTTTGTTTGTTTCAATGTTTCAATTTTATTTGTTCCAATGTTTCAATTTTATTTGTTCCAATGTTTCAATTTCATTGGTACAAAAAGCCATTTTTGTAATTCTATACTAATCTCATTTAAAAAAAAAAATAAGGTGCGGCAAAACTAAATTAGGAAAAATAACAAAGTAGAAAAAAAAAACCAAACCAAAGATAAATGTTATTTTCTTATGTCGTACATTTTCGGCTGACAACCCCATAGACCAATTTAAAAAAAAAACAAAAACAAATGTCGCTTTGATATTAATTGATTGATGACCCAAAAAAGCGACAGGCGGGTCGAATAGTCGAAAATTTTGTTTTTCTTAATTAATGTAATTTCATAACAGTCCTAAAAAAAAGATTTAAAAATATTTTCTTATTAAATTATGTAATGTCCAATATACAAATACGATAATACTTCCATCTCTCTGTTAAAAATCGCGGCTTGAATTTTATCGAATCGGTCTACTTTCGATTTCCTTTTGGTCCAGGAAATGATTTTAGACATTGGCGGGTTTTCCCATAATTCCCTATCACGCATGCGCAACTTCCGTTTCGCGTGTGTGAAGTCGCCATAATGTCGAAACAGGTACAATACTTTTTAACTTTACTTGGTTAGTTTTTGGCCAATTGAACTTTACACTAACTTTATTTCTCTCTTTTCAGATGTACACAGAAGAAGTTAATCCCCGCACTTTGTAAGTATATCGTTAAATATTCTACTTTTAGAATGTAAAGTTTTCCTCGACACCGGATTGTTCTTCCGTTTTACGATTTGTGTGCATTTACCTCGCTTCAACAACTATGCCGATCTTCACAGAAATTATTTGTTTTATTTGATCGATTTCAGATATGTGGGTAATTTAGACCCAGCGGTGACAGAACAACTGATTATTGCTTTATTCGGACAGATTGGCCCGTGTAAAAGCTGTAAAATTATTCACGAGGTAAGTTTGTGTTGCTAAAATTTACACCGGAACTTGTGGCAGGGAATGTTTATCAGTTATGATTGATTCGTGAAACCACGTTGTCTAATCTCACTGGCTCTCATCATTTCTCAGGGTTTCATTATTAATATAAACACTTCAGTTCAATAGTTTTGTACACTTTAGATTGATATGTAACCTGCTTGATTCTTTACATTTTAAAAAGATCCAAGCTAGGGCATTGATTGTTGCAAATTTTTTTTGTTTCATTTCATTTGGAAAATGTCAATTTGTCAGACAATAAGCCCCTCAACTCACAATAATGGGGTGCTGTGATTAAAGTTAAGTATTAACAGAGCAGAAAATTTGACACACATACAGGAACCTTTGTTAATTTTGGTTGATTTTAGGTAAAGATTCGCAGGGAAAGAGGATTCATATTATGGTTTCACCCTCTTTTGTCTTAGTCATAGGCCTATGTCTTACACACCCCAACAGAATTGCGAAGAAGTTGGGTACCAGTACCATAAGTTTATCTTTTTAATAGCAAATATGGAAACAATTGCAGATTTACAGATAACTGCATTAGTGTAGCAGTGTCTTGTCCGTTGTAACAATTAATGTACTCTTTAAGGCTTTGCGCAAGTAAAAATAGCTTCAAACGCACAATTTACAACAAATATCACAGTTTGTATTGAAATAAGTAATTCTATCACAAAAAGTGAAGAGTGGACCACTAAGATAGTTACTGAACAGTTTTTCTTTGTGGTAATGCGTTCTACATTTTCGAAGCAATATTTCGAATGATGTACAGGATGGCTTTGCATCACCCAGGTGAAATCTCGCCAAATATGTCGTCACATTTACCCCCGTTCATCGCTTTCCTTATACAGTTTTGTTACTGTATACCACTACTATGAGAGAATATCGGAACTCAATGATGTCAGTGACAGGAATCACATGTTTTTGGTCTTTGAAATGAAAACTATTATTAGACTTTGTCCAAAATGGATGAATACTGCAACTTTCGCAAATCATTCACAACTAGCAAGCCATGTACCAAAAGGTCATTATTTACCAAGGCTGTGGATGACTAAATCTAATTGTTAAGGCCATTTCAATTGGTCATGGTTGCTGAGATGTAAATAACGTTAGGGCACGTGATTGTTGGTGAGATTGTAGGTTAGGGTAAACATTGGGGCTAGGTCCAGGGTTAGGGTTGGAATTAGCATTCGCCCTGTTTATGGCTTATGGCCTTTGACCAAACTTGAAGTTGGCCTTATCAAATAGATCAAACGGTTGTGGGTAGGTCTAGAACCGACAAGACCATCAAAGATGTATTGGAAATTGGAAGAAGAAAATGGCATCAAATTTCCCTCATAGCACACTGTATGGCATATGCCCGTCTTCATTAGCCCAGTCAGAGCAGAATAATGGGGCGTTAAACCCTGTTTCATTCATTTATTTATTCAATTTTGTCAACTTTTGATGGATAATTCTTACATCTAATAGGATAACAAATGTTATAGATTTGCCAAATCCAGTTGGCAAGCCGCCCATTACATCAATTTTTTGAATAACATAGTCAATAAACAACTTTTGTTCGTGTTTGAACGAGCAATTAATAATAATACCTATCCTCCGCAACATATGGTCTATTATTATTTCGGACATTTTAAGATGGAAAGGAAAGAATTGGGTTATTATATGTTAAAACTTTCACAAAGGAAATCCTTAGAACGGCCCACTACTGTGACAGGAGCAAGACGGAAGACATCAGTAGCGGAATCGTTTCTAATATACAGAGTGCAGCATATGCAGAGATCGTACAATTTTATAGGAATATAAAAAAATATGACATTGACAGGCTGCACTTGGTAAACCTCGGCAGATTCCAGTACCCTACATCTAGCCTCGGCTGTATGATGAAGTCCGCCACTGGAACTACTAATTACAGGGGGGGGGGGGATATGGCCGAATGGTTAGCACACGCGCGCTGTATCATGAGGCCTGTCATTGAGTCAACTGGCGTGGTTTCGAATCCCCGGTTGTACGTGACAAGGAGTAGGGTTGCCTGTCAAACCTCGTGGGTTTTCTCTGGGCCCTCCGTTTTCCTCCCACTGCTAAAGACCCCTACGCGCAAGCGGATTAGTGAAATAAAATTAAACCGTATGTTAGTCTCAAAGTGACCTAGTCTGTGTCAAGTGGACGTTAAACCCTATCTCTCTCTCTCTCCCGGATTACCAACGGCGTTGCCCATGACAACTTCTTTGAAGAATGTTTGATCATAAAATATTTCAAAGTCTGGAGGTGTTTTTGTTTCAAGTTTTTCCGATTTTCTTCAAACAAGGACAACTTTGATAACTTCTTTTTAAAAGCTGGAGTTTTCCTAATAAGTAAAGTGGTACCGCATTGCAATTGTATAGGCGTAGGTACATATGACTTATCGTCATACAGCCGAGGCTAGGTGTAGAGTAACGGAATCTGCTGAGGTTTGCCGAGTGTGACAGGCTGATAGGCAAGGGATGACAAAATATGAATATATATAGGTTGTTAGAAGTTTTGTTTATCACCCATAAAGGGGGGTCGGATCATCAAATGGTTAGCATGTGTGTGCTGTATCATAAGGTCTGTCATCGAGTCAACTGCTGGGGTTTTGATTCCCCGGAGTAGGGTCACCTGTCCAGCCTCGTGGCTTTTATCTGGGTCCTTGTTTCCTCCCACTGCTAAAGACCCTTAGGCGCAAGCGAATTATTGAAATATTATTAAAACCATATGTTAGTCCCGAAATGACCTATTGTGTCGAGTGTACGTTAAACCCCATTTCTCTCACTCTCTCTCGCTATAAATGTGATTGATAAATTAAGAATTTACGGTTGACTGAACATTCAGTTTAAACAACAATGAAAAAGAAAATTCCACAGAAAGCTATTGAAGCTGTTATTTAAGCTTACCCATTCATTTAATTTTGAAATTCATTTGAACCTAAATGTTTTAAGAAATAAATTTAGGAACAAAATCTTTTTAAAATGATTACCAGCTTACTTTTGCTGGAGTTTCTTTCAGATGGGTTGCCTGTCCAACCTCATGGGTTTTCTCAGGGTCCTCCGGTTTCCTCCCACTGCTATAGACCCCTACGCTCAAGCAAATTATTGAAGTAAAATTGAACCATATGTTAGAGCCAAAATGACCTAGTTTGTGTTGAGTGACTCTCTCTCTGTGCGGCTATCTAGGCAAAATTAACTTCATACTATAGCACACCATATGGCATATGCCCATCTTCATTAGGGGGGTTGGATGGCCGAATGGTTAGCACGTGCGTGCTGTATCATAAAGCCTGTCATTGAGTCAACTGGCATGGTTTCGAATCCCCGGTTCTACGTGACAAGGAGTAGGGTTGCCTGTCCAACCTCGTGGGTTTTCTCCGGGTCCTCTGGTTTCCTCCCACAGCTAAAGACCCCTACGCGCAAGCGAATTATTGAAATAAAATTAAACCATATGTTTGAAATGACCTAGTTTGTGTCGAGTGGACTTAAACCCCATTTCTCTCTCTCTCTCTCTCTCTCTCTCTCTTCCATATTCATTATCCCAGTTGGTGCAGAAAGTAGGATGTTAAACCCCATTTTCCCTTTCATGGTTTAAGGATGAGTTTAAAGTCCCAACTTCCCATGTAATTTTAATAATGCTGGCAAGAAATATCTTTGAATCGATTTATCACGATTTGCGCATTGAATCGCAAGATGCTGAATTATGTTTTCTTTGTCGCTTCAGCAAGTAATCTGTCAAACTTAATTGTTCACATCACACATTATCTACGACACCAACAGGACTTAAAATATTAATTATTCATTTTATCCTGTTGTTTTCTTGGTAAATATTGACCTGGTAGCACCTGAATCGCAATTTGTTGAAATAAAATTGAACCATATGTTAGTCCCCAAATGATCTAGTTTTTGTCAGATGGATGTTAAACTCTTTCTCAAGTTAGCATTAAATCCCTCTAAAAACATTTAATGCAGTAGAAAGCTAACCCATGCCACGAGAATCTATTTTTTTTATTCTTTGTTTATCATTTGCCTTGATTGTGGGAGAAGCCATTTTAATTTTGAATTTCTTGTTAGTTGCTTTCCATTTACTAAAACATCGAAATAAATTCCTGAATTATCCCCTGTCAACTGTTGCTGTCCATTTACCATAAATATCAAAGTAAATTCCTGGATTATCTCCTACCAACTTTTTTTTTTCCGACATTTAATTCTCTCAAGTCGTGGTTCTCACTACCAGTATCCATTAGATCCACACATACAAGAAAGAAGTGCCTTTTATGTCAATCTATGAGACAGACTGCCATTTATGGATACATTTAATATGCCCACATGGTCGTTCGTATGTTGCCGTCGCCCCTATACGTACATCTATACGTCGGTCATTGACAATTTTTGGTGAACACCCTACATACTTACTATATTATCCGATTTTTCTGAAATTTATATAGGTTATAAATATTAGTTAGACGAAGACGGCTATTTAATTTCAACAATTTCCGTTAATTATTTCTAGAGTTACGGGCAGCGAATTATTGAAATAGAATTGAACCATATGTTATTCTCAAAATGACCTCGTTTGTGTCAGTAAACCTCTCGCTCTCTCTCTGCCCCAGGGGGGTTGGATGGCCGAATGGTTTGCACGTGTGTGCTGTATCATAAGGCCTGTCGTGGAATCAACTGGTGTGGTTTGGATTTCACGGTTGTACGTGACAAGGAGTAGGGTCGCCTGTCCAATTTGTGGGTTTTCTCCGGGTCCTCCGTTTTCCACCCACTGCTAAAGACCCCTACGCTCAAGTGAATTATTGAAATAAAATTAAACCATATGTTAGTCCCGAAATGACCTAGTTTGTGTAGAGTGGATGTTAAACCTCATTTCTCTCTCCATATAAATGAGACCTGGGTGTATACTACCCCATAGAGAACTGTATATACAGTGATAGCTGATAACTAAATCAGTGATAAGGACGGAGGGCCTGACAAGGACAGCTGTCTAGTCGTTCGAATGGGACGAAAAACCGAGGTCCCGTGTAAACATTGGCGTGCACGTAAAAGATCCCTTGACAGTTGGAATTTGATATAAGAGCAGGCCATAGTGCAGCTGTCCGAGCAAAATTTCCCTCATAGCACACTGTATGGCGTATGCCCGTCTTCATTAGCACAGATCGGAGCAGAACAGTAGGACATTAAACCCCATTTCATTTCATTTCAAATCAGTGATAAGACTTCAGGTCAACATTGATTTCCCCAATGACTTTAATATTGTCTCTTTGACTAACTCATTAACTTTTTCCAAGTTTTTTTTATGAGTTGCACACTCCACCGCTGGACCAATATGTGACAACCTTTTACTGAATTGTATGAGGTTCCCTGTGGAAATACTAAAATACAAAAACTGGAAATGGCACACTACTACTAGTAAAAATATGTCTAATTTAAACTCAGATCCTATATCGTTTCGTTTTTTTTTCATAGTTCAAAATTTCGTTTTACTTGTCTTTCCTACAGTCATAACCTGGAAGTGTTGTTGAATAACCCATGTTCTGGGTAATGTAGGGGATTAGCCAATCAAATGGTTTGTTCCGTTAAGCTCTTATTGTGTGGCGTGGTGCTGTAGATAGACATTTGTTGCGATATATCTGTATTTTAATCAGAATGAATACCATTTCAATGTAACCAACCCCTTGTTGTTCTTCCTCAAAATCTGCACCAAAACCTTGCAGAAAATATTATTTCAGACCCTTGTGTTCTATTCTACTTGTGGGGGGTTGAATGGCCGAATGGTTAGCATGTGCGCAATGTATCATACGGTCTGTCATTGAGTCAACTGGAGAGGTTTCGATACCCCGCTTGTACGTGACAAGGTGTAGGGTCGCCTGTCCAACCTCATGGTTTTCTCTGGGTTCTCCGGTTTCCTCCCTCTGCTAAAGCGATTTATTGAAATAAAATTGAACCATGTGTTAGTCCCGAAATGACCTTGTTTGTGTCGAGTGGACGTTAAACCCCATTTCTCTCTCTATTCTTCTGATAAAAGTCAAACAATAAGCATACGCAAAAGGGAGGGAGTGGGGGGAGAGGGAAGGAACTCCGTGTGCACTGATTGAGGTAATATAAAGAGGGAAGTAGTGGTAGTCTGGATCCAATAAGTAATAATATCTCCATGGAGTTCGGTCCCTTTATGAATTTCTTTTCTCTTACTTATAAATAAACAGTACTAATGTTTAAGGAAGTCCTATTGAAACATTTTTCTTAAATGTAATTTTAGATTTTAATTACATCACCAATCGTGATGATAAACCATTCACTAATATTGATCCATTGCTTGTGTGTGATGGGGACTGAAGGGTCTAATGTGAGTTCTTTATATCATAAGGTCAGTGATTCTCAACCAGAGAAATTTGAACGGCACACTCAGAAAATTGGGGGGTTGGATGGCCAAACGGTTAGCATGCGTGCGCTGTATCATACGGTCTGTCATTGAGTCAACTGGCGGGGTTTCGATTCCCCTATTGTACGTGACAAGGAGTTGGGTCGCCTTTCCAACCTCCAGTTTCCTCCCACTCCTCCAGTTTCCTCCCACTGTTAAAGACCCCTATGCACAAGCGAGTTATTGAAATAAAATTGAACCATGTGTTAGTCCCGAAATCACCTAGTTTGTGTCGAGTGGAGGTTAAACCCCATTTCTCTCTCTCTCTCTCTCTCCATTTCAATGTAATCAACCCCTTGGCCTTGTTATTCTTCCTCAAAATCTGCACCAAAATCTTGCAGAAAATATTAATTCAGACCCTTGTGTTCTATTCTACTCGTAAAAGTCAAACAATAAGCACATGCAGTAGCGGGGGGGATCTACATATACATTAACTGGGGTAATCAAAAGAGGGAAGTAGTGGTGGTCTGGATCCAATAAGTAATAATATCTCCATGGAGTTCGGTCCCTTTATGAATTTCTTTTCTCTTAGTCTTACTCATAAACAGTACTATGGTACTAATATTTAAGAAAGTCCTATGGAAACATTTTTCATAAATATAATTTTAGATTTTAATTACATCATCAAACGTGATGATAAACTATTCACTAATTTTGATCCATTGCTTGTTTGTGATGGGGACTGAAGGGTCTAATGTGAGTGCTTTATTTCATAAGGTCTGTCATTCACATGACAGGACAGGGATTCTCAACCAGAGAAATTTGAACGGCGCACTCAGAAAATTTCTCACTAAAGAAGCCAGCTATTTGATGAAATTCAACACACTGCAAAAAAGTTAGTTCATAGCTGTGTCTCTCTTTATTTAGTTTGACTGAGAGTCATTCTAAGTGTCTATGACTAGTCCCTGTCTACGGCTGCATGCCGTCTATGACTTGCCCTGTTTTCAATTTGAAAATTCAAATATTTTTCATGTATATTTAGCCTGGTGTGCCACTATTTTTTCATGTGTTACAAGGTGTGCCGTTGGCTAAAAAAAGGTTGAGAACCACTGTAACAGGGAGTGGGTGGTTTCCTTCCAATGATAAAGACCCCTATGCGCATGCGAATTGTCGTAATAAATTTGTTTAATATCTTAGTTCCGAAATGACCTAGTTTGTATTGTGTGGACATTACATCCCATTTCTCTCATGCTTTTTTTATGTGACAGCAATGGGAGTCAAATTAACTATCAGGCCTCTTCATACCTGTGGCTTCAGTAAATAACTGGTCACTCTCAATTATCAAACTCAAAGACTAATCACATCACACATATCCATACATGTAGGTACACACACACGTGGTTAGGTCTTTGACGTACATTGCTCTATATAAATATCGTAATATGAAAATTTTTTATTTCTTCGACATTGGATTGCCTAAAAGTTCTTGAAAGTCGGCGAATCTGCTTTGGCTCAGCGACTCGAAGATTCGTACAATTCTATCATCCGTATCGACGTGAATTCCGCAATGTATCATGGTACCACACTTCCGTACTAAATCGAATACTCGCCGTTGAGTTGTAGAATTCAGATTTTAAAATATCCGTAATAAATTGAAGATCAAAACACAAATCACACCTGTTCATGGCACCGTATTTACATCTACCGCGTGCGAAGGACAGATAACGCCACCTGGAATTCCCTTCTCACATATCCGGACTATATTTACACTACAAATTATATTTATATGTGAAATATTTTTCCGACCTGATTTTTTGATTTTGTCAAATTGTCTTATAAATTATTCATAGCCTTTATTTATGGAAATTGTTTAAAACTTTTTAAATGATTAAATACACCAAGCAACGAGCCGTGTGCATTTCCATTCCAACCACTACTATATTTACTGTGGTGTCGTTACGGCAGAATTATTTCAGGTGACTTGGGGGTGCGTTTTAATTTATTTAGATATAATACTCCATAATGCTATAAACTAGTGTCAAGCAGATGAAAACTAGCGTAGATGGTGTGAAATTCATTGATATAAAATTGTCTACTTCCAAACTGTGTGAGTAACTGTAGCCTACGACAGAGCGAAATGTAAACAGTGCAAATGGCGGCTTTTCGCGGTTAATCTGTGCTTGATTCTTGCATTTAGAAACAAATAATTAAATGTACGTGACATGGACGTGAGTATTGTGGTCAATTTACTGAACATCAAGTAAAATTAAGTCCACCTGTCGCAAGCGACAGGTAGTTTTATTTGCTACCTGTCAGACGAAAAAATCGCCTGTCGCCGACAAGTAGACAGGCGAACATTTCGAGCCATGACTATACATTTGACTTGTTTAGACAGAAGTGAATTGAATTCACACACAACGCCATGACAGAATGTTCCATTTCTGGTTAATTACTATACTGTATTAATAGTATAACTTTACAATTTGGATTCAGTATGTTTGAAACACTAATATAATAAGACTGCTTTATACAAGAAATATATAGACAAATAGAACAATGTTTGTTTTCCCTGTTGAAGATCATGGTAAACGGAATGAGACAAGGGAGCTCATTCATTCACACAACTCTTCATAAAGAAATGACCTACACTGTAACCATCGTATTATTTAATCTTGTGTATTTAGCACTAATTTCTTTCACATTCATTTAAAGATACATTATGGGAGATTCGATAACGAGTTGGCAGTTCTCACTATAATAGTTAAAAAACTAGATAACGTAAAGGCAATTTGCTGAAAATTTCATTCAAATTGATCCACTATGAACTGAAAACTAAGCGAATGAAATTTCTGCCCAGCCTCGGTCATCATTACTAAAGTCAGTACAATAAACAGCATAGTCTCGATTATCTATTTAATCGTTTAATCGAGAAGGAAAGTTATGCAGTAAATCGGCTCACAATCCACTTAAGATCGCAGGCTAGCGATGGTCTGGATAAGTTAATTAATGTCTAATTAATAATTTAGATAACATTTCAGGCCTAAAGAAAGACCGGCAATAGACAGATTTAGCTCTTGCATAATGTATGTTTAATATCAAATCTTTATTTAAATATTTGTACTTGGGTCCAGTTTAAAGCTGACTGATTAGTTTTGATAATGAGTGTCCTATTTACAAGTATTTAATTTCCTGACCACTGTTCAAAGATTAATCATTATGCATCAGTTATCAATTGGGTTGTTTATTTTTTAACAGTGATTGGGAAATTAAATACTTGTAAATTGGACACTCATTATTAAAATTGAATGGTCAGCTTTAAACTGGACACAAGTATAAATTAGATGGTTTTGTGTGATGTTAAATGATTTTTATGAATTTTTAAACAAAGATTTGATATTGAATGAATGTTAAAGAAATTATTGCTAAATACACGAATGGTTAGCATGTGCACGTTGTATCATAAGGTCTGTCACTGAGTCAATTGGCGTGCTTTCGATACCCCAGGGCTTGCCACGAGACGCGAGCAACTGCTCGCGCTCGCGCTGTGCTCGCGTAAATCTACATTTACGCGAGCGGTTCGTTGCTCGCGCAAAATTTTAAGAAAACCCAGTAAAAATAATCAAAATATTGACAAGTTTATTGCCGAAACTAACCCAACAATGTCAATAACGTCATAAATTCGTCTGTCAAACTGAGATTCACCCAGCTGCACTCGGCATTTCCTCCTGAAATTTGATTGGCTAATAAAGTTACTCGCAACTTGTGTTACTAAAAATACACTTTAGACCTGAACGTCATGACTGGTTTTCCCACGAACACCAGTAACAAACACGTGATAATCAAGTCTAAAGTAAAGAATGTTTACATCTGGCATTTGGCATTCACGCTAAATGAACACGTTTCGAACTAATATTTATCGGTATTTCCTATTTTATCAGAACTTCGGTTTTTATTCTTTTGTGCAGTCGTATAATTTTCAATCTAAGCGTAATAATGGCCAAAGGCAACCTGATTGCCCTATCCACATTTATTTCGTGGGGTGAAGAAATCCATACGGAAATTGGTTTTAATAAAGAAGAGTACGTATGACTGTCAAAAACAGAAAGCGATGGTCACACATGTTTACTGCAAACTTTGTGCCAGGAATAGCAATTTTCTTATGATTTTAAATTGAAACAATGTTACAAAACGTGTGCTCACGCAAACAACATTTTGCGTGAGCAATTTTTATTGCTCGCCTTGCTCGCCCAAACCTAAATTTGCGTGAGCAGTCATCTGCTCGCCATCAATTTATTCGTGGCCAGCCCTGATACCCCGGTTCTACTTGACAAGGAGTAGGGTCGCCTTCCAACCTCATGGGGTTTCTCTGGGTCCCCGGTTTCCTCCCACTGCTAAAGACCCAAACGCGCAAGCAAATTATTGAAATAAAATTGAACCATATGTTAGTCTTTCTTTCTTAGCAAGGTAGTCCTATCTTTATCATATCAGAACATTTAAACAAAATCCAAGAATTGGGCCAAAGTATTTCATAGTAAAATTAAGCTTAGAGCTCAGTATGAGTGAATAAGGCTATAGGGAGTCATGGTGGCCCGAGAAGGACAGCTGTCTAGTCGTTCGGGTGGGACGAAAAACCGAGGTCCTGTATATACATAAGCGTGCATGTAAAAGTTTGATATAAGAGTAGGTCTTTAGGTTTCTGTCTAGTTAAAATTTCCTTCATAGCAAACTGTATGGCGCATGCCCGTCTTCATTCGCCCAGTAGGAGCAGAACAGTAGGACGTTAAACTTCCATTTCATTTCCTTTCTTTCTTCTTTTTTTGTTAATTTATACATGTATATGTACCAGAGCAGACGACTGTGGCCATGACAAGTGGTTGAAAATAAAAATAGTTAGTGTTAATTACTTCCCAAGTTGATGCCCCAGAGATTTTTCTACGGCAAGTAATTAGTCTTTAGCCTGACAGTCTGACAATTAGCATCAATAAAGAAAAGCTGTCCTCTCCTGAGATTCTTTTTCAAGATCTAAAATGATAAACATTGGTTTGAGGATCTCTTGAGATAAAATCTGAAGTCTTTTAGGTGTCAATGATTTTTAACCAAGAGCTAAAATGTATTATAGTTGACACACGCTTGGCATTTCTTTTAGCTGTTTGCTTGGAACTAGAATAAAGAGTTCTGAGATCTTACTAGACCCGGACCCTTATTCACTGAAAAATATCTTAAACCTTGAAGTCTATTGGTCACTATTCGGTGTGAGCTACCTGTGTCCAGGTACCAGGCTTCTAAACAACTGTTGGTACGACTGGCTCCACAAGATAAACCAAGAAATTGATTGATGGAAACTTTCTGCCCTTCACTAAATTACGACAATTTTGAGGTGCGGAAGCCATGTATTTGTTAATGTATTGATGAATCTTTTTCATAGTTTTTTACTTTAGGACATTCTTTCTATAGTTATTATCATGCACTGTTTTGTGCGGTTGGGGTGGATGGCTGAATGGTTAGCATGTGCGTGCTGTATCATAAGGTCTGTCATTGAGTCAACTGACATGGTTACGATTCCCCGGTTGTACGTGGCAAGGAATAGGGTCGCCTGTCCAACATCGTGGGTTTTCTCCGGCTTCTAAGGTTTCCTCCCACTGCTAAAGATCCCCACGCGCTACAGAACATGTTTCAGCATCAAGCCTTATGTTACAAAAAGCCATGTACATACTGGAGTGCACATACAATAACCGTTTCACGAAGAGAAGGTGAAAGTGATTCACTGTCTGAGCAAAATTTCCCTCCTAACACACTGCATGGCATATGCCTGGCTTCATTACGCTGGCCCTGTTTGACCCCTGCATTGGCCGAGAGAGTTCAAGATTTTCCGGCGTGGTTTCCCCTTGTCAGTGGTGCAGGACGAAGGTCCTGACAAGGACTGCTGTCTAGTCGTTCGGATGGGACAGAAAAAACTTCCAGAGGTCCCGTGTACACATTGGAATGCACATAAAAGATCCCTTAGCAGTTGGAATTTGATATAAGAGTGGGTCATAGTTCTGCTGCCCGGACAAAAATCCCCCCCATGGCACACTGTATGGCGTATGCACGTCTTCATTAGCCCAGTCGGAGCAGAACAGTAGAATATTAAACCACATTTCCTTTTCATTAGGCTGATAGGTGCTGAAAAGTGTTATTTCATATCTTATTTATGTGACATTCTTCCCTCATTTACTCATTTACAAATTATGTGTTCAGTTGATTTATAGTTTTATCAGGTCAAAAGATATCTGAAGTATTTAAAAACAAATGTATAATGTAAATTGTGATGAGTTTTTCAACCCAAATGTTAAATTGTTTGATATGATGAGAAGTGATGATATAATACAATGTTATGACCCCGGTTTGTCATAATATTTGATGTGTTATAGATATTCAGTTCATACTTCTAATGTTGCAATGAACCAGGTTAATTTTAATGATTCATTACATCCTAGCCTTTATATCTCTCTTGTTACAAACTCAAAAACCACAAAACCGAGGATATTGCTCCCATTTGTTTTTCAAACCTCTGGGATTTGGAAGTATCTTGAATTGAATTTTTTAAGTTTGATATGGATTTACCGTTACGTTGGCTGTATACTTGGGATGTCGTGGTTGTAAGTTTGTTCTTTTTCTATTGTTTGTTTATTCTGCGCATCATAGCTTTCAAACTTGGATTGATTACAGACCATCGAGATTTAATACAAATAGTTACCACCTAATCTATTGGTGTTGTCTGCATTCTTGTCTTCTGTTGAAATCTCCACATTTTTGGGGTCAATTTGTGAATTTTTTATTTGATCAAGTGTAGATGTACCTACCAAATAATCTGTAGCCAAATAATTCTTAAGCTGGTGTTAGAGGTTGTATGGGTAATTGAATTTATATATTAAAGATATATTATGGGAGATTAGATAAAAGAGCTGGCAGTTCTCACTATAATAGTTAAAGAATAGATAATGTAAAGGGAATATGCTGAAAATTTCAGTCAAATTGATCCACTCTGAACCAAGAATGTCTAATTAATGTCTAATTAATAATTTAGATAACATTTCAGGCCTAAAGAAAGACCTGAAATGGCAGATTTAGGTCTTGCATAATATATGTTTAAAAATATAAATGTATTGAGTTTTAAAGAAGTTACAATCGGTACTAAAAAAAAAATTAAAATAAAAGCATTGTTTGACAGGTAACGGGTCTTACGCCTACTAACAGCTTAGTCGTCCAAGCTGTGGATAAAGATTTTTTCCCATACTTTATGTTTCAATATATTTTTTTGTAAGAATTTTTTCAAAAATTCAAAATGTTTGCAAATAATTGGTTACATGTGGATGAATAAAAAAAACCTTATGTTTGAAAATATGTTTTGAGCATATTTGTTCTGTGAAATTCAAAATCAATAATTTTCTTGTCCTTTATTGAATTTTTAATACTTTCATCAGTAATATAACTGATACAAGTTTGCAAATAATGGGTTACATGTGGATGAATAAAAAAAAACCTGTTTGAAAATATGTTTTGAGCATATCTGTTGAGTTGTGTGGAATTCAAAATCAATAATTTTCTTGTCGTTTATTGAACTTTTAATACTTTCATCAGTGAGGTAACTGATACATACATATTGTTAAAGTAAAATAGTCTAGCCATCTTAAACATGCATTATGCAAGAGCTAAATCTGCTTATCGCAGGTCTTTCTTTAGGCCTGAAATCTTATCTAAATTATTAATTAGACATTAATTAACTTATCCAGACCATAATCAACTCTCGAGACTATGCTTTTTAACGTACCAACTTTAGTAATGTTGAACGAGGCTAGGCGTAAATTTACAAAACTGATATCTCGGTTCATAGTGGACCAATTTGACTGAAATTTTCAACAAATTCACTTTACATTATCTAGTTTTTAACTATTATAGTAAGAACTGTTCGCTCTTTATCTAATTTCCCATAATGTATCGGGGGGTTGGATGGCTGAATGGTTAGCGTGCGCGCGCTGTATCATAAAGTCTGTCATTGAGTCGACTGGCGTGGTTTCGAATCCCCGGTTGTATGTGACAAGGAGTAGGGTCGCCTGTCCAACCTCGTGGGTTTTCTCCGGGTCCTCTGGTTTCCTCCCACAGCTAAAGACCCCTACGCGCAAGCGAATTATGTAAATAAAATTAAACCATATGTTAGTCCCGAAATGACCTAGTTTGTGTCGATCGGACGTTAAACTCCATTTCTCTCTCTCTCTCTTGTTTGTTTATATTTATTTGAGGTGAATTGTTTGTGTCGAGTGGACATTAAACCCCATTTCTCTCTCCACAATGTACCTTTAAGTATACTTTATTGACATTGAGTAGAAGCAGGAAGTATGATGGAGACGAATGATGTCATACACATGAAGAAACAACAAAGAATAGCTACACTAGTGACCGAAATGGGTAGCGCATGCGTTCTATTATAAGATCTGTCATTGAGTCAACTGGCATGGTTTCGATATTCCGGTTGTATGTGACAAGGAGTAAAGTTACCTGTCCAACCTCGTGGGTTTTCTCCATTTGCTCTGCTTTCCTCCCACTGCTAAAGACCCCTACGTGCATGCGAATTATTTAAATAAAATTGAACCGTGTGTTAGTCTCGAAATGACCTGGTTTGTGTCAAGTGGACGTTAAACCCCATCTCTTTCTCTCTCTCTCTCTTGAGACCTGTCTTATCAGTGCACATGTCCAGTGGTACACACCCAGAGAGGATCGAATAGCAGATGATAAAATCAATATTTATATTACAACATGTTATAAAATATATATAACTACAATACAGGTATTTAATTACAGGTAAAACCACCTGGAAAATTAAATTATATACTTCCCTATGATTTTACATTTTAATAAAACTGAAGACTAGATGTAATATGAATAAGGTCACACCTACCTGTGCACACACTGTAAACCTGGTTATCATTTAATCTTGTGTATCTAGCTCTAATTACTTTTACATTCGTTTAATATTAAATCTTTGTTTGAAAATACGTAAAAAATGTTTAAAATCACCATAAATCGTTTAATTTGTACTTCTGTCCAGTTTAAAGCTGACCATTCAATTTTAATAATGAGTGTCCAATTTACAAGTGTTTAATTTCTCAATCACTGTTAAAAAATAAACAACCCAATTTTATATAGAGCTTTGCGATATAATTCATCTGACTTTACTTATATTACTTATAAATTATTTATTATTGTATATACTATTTCGCAATCTTGTTTGTATTAAATAATGTCTATCATTTCTATGTATGGAAAGGGCTTTTCTAAGTTTTTGAAACTTGTGCTCAATCCTTTTGATATTTGTCAATAAAATATGTTTAAACAAAATTGATTAATGATGTACATGTATATAATGATTAATCTTTGAACAGTGGTCAGGAAATTAAATACTTGAAAATTGGACACTCATTATCAAAATTAATCAGTCAGCTTTTAACTTGGACATATGTACAAATTAGATGATTTTTGGGGATTTTAAACAATTTTTACGAATTTTTAAACAGAGATTTGATAAATGAATGTGACAGAAATTAGTGCTAGATACACAAGATTAAATGATACCCAGGTTACAGTGGCACCTATTGAATTTTCTGTTCTTACCTGTTAAAAAAAATTTCCTTCATATTTCTTTGGGGGAAAAAGACTAATTTAGAAACCAGAAATAAAAAGAGAGAGAGATAAATGGGGTTTAACGTCCACTCGACACAAACTAGGTCATTTCGGGATTAACATATAGTTTAATAGAGCGTAGGGCTCCTTAGCAGTGGGAGGAAACCGGAGAACCCGGAGAAAACCCACGAGGTTGGACAGGCGACCCTTCTCCTTGTCACGTACAACCAGGGATTCGAAACCACGCCAGTCAAACCAATGTCAGATTTTATGATACAGCAAAAAACCAGAAGTACTTGGTTGCGCTTTTCAAAAGCTTTTAATTCAAAAGTTTTGAAGTATTTAATTTCAGACTAATTCCTGCTTCATTTTGTTTCATTTATTACTTTCAGCCTGGCAATGACCCCTATGCCTTTGTTGAATTCTACGACCATTCATCGGCCGGTGCTGCACTGGCAGCAATGAATAAAAGAATGTGTATGGGCAAAGTAAGTAATTTTATTAACCAGATCTAAACTCTAAATTTTGTCTGAACCTTAATTTTTGTTTCAAAACAATGCTGTTGTTCAAAGTACACACATTAGTTTTTAATCAGAATGCAACCGATATGTTCCAACTGCAGATTAAATGCCCATGATACGACTGAAAAAATGGCACCTGATGTGTCTGTCATTCAAGTACATGTCCGGCATCATTTTCCACACAACTTTTGCTATCCAACATTCGGCTCTGCCGTGGTCTTGTGCACTGCACTTGTTGACCCAGAGGACATTGGTCACGTCACATGATTAATTACGTGATGAAAAGTGTATATCCTGGTGTTTATATACACTTAATGATGAATTTTAGTCAATTTTTTTTTTAGTGGAAAATGTCATCAATTACCACCCCTTTGGAAAAAAAAGAAAAGAAAATCTAAATTTTTGCATGTTTCGTGTGGAAATGTATTAGGCCTTACAATCACGTTATAAAGGTAAACAGATCCACATGTACATATTCTAAAATTAGCACAATGACATGCACAGTTTGTGATTACGACCCTTTGGTCCGACACAAGCATCAAAACTGAAATTATTGTCTCTTCCCTGGGTAAATGTCACATATTTTATATTTTACATTTCTGGCCTTTCACAATGTCTTCTTCAAAATAAACTAGATAAGTTTGTCTAGGAGGTTTAGCTTAAATTCATTCAAAAACTGAAATTAGAAATGTGTATTTTATAATGAATATATTTGAAGAGATACAGTAAGGTAAGTAGGCCTACATGTTGTAGGTACATTGTTTATTTGTATGCGAGTCATTTAATCTTTCTATATTGGAAAAGGACTATGGAGGGCAGTTGTTTTAGTCCAATTATCTACGAGTTTCATCTCATTAATTCGTTCTGTAAGAAATAGGTATATTAGACTTTTGGCTATTGAAAAGCGTGACGAATGACAAAATAAATAAATGTTAAACAATGAGATATAAATAAAAAAAGTTAGTAAATTAAGTTTGTTGAAAGAGTATAAAGGCACATGATATTCTTTCATATCGTTCATTGCTCACTATATTACGCTAGAAAGATGATCGAGTCTAGATGACTTTTTAAAATTATCCACGTGACCCTCTTTAAGTCACTTGGTTAATTTTAAAACGTCATCTTTGATCCGATTGTCTACCTAGCGAAATATTGTGAGTATTGCCACTAGTTGATGGAATCAAGAGTAGTGAACTTTGATCTCAATTGAAGAGTCCAGGGGAAGAACGATCGAAGTCACATTTTTGTCTTCGCATAAAAGGCAAAACAGACTTTTGGACGAGAATACTTGACTCAAACAGAACAACGAGTGAGTTGAATTACCACTTTAAAATGATGTTTAATACAAATAGTAATTACCAGTACAATAACTGACTTCCACTTTTCAGCCAAATTGGTTCGATGTGACTCTGATCGTTTTTACCTGAAATTGATTGTTCCACAGAAAGCTTATACAATTTGCTACCAGATGGCGCCATTAACTGGGATTCGTTGAAAAAGTGACTTATATCGTTCTTCAATTATTTAATTCCAATCCGTTTCTCACCTTATTATTATATCTACTGAAAGGGGATCGGTTTTAGACGCGTTATTTGCCCCTGAGTTAGAAATCGGAATCATACCAGTTATTTGATAATCTCGCTTACATTCTGATTATTTGCCCCTGAGTTAGAAATCGGAATCATACCAGTTATTTGATAATCTCGCTTACATTCTGATTAAAACACAGATCCTATTTCGTTTCGTTTTTATAGTTCAAAATTTCGTTTTACTTGTCTTTACTACACTAGGATCTGGAAGAGTTGTTATCATTGACATGTTCTGAATGGTGTGAGGGATAAGCCAATGAAACCGTCTGTTACGGTGCGCTTTAGGCATGTTTTGCACGGAATTGTGGTTAATCCACTAGTAACAGCAATGCTGAATGGTTAATCACATCTCTGACATCATAGGGTTAAAAGGCGCTCATATGACGTATGAAGCGACCTATCTCTAAAACCGGTCAGATCTTCATGTAGTGCAGGCCATCGAAAGTATAAAAAAGCGAAACGAAATATAGATCTGTATTTTTATCAGATTGGCTTACAAACATGGACGTAACAGATTTTAGACAAATACATAGTCATAGTTTTTTGTTATTTTTGAAATATTTTCCATGTTACAGGCCACTGTGATAAAAAATCTTGTTATTTTGTTTGATTGTACAGTAATGCATTCAAGATCTACACATCAGGGAATGATAAATGTAAAATCAATATTTTCAATTGGCCTGTAATTGTTAGCTATGTGCTGCATTGTATTTTGATGCAAGTCAAGTAAAATGATATTACATACATGTCACATGACCTAGATTTATTTATGTGGTTTGGGTGTGTAAGGTACTGGTAGTCCATTGTCCTTTCCAACAGAAACTTAGAGCACTTGGACGTCTTTCCTAACCTCACCCACCCCACACACCTGTAACAAGAAAAGCCATATACACATGCATCAGAAAACTGTACTAATAAAGCTAAGAAGAGAAATGTTTCAATTTTAATAACTGAAGTACTGGTAGGCCTACATGTATATGGGGAGTGCAGAGAAACGTCTTGAAGCCATAGACCCCGCCCTCCCCCCCCCCCCAAATTTTAATAACTGAAGTACTGGTAGGCCTATATTGGGAGTGCAGAGAAACTTCTTGAGGCCATAGACCCCGCCCTCCCCCCAAAAAAATCAACCCACCCCCACCCCAAAAAAAAACAACACAGGAACATGCTAACACTAACACGGAAACTATTTTTAGTTTACATTAGGAGCAAAACATAAATTAGCTAGCAGCTAAGTTGATAAGAGGTAAACAAATCTAATTTTAAAAAAAAAGTTTTTTTTGTAAATATTTTATTTCAAATTTATTTCAAATCAAAGGGATCAGCCATAGCCTATATCACCCCTCTCCTCATACAAGTTCGGGGGTGGGGGGGGAATGGCCGAATGGTTAGCACCTGCGTGCTGTATCATAAAGCCTGTCATTGAGTCAACTGGCGTGGTTTTGAATCCCCGGTTGTACGTGGCAAGCAGTAGAGTCGTCTGTCCAACCTCATGCGTTTTCTCTGGGTTCTTTCGTTTCTTCCCATTATTAAAGACCCCTACGCCGCAAGCGAATTCATGAAATAAAATTGAACGATATGTTAGACCCGAAATAACCTTGTTTTTGTCAAGTGGAGGTTGAACCCCATTTCTCTCTCTCTCTCTCCCCCTCCCCATAGATGCCCCCCCCCCCTCCCCACACACACACATACACAAAAAACCCCAAAAAACACAGGAACACAACTAACACCTAACACCAAAAATATTTTTTTAAACATAGTTTACATGAGGCAATATAACCTCAATGAAACATAATCCTACACTAATACCAGAATTTTCAATATTATTCATGTACATTGTACTGTAGTCATTAATTATATATGCATGGATCAACATGATCAAATTATACACTGTTGTACATGCTTCACATGGGCCATAAACATTAATTATAAACTCATGGTGTAAATTATTAATGAGTAATGATTAGGATAACCTTTACTAAAAATATTTATTCTGTAATTATATAAAATCTCCTGCCTAGAGTATTTTATAGTTTAATTAACAAAAGATTCTATCTTGGTATATTTTACGAAATTCTCTTTTCAACGTTGGAATCAGAATTTCGAATCAAACTCTTTTATTGATATTATTTCAAAGTGTATATTTGTTGTTCCCAAAACAATATGAGTATTTCTATGAAAAAAAAAAAAAGGTCTGTCTTTGACTCAACTAGCGTGGTCCTGTTTTCCCCCATTTCTAAAGAACCCTTCGCTCAAGTGAATTATTGAAATAAAATTGAACTATATTTTAGTCTCGAGATGACCTAGTTTGTGTCGAATGGACGTTAAACCCCATTTCTCTCTCTCTCTCTCTCTCTCTACTTCTAGATTATTTTGTCTTTCATAATGCAAGTCTAAAATTCTATTCACTCTTGCTTTGCTTCATGTCAGATTATCGAACCTTTGGTTTTTTTTAAGTTCAGATCTTAATGTGGGTTTTCTCAAAGTACATAGATTCTCCATTTGCTTTTATGACTACTTCTTTTTTTCATTCCTGAATCTACAGTGTAATCCTCTAAGTATTAAGCATGGATTTTCAGTTGTAATCAAACAGTTTTATGACTCCAAGTTAATCAAGAGTTATCTCCCTTACAAAGCTTAGCCAAGAGCCATAAAATACTAAGAAAAAAATCAATTTCTGTTCCATTGGTCATCAACTAGAACAGATCAAATGAAAACACCTTGGGATGGTTTGATCTTTTATCAAATGGAAGAAGTAGAATTAGCAAACTTGTTTTACATTAGGACAGGAAACTCGTGTAGCACAAGTGTGAAAGGATCATTTCTGTTAAACCTCCATTTTAACGGAAGTTGTGTGTTCTCCTTTCTCCACACTCATCAGCATGTCGTTGTTTCTGTTTAGAGAAAACTCGTATTAATTGAATCGTCTTCCTGATTTAAGTAAACGGCCTTACAGTTACACTTATACACATAAATCTAGTGCATTGGGTTTTTAAAGTGAGTTTATAGATTAAGGTTTTCATTTTAGAAAAGGGCAAAATGGCATAGGTAAGAAAGTTGACACGATTATGATGAATCCAAAAGTGTCAACATTAAAATAAAATTCTGTCCTAATATGGTTTAATGGAGATGTACATTTTAATACATGTAATTAATGTGAGTTTATCATAATATATGCTTCACATATCTTTTATAATCATATCCGTTTTTTTGCTCGAATAAATTTTAATTGAATTAGTTGGTTGATTAGGTACCAAGTTCCGTGAAACTCGTCGACCATATACGAGCCACAGGGTGAACAATAAGAAAATGTCCTTTTTGATTAGAAATATGTAGATGATATTCAAAAAGAATACATACAATGGTTCATTTAAAAAAAAAGAAATTACTTTTAATAAGATACATAAAAATTGCAATCGAATATATAACACGGAGCGGGAGCCAATTGTGTTTATATCATTTCATTGGCAAGCATTTTTTGAACGGAAGAGCCGTTTTCAATAACAATATTGTTTTTAAATTGAATATTGCACATTTTGTGTATTCAACCACTAAATGTCATTTAAACAAAACATTATTTTTGCTTTATTAAAAAATTTCCAAAAATGAATATTGCACATTTTGTGTATTCAACCACTAAATGTCATTTAAACAAAACATTATTTTTGCCTTATTAAAAAATTTTCAAAAATATTTATCCTTAGACGATGAATCGAAATATAAAAGAAACAAAATCTCAAAAGTATCAGTATTTATTTTTGAACCATGCTGATATTTTTTTTATCGGGATTTAGTTTTATGATCTTTGGGTCTAAAGATAGAAGACACATGTTAAAAAAAAAGAAGAAAAAACCCCAAAAAACTTGGTTAGATCAGAAACAGGCTGTAAAAATGTTTGATCAGTTCCCTTGGTTTTTTTTTTCATTTTCATCTTTTTTAATATCTGTTTTATTACATCTGTTTTGGCTGGAAATAATTAGAAGTTTGTTATAAAAACTCGAGTGGGTAGCATAGATGAGAGTCCATTATAGAAATCGGTGACACATGATAAATGAGAATGACAATAGATTTATTTTTCTCCGAAAGAGTACAAGAATGTCGAAAGAGTACAAAAATGTCGTTGGTTCTACTAATAATTAAGACCATATTTGATACCGTAAAAACTATTTGACACAAGCCGATGGTCACTTCTTCGAGGTGATCGGCCAAACATGGTCCTCATACACTGTAACCCAGGTATCGTTTAATCTTGTGTATCTTGCACTAATTTCTTTCACATTCGTTTAATATGAAATCTTTGTTTAAAAATTTGTAAAAACTGTTTAAAATCACCATAAATCGTTTAATTTGTACTTCTGTCCAGTTTAAAGCTGACCATTCAATTTTGATAATGAGTGTCCAATTTACAGGTGTTTAATTTCTCAATCGTTAAAAATTAAACAACCGAAATGATTAATGATGTATAATGATTAATTTTTGAACAGTGATTAGGAAATTAAATACTTGTAAATTGGACACTCGTTATCAAAATTAATCAGTCAGCTTTAAACTGGACACATGTACAAATTAGATGATTTTTGGTGAATTTAAACAAATTTTTAAACAAAGATTTGATATTAAACGAATGTGAAAGAAATTAGTGCTAGATACACAAGATTAAACGATACCTGGGTTACAGTGATAGTAATTAAAACCGTATGTGATACTGTAAAAACTTTTTGACACAACAGAGAACTTTGATTTGACCCATATAATAATCAAGACCATACGTGATACTGTAAAAACTATTTGATACCGTAAAAACTATTTGACACAAGCCGATGGTCACTTCTTCGAAGTGGTCGGCCAAACTTGGTCCTCATAGTAATTAAAACCGTATGTGATACCGTAAGAACTATTTGACACAAGCTGATGGTCACTACTTCGAGGTGGTTGGCCAAACTTGGTCCGGGATGGTCCTCATAGTAATTAAAACCGTATGTGATAACGTAAAAACTATTTGACACGACAGAGAACTTTGATTTGATTAGAAGCCGATGGTTACTCCTTCGAGGTGGTCGGCCAAACAGAAGTTAATAAATGATGTATGGGGAATTGTGGTGCTATACATTTTGAAGTAAAAGTGAAGGTGAATTAATTTTATTCTCAAGGGATAACGACACCATGTTAATGACTACATTAGTAATGAGTCTGCTGGTGCTGGCACCATGGGACCCATTCCCTACAAATTACCTACCATTTTAAGTACCTAGTAAGCCTTTCAGCATCCTTATAATTAGCTTTTTATTGTTTGCAGATTAAGAATGCAACCACGAGCAGGTGAATCTGACTCTGGATTAGAAATAAATTTCTGAAAAAAAAAATTCCCGACTTATCTTGTTGTGATAGAAAGTGTTGTATGAGAAAACCACGGTAAAAGAGTTGCCTCGGGCAAGAAGAGATAAATTGCATCTGGTCCTTCAATCTAGTGACAACTCTCAATGACACTGACTTCCCTCCGTCTCAAATTACGGAGCGTCTGGTCAGAAAATTACTCTCTAGTCGCTAGGAAAATCGACATAGGACAAAAATAATGATCTGTCTAACTGGAAATCATAGGAAGCTTCTCAATCACATAATGGATAAACTTATTACAAACTGGAAAGCAATATTTATACAGGATCAGTATGTCGGAGATCAATCCTTTACATTTATCCTCGTGCAAATTTCCACGATGAGCAGACACACTTTGTTTACCCTCCATATCGTACATCTACGAACAATACAAAGGACTTGAAACGTGCCAAAAAACGGCCATGCATACCGTGAAAAACATTAAATGTAACTTAAATATATTTGAACCACCAGACCAGAAAATCTATTCTTTGATTGGATATGGCTTTTTTACTCCAGTTATCAGTTTGTTGATGGATACGGAGCCACTATGAAATTAATTATTGCTTTGATATGATTGTTAGTGCATTATAATAAAATTAATGAAAGTTTGATATATTTTGCGTGCAAGTTGTATCATAATGTCTGTCATTGATTCAACTAGTGTGATTTAGATTCCCTGGTTGTACGTGACAAGGGGGGTTGGATGGCTGAATGGTTAGCGTGCGCGCGCTGTATCATAAAGTCTGTCATTGAGTCGACTGGCGTGGTTTTCGAATCCCCGGTTGTACTTGACAAGGAGTAGGGTCGCCTGTCCAACCTCGTGGGTTTTCTCCGGGTCCTCCGGTTTCCTCCCACTGCTAAAGACCCCTACGCGCAAGCGAATTATGTAAATAAAATTAAACCATATGTTAGTCCCGAAATGACCTAGTTTGTGTCGAGTGGACGTTAAACCCCATTTCTCTCTCTCTCTCTATACGTGACAAGGAGCAGGGTCGTCTGTCCAACCTCATGGGTTTTTTCCTGGTCCTCAGGTTTCTTCCCACTGCTAAAGACCCCTAGGCATGAGTGAATTATTGAAATAAAAATTGAACCCGACTCTCCGTCTCTCTCTCTCTTAAAATTTTATACAAACAATTTTGACTGTATTTTAGTATGCATTAAGTCGTGTAAGATGGAATATTTCCCTACAAAAAATGACATTAATAGATTCATATAAGTAGATTTAAATCTGTTTTGTGGTGGATGAGGTTACGGTAAAAATGGATAATCAAGACTTTGTTTATTATCGTAACAATGGTAGTAATGACAATCGAGGCTACACTATAATATATCGTCAATACCTGGGAGTTGGGTGGCCTGTCATTGAGTCAACTGGCGTGGTTTCGAATCCCCGGTTGTACGTGACATGGAGTAGGGTCGCCTGTCCAACCTCGTAGGTTTTCTCAAGGTCCTCCGGTTTCCTCCCACTGCTAAAGACCCCTACGCGCAAGCGAATTAATGAAATAAAATTAAACCATATGTTAGTCCCGAAATGACCTAAACCCCATTTCTCTCTCTCTCATCAATACCTAGACTCCAGGTGAAGTAATTTGACTGAAATTTTCAGCATATTCTCTTTTCAGTATCTATTTTTTAACTATTATCGCGAGAACTCTCGGATCTTTATCTAACCTTACCTAATGCCACTTTAAACATTTATTAATTTAATGATAAAATGAATAATCAAGACTTCTTACGACTATAAACAATCGGCGCTACAACTTTTAAACATTCATAACTTCACTCAGAATAAATTAATTTGAATGAGATTTTCAATATATTCATTTTGGATTATCTATTTTTGAACTATTATTGCAAGAACTGCCAGCTCTTTATCTAAATTTTACATACATGTATGTTTAAGTTTGATCGTCTTAAGGGAACACATGGCTAAGTGGGTAAGACGCTGGCTCGCTAGTCTGGAAGTCGGTTGTTCGATCCCTGCATTGGCCGAGAAAGTTCACCGGGATTTTCCGACATGGTTTCCCCTTGTCAGTGGTGCAGAACGGAAGGCCAGACAAGGACAGCTGTCTAGTCCTTCGGATGGGACGAAAAACCGGGGTCCCGTGTACACATTGGTGTGCATGTAAAAGATCCCTTGGCAGTTGGAATTCGATATAAGAGTAGGCTATAGTGCCGCTGCCCGGGCAAAATTTCCCTCATAGCACACTGTATGGTGTATGTCTGTCTTCATTAGCCGAGTATAGGAGTAGGACGTTAAACCCCATTTGATTTCATTTACATTCATGACTTTGCTCAAAATACATGTAAGTAATTTGAATGAAATTTTCAATATTCATTTTGCATTATCTATTTTTGAACTATTATTGCAAGAACTGCCAGCTCTTTATCTAAATTTTACATACATGTATGTTTAAGTTTGATAGTCTTATTTTTAAAAAGTAGAAGAATTTTATGGAATACAAAGGTTCATTTGGCAACAGAATTTGACAGAAGAAACGCAGTGAATTAAGATTTATTGACAATTGCTATAGGCAATCTGTGAGAGGAGGTGACTAATTTACATCCACTTATTGTCTGTAATTGGCATTTAAAGTGACACTTTTCAAACCTTACTTTTCTCCTTTAAAAAAAAACATTGTCGAGTCATCTAAGTTGGGTCTTTGCTTTAAAACACGTTGGTAATTGGACTAATTGTTTTTGTACGTATACAAATATAGATTTATGTGTACTGTTGTACGAATCATAGTATTTAACAGAGACAGAAAATAGAACACTTTGGAAAACCGGCTATATTGTTGCTTCCAAACCATGGCTTCATTCAGTATTGTATGTTTTCCACCCTGAGGTAACTAATTTACGTCATTTGAAAATAAAAGCCTGTAGGAGGATGCCATGCTCCTTAAATCCATATATCTTCTTGTTTTTCCTGTAATTCAAAGTAATTGTTCGTAATTTACCAGAAGTAGCCCCATTTTCATGCAGTCTTGAATCCTTTATGGCGATTTGACCTTGCATACTTACAATACAGGTCGCATGCAAAATAGTATACAAATAAAAGGTATTAATTTCAATTATTGACGACATCTTGAATATCTATTATTTGGTCGGGGGAGAGAGAGAAATAGGGTTTAACATCCATTTGACATAAACTAGTTAAACACATTGTTTAACTTTATTTCAATAAATCGCTTGCGCGTAGGGGGACTTAGTAGTGGGAGGAAACAGGAGGACCAGGAGTTAGCGCACGAGGTTGGACAGGCGACCCTACTCCTTGTCACGTACAACCAGGGAATATTATTCTATCGGATACATCTGCATAAACTTTACATTGGAGTGTATGTTAAAGTAGGAATTCGAGATAAGAGTACCGGTAGGCTGTATCGCCGCTGCCTGGCAAAATTTTCCTCATAGCACACTGTATGGTGTCTTCATTAGCCCAGACAGTGCAGTGCAAAAAAAGGGGGGTTGGATGGCCGAATGGTTAGCACGTGCGTGCTGTATCATAAAGCCTGTCATTGAGTCCACTGGCGTGGTTTCGAATCCCCGGTTGTACGTGACAAGGAGTAGGGTCGCCTGTCCAGCCCCGTGGGTTTTCTCCGGGTCCTCCGGTTTCCTCCCACTGCTAAAGACCCCTACGCGCAAGTGAATTATTGAAATAAAATTAAACCATATGTTAGTCCCGAAATGACCCAGTTTGTGTCAAGTGGACGTTAAACCCCATTTCTCTCTCTCTCTTTAACTCAATATCATTCACATTTCTCTCTCTCTCTTTAACTCAATATCATTCACATTCTTCTACATTGAAAACATGACTTATTGGTCAATTTAAATCAACATTGACGTTGTTGTTATCTTACCGGGAAAAGATGGACTTCTGGTATCCAATATTAAAGGACAATATTGGTGTCAGTCATTATCACATATGATAGAACTAATTAAACACGTTCCAAATATAATTTTAACACAGAGACCATTGCTACGATGACTGAGTAATATAAGTTTCCTGAATTGGAAGGAATTATTAGTGAGCAGAAATTCGGCCGTGTATCTGTTATCACTCGTCACATCAGTCAGTTAAATAGAGGTATGACTCGTGTTTTCCTTTGGCGTTTGTCACTTCCGATTCAGGAAATCTGTATTACTCAGCTATCGTAGCAATGATCTCTGTGTTAAAATTATATTTGGAATGTGTTTAACCAGCTCTATCACATATGTGATAATAACTGGCACCAATATTGTCCTTTAAGACACAATGAAAACTTAGCATACAAATAGCGTGTAATGAAGTGACTGGATGAACAAGGCTAAACAATTACCGGAGTAGACTGGAACAATCAGATGCCAAACACTGCCATTCAATTTGCGTATTTTACTGAAGATAATTAATTAGTAATTAGTGTAAAAATAGAAACGATTGAATGTAAATCAGTTTATATACATTCATATTACATTATTGTATGTGTTGCGACCCATTTGTGTCAATTTCTAGGTCCCAAATATTAGTGTTTTAGCTCCTTTAACACAATTAAAAACGTTTATTTAATCGTTGTGTGCATGACAGATGTAAAACGGAGTAAAACCGCATTACAAAATAGTATATCAATTTTAGGTATGGCTGCCATTCATATTACATTATTATATGCATTGTGACCCATTTGTGTCCATTTCTAGGTGCCAAAGAATCTGTTACATTTTGCTTTAATCCAGTTTGGTTGCATATACATCGTCAGCTTATATTATTAACTGTGTCAACATATCGTGAACACGCTAAGCATACAGTCAAAGTATACACAGTAGACCCTTTATTTCTGGAAATTAGCACGGCTTAATGATTACCATTACTTTGCAAGGAAACCTATCAAAATAAAATTGAACCATGTGTTAGTTCCGAAATGACCAAGTTTGTGTGGAGTGGACGTTAAACCCTATCTCTCTCTTTCTCTCTATAAATATTTTGAAAGATTTTTATGTTATCAACCAGTTTCTATGTAAAGAGTGTACAAGGTGTTGACTTTCTGTAATTGATTAGTCAATAGTTTTGTGCTTTAATGGCTTTATAAAAGAAAATCTTATTACCATTTGTTGTGATTCACTGATTTTCCTTTTAAAGTGTTACTATTACTTAAAAGAAATATTTCCATGACAATAGATTAGAAATAATGTAGAGTGTATTCTTTTGTTGAACTCGGCCCTGCGTTGTACTAGGTATTTATATTTAAAGGAAAGTCGTTTTTCAGTTTAATTGTTATTTAAACAGCAGTGGTTAATTTTCTATAAAAAGTCAATAATAGCTTTCAGATGCAGATATAAAGGATTTTATTTGCTTGGAACTGCTGCTGACATGGCTAGTTCACTGATTACTGTGTTCTGGAGACAAGAACTCGTTCCCTCGGGATAATAGGTCAAGACATGACTGCCACAGTCGACATCTACACACCATTGTCACCAGAGATGGTGTGCTGTCCATAGAGATGCGCTGTGTTGAAATGTCATGATTGATTTCGTCACCAAGAACTAAAGAATTAGAAAATGTCCTCCCTCGACAATCGTGCTCATTGGTATTCATGGTAAATGTCCCTTCGTTCCACTGCTTCGTTAGTTTTTAACCTATAGAAATTCAAGATGGTCATAACTTTTCCTCTAGACTCATTTGAAAACTAAATAAATGCTTCCAGAAATGATGAATTCTGTCATTTCTTAACCTTGGAGTTAATGCACTCTGCTCTTTCTTTCCCCCGATTTGAATTTGTTATTCTTTTCGTGACAAGTTTATTGGCAGTTTATGCAGAAAAGTTGTAATTGTGTGCGAAAACATATGTTTGATTAAAGAAAAAAAAGTGGATAATTTGCGACGATACCATTCATCACCGTTAATACACGTATAATGATTATAATACCATCTGATTTATGACCAGCATAAATTGGGCTTTTATTTCTAAGTACTAATTATCCTTGGAATATAAAATGGATTCCATTTGTAGCTAGCACTTACTAGAGCAGTGCTATTTGTTTAAATGGGTAAGGTGTAATTATATTTCCACCATGAGAGAGTTTTGCCTGGTGATTATATTATCTGATTAATTTCATTGTATCTTTTGACATGATTTAAAGGAAGGAATAACTGATTAAAAATAACTACCGCTTGGAAAAAGTAAATGTCGCACGTACATAGTGGATTGATGAAGGGACATTTGATCTCCATTCCCAATATTCAATTCCCCAGTTGTATGTGACAAGGGTTAGGGTTGCTTGTTCAATCTCGTGGGGTTTTCCTCCGGTTTCCTCCCACTGCTAAAAAAAACTCTATGCGCAAGCAAATTATTGAAATAAAATTGAACCTTAAGTTAGTTCCAAAATGACCTAGTTTGTGTCGAATGGAGGTTAAACCTCTCTCTCTCTCTCTTCTCTCTCTGTATACTTCAGTATATTTTTTTTGTTTGTTTTTTAATAAATAAATTTTGTTTTTATCGCCATGTTAAGCAAGACATTTAAATTGATTACGCGTAGAAATCAATATAGATCATTATCGTATCTTGTATTCATTAATATAATGTGGAAGGTAATGGTCTAAATTGTTCAATATTGAAGAACAATATCTTCTGTCGAGTTAGTTGTAGCATGGTGATCTTTCAATAAGCTACAGAGACACCTCTAATGGCTCAATAATATTTGCTTACTATAATCGAAGTGGGTAGCCTGTTCCATTAAATACGGTGTTATATATGGGGATATACAGGTCGTATTAACTATATTGCCCGTCGACAGATCAATATATACCATCACAAAATACAAATATTACTTCTTTCCTCCTAAAAATATCCATCTATGTGGGTGTTCTGTTCATATTCAATGTTTTAAATGACATATATTGATAAAATGGCCATATGAAAACTATTTAAAGGCAAACATCTTTTTATGATGTTAGACAACTTTAATGTCACGTTTTGTAGAGGAATGGTAGATTTATGTTCTTGTAGAAAGGTGGTTTTATGTTCCTGTTACATTGTATTACCTCCTCCGTCGTTGCTCAAATACCCTCACCATGCCACCCACCAATCTTTATCTGATATCGAAACAGTTAGATTATCGATTGCTGTAGTGTTTCCAAAACTCTGTCCAATTGCGCAATTGGAATGAAATGAAATGAAATGAAATGGGGTTTAACGTTCTACTGTTCTGCTCCTAACCTGGGCTATTGAAGACGGGCATACGCCATACAGTGTGCTATGAAGGAAATTTTGCCCTGGCACCGTCGCTACGGCCTACTCTTATATCAAATTCCAACTGCCAAGGGATCTTTTACGTGCACGCCAATGTGTACACAGGACCTCAGTTTTTCGTCCCATCCGAACGACTAGACAGCTGTCCTTGTCAGGCCCTCCGTCCTGCATCACTGACATGGGGAAACCACGCCGGAAAATCAGGATGAACTTTCTCGGCCAATGCAGGGATCGAACACCATTCGGCCATCCACCCCCCCAACCCCCCAGTTAGGATGAAGCTGGCTTACTGAGCATTTGTTCCCCCTAAAAATTTCAACAAATTGTGCAGATAAAGGTAAAAAAAAAAAAATCCCAAAAGACCCTGTGAGGTTATAATTTGACCAAGATAGAAACTCACTTGTCAAAATTTTTAAATCATTCTATCAAAAATTGTGACCTGTTTTGTGTTGAGGAGGAGGAAGAGTTATTTTGTCTAGTAATTCTTTCCTGTCAATCATTTACAAAGATACAATGACATAAATTCAGAAAATATAATTATACATTTCCACGTTTAAAAAAATAGTACAGCTCAAGTGCTGGTTACAAATGGAATCAATCTGATATTTTGAGAGATAATGAGTACTTGAAAATGATAAAATGTACCTGGAAGAGGGCATTGTTATTTCATTGTTTTCAAAACAGAAAATATTTGTATTCAATTCATCTGAAATATAGTATCAAGGTCAAATAGGTGCTCATAAGGTCAACCGGTCAAAAACTCTTGTGGCCGAAAATTTTTGCATTTAATTTTGCATGTTTTCTTCAGGATTCCTGAAGGAGCCTGCAAAATACCACAGGGTTAAGTTCGTTGGGGAAAGCCTACATTTATTTGCGGACAGTTCTGATAGATGGAAACCAATCATCTATAGGTAACTGACCAAAAGAATCGCAGTAGTTTTACAGGCGATCGGTCTAATAAAAAATATACATTTTGTTCACCTGAGGGGTGGGAGTTGGATGGTAAAATGCTTAGCGCGTTGTATCATAAGGTCTGTCATTGAGTCAACTAATGTGGTTTTGATTCCCCGGTTGTACATGACAAGGAGTAGGGTCGCCTGTCTAACCTCGTTGATTTTCTCCGTGTCCTTCTGTTTCCTCCCACTGCTGAAGACCCCTACGCGCAAACGAATTATTGGAATAAAATTGAACCTCATGTAGTCCCGAAATGACCTAGTTTGTGTCGAGTGGACGTTAAACCCCTCTCTCTCCCTCTCTCTCTCTCACCTGAGATAATAAGCCATATTTCTAATTCTTGACGGATTACTTGTCAGTTTTAACTGATTAAGATACTTAAAAACTTTTAATGATTCTAGAATTACAGCCTGCGAGTCGGGCTTTGATACTCCCTGTGTTCCTGCATCTGAAATTAATGTGACATTTTTAATCAGGTTGGTGGTAGATATAAGCACTCAGCAACTGCACAGAGATTAGAATATGCGAGCTTGTGAAATATGTGGTATTTTTATGCCTTTAATTCCCTTGATAATGGATGTGATATAACATATTCAGTAACTAATCGAGTTCAGATGAAATTGTCCAGGAATTTGGCGGAAAGACAAGCAAAGCTTCTACCAACATGTCTGTGCTATTTCCATGATTAATGCCCTCTGGGTTTGAAATTGTTTCTCATTGTGGCAGCTAATCACATGATTATATGTAGATCTGGAACCAAAATTGATTTTTCAATTCACACATAAACTGAAATGTTTTAACACTACTGGTGGCAATGTCTGAAACTATATCAAACAGATCTTTAAAGTTTTCCTTATATCATACATCGATTATTCAATTGTTATTTCTTGTTTGTTTATATTTATTTGAGGAGAATTGTTTGGCCGATTGGTTTAATGATTGTATATTTTGCATAATGTCTGTCATTGATTCAGTTGGTGTGGTTTCGAATCCCTTCTTGTACATGACAAGGAGTAGTGTCCCTTGTCAAACCTTGTGGATCCTCCATTTACCTACCGCAGCTGAATTATTGAAATATAATTAATGTATAACCTTATGTATGTTGAGTGGGCATTAAACCACTCCCCCGCCCCCCATCCTCTTTAGCGAGGGTAAATAGATCTAATAAGATGGGGGAGCCACTGTTTGATCCCGTATCTTGGCAGATCTTTCAGGGGGGTGTCAGGAATTTTCCTGCCTGCTTTCCCCTTGTCAACAATGCAGGATGGAAGGCTTATTAGCAAGGAAGAAATGTCAGGGACTGCTGTACTTGAAGTTGACATTTAAAATTTTGTGCCAGACACTTTCAATAGAAGAAAAAAAAAAAAAAAAAAAAATAAGGCCCTGACACAGATATTTGTGCCTGAATATGTGCTTGACATTGTCTTCTATCAGGTGTAAATGTATAGTACTGTTACCATTTATCAGTGCCCGAGAGAGCGGGCGATGGCATTATAACGCCGAATGGATGGTTAGCACATGCGCGCTGTATCAGAAGGTTTGTCATTGATCGAGTCAACTGGTGTGGTTTAGATTCCCTGGTTGTACGCAACAAGGAATAGGGTTGTCTGTCTAACCTTGTGGGTTTTCTCTGGGTCCTCCAGTCCCCCCCCCCCCCCACACTGCTAAAGACCCCTACGCACAAGCGAATTATTGAAATAAAATTGAACCATGGGTTAGTCCTAAAATGACCTAGTTTGTGTCAAAGTGGACGTTAAACCCCATTTCTCTCTCTCTCTCTCTGAGAGGGATGCCACTAATGGTCTACTTTTTCTTTATATTAATGGATCGAGGTGGGAGGAAGGGGTTGTCAAACATTTGGCCTAGTATCTATTTTCTATTGCCGCCATGTGCTTAAATGGACGTTTTAACAGTTTCTAGGTTTCGTATTTAAAATGTATCGTACGGAGACTCGCAAACTTGTATTCCATTAGAAGATCACCATAGCCCGTCTTCATATTACAAGTCAGAGTAGAACAGTGGGACTCCCCCTTTTCAGTGATGCAGGACGGAGGGCCTGACAAGAACAGCTGTCTAGTCATTCAGATTGGACAAAAAACCGAGGTCTGTGTACACATTTACGTGCACATAAAAGATCCCTTGAAACTTGGAATTCTATATAAGAGTAAGCCGTAGGGCTGCTGTCCGGGCAAAATATCCCTCATAGCACACTGTATGGCGTATGCCCGTCTTGATTAGCAGAACAGTAGGACGTTAAACACCATTTTATTTTATCACAGACATACTGTCCTCGTCTTGTGCTTTGTGAAGTATTTATTTAAACACTTGTTTCTTTGGCGTTGTGATAAAGGAAACAGGTGAGGGAAATGATTCCTCTTCTTTCCTTCAGCAGGAAGCCATGCACTCACATTTGAGCAGCCATCACTAAACTTTTATACACATCTCCATCAAGGGAATGTACTTTGAGTTGTCAAACTATTGTTTAATGTATCTTAAAAACTACAATGTTAAAGATGCATTATTTAAGAGCTTTTAAATGTTACTATTATTACAAGTTTTTTTTGTGCTTAAAATGTTATAAATTATTATTTTTCATTTATTCATATGACGAGCCTATAATCATATGGATTAAAATAGATTGAAATTTAATGATTTAATCTAAAAAATGGAGAAGCAGGGCTGAGTCTTAACAAGTAACTTTGCCAAACAGTGATAAAGTCACTCAGAATAAAGTCATTTGAATGAAATTTTCAATGTTAATTTTGAATTATGTCTTATAGCAAGAACGGTCAGCTCTTATCCAAATCATATATAATGTATCGTTAAGACTGATTATGAAAACTGAATTTGTAGATCCTTTCCACAATATAGGGGCGGTGGATGATTGAATGGTTAGCCTGTGTGCGTTGTATCATAAGGTCTGTCCTTGAGTCAACTGGCGTGGTTTGATTGGTTTCAATTCCCAGATTGTACTTGACAAGGTATAGGGTCAAGTTCACACCCCCAGTTCACAAAACATTCTCATACTTAGGTTACGTGACAAGGAGTAGGGTTACCTGTTTAACCTTGCGGGTTTTCTCCAAGTCCTCCGGTTTCCTCCCACTGCTATAGACCCCTACACGCAAGCGAATTATTGAAATAAAATGACCTAGTTTGTGTTTATTGGACATTAGACCCCAATTCGCTCTCTGTGTTAAATTGGTATTTGAGGTAGTTTTACAATCCCACATCTCTATGGAACTTAATTAAATTTATCTAGAGACTGACCCAAACATTACTTCACAAAAATATGACAAAGTCAATGTATTGGAATGCTAAATGTATGCAATAATTTATTTGATACTTTTCTCCTATTTATTATGTAATGAAGCTTAATGTAAAGTAGATCCGATACCAATGATATCAGACTCATTTATTCAATTAGTTTTACGAGGGCAGTTATATAACTTCAGTACTAAAAGGCTCTTTTGTTTCGGTATGCTTATTCCCCATGGAAGAAGTCAACAAGAGCAGGCCTTGTCTGAAACGAAACAAAAAAAATTAACAAAATATTGAAAACATTTTTTGAACTCAACCATATAAAATCTATAAGAGTCTTAGTTTTTCCTTGAGATAAACCACTTACTGTGTATTTTTAATCAAATTATTTTGGGATTTTATATCCCTTTTCCCCCCTGTTAATTTGTTAGGGCCATTCTTTTAATGTATTGGGGGATCACGGTGGCTAACTGGTAAGACACTAGCCTGGAGGTCGGGTGTTTGATCCCTGCATTGGGCGAGAAAGTTCACCCAGATTTTCCAGCATGGTTCTCTCTTGTTAGTGATGCAGTACGGAGGGTCTGAAAAGAACAGCTGTCTAGTCGTTTGGAAGGCACGAAAAAAAAAAGAAGTCCCATGTAAATAAAAGATCCCTTGACAGTCCAAATTCAATATAAGAGTAGACCGTAATGCCGCTGTCGGGGCAAGATTACCCTCATAGCACACTGTATCGGGGTTCCCGCGGTCCTTGAAAATCCTTGAATATCCTTAAATTTAAAATTTCATTTTCAAGGTCTTGAATATCCTTGAATTTCGCGGAAATAGGAAAATATCCTTGAATTTCAGTTGAGATCCTTAATTTTGTTTCAAATGTCTTCAATTCCTTTTAAATATGAGATTATAACGATAGTTGGTAATGTTTTGGTTATTTTTAAGATGAAAAATTGTAGCTTTAGACTAAAAAATGTCCTTGAAAATCCTTGAATTTGACGTATATTTATCTTTGAATATCCTTGAAAAAATGTTTGACGAAGCTGCGGGAACCCTGTGTATGGCGTATGCCCGTGTTCTTAGCCCACTTCGTAGGGCTGAAAAGTAAGACATTAAACCCCATTTCATTTCAAGGTATTGATAGTAGAGTTATGAAATATTGATTTTGCTCTCATCTTTCTAAATGGCATTAGGGGGGTTGGATGGCTGAATGGTTAGCGTGCGCGCGCTGAATCATAAAGTCTGTCATTGAGTCGACTGGCGTGGTTTCGAATCCCCGGTTGTACGTGGCAAGGAGTAGGGTCGCCTGTCAAACCTCATGGGTTTTCTCCGGGTCCTCCGGTTTCCTCCCACTGCTAAAGACCCCTACGCGCAAGCTAATTATTTAAATAAAATTAAACCATATGTTAGTCCCGAAATGACCTAGTTTGTGTCGAGTGGACGTTAAACCCCATTTCTCTCTCTCTCTCTCTCTCTAAATGGCATTAGAAACAACAGTTGATAGATTAGATACTATAAAAAAAACATTTGGAGGAATTACTGCAGGCATTATTTGACCATACCGTTGTATAATTAGCCAGTACATAGAGCTAGAACTAATAATTGAATTATTGTACAATTGCCTGAGATGGTTGACCGATATTGATTACCAGAGACACAAAGACTACTGATGTTAGAACTACCAGAGCTTGTCACAAAGGAAATGGTTGAGGAAGTGATAGAACAATAGATCTAGGTTTTATATATCTTTAGTACTACTGGTAGAGATGGCATGGATAGTTATAATCAATAGTAAGCTGTTAATTGTATACCCAATGAATTAAACTTTAATATATCGCAATGTTATGTTCTAGTTATGAATGATGCTGTCATGAAAGAGGAATGTTCGATCCATTTTGTGCAATTCTAGATACTTCATCTGTTAAAGTTTAAGAGTTTCAGTCACGAAATGAGAACCAATGCACTTACTGTTCTAGGCTTGTCTGAAAGCTAATTCGGCAGAACATCATGATTACAAATAGCTCTCCTTGTATGGGGGGTTGGATGGCAGAATGGTTAGCATGCGCGCGCTGTATCATTAAGTCTGTCATTGAGTCAACTGGCGTGGTTTCGAATCCCCGGTTGTACGTGACAAGGAGTAGGGTCGCCTGTCAAACCTCATGGGTTTTCTCCGGGTCCTCTGGTTTCCTCCCACTGCTAAAGACCCCTACACGCAAACGAATTTTGGAAATAAAATTGAACCATATGTTAGTCCCAAAATGACCTAGTTTGTGTCGAGTGGACGTTAAACCCCATTTCTCTCTCTCCCCCTTGCTCAGTATTGGCTGTGAAAATTCCTCGGGGGTTTTTAGACGCAGTTTCCCCCCTTGACTGGTTGAAGCTGCAGGGCATGACAAGAATGGTATCTATTTGTTTTGGATATGACGAAACCTTAAGCCCTGTGTACACATTGTCGTGCACATAAAAGATTTGGGGGTCGCAGTGGCTGAGTGGGTAAGATGCTGGCTCGCTAGCCTGAAGGTCGCGTGTTCTATTCCTTTATTGGTCGAGAAACTTCATCGCAATTTTCCGACGTGATGCAGGAGGGAGGACCTGACAAGGGCAGCTGTCAATTCATTTGGATGTAATGAAAACCTGAGTTCTTTTGTATACATTGCCGTACACGTAAAAAAGATCCCTAGGAAGTTGGAATTCGATATAAGAGTTGGCCATAGTGCCGCTGCTCGTGCAAAATTTCCCTCATAGCACACTGTATGGCATATGCCCGTCTTCATTAGCCGAGACGGAACAGAACAGTAGGACGTTAAACTCCATTTCATTTCATAAAAGATTTAATAACCATTGGCAGTTTGAATTCTATAATAAAAAAAGTAGTCGGTAGCGCTGCAAAAATTACATCATAGTGCAGTTCATGATGTAAGCCTGACCGTCTGCTTTAGCTAAGTCAGTACAGAAGAGAAGAACGTCAAACCCTATTTTATTTTAACAAACAATTTTATAAATTACCAACTAATATTGAAGTAATGGAGTACTTAAAGACCACACAGTGTGGAAATCACACAAGATTTTCAGTAGCCATATTCTGATATCCCCATGGCACCCTTCATTTTGTTATCAACTAAAATCTAATTGTAGGCCTGTATTAAATGCAAATAACACACTATTTTTGGATAACAATTACTGTACATATTAAATTCGATTGAATCCAATTTGGGATCATTTAGTGTTTGTATTTTGATGTTTTCTTAGTTAATTGTTAAAAAAAAATCAGTCAGGGTACATATTAGCGTGGATTAAGTTGTTAGAAATTTGATACTTTAGCGACAAGAACCGATGACCCATTGTTACTTTAATAGCTACTATTTCTTGGTTTGAAGGACAGATACCAGTGCACATCCTCGACAGATGCGCACGACACCTCTATTTTGAGGTTTGAAGTCAACATTAAAGACATCTGTTTACCAAATATTTGTGTAAGAACAAATAGCTGAACTCACTGTGAAGCGCTTAGAAATGACCAGTGCTATACAAGACGATTTATTATTATTATTATATTAAAATGATGATTATTTTGTTTACATAAATGATATAAATGATGATTATTTTGTTTAAATAAATGATTATTTTGTTACATAAATGATGATTATTTTGTTACATAAATGATGATTATTTTGTTTACATAAATAATGATTATTTTGTTTACATTTTTAGATAAATTCAAAACCGTAATGTGTTTAAAAAGAGAATATTAGATTTGTATTTAATTAATTTGTGAAAAATGGTGTTTATTTTGTAAATAGAGACAGTTGTTTATCGTTGTGTTACAAGCTCTCATTTTGATAGATATTGTGCATTTAGCCTCAAGCCACAACTATAAACTGCTAGTAATTTTGTAAATTACTAATTGATAGAGGCAGAAAGGAAAGCTTCATTGTTAATAGACTTGTGTTTGGGTTTGGTTGACTGAACTATTGATCTGCGGTGGTTTGTGATGTTGATCTTACCGATCTACCTAGTTTTTCCGACAACTGGTATAATCTATCTTTATACACACCAGTCTTGGTAATATTACCAAACTTAAATCAACCGTAACAGTCTCCTGTCGTACACCATACCTATCCATCATCTTTCTTTCACTGTTCATTATAAATAATTAAATATCGCAACCTTGTGACATATTGTCAGTGTTTCGCTGTGATGATTCAACAACAATGCACATTAGATGTAGAATTATTTCAGGGAAGAAAGGAAAAATTCTCTTTTGTTTTGTTTCCTGGATGAAAAGACCAAAGGGAAATATTGAAGAAAAAAAAAATGTTGACAAAAAGTATACTGATTAAAGCCTTTAGGTTGAGCCTGTCCAACCTCGTGGGTTTTCTCCGGGCCTCCGGTTTCCTCCCACTGCTAAACCCCCTACGCACAAGCGAATTATGTAAATAAAATTAAACTGTATGTTAGTCCCGAAATGACCTAGTTTGTGTCGAGTGGATGTTAACCCATTTCTCTCTCTCTCTCTTTCCCAGCCTGTGTGTGACAAGGGATAGGGTCGCCTCTCTAACCTTGTAGGTTTTCCTCCTACTTCAAATATTTTTAAATAAAACTGAACCATGTTAATCCCAAAATGACCTAGTTTGTGTTGAATGGATGTTAAACCGCATTTCTCTCTCACCTTCCCCGATTAAAGCCTTTTCGAAGGGAAAGTTAGAAACAATGATGAAAGTCTCCTATTCTAGATAAAAGCCTTTTCATCCGTTAGTGTTATATACAGATGATATCTAACGGTACACATGACGATTGAGACTAGATATTTGTTAGATAATAAACTTACATGTCACTTGCATCCGTGGACAAAACAAGCATGATTTTTTTCATTATTTTTTTTTCTCTTATCCAATTTTGTGTCAAATCGTCTCAATACCACCGACAGAAAGTATTAACCAGTCAGGCAAGCTAAGTTGTTGATCGCGATCAGGATAAGTAAATGAAAAATTTATAAAAATCAATTAGTGATGCATTGCATCCGCTGAAAAAGGTGTATCCCCTTGGGACTTGTATACAGAAACTTTCATCTATTTATTATAAGTTGGAAATGGTTGTTCTTTTTATAATGGTTAAATGGAATGTTGGGAGAATCAACTAAAGCACCACACTTATTTTGATGGAAATGGATGTTATTGAAAAGCTGACAATGCAAACACTATGTTTAATTAATAAGATCATAAAGTGAAAAGATGTGACAATTGTTCCATGTTGGGTGATCTGGCTCGTAGGGTAGTTGAGATAAAAAAGAAAAAGAAAATAAGATTGGTTCTGCTTCCCTAATCTATCGGTACTGCCATTGTTCTTTTGTTTAACACAGAATACTGGTCACTTTTAATCTTGTTGCGGGGATTGGATGGCCGAATGGTTAGCACATGCGTGCTGTATCATACGGTCTGTCATTGAGTCAACTGGCGGGGTTTCGATTCCCCGGTTGTACATGGCAAAGAGTAGGGTCGCCTGTCCAACCTCGTGGGTTTTCTCTGGGTCCTCCTGTTTCCTCCCACTGCTATAGACCCCTGCGCACAAGGGAATTATTGAAAAAAAAAATTAAACCATGTTAGTCTCTTGCTCTCTCTCTCTTTCTCTCTCTCTCTCCCCCTCTCTCTCTCTCTCTCCTCTCTTTCTCATCTTATTAGCCTGCTTCAATTTGCAGTAACTTTTAAAGGATATGTCTCGCAAAAAGCCCACTCACTCTTTAATTTTGTCACTTTGTTAAAAATGAAAGTTACGGTTCTGTAACCAATTGTAGATCAAAGCACAACATCCCATGTGTGCTAGTAACATACCATGATGCTAGGCCACACCTTTCTGGCAATTTGTGCTTAGTTCATATTCGCACTTACTATGAATAATATTTATCAAATATACTTTGTATCACTCTGTCGCTGTCATGGCCATATTTTATTTATTCGTAGCACACAGCATGAAATATAGCTGTCTTTATTCGTCTGTTTGGTGCAGAAAATAAGGACGATAAACCACATTTTATTTCGTTGTTGTATTAAAAATAAAGTCCTGGGTTGTTTTTTTTCCATAAAATAATTGTTTTCAATTCCGTCAATCAGATTTATCGTATGTTATTAACTATTATTAAGTGTGGTTTTTTTAGCATAATTTACTGTTTGTTGGACTCAAGAAATGATTTCCTCAAGACATAATAACACAAGATTGTTATGTTTTATTGTATTAGTTTTCTTTTTGATCGAGTAAATAAGTTTATAATTAAGGTTTATAGCTGAACATGTAATGTTCAGTAATCGAACACTTAGCCTAATTATACCTCTAATAGTGGCTATCAGGGGGAATTAGCTGTACAACTGATTTAATTAAATGTTGCCCTTTTCTTAATGAAATAATTTCTAACAACTGTTACATTCATGAATAACAACATGTCCTTATTGTCATTTATAACCTAAGTTAATGTCACATAATATATATAATTTATAATCATCTGTTGATATACTGTATATATTCTTGCTTATATTTTCAGCAATGTCCAATGTTTTGAATTCTAAAATCAATTTTACAAATGCATCAGTTCCAAGAGTTTAGAAATAATAAATATTAAAATACCCATACTAAATATTTGTACATGATTTTCTATGTACATAATGTTTCCCTGTGATTCGATAGAAGGAATTTGCGAGAAAGATAACTGGATGGCTGAATGGTTAGCATGTGGGCGTTGTATCATAAGGTCCGTCATTGAGTCAACTGGCATGGTTTCTATTTCCTAGTTATATGTGGCAGGTGGGTTTTCTGCGGGTCCTCTGGTTTCCTCCCACTGCTAAAGACCCCTACGCGCAAGCAAATTATTGAAATAAAATTGAACCATATGTAAGACCCGAAATGAAAGTTAAACCCATTTCTCTCTCCATCTTTTATTTTAGCCTAGCAATCTTTCTTAAAAATAACTGTAGTAAGGGTTGGGAGTCATATACAATCCGGACGAAATAAACATATTGTGTGATATACTTGTGTATAACCACTATTTTATATCTCTCTAAACCTACAGAACATGACTTGATCATTTCATATCAATCACCTATATTCATTGAATTGCATGACTAGTAAACATAAATGATTTTTTTTTTATCATTTGACTTTCTGCTTCAGTCACATGTGCTAGCTAGCTAGCTAGCATACGCTTCTTGAATTAATAATAGAAATGGTTTTGTTTCTATAAACTTCCGTTCATTATGTTTGAACGAATAAAAAGATAAAATGAAACAAAACAATTTTATATTATTGCTTTATTAATGACTAGATAAAAAGAAAACATTTCAACATGTGTCAAAATGTAGATAATGATCAATATGAATTTCAATAAAATAAAACCCCACTGAATTCATGCCATGAAATAAAGTCAGTGAAGCGTTTCAGCTTATTTGATATAATATATAAATATATATGAGTGTTATGTTCACTTATAAAAATGTCGATTAGTATGTTTAGATATTTAGTAAGTGTTATTTAGATATTTAGTAAGTGTTATTCAAATATGCATGTAATAGATAGGCTTGAAGTGTGAGTCACCCTTCACAACTCTAATATATTTTGTTCTTCCTGCTTATATGCTGCAGGCCCGATTAACGCTATGCTTCACTGATTTCTCAAATCTGTTTGGGTTGCCTTTTGATCAGGTTCACCAATAAATACCTGGAAGCCGGTGTCTATTAGTTATTGGGTGTAAAAGAGAGAGTGATTGGTGGTTAGTCTCTTAGATCAACGATTGATTGATTTGATTCAATTTGTTGTTCACACCCTTGCCTAAAAATATCATTTAAACTGTAACCTTTGTATGGAATAGATCTACTCTAATACTAACCAATGATTTAACTAGCAGTATTTCCTTAGTAATACACCTTCATTGAAGTAACCTGCAATAATTGCAACTGGTTTTGTATAGAGGAAGCATAACAAAAGGCTGTATTGAACAGCTTGTCAATACCAGACCAACGCTCGCCAAGAGAGAGAGCTTATGAGCCGGCCCATTGCACAGTCGACGCGATACTCTGATACTACTACAGTTTGTCCGGCAGGAGCCATTCGCTTGAAATCATTGAGGGAATAACTAGCAACCTGATACCTCGCACGGTCCTAGTCAGTCGCAACCGGGCCCGAGCAAGGATGCATCCCTATTATTATGTGCAGTATATACCAATGAGTTTAAAGCCAGAACTGGTGAGTACATTGAACATCTTATCTGCCAAACTCTCCCATGCTCCATTGATTTTTGTTTTGAGTGGGAAGATTACGGTGTTAAAGATTGCTATCATGTTGTGAGGGCTTGCCTACTTTCTGCTTGATGGCGTTGTAAAAAAGCCTTTAGACATTTCAGTCCTTAAGCTTTTAGGATGATATTATTAATAAGACGATTGTTTTAGATAACGGCCATATTGACAACGATTTAAGACAAGTCATTGGCTTTATTTATGTTGTTTTCCTATTTTGATTACTGTTATAGGATTAAAATACAGGGGGGTTAAAATGACACCAGTACAGTTTTAAGTTGATCAATGGATAACTTGAATCGTTAAACTTGTATTTTATGTAGTCAATATGTTTATACAGTCTAAACAAATTGACGAGGAAGTGATTGTTGTTTAAATTATGGTAATATTTAAAATATGTAATATTATGATCACCTTCATGTCTCGGGTTAAAACTATTCTCACACAATTTATTGATTTTCTGGACACCAAGTCCTGTTATCTTTGTTTTTAAAACATGGGCACATTATTTCTGAATATAACAGTATATAATTTATATTTAATGTTATTTGGATTTGAATGTGGAGCCATTACTTCTTGTTGGTGTTAGTCTTGACTTCTGGTTTTCAAAACATGGGCTCAATAACGGTATATAATTTATATTTAATGTCATTTGGTTTTTAATGTGGAGCCATTACTTCTTATTGGTATTAGTCTTGACTTCTGGCATTTCGTTGTTTCTAAATGTGTAGAGATAGGCTTATTAAATTACATTTGATACAGAAATTAACATTTTATGAGGAAATAATTTGATAAATTCTTGAAATGTTATGTTTATTTCTTATTGCGCTGTCTTAAATGTTGCAAAAAATTACCTCAGATGATTGATATTGTTCGAGAAATGGAGGCTGAAAAAATAGTTTTTGTGAAAGATGAGTTGAGATGCAGACACTCTGGACATATTGATTGCTACAATGTACCCATATTATAATTTTCTTTATTTGCTCAGTGGGTATTTTGTTTGTGAAAAATGTTCATAGATTTACGATGATTAATAAACAAAGATGCCAGCAAATACACAAAGATCTTTAAAAGATGTAGATTTATTCTCTGATTATTTTTTAAGAGCAATTGCCAGATAAAAGAATATTAATAAAAGTTAACGTTTTGTCCAAATGTTCTTTTTCATTAATTCGTCGAATATTTGTTTAGCAAATGTGTCACAGATGGACAGTCATAAAATAAATGACGTCTGAAGGTAAAGTGTTTAAAATTTAGTGGCTTATTGTTAATGCACTTGACTATTGGCAACAGGTGTTAACGATAGTACGAGTTATAACATCATTTGTTTTGGCCCCGATAATGGTGTTAACATTTATTTCAATTTGAATATGTGAGGTTTAATTCATAAGGTCTGTCATTGGGGGTTGGCTTTCCGAATATATCATAAGGTCTGTCTTTGAGTCAACTGGTGTGGTTTCGATTCCCAGGTTGTACGTGACAAGGAATAGGGTCACCTGTCCAACCTCGTGTGTGTTCTCCAGGTACTTCAGTTTCCTCCCACTGTTAAAGACCCGTATATAGCGCAAGCGAATTATTGAAATAAAATTGAATCATATGTTAGTCCCGAAATGGCCTAGTTTGTGTCGGGTGAACGTTAAACTCCATTTACATGTATCTCTCATTGAGTCATTTGGTTTGGTCTTGATTCCTACCTTTTTATGTGGCTTTGGGGTTAGGGTCGCCTGTCCAACCTCATGTTTTTTCTCACAGATTCCTCCCACTTCTATAGACTCCTACGCGCAAACAAATTAATGAAATAAATTTGAACCATAATTTTATCTTAGTCCCAAAATGACAAAGTTTGTGTCAAGTGGACATTAAACCCCATTTCTCTCTCGTTATTTCAATTTGGTTAGATTTTATTCATAATGTCAATCGATTGGATAACCATAGTTGTATTCAGTATTGCATCCAACCAATACCACATCATATTGAAATAAATAACTAGTCAACCTCTTTGCGATCAAATATATCGATTCCTCATTTATTTGAATAATTTTTAACACCTTTATAACTTCCACTGAAAAGAGTTTGACATTGTGAGAACGGTTTTATTCGTGTAGAAATGAAAATGGATTATTTGATTGAATAAAGAACTAGTCATGCTCAATATCCATCTTATTACTGTTCAAATATTTGAACTTTTTTTTTTCCTTAAAGGCTCGAGGTTTTCGTTGAACTGTTATTTTAATCTTTATACTTTTACTTCAAGATGAAGGGAAAATATTTAGTTAATAGAAAAACTGTGTTTTTTTTTGTCTTAGACATTTAGTTCTATCTATATAAGGAAGAGCTGGATGGTTTTGAATACGAGGACCTGTCAGAACGTGTAAATTCTAGCCACAGCCAACAGATCTAACAATGCCTGTTTATATACTAGACTGGTTGTTATATAGACTTGATTATCATTGCCACTGGGCCATTAACAAATCAATATCACAAATCCCAATTTATCTGACACTATTTGAAAGTATTTTCCATATTGTATACATTTGAATAAAAACTTTCGTTAATATTAAAACGGCATGATTTATTGTCCAACCATATGCTGTTAATATATATAAGAATAGGTTGACTTTAGTCATTTGGTAAATATGGTTAACCGTCCATTATCGTTCAGTCAGTAAGGTGCTGGCACACTAACCAGTCCAGGTTTTGATGAAAGAGAGAGAGAAATTATTTTCCATATTGTATGCATTTGAATAAAAACTTTTAATATTAACATGGCATGATTTGTTGTCCAACCATATGCTGTTAATATATATAAGAATAGGTTCACCTTAGTCATTTAGTAAATATGGATAAGCATCCATTATAATTATCGTTCAGTCAGTAAGGTGCTGGCACACTAACCAGTCCAGGGTTTGATGAAAGAGAGAGAGAAATTATTTTCCATATTGTATGCATTTGAATAAAAACTTTCGTTAATATTAAAATGGCATGATTTATTGTCCAACCATATGCTGTTAATATATATAAGAATAGGTTCACCTTAGTCATATAGTAAATATGAATAAGCGTCCATTATAATTATCGTTCAGTCAGTAGAGAGAGAGGGAGTTGCTATTGTTCAAACATAATATATCGGTATAATAAGAGAGAGCGAAATGGGGTTTAACGTCCACTCGACAAAAACTATGGTTCAATTTTATTTCAATAATTCACTTGCGTGTAGGAGTTATTAGCAGTGTCATGTATTTCAATAGGTTACATTGAATTTCACCTAAAACAAGCCTAGAATTCGAAACAACAATTGGAAGTAGAACTACTGTCCAGCCAAAAATTTCCTTCATAGCACCCTGTATGGCATATGTCCGTCTTCATTAGCCCAGTCAGTGCACAACAGTAGGACATTTAACGCCTTTCCATTTTAATAGGTTACAATATGATGTATACTACTGTCTTAGAAAAAACAGCAATTCAGTAGGCTGTAGAGCCGCTGTCCTGGCAAAATTTCCATCATAGCACACTGTATGGCTTACACCGTCTTCATTAGCCCAGTCAGTGCGCAACAATAGGACATTTAACCCCTTTTCATTTTAATAGGTTACAATATGATGTATATACTACCCAATGTTTATGTTGTCTTAGAAAAGACAGCAATTTAATTTGGTCCTTCTGACATTTTTGGTTTAGAGAACAATAATGAGAAGTCTGGGACACATACTATTGATTGGTCGCGTTTTTTGGAAAAGATCGACATAGAATACTTAATTAAGACCCGTGTGTGTTAAGACTTGTGCCAAATAAATTAAGGGAAAATGATGTGATATGTCAAATAGTAAAGAAATAAATGCTTGAACATAGATAAATTGACCCTAGGTTTAGTCAGAACCTACTTTTTTTTTTCTTTCTTTTTGTATGGACATACCTATTTTGTGTATAGACAGACCTGTCCAGACATATATAAATCTTTTAAAGAATTATCTTAAACATACAGCTATTTGTCCAGATTAGAATATGAATATTAAGTACTTCTGTCACCTACACTAAACCTAAACCATGCCTATATAAATAAAACATCTAGCGTTTTATAGTTCTGTATTGAAATCAAACAGCTTTCTATATTGTATATATATATATAGTTTAGGTATTGAATATATAATATCCCTATTTTTCTCTTGTTGTTGGGTCTGACTAAATTCAACTGTTGTCCTGTGCGAATTATCCCCTTATATTCTTCTATCCATTGTCACTAGTTACAATCAGGCTTTCATACTACTAAAATACGCTAAAAAGAACATCAATATCTAAAAAGCGATTCGATTGTTGTAAAGTCGTGAATAGCGTTTAAATTTGTTCTCAAACATGTACGACCATGTTCTACTAATATGAATTCATTTTTTCTTACTTATTTATTACGAGTGTTATAAAGGATTAAATCGGTTCCCTGTCCAACAAATCCCTCTTACTGTACACAGATTAAAGAATATTATTCCAGTTTATAATTTATTTTTTTGAGATCATTTAGTTTGCTTTGCTGAAGTGAACCTAGATATAAAAAGTAAACATTGACTTTTCTCCTTAATAATCTAAATCTAGAAATAATAGATCTTTTAAGAGTCAATTATTAGGTATAGAAAAATAAAATACCCCAATAAATGGAGCAGTATAGAAAGAGAAATAATTCATAATCCTTAATGTTTGTCGGAGATATGTGTTCCAATTATTTTTATTTTGGTCATTTCCTTATTAACATGTATTATTAGACCATGTTTTCTACTATTTACTGATGGCAAGTTTTAATTTGTTGACAAATTTGCATTAAGTTGTTTGTATTATTTTGTAGTTCACCTTCAGCTTAGCTGCTACAAGTTATATTGAGTAGCAAAATTCTTAACTAATTTATTTATTTCCAGTATGAAGTGTTTGCTCAGCCATCTCAATGCTCACATTCAGATTGTTTCTGGTGACTTGAACAACTCTTCATTGATAACAAGTATATTTGTCTTCAGGACTTAAAGGTGTTGGGGTTTTATCTTGAATACTGTGTACAATGAAATCAGGCAACTTTATTTGCTGATTATCGTATAGAAAGGGAAGGTCTATAATCTATTTATGTTGTCTACGATACCACACTTGGTGAAAGCTTACAAAAAACCTCAGAAACGAACGAACCAATCTATTTTTGGTAATTTCAAAGCAATACTTATTCTTGTTTATTGTTTATTTGACCCAATGGAGAGGCCATGGATACCCGATTTTAAGAGGGAGTCCAAGTGGTTCAGAGAGTCGAGCTCGGGCCCCCCAGTTCACAAAGCATTCTCAGACTTAAGTTACGTGACCAGGAGTAGGGTCACCTGTCTCACCTCGTAGGTTTTCTCCAGGTCCTCCAGATTCCTCCCACTGCTAAAGACCCCTACACGCAAGTGAATTATTGAAATAAAATTGAACTTTATGTTAGTCCCAAAATGACCTCTCTCTCTCTCTCTCTCTCTCTCTCTCTCTTTTTTTCCTCCAATAATGTAATAATAGTGGAAGATCGCATGATACAGTTGTATAATGGTGAATGGAGAAGTACAGACAACAAATGTAATATTGGTTTTGGCCAGGTCATCGTGATCATCATTTTGTTCTACATCCAAATGAAAGTTTGTTTTTTTTGTGGAAGACTGGTATTTGCATTTTACTTGTGCCTTTACTGTTGAATTTTCTTGCAATTTGATTTGGTAAAAAGCTTGTTTTTTCTCAGTTTGCATTCAAAGAATTGCATTAGAGTTAGAGGTTAAATTGCTGACCTTTTAGAAGTTAGTATTCAGGGAGTAATTTCTACTTTGTTTGGATTTGTCCGGTCTTCAATAAATCAATACGCAGTTAGAACATGAACTAACTTAACCCTAAATCTGAAATACATATTCAATCAATTAAATTTGATTCTCATCAGTGTCCGTGCTGTATTCTTTGAACTGGTAGGATGATACATGTTACATTATCCCCTCTAATGCTTTCCAAATCATATTTGTGAATGTATTTTTGATCGTTGACCTAATTGAACTTGTAACTTAATATTAAAGCTTTCAAACAAGGAAAATTTAAGCTTTATTAATGCAATTCTGAAGTGCATTTTGTGGTGTGGGTATTTATCTTATGTCGAAGGTCGAAATATAAAACATGGACGGGTAAAAAATCAATTGAAATATAATTCCATCTTTATTTGGGGGGTTGGATGGCTGAATGGTTAGCGCGTGCACGCTGCATCATAAGGTCTGTCATTTAGTCAACTGGCATGGTGTCGATTCCCTGGTTGTATGTGACAAAGAGTCGTGTTGCCTGTCCAACCTCGTGGGTTTTCTCCGGATAAAACCCGGATCATCCGGTTTACTCCCACTGCTAAAGCCCCCTACGCGCAAAAAGATTTATTGAAATAAAATTGAACCATGTTAGTCCCGAAGTGACCTAGTTTGTGTGGAGCTACCCCCCTCTCTCTCTCTCTCTCTCTCTCTCTCTCTCTGATCTGAAATATCAAAATTCCTATTCATTTGCTTGCTTTTTGATTTTCTTATGGAACAAATGATTTTATTTTTTTTATTTTTATAAATGTCTCAAGTATTATCAATATTTTCTCTTATCACGATAAATCTTCTTTCCGAGAAATGTGCTGTTTTATTTTGTAATAATTGTGATTTAAAAAAACATATCTTAGATTTCTTTGTTTTTGACATGTGCCTGAGAATTATAAGCAGGTTCCGATCGTTATGTCTTGAAATAAAAGGTTCAGATCAATCCAGTTATATTGACCTGGTGTGCAATAGGATTTTAAAATCAGATAGTTGTTTCTAGACCTGTAGTTTTCAACTGCCTCTGTTAATGATTAAATTCAATAAGTATTTAACACAGTGGTAGTGTTGGTTCTTAGTTATTGGAAGAAAATTATTTTGTTTATTTATTCAAGGGGTCCAATTTGATTAAAACACAGATCCTATTTTTTTATAGTTCAAAATTTCGTTTTACTTGCTTTTACTACGATGGACATATATTAGTTCGAACATATAAAATAAGTTCACATTTCCACCCCCATCCTTGCAATGAAATTGAATCTACCAATATGTAAAGTCTCAAAATGACCGAAATATTGTTTTGTATCATTATTCTGTCATTGTTCGGCGGATCACGCGGCTAAATGGGTAAGACGCTGGCTTACTAGCCTAGAGGTCGGATGTTCAATCCCTGCATTGGCCGAGAAAGTTCATCCAGATTTTCTGGCGTGGTTCCCCCTTGTCAGTGGTGCAGGACCGAGGGCCTGGTAAGGTCAATGTATAGTTGTTCGGATAGGATGAACAATCAAGGTCCTGTGTACACATTGGCAAATGCGTAAATGATCCCTTGGCGGGTGGAATTTGATATAAGAGTAGGCCATAGTGTTTGGGCAAGATTTCCCTCATAGCACACTGTATGGCGTATATTCATCAGACAAGTCAGTGCAGAACAGTAGGACATTAAACCCCATTTCATTTCATTTCATTTTCGTACCATTATTTACTCAACTAATACAGAATCACAATTTCTTCCAGATTGAGGGATTTTTTTTTATCCATACGAGTAGATGTTAATTTATAAACTTTTGTCAAAGTAGATAGATTGATAGTATTGACACAATCAAAAAAATGTGTACATATTGTGATACAGCTGTGTAAATCAAGATGATGTCAGTTTTATCGGACATTTCTTAGATGTTGTTTTTTTTTCCTACTTCATTCATAGTTTGTGAGCGAGTGAAAATGATTGATAGCACTAGATCCATGGTATTAACTTGTTCAAATAGTAACAGACCTTCATCGCTCCAATCAGCTTTTATAATATCCTAGATTTTATCAATAACCAAAAATACAGCAATGATTCAATGATGCTAGATGAATAGCCTTAAAATAGATAATATAATAACTATTTCCCTTGTACACAGAGAACAGTGGGAGGTTCAGACTGACCAACTTGTTAGAACTTTGAGTTGGTGAAATGATTTGGTTTGAGGCTGGGTGCGTCTCTGGAGTGAAAGAATTACTCCACATTAAAGATCTGGTCCGATATGTTGGTCTGGTTGTCTACCCGGCTTCTCCTATGTATTAGTTGATCTAATCTTTTCTGATGTATACATTTCGTCACTAAAGCTGTGTACATATTAACTGATAATCAACCACAGTTTTAACTTGTCTTGACTTGGAATCCGTCCAGATAGGATGGATAGAAATTCCAAACTCTTGTGCTTTATCCCAGTGCATTATTGTAATTGCTCTGACCTTTGTCTGAGCAGTTGTTAACCCCTCTGGCAGACCCATAAATTATTAAACACTGGATATCAATTTCTCGTTGCAATTAAGCACAAATATTAATGAACATCTCTCTATGAAAGGTTTTTTTTTTTATGTGTGGACGTAAATATATATTGGGTGAAATGAAGTGATTACGTCTCCATTCTTTTTAACGAAGTATTGTGGGTTGATCCATTGAGAAGGATTATTATGCTTTTAATAGTCTATTACTATTGATGACCTATTAATTATTAACCAGTACTAGAAGCTTTTTTTCTATTCTTCATGTGTTAAATATTTGATTGCACCAAACCAACGTTAAGCGCTGTTATAATTCCTACATTGTCTTTTCATGTACTGTACAATGCTTTGTGTACAGAGAAGCATATGTCACTGTAGTCCAGGTATCATTTAATCTTGTGTATTCTTCACTAATTTCTTTCACATTCATTTAATATCAGATCATTGTTTAAAAATTTGTAAAAATCATCTAAATTCATGTAATTTGCGCTTGTGTCCAGTGTTATAGTTTGTATATTGTCTTTATATGTACTATTGAATGCTTTGTGTGTAGGAAACTATTGTTAAGTTATAAATCCAGTGCTTTCACACTTTGTCTTTCAAAGAACTTTTAATTTTAATTATTTTCAAGTTTGTGTCTAGTGGATGTTAAACCCCATCTCTCTCTCTCTCTCTCTCTCTCTCTCTCTCTCTCTCCCCCCCTCCCCCATTGGCCGAGAAAGTTCATCTGGATTTTCCGACATGGTTTCCCCCTGTCAGTGGTGCAGAACAGAGGGCCTGACAAGGACAGCTGTCTAGTCTTTCGGATGAGACGAAAAACCGAGGTCCCGTGTATACATTGGAATGCACGTAAAAGATCCCTTTGCAGTTGGAATTCTATATAAGAGTACCCGGGTTAGGAGCAGAACAGTAGGACTTTAAACCCCATTTCATTTCATTTCATTTCTCTCTTTCCCCCCCACCCCACCCATTTGTACCCGTAGTCGATGTGTATTTCAAATTGTGAAGTGAAACTAATATAGTTGATCAATGGAAATGGATGGACAAGAGACAAATTATACCAAAAAAAAAAAAATCAACAATGTGATGACATTGATAGAAATATATTTATGTCAAATTCCAACCAATAAACGTGGTACTTAATTAGAACCAGATTAATAAAAAAAAAAAAAACATGTCAGAATTTTGATGCATGTGAAATGTGAGTAATTTGTGTCGATAATAATTTGCGGAGCGATAACCATTTAGATTCAGGTGTGAGAAAAACATGATTTCTAAACAGATGTATGGAATGATATTGATTGCAGCATCACCAATAAAACGGACACAAGTTATGGTTCCTTAAATACACACAATAAAACATATTCCAACTGAATGTGAACTTCATTCCAGTCGATAAAAACATGCTTGCTTTTGGATATCCGTATGATTTTAGAGAACTAGGCGTTCATTGTTAATACTACAGTAAATACAGAGAACAGGTTGCAAATTATTTCTGGTCTTGGTAGCCATTATCAGAATTCCGTTGTTTATTGGATCAATGATGAATAAATACTGGTTAACTGGAATATAATTAGATTCTGTATAATGAATAGTAATGGCAATGCTTATATTAATTGGAGCCCATAGAAAAATTCCGTACCCAATAGCTTTGTCAACACAGACAGGGAGATATATTTTGACACTTCAGTTGTGAAATAATCTTGTATGAATCGTTTATAGCCTTGACATTATCACAATAAAATATCAATTAGATTGCTTTTTAATCATTTGTCGCATTTGGTGCAGAATAGAAATTGGCTGGAGTTGGCAGTGGTTTTCATTGTAAATCCTCACTGCCTTGAGGTATACAGGCAGTCTTCTAAAGTTTATTCAAAGAGTTTATTTTAAGGTGTACAGAAGAAAACTAGAGAAAAGAATAAAAAAAAAAAAATAACTGTTAACTGACTACAGTGTTTAATCAGTAGTTATACACTTTCTCTTCTCACAAATCTTGGCCACAGGGTTTGAATGTTTAATGTTGCGAAAAGATGAGATAAAAGATTACTATGTAGGTGATATCCTTACAGTATTGTCTGATTGCTCTCGTTATTACCTTAAAGCTTTAAATATTAGGTAAATCCTGTTCTAAAGATACCTCTTAACTATTAACTCCAATTAACTACGTGAATGAAATTGAAGCTAAAAGATGCCTTATAACCAACCTTAAATAGTTTATGTGTAACATTGGATGAGTTTGAGAATAATTACTAATGAATAACAGTATTTTTAAGCTAGGGAGATGAAAAGAATTTCTTCTTTATAGAAATTCGATAATCAGGAAAATGCACATCACATGGCTTGTTTATTCCTCGATTCATCTTATTTTCAAATCTTATGTCGGCGGTGCATGGAAATATACAATCATATCTAGATCAGTCCATCATATTTCAGATTGGCGCTTCACAGAAATTAAATGTTACGCAAGTAAATAATGATCATTACAAGTTCATTATCATGTGCTTGTACAAATAGGAAGTCCAGATTTTCAGACACATTATGTAGAAGTTTTGATGAGAACTCGGATGATTATGATAAATCTTGTCTGATAGAATGTTATTAGGTTAAACCTTATTTGATTAGTGCAATGTATTAAAATAAAGTAGAACTTGAGGCTATTTATGTTGATGATCGACAACTATAAGAGTAGATATCACTGTAACCAGGGTATCATTTAATCTTATGTATTTAAGATTATTTCTTTCACATTCATTCAATATCAAATCTTTGTTTAAAAAATTAATACTTTTAACCCGGGTATCTTTTATTCTTGTGTATTTAGCATTAATTCTTTCACATTCGTTCAATATCAAATCTTTGTTTAAAAATTAATACTTTTATACACTGTAACCCGGGTATCTTTTATTCTTGTGTATTTAGCATTAATTCTTTCACATTCATTCAATATCAAATCTTTGTTTAAAAATTAATACTTTTATACACTGTAACCCGGGTATCTTTTATTCTTGTGTATTTAGCATTAATTCTTTCACATTCGTTCAATATCAAATCTTTGTTTAAAAATTAATACTTTTATACACTGTAACCCGGGTATCTTTTATTCTTGTGTATTTAGCATTAATTTCTTTAAACATTCATTCAATATCAAATCTTTGTTTAAAAATCAATACTTTTATACACTGTAACCCGGGTATCTTTTATTCTTGTGTATTTAGCATTAATTTCTTTAAACATTCATTCAATATCAAATCTTTGTTTAAAAATTAATACTTTTATACACTGTAACCCGGGTATCTTTTATTCTTGTGTATTTAGCATTAATTCTTTCACATTCGTTCAATATCAAATCTTTGTTTAAAAATTTATACTTTTATACACTGTAACCCGGGTATCTTTTATTCTTGTGTATTTAGCATTAATTTCTTTAAACATTCATTCAATATCAAATCTTTGTTTAAAAATTAATACTTTTATACACTGTAACCCGGGTATCTTTTAATCTTGTGTATTTAGCATTAATTCTTTCACATTCGTTCAATATCAAATCTTTGTTTAAAAAATTAATACTTTTATACGCTGTAACCCGGGTATCTTTTATTCTTGTGTATTTAACATTATTTCTTTCACATTCATTCAATATCAAATCTTTGTTTAAAAATTAATACTTTTATACGCTGTAACCCGGGTATCTTTTATTCTTGTGTATTTAGCATTAATTCTTTCACATTCGTTCAATATCAAATCTTTGTTTAAAAATTAATACTTTTATATGCTGTAACCCGGGTATCTTTTATTCTTGTGTATTTAGCATTAATTCTTTCACATTCGTTCAATATCAAATCTTTGTTTAAAAATTAATACTTTTATACACTGTAACCCCGGGTATCTTTTATTCTTGTGTATTTAGCATTAATTTCTTTAAACATTCATTCAATATCAAATCTTTGTTTAAAAATTAATACTTTTATACACTGTAACTCGGGTATCTTTTAATCTTGTGTATTTAGCATTAATTCTTTCACTATCAATATCAAATCTTTGTTTAAAAATTCATAAAAATCGTTTAAAATCACCCACAATTATCTTAATAATATAAACGCTTATAAATAATAATAATAATAATAAATAATATTTTCATTATAAATTATCTATTTTTGAGCTATTAATTATAGCAAGAATGGTCAGCTCTTTATCTAAATCTTACATAATGTATGTTTAAATGAAACCAGGGTTACTGTGATGTATGTATAACTTCAAGCAATTCAGAACGAGGAAGAGTTAAAAACCAGGAAAATAAATTCTCGTTAATTGATATTATGTAATGCAGCTGTAGGATGTAGACATTTTACACTCACTGAAATATACGAGCCATAGATCGTTAGAACATGGATCAATTTTCCTTTTATAATATGTTCTTCTCAATAAAAAAAAAATGAAACTCTATTCTGCCATATAATATATCGGTCAACTACATGGGTTGATATAAAATATTAATTTGTTCAGTCTATTATGATGAAAGTTAATTATACAGCGAAGATCTGGGGATTCTGTCTATTGTTTTGTGAATTAAGCTTATTACGCGTCTCAATTTTCAAAAAGAATTGTATTGATAGAATTTTTTTTTTTATGATAAATGATCTTGAATAAAACCAACCCAAACCAACATACCATTACAAACACACAAGATAGTAATTAGTTTATGGAACAGATCCTATTTCATTTTGTTTTGTTTTTTTTATGGTTCAAAATTTTGTTTTACTTGTGTTTGTTAAACACTAGGATCTGGAAGAGTTGTTATATAACCTGCGTTCTGGATGATGTGAGGAATTAGCCAATGAAACGATCTGTTATGGCGAGTTTTTGGCATGAGGTGCACAAAACTATGGGTAACCCACTAGAAACATCAACTCTGATTAGTTAATCAAATGTCTGACATCATAGGGTCAAAAGCCGCTTGTATGACACAGGACACAGCCTTCCACTACAACCGGTCAGATCTTCATGTAGTGTAGGTCATCGAAAGTATAAAAAAAAAACGAAACAAAATATAGATCTGTATTTTAATCAGATTGAACCAATAACAGCGAAACTGGGTGGGTGGATTGAACGACATTGCAGATCATTAAATGTTGAATCGCAAATGGAAACGTGAACATTTTCTATGTGAATTAAAATTATTTTTATTCATTCCCAGGTTCTTTCTCTCAAGCAATTTGATAATTTTGCTAAATTAAAAAAGTTAGAAATTTTTTAGATACAAAAAAACCTGTAACCAATTCTCTAAAATATTGAAGTAGGGTGGATTGGATGGCTGAATGGTTAGCACGTGTGCGCTGCATTGTAGGGTCTGTCGTTGAGTCAACTGGCATGGTTTCGATACCCGGTTATACAGCTAAAGACCCCTACGCGGCAAGAAAGTTATTGAAATAAAATTGAAACATGTATTAGTCCCAAAATGACCTAGTTTGTGTTGAGTGGACGTTAAACCCATCTCAGATTTAATAAATTGCTACATGTGACATATATAGCCATAAATGTTGTGTAAATTGAACATGGCCAGTTTGGGAAACAATTGGTATAATTTGTTAGCTTACAGCAGGATATTGTATAGATTTACAGAGACTGATAGTGTCATGATTCATGTTCTACACAAGGAAGTTAAATGTTTTAATTATTCTAATCATTGTAGAAATTGCCACCTGCACATTCAATAGAAAATAGATAACTTCTTGATCGCTTCTATATGTGATAGAAAATAGACCGCTTCTTGGTCCTTTTTATAGTTGTATTGTTCTTGATAAAGGAAACGTTTTTGGTTGAAATATAGACATAAAAGTATAAACTTTGAAATTGCGGTGAGTATGTTAATTCATTTGTTTTAGGATGCTCCATGTTAAGAAATTGAAATGAAATGGGGTTTAACGTCCTACTGTTCTGCTCCAGACTGGGCTAATGAAGACAGGCATACACCATACGTTGTGCTATGAGGAAAATTTTGCCCAGCAGCGGCACTACGGCCTACTCTTAAATGAATTCCAAGGGATCTTTTACGTGCACGCCAATGTGTACACGCAACCTCGGCCTTTCATCCCATTCAAATAACTAGACAGCTGTCTTGTCAGGCCCTCCGTCCTGCTGCATGTTAAGACTTTGTAGCTAAATGTGTGTGTTATTAATAACGATTATTTTAGGAGGGCCTGACAAGGACAGCTGTCTAGTCCTTCGGATGAGACGAAAAACTGAGGTCCCGTGTATACATTAGAATGCATGTAAACGATCGCTTGACAGTTTGGAATTCGATATAAGAGTAGGCCGTAGCGCCGCTGTCCGGGCAAAATTTCCCTCATAGCTCACTGTATGGCGTATGCCCGTCTTCATTAGCCCAGTATAGGAGCAGAACAGTAGGACGTTAAACCCCATTTCATTTCATTTTACGATTATTTTAATCTGAACTGAGATCTGTTTCTAAACATAAGTTAATCTATAGAAAGGTCATGAAACAGAAAATCTTTATTCTTCCCTTAGATATTCGATTCGAGCTTTGTCTATTGGATTTATATTAGAGAATTTTACCAGGAAAAATGTATTTGTATTCTTTTGCTTGAGTTGTTCATTGAGTCTTTTGTACGAACTATCTGTGGTGAGATCTTGTCTGCTTACAGGAAATAATGAAGATATAATGACCCTAGGTATCAGACACATTCTTTCTAGATCACTAATCAAATAATTCTAAAAACCGGGATAAAAATTCTTGGATTTAAATACTTAGATAATGAAACGTTAATGGCGTTTTCCACAACCCTTTTCTAGATCAAGTAATCAAGTAATTCTAAAAACGGTTATAAAAATTTTTGAATTTAAATAATTAGATAATAATCCACAATTGAAATTTCAAATATAATCAATTCTTTCTAGATCACTAATCAAATAATTCTAAAAACCAGGGCCCTTATTCACGAAATTGGATATATGCAAATTGATTTTACTGGTCAGCCAATTGAATTGCAGTATTTCTTAAAATTTCAATTGTATCTTAGTTTAAGTTTTTGTGAATAAGGGCCAGGGATAAAAATTCTTGAATTTAAATAATTTCATAATCAAACATTAATGGCTTATTCCACAGCCCTTAATTTCAAATATCTATTTTTTCTAGGTAACTAATCAAGTAATTCTAACAACCGGTATAAAAATTCTTGAATTTAAATACTTAGATAACAAAACGTTAATGGCATATTCCACAACCCTTATTTTCAAATATTTATTCTTTTTAGAATCAAATAATTCTAAAACTCCGCTATAAAAATTCTTGAATTTAAATAATTAAATAATTCACAATGGAAATTTCAAATATAATCAATTCTTTCTAGATCAAGTAATCAAGTAATTCTAAAAACCGGTTATAAAAATTCTTGAATTTAAATAATCAGATAACAAAATTTATTGGCATAATCCACAATGGTTACAACCTGTAGATAATTGGTATCTGAACTGCATATTTTTTAACCTTGTTGATTGTATGGATTCGAATGTGACAGTCGGGGTGAAGGGTTACGAGAATTCCTTGAGAATTGAATAGACTAATTCAATATAGTGTTTGGTCACCAACTGATAGCAAGCATTCTAGACCCTTATGAAATTATTCGTATGAAATCTCCTTTTTTTTTTTCGATGTTATTTCAGATGTTTCTGAATGATGTAGTCTAGATGTTTCTCATCAGTGCGTAAAGATAAAGCGACCCAATATTTTTGTATCGAATGTGTAATTGTTTGTTTGACAGGCTTTGACAACATCATGCGATGTTTAATTCTTTGCTTTACTGAATCATCAAGTACTTAGCATTAGACATTGGATTGTTAAAAATCCAGAATTTCTTATTCAAAAAGTCATTGTTTAGAGCAAACAATAGCTTCAGCTACCATAAAAAGAAACACTTATATTGGTATCTAGCATGACTACAATCCCTGGCTGATCTTAGCAAGGTATTTGTAGCTTGCACGCAAACACAGTTAAATAATTCATCGTTGATTTCCCTGCAGAACTGAGAGCTTTACAGTTTTCTAATTTAATGACACAGGCTGGCGGTGACGGCAAGATCTTGCAGGCAGAAAAAGATACTTGTTGAATCCTGTCCGCATACATTGTTATGTAAATTATTGAGCACAGGGGTCTAATAAGCTTAAATTTAGCACTTCTTGGTAAAGCTTGTGATATACGAAGATGAATGTGTCGATCTGCTTGACGGTGTTAATTACTGTTCGGTCCAAGCTATGAAAAATCACTCCATTAAATTCTCTCCTGCTGCTTTTTCTCTTCATAGAATCAGACTTGCATTAAAAACCAATATATACTCTGCCAATTGGGATGCCATACAAAATTAGTTTTTCTCTTGATCTGATGTTTGGAAAATACAGAAGTCGACGACGCGTCTACAGATAATTAATAACAATTTTAGTCTTAGTCGTTATATTTTTGTAAGCTTGGAAGATAGTTAATATTGTATCTTGAATTTAATAGAGCATTTTAATAAGCTATTAAAACGATTTACGAATGTAATATAATTTTTAAATACAATTACTGAGCTACGTTTCGACTAGGCTTCTGTAGTCATTATCACGCAAGATAAAATATGACAAGACATTACTTAGTTGTGTACATGGGTTGGATGACCGAATGGTTAGTACGTGCGCGCTGTATCATAAGGTCTGTCATTGAGTCATCTGGCGTGGTTTCGATTTCTCTGTTGTATGTGACAAGGAGTAGGATCGCATGTCCAACCTCGTGGGTTTTCTCTGGTCCCTCCAACTGCTAAAGACCCCTACGCGCAAGCGAATTATTGAAATATAATTGAACCATTTGTTAGTCCCGAAAAGACTTAGTTTGTGTCAAGTGGACATTAACCCCCATCTCTCTCTCTCTCTCTCTCTCTCTCTCTTGTCTGACTTGTCCAGTGTTGTGTCGGAATGAATCAGATTGTTAAAGATCATGATTGAGTACTGAAGACGGAAGCTGTTGGTTTTCTCACAGTTTTCATCTGAGTAAAAACCAGATTAGACACTATGAAGCAGGTGATACAATGAATAGTCTGTGTGTGGAGGTGTTATACACTAATTTCTTCTGACAAACTACCTTTAGGCTGATAATGTCAAGAATTGTCATTATTTAAAGATACATTATTCAAGAGCTAAATCTGCCTATTGCGGGTCTTTAGGCTTTTAATGTTATATAAATTATTAATTACGACATTTATTAACATGACAAGATCTTAATCAACTCTCGATGCCATCGGATATTCAAGATTTTAATTAGATTAGAACGGTTTGACCATTTAATATTTTGATTTAAAAATGGGGAAGCAAGACTAAGCCTCGAATATCCCAGTTCCCAGGTTACGGTAATACACAATAAATACACACATCTTGTCAAAACTACAAATTTGAATGAAATTTTCAATATATTCATTTTGAATTATCTATTTTCGAACTATTATAGCTAGAACGACCAGCTCTTTATCTAAATCTTACATAATGTGTCTTTAATCAGAAGTCTTCAAAATGCACTATACATCATCTAAACATTGTCTGTTAAGCTGTTTTACCACTTACGAGAAGGATATTATGTAACATACTTACGGGTGTAGATTATCCAACTTATTGTTGACATTCATTATAAAATAAAATGCGATTTAACTGTCTTACCATTCTGCTCTGACATAAAATAAGAATAATATATAACAGAAAAATTTGCGACGGACATAATATTAGACACCAGTAGAATTTTTTCCCCGACTATGTCTGTGACCGGAAAGCATACCATAAGGTTTTTCATTGAAACAACTGGCGTTGTTTCAATTCCCCGGTTGTATGTGACAAGGATTAGGGTCATCTGTCGAACATCATGGGTTTTCTCTGTTTCTTCCCACTGCTAAAGATCCCTACGCGAAAGTGAATTATTGAAATAAAATTGAACCATATGTTAGTCCCGAAATGACCTAGTTTGTGTCGAGTGCTTAGCGCACATGCAGGAGTGGTGCCTGTGAGAGGAAACTGTGGTAAGCCCACAAGATTATGAAGGCACCCCTATCTCTTAAGTCGCATTCGCTCACACCATGGATCGAAACCACGACCACAAGCCAAAGGTGATTGGCCAGCGAGAGGGAGAGAAATGAGGTTTAACGTCCACTCAACACAAACTAGGTCATTTTGGGACTAATATATGGTTTAATTTTATTTCAATAATTCGCTTGCGCGTAGGGGTCTTTAGCAGTGGGCGGAAACTGGAGAACCCGGAGAAAACCCACGAGGTTGGATAAGGCGAGTACAACCGGGGAATTGAAACCATGCCAGTTGACTCAATGACAGACTTTATGATACAGCACGCACACACTATAACCATTTAGCCATCCAACCCCCCCCCCCCCCCCCCCCCCACTAGAGAGAGTGATGGGGTTGAACGTCCACTCGATACAAACTAAGTCATTTGTAATAAATCTTATGTTGATTTAAGTTTTTAGTTGGAAGTTATTAAATTGAATATTTTAGGTTTTATCACTTTTAATCTATCAAAAGAAAAGTCCAGATAATTAATTTGCATTTTATTGGGTCAAATATTGATTTCGTTGTTTCCTGGACTGTTTTTGGATTTTATCTCTAAAAACATTTTGTGAAAACTTGAAATTAAATAGATTAATTAAAAAAACTGCCGAGTTATTCTTTTCTGTTATAAATGGAGTAACAGTTAGGAGTTTTCAATACGGGGGATAAAAGCACCAATAATTATTTGATTTCCTCCTGGCGGTCGGGTGTTCTATCCCTGCATTGGCCGAGAATGTTCATCCATATTTTCCAGGGCCATTCGCCCTTGTCAGTGATGCAGGACGGAGGGCCTGACAAGGGTAGCTGTCTCGTCCTTCAGATGTGACGAAAAAACGAGGTCCCATGTACACATTGGCGTGCACGTAAAAGATCCCTTGACAGTTGGAATTCGATGTAAGAGTAGGCCGTAGTGCCACTGTCCGGGCAAAATTTCACTCATAGCACAATGTATGCCCATCTTCATTAGCTCAGTTCGAAGTAGGACGTTAAACCCCATTTCATTTCATTTCTTTGAAGAACATTCACCTATATATCATTGTTGATTTAGAGGATTCGAGTTGTAGACAGTATCTATTGGCATTTCTATTTTTACTATGAATAAGATCTTTTCTTAAAATAGATCAGAGCACCACAAAGTCTACTTAATAAAAACTGTTGTTTCCACTGCAGGGGAAAATTTGAAGATCCATATTTTAAGTAACAATGCTCTTGGACTCAATTGTATTATAGATTTATCAATATTGAAATGACTTTACACAGTTGAACCATATGTTAGTCCTGAAATGACCTAGTTTGTGTCAAGTGGACGTTAAATATCTCTCTCTCTATCTCTCTCCCCCCCACACACACTCTCTCTTTCCCCCCTCTCTCTCTTTCCCCCTCTCTCTCTCTGACAATTTAATACTCGCATTGAGAAACCCCCTTGGAGACTTTATGCCGAAACATCAACATATATAAATTTTATTACGGCAGTAACCAATGACTATTAATTTATCATCTAGGAATTGAAATGTGGAAAATATAACCAGACCAAATGTCCCAAGAGTTTCCATACCAAATTTATTGTGAATAATTTTTCTGTTTTTATTAATGTATGTCGAATAACAGTATCTTGGAATATCCGAGGGATTTCGATGACTATACATCAACAATCTTGAGTCTCTAATCGCCTCTAAACTCTGTACATGGATCAATAAAAACTAGTTAAGACGAAAGAGATAAAATTGAAAAGTGACAGAGGTGCTACCATTGCATCACACTTTTTCATATTTTTCCTGCCAGACTGGCCAGTTCCAAATGATTAAGTAGATTTTGTCAGGCTAAGGCTATTGACAAAGCGTTAGTGGCTTTGTGGATTCCTTTCGCCAGAAAACAGCCTTGTATAAAGCGTTTTTTGCGCAAGTCTTTTAGGCAAATTCGTCCCTACCGTGCCTTGAAACTCTAATTAGACCAATAAAATATATTTTGTATGTTCTCCTCCAGTCTATTGCCATCGACTCTGAATAATGAGTGATTTGGTTGATATCATCAATTGATCACAGTTTTATTTCTCGCCTATAATGAAACCGGCTGATATTCCATGCCACTAATTTACTTGTAATAAAAAATACAAGAACAGCCAGTAATGAGCACTAATGATTTTAAACCAAGTACCAGTTTCATGTTAGTTATATTGGATACTTTTTCTTGCTTTCCTATAACAAGTTCTTTCCAATCAGTTTTAGTGTTCGCTTCCTTTATATCGTATGGATACTAATGATAGTAAAAACTGACTTGAATATCTGAAAAGTACTTAAAATGAAAAAGAGACAACAACACTGTCTATCGGTATGCTAGATGTTATATTTTTAGATCGAAAGAATAATTCAAATTACAATAATTTTTTATAGTTTGCATCATTATACATTTTTTTATCATATCTTTTAATATTTTAGATTTACAATGGCGTAAGTTTTTTTTATTTTTTATTTAATTTTGAAAATCTTATCAAAAAGAATAGAGAACGAAAATAAAAATATTAAATTGTTCTGCTGGAAAAACTCTGACAGTAAGTGTTGGGACTTGTGAGACCCATTATTTTGTAGCCTCTAAGGACATTGCTTTTGCTTAGACTTTGTTAGATCCATTATTTCTGTGTCAATATAAAAGGTATTTTAGCTGCTATTAATTATCTTGTGTAATAGGTTGTGTGTTCGATCCCTGCATTGGCAGAGAAAGTTCATCAGGATTTTCCGATGTGGTTTCCCCTTGTCAGTGGTGCAGGACTTAGGGCTGTCTAGTTGTTTGGATGGGATGAAAAACCGAGGTGGCATGCACGTAAAAGATCTTTTGGCAGTTAGAATTTGATGTAAAAGTAGGTCATAGTGCCGCTGACCAGGCAAAATTTCCATCATAGCACACTGTATGGCGTATGCCAGTCTTCATTGGCCAATTCAGATTAAAACAGTAGGACGTTAAACCCCATTTCATTTCATTTCAGATAGTAAAAAGTACCTATTTTTATACTGCTGAGCTATTTGTCAACCACCTGTCATTTTGTGGTTTTAAACTTTAATAATGTCTATTTCAAATAATAATTTCGAAACTATTTCCATCCAAACCATTTTATTATACATTTTTTGTGTGATAAAAGATTGTAAACAGGACATGTACATTTTTTTTTTTTATATTTGTGGACCTTCTGGCGTTGTGGGATGTTAATATTGTCTGTGTGTGTGTGTTCACTTAATTACATTGTATTAAATTGTATTGTCACCACAGGTTAGCGTAGAGCATTTAAAATACAACAATACCATACTCACTTTTTTGGGGGGTTAAAAGCGTTTTAGCACCAATGAATCAAGAAATGGGGTAAACTCCAATAATCGAAGCTTAGTCGTGTTATTAAAACACCTTTCTGGAGTACAAATCAAATAAGGACGAAAACAATTAGCCAAAGCAGCATTAAAAACCCTACATAATTACTTGAAAGGTTTTGTTTGTTTGTTATTATTACGTTAGTGTCATGAATGGGGATTGTACAATATTACTTTTCGCTGATAAAAGGCATATTGTTTGCTCTAATCTTTTTTTGATCCTATTTATCTTGCAGAAACAATTCAATATCACATGATGGATGCTACAGACATGCTCTTGCTCTCCATTAGTGAAATCATTTTCGGTCAGGCATAGAGTCCATATTATGATTCATATTCCTCCCGATAAATGAAATTTGATTGGCATTGGCGTGGTTTAAAAATACCTTCGATTAAGCTGACATTATTAAAAGAGTAATAAGTTATTTAAAATGATAGATTATGCTGTATGCATTAATTGTGTTATAAGTTATAATCTGTGTTTTGTCTCGTATCCATTCATTTGATGCACGAAGTAGCATATGAATTATGTGTAGGATAAAGCAGAAGATTTTTTCATGGGTTATTTTGTTCAATCTTTCTTTACCCAGCATAACCTCAGTCTCTTGTGCTTTATCTTGCTGGTTGGTTGGATGGCTGAATGGTTAGCACATGCGCACTGTACCATAAAGTCTGTCATTGAGTCAACTGGCGTGGTTTCGAATCCCTGGTTGTACGTGACAAGGAGTAGGGTCGCCTGTCCAACCTCGTGGGTTTTCTCTGGGTCCTCCGGTTTCCTCCCACTGCTAAAGACCCCTCCCTACTCGCAAGCGAATTATTAAAATCAAATTGAACCATATGTTAGTCCCGAAATGACCTAGTTTGTGTCGAGTGGACGTTAAACCCCATTTCTCTCTCTCGTGCTCTATCCTGCTTATAAACCGTCTTATGTTTACATGTAAGCAAAATGAGAATATCTCAAAAATCCCATAAGAAAATCCTATTATGTTTTCTTAAGAGAAAAAAAAAAACCCTACCCTGGATAAATAAACCGTTAGAGGTTTAAAAAAAAACTTTCAGAAGAATAACCCGAAATTTCCCTATATATATCCAAAGCTGCCCCCGATTTTTAGACTGCAATTTTTTCCGGGCATAGAATATACCCCAAAGAGATTTACCATTATAAGTTTATAATGAATGATTAAAGCCTTACATCCGTCAAAACCTTAATTTAGTAGCCAATTGATGTAATGACCAAAGTAAGATTATGTTCTTTAAGTTTGACTTTAAAAGACTATTTTTTTTTTTTATCATACCGACTGATGATTGAGGTTAGGCCCAAAATTCAATAGCTAAATTTGTGTTTCAGAGTTGATCAATTTGACTAAAATTTTCAGAAAATTCCCTTTACATTATCAAGTTTTTAACTGTTATATTGAGAACTGCCAGCTCTTTATCTTATCTCCCATAATGTATCTTTAACTAAATGTTAAATAATGAATTTGAGTAGGTGTTTAGCTTGGATTATATAAGTCATGAAAAATTAGATATTGTCCGATAAATACAAAATAATATTTTTTGAACGATGACATTATCGGAATCGAGACTTATTTGTCAGCGTTATATATTATAGATAGCGTATATTATGTAGCAAAATAAAACCTGCTAAAACCTTCATCAAGTGTGCATTGAGAAGTCATGTTAATTTGATCTCTTGATGGGCATTAAACGATTAACTCTCCAGAGTTGAGTTAAATTTCCATACTCACGACATGACCCCAACTCAACCATAATAGATTCAATATTTGTGGCTCTGCGACTGATGGTGGGCCTGCTGCTGCCTCTATTCTGTCAAATTTTAATGTCTCTTGGGATTTCAAACACTTTGAAAGGATCTCTAGAGAAATCAGGAATATGGAAGATACCCCAGGCAAAACTATAGTGTCAAGTTGTCATAGCCCGGTTCGTCTGCCGCCCAACAAAAGTCTAATACGAATGGACGTAGAAGTCTTATTATAATTTTTATATAGATGATCAAAGAGAAGTCAACCATTCACAGAAAATAATGTCTTGAAATGAAAGAATAATTTTTCGTCTTGAATTAGATTGGATTAAGTCGTTCTACTGGGTTAAGAATTCTGAATAGTTATTTCATCCTCAATTTTTAGGTTGAAATCAGATCAGTGATTCTGAACAAGTATCATCTTCAGCGATTTCTTCCATTTAATTTATAACCATGATATTAAAGTCAGGAATATATGTCTCTTGAGTGTAAGGTCTGTTTTTTTAATTAAAGAACTTTTATTACAGTTATTTTCTTCTCACAATAAAAGGTTCATGTACATGATTGAAGCATAAAAATTTGAGTGTCCGAGTTCAAATTTCTGATTGTTCTCTGTGGAGATTTAAATAAGGAAATAAATAAAACTATTGTCTTTCGGATGAAAAACGTGAACAAATTTAATTTAACATGTTATTCTATTGAAAAATTGCGGAAAGAATCACCAATTTGTTCTTATTTTGTACGTAAATTTGAATTTCATTATATTAGTTTCAAATTGCTTTTTGAAATGAATGCAATATGTGTGCAGACATTTTTTATGTCTGTCTAAATTGTGTTAAACTTCTCTATACATGATTAATTTTAACAATTCTTTAACAGCAGTTCCGTATATATTGTTATCAAGGAAAATGGTTGTATGTTTAATTTGTTTAAATATTTAAAAAAAAAAAGTGTAATATTTTCTTATCTAAGTACTTTAACCTCAGGGTATAAAACAGGTTTAAAGATTTTAAATATATTATACAAGAGCTAAATCTGCCTATTGCACGCCTTTCTTTAGGCCTAAAATGTTATATTAACTATTAATTAGGCATTTATTAACAAAAAAAACCAAAACCATAATCAACTCTCGATGGCATCAGATGCTCAAGATTTTAACTAGATTAAAACGGTTCACCATTTACAAATTTAATTTAAAAATGGGAAAGTGAGACTAAGTCTTGAATATACCAGTGCCGTGGTTACCACAATGCACACATTGCATAATGTATCTTTAATATAAATAGTCTGAGTTCCCGTGTATGGTAATGAACAGTTTGTTAAGTTATTTATACAGTCGCGACATCCAATTACTTCCAGAAAATTACTCAATTTTGATGACAATCTACGACTGGATCTTGTTAACAAATACTTACAAATATCAATACCAAATGATGGGCAAATACTTTATAATCAAAAAATTTGTAGTGTCCATTTATAAAACATACTATGTACAAGCGAATTATTGAAATAAAAGTTAAGCATGTATTAGGCCTGAAATAAACCAGTTCGTGTAGTGCGGAGGTTTGACCCCCAAAAATTTATAATCAAAAAATTTGTAGTGTTCATTTATAAAACATACTATGTACAAGCGAATTATTGAAATAAAAGTTAAGCATGTATTAGGCCTGAAATAAACCAGTTCGTGTAGTGCGGAGGTTTGACCCCCAAAAATTTATAATCAAAAAATTTGTAGTGTTCATTTATAAAACATACTATGTACAAGCGAATTATTGAAATAAAACTGAAGCATGTATAAGGTCTGAAATAAACCAGTTCGTGTAGTGCGGAGGTTTGACCCCAAAAAATTTATAATCAAAAAATTTGTGGTGTCCATTTATAAAACATACTATGTACAAGCGAATTATTGAAATAAAAGTTAAGCATGTATTAGGCCTGAAATAAACCAGTTCGTGTAGTGCAGAGGTTTGACCCCCAAAAATTTATAATCAAAAAATTTGTGGTGTCCATTTATAAAACAAACTATCTACAAGTGAAGTATTGAAATAAAACTGAAGCATGTATTAGTCCGGAAAACCCCCCCAAACTAGTTGGTGTAGAGCAGAGGTTTGACCCCCCCCTCTCTCCCTCTCTCTCTCTCTCTCTCTATCTCTCTCTCATTTAGATAGTGCTGGGTATCAAGTCATTTTTACTATAATCGGCATTCAAATGTCCATAAATAGTATTGAAACAAACTTATTTTCACAGTTATAATCTTAACTGGATTATGTGTTTAAAGGTCAAAACCATACGATGTTGCAATAGATGTATTTTGTTTGTCTTATTAATAATAAACTTTCTCATATTACGTATAAAATAATGTAGCTTTCGGAATGAATAAATACTGTTAATATATGTGTTGAGGATAGTGCTATCGACGGTGCTTTTTTGGCAGGTCTAAGCGTTGCTATTGATTTATATGGATATTTAACCTAGCACTATTACTAAAACTACTTAGGTTTATGTGGTAGGGGTGGATGGCTGAATGGTTAGCACGTGCGTGCTGTATCATAACGTCTGTCATTGAGTCAACTGGTGTGGTTTCGATTCCCCGATTGTACGCGAAGAGGAGTAGGGTCACCTGTCCAACCACATGGGTCTTCTCCGTGTCCTCCGGTTTCCTCCAACTGCTAAAGACCCATATGCGCAAGCGAATTATTGAAATAAAATTGAACCATATGTTAGTCCCGAAATGACCTAGTTTGTGACTAGTGGACATTAAACCCCATCTCTCTCTCTCTCATGAAATTTAGCTTGGAACTGGTAAGAAAGAAGAAAACCTTCTATTGACCTTCTAGTGGACATTAAACCCCATCTCTCTCTCTCTCTCTCTCTCATGAAATTTAGCTCGGAACTGGTAAGAAAGAAGAAAACCTTCTATTGACCTTCTTTCATTTAAGTTAACGTTCAGGATTTGATCGAAATTTGATTGGAAGATAAAGTTGTTAAGGTCGCACATCGGTGACCAGAAATGACCCACTGGTCTGAGATATTAACAGTGTTGGTCAACAGACGGTCCCACTAGGATGTCTACTGTCAATTGGTCAGTTCACTTATATATTAGTCTGTGGCACAATGACTTTAACCGATAACAAATCCGATGGACATTCATCAATAGCCAAATCAGTGAATGAACCAATTCATTTCATTCTCATACACTGCTTGAAATACACGTAACAAGCATGTCAAATCCACGAATGTTCCTTTTAATGATGTGAATGTTCCATTTACAGTTATCAAATTGATCAAATTTCAAGCAGAGAATCTTCTTTGGACTGACCCAAATAACTCGATTTAGAAATATAATTCCTGTCTAAATAAATCAAACAGCCGTTGAATTTTGATAGATGCGTATCTTTTTATTTATTAAAAGTAAATTATTTGTCTATTGCCTGTAAGGCCTCGTCTATAAGCGTAACAAACTTCTATCTAATATTGCTATTGATCGGTAATGATAATTCTTATCCTTTGATTGGCCCCCGTCTCTTAATATGATGGAATGTTTAGATGTCTGATTAAGTTAACCCTATTTACTAGTAGTTATTGTATTACTTCAGTATCAATATATTATCAAACATTACTTGAAGCCCTTCATAGAATATCAAGTAGAAATAGAGGATTTACGAAGATACAAGAAAACGATTGGTCGTGAACAAGCAATCCTTTAGAGATAGCTTGATCTTGCAACAAAATCATTGGATTTACTGAATATATTCTGGATTAAAGTTTCTCAAAGGTTAAAGAAACCTTCTTGCTTAAGAATTAAATGTCACGAAGCTCACACATTATTTGAATAAAAACTGAATACCAATTAGAATTTTTATATGGCTCTGAGAATTTCACAAAATTTCACAGAATTTCAATTATTTTCTTGTTGTGAATTCTCGGGATGAATTATTATTGTACTTTAGTCTGATCGGAGTATATTAAGGAATTCCACCTGCTCGCCTTCTTTATTGCCATGATATATTTAGATGGATGTTTTTGAAAGTTCAGTAGACAAGTAGGTTAACCGTCATGGGGAAAGAAAGACTAATCTATTTTAGATAAAGATAATTCAGGACAGTAAGGTAGAGACTTTTGAAAATAAGTATGAATTTAAAATTCAATATTATAAAATGAAGTAAGAATTTATACTGCTAAAGACCCCTACGCGCAAGAGAATTATTGAAATAAAATTAAACCATATGTTAGTCCCGAAATGACCTAGTTTGTGCCGAGTGGACATTAAACCCCATTTCTCTCTCTCTCTCTCTTTGAGAGATATTTAGTAAAACTGGGTATGGCAGTAAACTCGTAAAACACATTTTGGCAACATTACAAATATTCGTATCAAGCTGCTGATACATAATATATCTGAAAATATTACATGTAGCTATTTTATAAGGTCTGTCCTTGAGTCAGCTGGCAGGGTTTCGATTCCCTGGTTGTACGTTACAAGGAGTAGGGTTGCCTGTCCAGCCTCATTGGTTTTCCCCGGGTCCTCTCTCCCACTTTGTTCCAGGGTAAAAAGATAAACAGTGCGCTGATACAAGCTGTTATCAACACTGGTTTGGTGGCCATGGTGGCTAAATAGGTAGGACGCTGGCTCACTAGCATGGAGGTCACATGTTTGATCCCTGCATTGGCTGAGAAAATTCATTCTGATTTTCCAATGTGATTTCCCCCTTGTCAGTGGTGCTGAACGTAGGGCCCAACAAGGACAGCTGTCTAGTCATTCAGATGAGACAAAATCAAAGTCCTGTGTATAGTTTGGCGTGTACGTAAAAGATCCCTTGGCAGTGGGAATTTGATATAAGAGTAGGCCATAGTGCAGCTGCCCAGGCAATATTTCACTCATATGCCCGTCTTCATTAGCTCATTCGGAGCACAACAGTAGGACGTTAAACCCAATTTCATTTCATGATACGTCGGCAGTTGAACTACTTTTTCTCTCATCTGGTAGCAGAACAGTAGAACGTTAAACCCTCTTTGATTTCATTTCTCTCATCTGGAAAGCTTTACAGAAATAATGTTGTCTATGTGTACAATTAGAATCTTAATGAATAAAATTAATGCCTGTGGAAAAACATCTTTGAGGTCAGCTGTTGTTACTAAATTAATTGAATGTAGACATTAATTTCATGTTTTAGAAAATTTTATTGACTTATTAAAGAATTGAAGCCTAGAGTAAATATGATGCAGAAAAAAACAAAAAAAAACAATCTTTTGAATTATGTAGACTAATTGTGTTATCCAGACGGTAATAAATGTAGAGAAAACGTTAAAACAAAGCCAGATTAACTCTTTTGTTGTGGCTGGACGTACTTTAGTTGACACATACAATTGCTGTTGAAGGGAATTGAATTGATTGCTTTGAATTGATGGCTATAGTTGACAATTGGCTGATCACTGGTTTTAGATTGGGAATAAAAGTTTATTTTATTGAGGGATGTGCATGGGAATCCCTTCTTTTAAAAAAATATTATATTGACAGGCTGATAAGCAAGGGAAGACAAAATACGAATATATATATATATATAGGTTGTCAGAAGTTTTGTTATCACCCATAAAGGGGGTTTGAATGGTCAAATGGTTAGCACGTGCGCTGTAAGGTCTGTCATTGAGTCAACTGGCTTAGTTTCGATTCACCGGTTGTATGCGACCAGGAGTAAAGTCACCTGTCCAACCTCGTGGGTTTTCTTCTGGTCCTCTGGTTTCCTCCCACTGCTAAAGACCCCTACGCACAAGCGAATTATTGAAGTAAAATTGAACCATATTCTAGTCCCCAAATGATCTAGTTTGTGTAGTGTGAACCTTACCCCCCTCTCCCTCCCTCCCTCTCTCTCTCTCTCTCTCTCTCTCTCTCTTATATTATATATAAGGTGTTTAAACAATAGCATCAAGATCGAATGGTTTTGGATAAAAAGTAGACATTTCAACCTTTGAATCTCAGAATATGAAGATTTACCCATGACAAACTACAAAGTTGTAATTAACTCGGAATGTTCATAACAATTCACCACAATATTCCAAAAAAGTAACATGTGCCATTTTGTGATAATTCACTGGATTTAAACAGGCATGGTACAGTCAGATAATGTCAGAAATGTTAATATAAAAAAGATAACATAACCCAAATTAGTAAGATGCCAAGATTTTTAATTTTATCTGTACAATTCCAAAGTTTAACCATTTATAACTGAATTGGTAAGCACGGTCGCATGGAGCAGTGAAGGAATTGAAAAAAAAAAGATAATTGAGCTGGTTTCTTCCATGAACAGAAAGAATAGTTAGAATCATTATTTATTAATTGAGCGCTGGTCTTGTGTTATTGATCTAGCAGAAAAGTTTATGAAAATTGTTTTAGTTTTCTCCTGTTATCTTTATTCAACATTAAGTTATATCTTTTTAACAAGTGTCTGTTGTGGTGGAACAGATTAAATAATGCTAGGAATTTATCCAATATGTGCTGTTTGCGTCTCTTCGCTTTAGTTGTAGAAGTATATGGCGGAGCTGGCCGTATGTGAATCAGAGAAAAGTCTTAATGCATTACAATTGCGAATGCCAATAAGTTGTCAAGGGCGTTTTTTACTTGTCACCTCCCAGGGGAATGAGAGCATCCATTAATGAGTGCAACAGTGAAACGATGATTGTAGTAATGCTTACTGGCAATCAACTCAATTCACCCGCTTCAATCCGCCTAGTGTAGTAGATTGCAGTGTAGCGTTGTGGCTATACCAAGTGCGTTATTGACGATTCATTCTCTCCACAGCTCAATATCTCTTTCTCTCATTCTCCCTCTCAGTGCTTTCTAAATAATTTATGAAATTTTATATGGTGGTGCCAGAAATACTAAGCCTTGGTCAGACAATAACTTGGAGTTGTAGTAGCAAAATTTTAGGCTAATTGTAGGCTAGTGTTTTATCTTATTAAATATTTTCCAAAAATGTTGATGGAAACTGCCACTCAAACACCGCCGGTAAGATTATTTCAATTATTCTGTATTATCTTGATCACTCAAATGACCTCTATTGACATTTATACATTTATCTCTTTTGGCATAGAAACTGATCGATAAATATTAAAAGATTGTTGTTTTACTTGCTGGTATAATATGATTTCTAAGATTAACTTTTTTTTTCTCACTAAGAAGACAACTAGTCTTAGTTACTGAATAAATTTGAAGTCACTTGTAATTTTTAAAACAAACATTGAATGAAGGATAAGTCGCTTGTGTATATTTTTGTTTTTGTTTTTTATATATATATATATCTATTTTATATAGAAATATTGAATGTATTTTAAGTTCCTTGTATTAATATTTTTTTTATTTATTTTTTTTTTATATAAATGAATTATTCATATTTAATTGTGTAAATGCTTTGTTTATTTTTTCTTTCATGTGTGATGAATAAGATAACGAAATTATATATAGATACTTATACAAAAAGATACATTTGAATAAAATTATTTTAATTGTTTAAAAAGTGAATGATACTTAAACTGATTCAAATGTTAACTAACAAAGCATTCTGCAATAGATACATACATATACATCTCAAGTATAAGTAAAGGGGGTTACGGTGGCTAAGTGGGTAAGACGCTGGCTCGCAAGCCTGGAGGTCGGGTGTTCGATCCCTGCATTGGCCGAGAAAGTTCAGCCAGATTTTCCCGGCTTGATACCCCCTTGTCAGTGATGCAGGACGTAGGGCCTGACAAGGACAGCTGTCTAGTCGTTCGGATGCTACGGAAAATCGAGGTCCAGTGTACACATTGGCGTGCTCGTAAAAGTTCTCTTGACAGTTGGAATTCGGTATAAGAGTAGCACACTGTATGGCGTAGGCCCGTCTTCATTAGCCCAGTTCGGAGTAGGACGTTAAAACCCCATTTTATTTCATTTCAAGTATATGTAAGACTGATTTTGTTTCCTCCCCTGAGATAAAACATATATTTTACAAATGACTTCTATATGATTGCGTGTAAGATGATACATGCTCTGAGAGCAGGTGATAATGTAATATAAATCCCTGTGTATACTAGGATGGTTATAAATATTTAATGCACGACTGAAGCAAAATGTCAAATTCTGTGTTAAATTTAGATTAAGAAGAATTATTTATGGCAGTAGATTATTACTGTTTATTTCTTGGTCTATTCACTCATTGTACTAAAGTCATTAATGAAAAAGATAATTTAGCTACTTGAAGTAAAGAAACATGTCCGAGGCTATAGAATAAGCTTTAGAAACCTAAATGTCTAAACCCATCATTCTAGATCAGATAGTTTGATGTAAAAGATGCGTTATTTTCCCCCCCCAGTCATTAAATTTCATCATCTGATGTGAACAAGTACACAAATCTTTTATATCAATTCTGAAAAACCGTTAAAAGTTTCTGTGTGAAACAATGTTTGAAAATATGCCTGCTGATAACAGGATTAGAGTTAACCAGGCTATTTAGAAAGTGACTGTACATTTCTTTATTGAGAGTGATGTGTGATTGATTGATTCTTCATCATTGATTATTTCTATAGCATAGGTTATTGATCCAACTAAGCGATATCAGACTGGCTTGAGCTGGGGGCTCGCTACAAATTTGACATAGTTAATCTTCAAGAACGTGGATAACTACTGCAACAATATTTGGTTTCATCTATTCATAGCCCAAAAATCAGTTGCGTTTGTCAATTTAGCTTCTTTAACTTTGCCCTCCCCATTTATGTCATAGAAAATTGGAACTTTTGTGGGGGAAATCAGGCCAATTTATCTGATTATTGTACCAGGAGAAATTGATTAGGAATCTATGTAAAAAGAACGACTAGTAATTCTCGTCTGAACATCCATATTTTATAACACCAATGTTAATTCCATTATGTCTCCATCCCAAGTAATTTAGAATCATCAATTCTGTTTATAGACTTAGTTGAGATTGGGGATTAGTACTGCTTTGATTGTTCATGTTGATAGACCACACACAAAAAAAAACATCGATTTATTTCTATAAAACATATTAAAAGTTTAATATTTCAGTAGATGCTTTTATAGATTTTATAAGATGAATTAACATTTACAATACATTGAACAATAGATCAAACTTTTACATTGTTGGGCTTTGTCAACACATTCTTGTCCATCGAGACATAATGAAGCAAATCTCTTATCCTTTAGTTTTGAATTAAAAAGTAATTCTATGGAATTTTCTAGACGAGGGAATATGATTACCTTGTACCGCGGGAGTAATGGTACTTGCATAAATAATAAATGAGATGGACTGAAATGGTAGGGATATGTTTGTCAATAGCAAGACAAACATCGGCAGACATCTTGTAGATGTTATCTTTGATAGTTGCTAGTATACTGTGTATAGTTTAAACAACAAAATCATTATAACGTAAGTTTACACTAAATAAAAGCAACAGCTCGTTATTCGTATTGCATGATAACTTCAAGTGCATTTCAAATATCAAACGTGGAAGGAACTTTGAAGACTGTTTTTTTATGAGGAAAAATATTGATTAAGTATTGATTCGATCAAATGATTACTTGAAGCGGAAAGACATGTATTTGATATTCAAGTTATGTAGACAATCTATATTTAACCTTTTGTCCTTGAAAGTCTCGCGGAGACGGTTCTGATTTTGATATTTGTGTTAATCATGATGGTTAAATATTGTGTGATCCCCGATTGGTATATCGTCGGGTCAGAGACTTGTTTAAGTAACAATGAAATCTAAACAATTGATTTTATTTACTCCGAACTTGTCTTTACTAGTCAATTAGACGCGGAGTCGGTAGTTGCCGTCATGATGTCACTGATTATCTTCGTACAACGGAGCACAGATGCTAAAGCTGGCTATATCAATACAATTGCTTGAGGCCATAGAAATAAGATCGGGCCTACGAAAATCTGGTTTAAAAAAGAAAGGAACGTGTTAATTGGATCGGATGGTCAGTTGACAACTGAGACTCGAAGTTTCAGATATCTTGGGTTTTTTTCCAGCAATGCAGGATAAATGTAATTAAAATGTCGAACAGTGATTTTCTGATTATTGAACACCTTCAGAACATAGCCATGTTTGTTGATTTCCAATCGGGATGGCTTTATGCAGAACCCGGAAGAAACTAGCAGCTTTTCTATATACAGACAATCATGGTGACATTCACTTGACTTGACTTTTTACCTTCGGAAACAAGGCTGTCACAAACTAACTCTAATAGACACCATTAGGTAGTCAATTCTCGGGATTAGCTGCTTCTGTTGATGAGAGATTGCTGGCATTCAGGAGCCTAAACTGTTGGAGATTTATATTGGTCATCAAAGTTCCTTTAACTCACTTTAAATCTTTTACTTGCTCTATTAAAACCAGTCTACAAAAGAACCGGTTATTTATATCTTTTCAAAATGCCATTTTATTTTCATTGGTGCCTCGATTGACTAGTTTAATCATCTTCAGATAATTGTTCAAGTCTATTGTAAAACGGGAATGATGTGCTGGGTAATCCTTAGGTCAAGTGAAATTAGGTCCGCCTTGACTTAGATTATCATCCAATGTAAAAGTTGTCGGTAGTGGTGGAGGGGAGACTGGGAGTGTCTGAAGGATTACTCTAAAGATCTTTCTTTATCGCTACACTTATACATTCCACAATTTTATCGCTGCCGGACTGAGTGAGATTTTATTTTTGGCCCGGATTGTCTTGCACAGCATCAAAACGGTGAAATAAAAAAAAAATAACCCAAATTCCTTATATGAATGACTTGACTTTCATCGGGATTATTTTGTATGTTGTAATGATCTTTTCCTGCATGTGTTCTGTCACTGTTAATTGTTGGTTTTTATGTCAATACTGAGCTGTTTTTAAACATTTGTCTCTGTGTTTTATTAAGAATTTCATCAATAATGTAATGCACCTGATGGGGTTAAGAATTTGCCCCATTTCTCATGGAAGTCACTCAAGTCAAGGCATGAAGGAAAATGAACCATCAAGTTTTAATTGTTTACTCACAGCAGTGCATTATGTTATGAATGTAGGTCTTGTTTTGAATGTAAATATAGCCATTTTATATTCAATAGAACAGCAAGAGAACATCCGGATCACAAACCTTTCATATTGATAATCATCGTATATATATAGTTGTTTATAAAAGGGTGGACGTTAAACCCCATTTCTCTCTTTCTCTCTCTATGAAATGTTTTTCTTATATGTTAAGATACTGGGGATTATAGATGGTGGAGATTGATTATTTTCATATTTGAAAATCATAATATATAGTTGTTTATAAAAGGGTGGACGTTAAACCCCATTTCTCTCTTTCTCTTTCTATAAAACGTTTTTTTATATGTAAAAATGGGGATTATAAATGGTGGAGATGGATTATTTTCATATTTGAAGTTTGTTGAACAGGTAAAACATAACAAGGGAACCAGGAGCGTGTGCCTTTCATCTTGTGTCGGTTTAACAGTACACTTAAGATAACAATAAGTTGAAAGAGCAAGTAAAGCATCGAGTGTCAATATTTATGGAGTGTGTGAATATTAAAGACACAGAGTCCGCTATAAGATAATTAAATGTAAACATATGTGACTGTATAATTGCAATCAATATTAAAGATGGTCTGTTTCTTACTATAAATAACGCTGTAATGTTTCCAGTTTTGGACTCGTTTTATACGGAACTCATCAGACAAGGTGAATTATATTTTAACTTCCCCCCATAAAAATGTCCCATGATGCCTCGTAGACGGGAACACTTTGGGTGTGTAATAAATCGTAGTAATTAAAGATCAACAGTAATAACCATTACTAGGACTTCAATCAGTAATGGGTAATAATCTCTATTTGTGTGACTTATGATGGGAGCTGTGGAGACTCAATTAGTAAGTATCATAAGGGTTGTCATTGAGTCAACTGGCGTGGTTTCGATTCTCCGTTTGTACGTGACAAGGAGTAAGGTTGCCTGTCCAAACTCATGGGTTTCCTCCGGTTTCCTCCCACTGTTAAAGACTCGTTATGTGCAAGTGAATTATTGAAATAAAATTGAACCATATGTTAGTCTCGAAATGACCTAGTATGTGTCAGGTGGATGTTAAACCCCATCTCTCTCTCTCTCTCTCTCAATGAGTAAGACACTGGCCCATCAACCATGAGGCCTCAGACTCTCTCTGGGTGTTGTCTGAGAAAGTTCCTCCAGATTTCAAGGCCGAGTTTCCCCTTGTTATGTATAAGGAAGGGTCTTACAAGGAGATGTCTAGTCGTTCTAATAGTATTGCGTATGCCCACCTCCATTAGTACAGTAATTTCATTTCGTAGAATGATAAAATAAATTCTTTGTTGTTGATCTTATTCTTTATACTCAAGAAATTCTGTATATCGCAATGAATATTACATTTTATTCTATCAAATAAGATATAGACTGAATCATATAACAAATTTTTATGCCAAAAACCGAAAAATATAAGAGCTTTTGGCACTTAAAATATTTTCTGTCATCTTTGTGAAAAATTTATTGAAGAGTTTCATTGTAAAATATTTATATTGTATTGTTTCGATTTAGCGACATTCTGAGATAACACAATGTATATCATTACAATATTACTACACATAGCTTCCCCCTAATTCCATTAAGAAAACAATAATTGTATTTACTGGTTCCTAAAGTTGGACATGTGCTGGTCTGGTGGGACAATATTAATTAGATTTTCAGCAATTGCTAAAAAAGGCACGTTGCCACTGAATCTAGTAATTATGTCAGTTCAGTAGGCTGTATGCTGCTGATTATGATGATAATACGATCCTCTAGAGACGAGAGGGCAATTAATCCCTGCAGGTAATGGCTACCAAATACAGATGGGACCAGCCCTTGGACTGAACCAGGCTTGCCTTAATATGATTAGAGTCGAGTCAGAATGGGTAGATATCTTATATTGTAGAAGTATCTTTACATATCTCAGTCAAAACATTTCCCTTGATAGATATGATCGTGACGTACAATATCGATTCACAGTTAAGTTTGTTTCAAACTCATGAACGTGAACGTGTAGTGAGACAACAATTATTAGTTACCTTAGTAATAAGACAACTGATATAAACCAATCAGTTTTTACCATATAACTTGGAAAGTAAGGATATTAGGGTGGGCATCGATGTTGGGATGTCACTACTCCATGGAACGTACAAAATAAATTTCTTTAATAGCACATGTAAATAGAGATATATGGATGATCTTGTCACCACATAGAACTCAAATATATAAAAAATATAGAGCAGCACATGAAAAGAGATATATAGATGTCCCTTTCTCATCAAGGGGAGTTGGATGGCCGAATGGTTAGCACATGCGCGTTGTATCATAAGGTCTGTCATTGAGTCAATTGGCCTGGTTTCGAATCCCTGGTTGTACGTGACAAGGAGTAGGGTCGTCTGTCCAACCTCCGAGTTCTCCGGTTTCCTCCCACTGCTAAAGACCCCTACGCGCCAGCGAATTATTGAATAAAATTCAATCATATGTTAGTCCCGAAATGACTTAGTTTGTGTCGAGTGGACATTAAACCCCATCTCTCCCTCTCTCTCCCTCTCTCCACATAGAACTCAAAAATATAAAAATATGGAAGTGACTACAGCTATTGGCCCTTTCATCGGTTTGGAAAATTATGATGTCTCTCTTCTCCACATAAACTCAAAAATATTAAAATATGGAAGTTCCATGGAAGTAACTAGTGACTACAGCTATTGGCCCTTTCATCGGTTTGGAAAATTATGATGTTTATAGTTCATCAAGCCAAGAAGAAAACTCGTTTAAGTAATAAAACTCATTTAAGTAATAAAACTCGTTTAAGTAATAAAACTCGTTTAAGTAATAAAACCCAAGGAAAAGAACTTAATCTGATTAAATGAAATTAAAACAAGCCATAAAAAGTTCCCTCTTGTTGTCTTCAACCTAGTGTTACACCAAGATATCATTTTATACAATCCATATTTAATTCTGGTAATACCAAGATAATAATTTTAACAGTGAAAATTGCCACAATAATCTCTTGTAATGACTTTTTCTTTGTGGGAAGGCTGTGTCTCGTACTTCAGTTTGAAGTCTATGCACATTAATGGTGGTTACGAAGGAAGGCCATGAACTGTGTGTAAATTTCACCGAGGTAATATTTATTCTTTTTACCACATTAGTTGGATGATATTGATTATATTTTCTTTTACTCTCTGACCAAACAAACCATGGAATAGCCAACTAGCAGGCTTGCGTAATAGAGGCCAGTTTGGGTGACTGCATCTAATTGACTGGCATAGACCAGGATAATTTGATTTCAACCAGCCAGCAAAGAAACTGTTTAATTTACAGCAAATTCCTAATTGTTAAAGGCCACCTTCATTACGTTTGCCGTCAATTAAATTGTTTCTTCTATCTGTTGTTTGCTGATTGTTCTTGCCCATCAGAGTTGCAGGTTTACCAACTGCCTGCAGTGTGCTGGTTGTTGAATTAGGGCAATGTTTTGGAATTAGTTTCCGAGGTTAGGATGAACGAACATTTCTCCACAGAGCTGTAAACGTGAGCTATAAGCTGTTCGAAGCATTAGAACATTTTCTCATCTTATTGCTGGCACGAACTCAACCACTGACCATATTCCTTGATTTCTCTACAACCAATATTGTCAAGAAAGGACAGTCTATCTTATTAGCCAAAGTTTATTAGCAGAATGTTTGTGCAACAAATTACCTATCTTTCATTTGGACATGAAGTGACCGGTCCAAGTAGTATTCGGTTTCATTCTCATTTCATTTCATCGGTGTAGTCAGTTTGAGACCAATAGATTGGGGGTGTTGGATGGCCGAATGGTTAGCGCGTACGTAATGTATCATAAGGTCTGTCATTGACTCAGCTTGCATGGTTTCGATTCCCCGGTTGTACGTGACAAGGAGTAGAGTCGCCTTTCCAACCTCATGGGTTTCTCTGGGTTCTTTGGTTTCCTCCCACTGCAAGTGAATTATTGAAATAAAATTGAACCATACGTTAGTCCAGAAATGACCAAATTTGTGTCGTGGATGTTAAACCCCATTTCCCTCTCTTCTTATGGTTATTTTTATTCTCAGTTGTCAAGGAGATTTTTTTTTTACCAGGACAGCACAGAATTTTGGTTATTCGTCCTTTGAATTCCAGCTGTTTAAAATTCCTTTACTTGCAAACCAACATGTACATGGTTGGACTCTTTATTTCATGACCGCCAAATGACTAGGAACATTGCTTATGCGCTCTGCAGGCATTTTCCTTGATTTCATTGATCTCTATTTATCACTTCAAAAACCTATAAACTTGTTATTTTACTTGCTATCACAAGATGGAAATATTGAACATTAGTCTCTGTATCATATGAAATAAAATGAAATGAAATGGAGTTTAACGTCCTACTGTTCTGCTCCTAACCTGGGCTAATGAAGACGGGCATACGCCATACAGTGTGCTGTGAGGGAAATTTTGCCCGGGCAGCGGCACTACGGCCTACTCTTATATCGAATTCCAACTGCCAAGGGATCTTTTACGTGCACGCCAATGTGTACACGGGGCCTCGGTTTTTCGTCCCATCCGAACGACTAGACAGCCTTTTCTTGTCAGCCCCTCCGTCCTGCATCACTGACAAGGGAGAACCACGCCGGAAAATCTGGTTGAACTGTCTCGGCCAATGCAAGGATCGAACACCCGACCTCCAGGCTAGCGAGCTAGCGTCTTACCTACTTAGCCACGTGATCCCCCTCTGTATCATATGACATTGGTTATGATGTTAAAGATGTTCAATATTTGCCCAGTTCATCATATCCCTTTATCAATACCATCGTAATCGAGATGCAACAAGTCTATCAGTTTCACAAAAATTAATAGCCTGAAAATGTTGAATTGTTCATATGTGAAGTTATGATCAAATTGCCATCAAGTTTGTCACAATATGAAGCTTCCGTCCTGCCTTGATCAATACATATAACGCTTTATTTTTATGACATATTGCTTTTTGTGGTTGCACCAAGGTTTATACTTGCCAGAAAGATAATATTTGATCTTCTGTGATCAATAGGGTGTTTTCTAAAGAGCCTCCTGCTATCATCTCACTCTAACATAAATACATTTCCATGTTTCCTTTGATGTTAGATTTTGTTTTATTTGAGGCAGGGTAGTTGATCAATGGATTCTATTTGTTTTCTATGCAAAAAATTATAAATGTAATATACCATGGTGCATGAATTTTGATGGGTTCCGGAAGAAGGAGAACACGGGGGTCTTAGTTTGTTTTTGGATTCACCAGAAAAGAATTGTTATTAGCCACGTATTTCTGTATAGGCCATCTTTACATACCACTCATATCCTATCAATAGTTTTCTGCAGACATTAAGTAGCCAATAATTTTGACATGAAAATTTATTAAGTGTGCCGTGGTCAATAACTTGTAATCATTTCTAGATAATCTCCAACAAGAGCTTCGAGGAGATCAACGCCATAAAATCCTCAATGGTTTTTTTTTTATTTTCCAAATAAAATATTGTGATATCTCTTCATTAGAAAAAAATATTTATCTTTCTAAGTAATCTTCATGCATTTTAAAGTTATTGAAATTGGTGCTGTTAAAAAAAATTTTTTTTTTTTTTTAAATTATGTTCTTTTAAGTTTCTTGAAGAAAAACATTTTCAACAAAAGCTTCCAAAAAATCATAAAATCCTTGTATTTTTTTCTATTTCCAAATTTTTCATAAGAAAAACATTTTTACCTTCTAAGTAATCTTCATGCATTTTAAAGTTACTGAAATTGATGCTGATTATTATTTAAATTATGTTCTTTTCAGTTTCTTGAAGGAAAACATTTTCAGTTTATAAAAACATAAAGCAGTATTATAAATAATATGGGGGCCACAATGATAAGGGCACTAGACTCTTGATTAAATTATCTTAGTTCCCTCTGTCTAGTTCCAAAGTAGTTGCAGGGCTGACAAGGAAGGGTTTCATCGTTTGGACTGTCTTCATTAGCCCAGTCGGAGCAGAACAGTAGGACGTTAAACCCCATTTCATTTTATCGTTTGGATGGTATGAAACATTGGCCTCCAACTCAAAAGCATGTACACATTGCTGTGCATGTAAAACAACTCCACCATACCATTAATATAGAATTCACATATATTCTGAATGTTTTCAAAGGTCACTGCACATAGCCACAAGTACACAAAGTTGTCCAATGTTAAAGTATAGCCACAAGTACACAAAGTTGTCCAATGTTAAATCATTATCTTTGTTTTGTGTCTAATAAAACTTGGTGGTTGGATGGCCGAATGGTTAGCACGTGCACACTGTATCATAAGGCCTGTCATTGAGTCAACTGTCATGGTTTCGAATCCCTGGTTGTACGTGACAAGGAGCAGGGTCTCCTGTCCAACCTCGTGGGTTTTATCTGGATCCTCCCGGTTTCCTCCCAAAGCTCAAGACCCCTACGCACAAGTGACTTATTAAAATACAATACAACTATACGATAGTCCCGAAATGGCCTAGTTTGTGTCCAGTGGAGTTAAATCTCATCTCTATCTCTCTCTCTCTGGTGCACAAAAGTAGGAATTTTAACACCATTTCATTTTATTTACACCAATGATGTTGTTATAGTGGAAGATGGCATGATACAGTTGTATAATGTAGTAATAGTGGAAGATGGCTAGCGATTTATTAAAATAAAATTAAACCATATAGTCCCATTTAAACCCCATTTCTCTCTCTCTAATAAAACTTGTAATGATAATACTTTGCTTGATTAGACATCTTATCAACGCTATTAAAATGTAATGAAATGGTTCTTTGTATTTTTCAGGAAATGAAAGTCAATTGGGCCACATCGCCTAGTAACCTTCCCAAACAGGACACAAGTAGTAAGTCAACCTTTTATATATCACCTTAAAAAAAACATAGTTCGCTCTAATCTGTGTATTTTAATGTTCAAATTCAGCTCGATTCTCTAAAGAGGTCAATGACTTCAGTTGCCATTGGAAACACCATTGTTTTTATGTGCTCTTTATCGTCTGTAAGTTTGTCTACAAGATAAAAGTGTATAATTGTAACATTAGTCAACATGTATTTTCATTGGTTTTAAAAATTACTCAAACGTAAGGTTTAATCATTTTTTTTTGTACTTTTAAAACAAAACATACAAAAAGAAAAACGTCTCCTATACCTGACAACAATAAAAAACCCAAATAATTTAAATATTTAATTTGCTCATCAGACGGTTTGCTAACAAGCAAACAATTGTTCATGATAGCATTCAAACTCAACTAGACTCTGGGGAAAATTGAACCCAGCTGAATATATCTAAGTGGAATTCCATCCTGGTTATACCTGACATTTCATTTCATGTCATTCCATGTCCATGAGAAGTGTACTAATATATTATTAATGAATTACCAGAATTTGATAGGGTTTGATGGCGCATATAACGTCCCCCCCCCCCCCTGAAAAATGTCAACGAGCATTGTACTAGCATATTGTTAATGAACTACCAGAATTCGATGGGGGTTCATCCAATTAGTTCAGTGGCACAAGATGAACCACCATGAAAACACAGTCTTGAATTTAATTGGAGGGAGAAAGATGAGTTGTCTGGCAAAGTAATCATTATAATGTGTTCCCATCATTGGCAATCTGATTAGAACACAGATCCTATTTCGTTTCTTTATTTTTATAGTTCAAAATTTCGTTTTAACTTGTCTTTACTACACTAGGATCTAGAAGAGTTGTTATGTTACCAGTGTTTTAGTTGAAATGAGGGATAAGCCAATGAAACGGTCTGTTATGGCGACTTCTTGGTGTGCCATGCAAGGAACTGTGGGTAAACCAGTAGAAACGTTAACACTGAATAATCAATGTCTGACTTCATAGGGTCAAAAGCCGCTCGTACAACCCCTGACACAACCTTTGAGTACAACTTGTCGGATCTTCATGTACATGTATTGTAGGCCATCGAACGTATAAAATAAACGAAATATGGATGTGTATTTTAATCAGATTACATCATTGGTATCTAAGTAACTGGGCCCTGTTTCTCGAAATCTTAACGAACGGTTAGCGCGCGCTGTATCATAAAGCCTGTCATTGAGTCAACAGGCGTGGTTTCGAATCCCCGGTTGTACGTGGCAAGGAGTAGGGTCGCCTGTCCAACCTCGTGGGTTTTCTCTGGGTCCTCCGGTTTCCTCCCACTGCTAAAGACCCCTACGCGCAAGCGAATTATTGAAATAAAATTAAACCATATGTTAGTCCCGAAATGACCTAGTTTGTGTCGAGTGGATGTTAAACCCCATTTCTCTCTCTCTCTCTCTCGAAATCTTAACTAAAGATAAAATTCAAATTTTAGTAGATAATTCAATTTTGATTGGCTAAGCACTAAAAACAATCTAATATTATCCAATCAAATTACTAAAATTTTGATTTTATCTTAGTTAAAATTTCGTGAAACAGGCCCTTGGTTATTATTTAAGTTGGCTGTTCAAGCAGATAAGGTTAAAGGTTTAAAGCCCCATTTACATTAGCCTGCATTGGCCGAGAAAGTTCATTGTGATTTTCTGACGTGGTTCCCCCCTTGCCAGTGATGCAGGGCGGTGGGTCTGACAAGAACAGCTGTCTAGTTGTTCAGATGAAAACCGAGGTCCCGTGTATACATTGGCAGTTGGAGTTCGATATAGTGTGGCTGCCCGGGCAAACTTTCCCTCGTAGCACACTCTATAGCGTATGCTGGTCTTCATTAGCCCAGGTTAGGAGCAGAACAGTAGGACGTTAAACCCCATTTCATTTCATTTCTATGGCGTATGCCCGTCTTCATTAGCCCAGTAGGATGTTAAAGCCCCATTTCATTTCATTCTAAAGAGTTGAAGATAAATAAGTTTGACATTGATATGGCGTTTTGAATAGAGTTATATAACAGCATTAATATTATTATTAACTGTTGATATTGGAGCTGTTTTTTTTTTTTAACTATTGTATTGAACAGTATTTATAGCGTCATTGGATAACATTTCCAATACTCTTTTAGCTATGATTGATATTTTTCCTATCACTTGATGCGGTAATCAGGTTCGTTATTAATTTCCAGCAGTCAATGTAACTGTAATATCCGTTAAACAGCTTGACTGACGTGTGTTCCTCTTCGCTCTACATTTTACCATAATAGTGGATTGGCAATTGATAGACTTAGACATGCATGATTTCACTCTTTTGTGTCGTGTAATTCCTTTGTCGGGGCTATGGAAGCTTTCACCAATTGACTGCATTACTCAATTGCGAAAAGAAAACGGTAGATGTACGCGAGTTAAAAGATTGGAGAATGTCATCGCGTTCTGAAAGGCCAAGTTTTGTAGTAGATTTTGTGTGTTGATGTTAGTGACAACTTGTTGGAAAGGCATTGATATAATCTCCTAACATCTGAATAATATATTAAGCTCTTTAAAACATTTAATGGCAGGTTTTAACTCCACAGTTTTATAAGATTATGAATGGTCTACTGCTTGATCAATTATGATTAAATTTAACCTTTGATTTTTTTTGGTTTAACATCTTCCAGTAATGTTCAGACAAAGATGGTTATAACTCTTAAAATTAATATAATTTTCTTCCGTCTAGTGAGGGTGTCTATAAGTGAAAGTCCGTTAAATACAAGCTAGTACAGTAACTACAGTTATAGCTATGTTCCTGAACAAAGAGCATTAAGTCAAGATGTTCAAAGGAATCTTTTTGAAGAATGTTTCTTGCTTGATTGAAATATCTCCTCGGAGAATTCTCTTTGTTTCATTTCTGATATGAGAAATAAAACCTATCTGTCATTCTTGTCAATTTTGATTGTAATCAATGGTGTTGTATTTTTGATTTCAATAAGGAATTATTGATCATGTAATATTGTTTAAGCATCGAGAGGGAATGTATATATTGGCTGTTGTGTTGTTGATAATCAAACACCTGAGATGAAATGACCCCCTGGGAATTATAAAATTGATGCATCAGAATTTTATACAATTTTTTTCTGTCCCTAGTTGCGGTTTGTTGACCAGAATTTAACGAAGTTATCTGTGCAATAATTTTAAAGAATATCTTGAAAATCGTGTTTTATGAAATTTTTTATGATATTCTTTCATTCTCTATTATCAAAGTCGTTATTTATCGGTAATATTATAAAAGCAATGTAGGCATTAACTGAATACAATGCTGTGAGTTGAAGCGAAAATATCAGACGAATTAAATTCAATGCACAAATGAAGCATTGAACCAGTTAACCTCTATCACATCTATCGGTAGATGAGATTTTGATGGATCCCCCAAAAACATTAAAATTACAGTTATTTAAATTGCATAGATTATTGTTTTGAGATCTAAATCGGAGGGTTGGATGGCTGAATGGTTAGCACATGTGCGCTGTATCATAAGGTCTGTCATTGAGTTAATTGGCATGGTTTGAATTCCCCGGTTGTACATGGCAAGGAGTAGGGTTGCCTGTCCAACCTCATGGGTTTGTCTGGGTCCTACGGTTTCCTCCCACTGCTAAAGACTACTACGTGCAAGCGAATTATTGAAATAAAAATGGAACCATGTGTTAGTCCCAAAATGATCTAGTTTGTATCGAGTGGACATTGAACCCCATTTCTTTCTCGAAGATCTAAATCATTCATTAAGCAATAGTTTTCTCCGGGTCCTCCGGTTTCCTCCCACTGCTAAAGACCCCTATGTGCAAGCGAATTATTGAAATAAAATTGAACCATATGTTAGTCCCAAAATGACCAACTTTGTGTCTGTGGATCTCTCTCTCTCTCTTATTAGCCTGTGGGAGCAGAACAATCAGACATTAAACCCCATTTCATTTCATAGAAATAGAGAGTTTCTGCTATTGCCATAAGGTATCTGAGGTATAAGGTAATGAGTTTAATGTATAAAATTATTAATGTGTGAACCATCTATAGTCGGTGTTGCGCGATATATCTACTTCCTCATTGTGTATGTCAATATATGACAGATGGGTATGACCAATTTGAGTAGGATAATTAATAAATATTGATAGAAACATGTTACCTTTAACCCTTTGGTCTCCAACACTTACAACTTGCTAATTAAATAGATAAAATTTTATTACATATTAGACCTTCATCTTAATTAATAATCAGGCACCAGGAAATGATAAAAGATTTGTCATCCATATGTAGATGTTCAGATAATAAATGGGACGAAAACTGAGTGGTACATAACACTGTAACCCAGGTATCATTTAATCTTGTGTATCTAGCACTAATTTCTTTCACTTTCGTTTAATATCAAATCTTTGTTTAAAAATTCGTAAAATCTGTTTAAAATCACCATGTATCGTTTAATTTGTACTTGTGTCCGGTTTAAAGCTGACCATTCAGTTTTGATAATGAGTGTCCAATTTACAAGTGTTTAATTTCTCAATCTCTGTTAAAAAATAAACAACCCAATTGATTATTGATGTATAATGATTAATTTTTGAACAGTGGTCAGGGAATTATATACTTGTAAATTGGACACTCATTATCAAAATTAATCAGTCAGCTTTAAACTGGACACAAGTACAAATTAGATGATTTCTGGTGATTTTAAACGATTTTAAAACAAAGATTTGATATTAAATGAATGTGAAAGAAATTAGTGCTAGATACACAAGATTAAATGATACCTGTGTTACAGTGTAAGATCCCCTGACAATTGAAATTTGATATAAGAATAGGCCACAGTGCCGCTGCCTGGGCACACTTTCCCCTCATAGCACACTGTATGCCCGTCTTCATTAGCCCAGTCGGAGCAGAACAGTGGGACGTTAAACCCCATTTTATTTCATTTCATTTCAAATCAATAATTGTTGGCTAAAAGATTTTAAGAAAAATCTAAGAGGTTGTTAAACTGTGTAACAGAAAAACGTTTCTTTCATGTATGGTAATGTTTTACTGTTATTAAATCCAATCATAGAAATTAGTTGATGTTTGATAAAACGTGGACCATGATGTAGTTCTGTATGCCCCCAGGTTTATTATAGAGTGGGATTGAAATGATTAAGTTTAGCAAACTTTAAAACACAAGTGGCTGTATTTTTCAAACTGGTTTCATTACATGTTTCTCCCATCCATTTCCGTATTTTTATGTCATTGATTGACCTCCATACCATTGATTATTTTGAAACAAAGTTATAAATATGAAATCATTTTGTCTACCAGAAATCATTTAGTCAGTACCATCTGATTCAAATAGATCTGATTAAAATTGCTAATATCAGTAACAATTTGTTTACTTCTAGTATATAAACACATTGATGCCATTGCTCTTCTGATGTAAAATTACTAAGTGGGTAAGATGCTGGCTCGCTAGCCTGGAGGTCGGGTGTTCGATCGATGCATTACCTAAGAAGTCTAGTCGTTCGGATGGGACGAAAAAAACAGGTCCCCTGTACACATTGGCATGCACGTAAAAGATTCCTAGACAGTTGGAACTGATATAAGAGTAGGCTGTAGTGCCGCTGTCCAGGCAAAATTTCCCTCATAGCACACAAAATTTCCCTCATAGCACTCTGTATGGCATATGCCCGTCTTCATTAGCTCAGTTCGGAAATTTCCCTCATAGCACACTGTATGGCATATGCCCATCTTCATTAGCCCAGTTCGGAACAGAATAGTAGGATGTTAAACCCCATTTCATTTTCACTGATGTAAAATTACATTTTATACATATTACCGGTTTTAGATATTTGTTTTTAAGTTATTGCTTTGAATTTGATAAGTTTTACAAAGAATATATCATTTCCTTATTAATAATTTGGCTTTAGTCACATAGAATAATATTTTTTTTAAGTCCAACATGTAGTTATTAAGGACACTATATAAACATTTAGTATTAAGTTGAAAAGTGCTGACATTATTGCAGGTATTGAGGCTTCACCCTGAAGAAGGACATACAAGTTAAGTCCATCCACATAAACAATCGCAAGGATAGAAGTATGCCTTTTCTTACTTGTTTGTTTTGTTCTCTTTTTGTCTTTTTCAGGCAGTCGACATAAGTCGTATTAAAAATTTGTCCTTGTTTTAAAACATGCAAGAAACGTACAAATATCACCCTCAGAAAAACAGGGTACTTTTCAGTGTTCTGGCTTGAATCTGAGAATTAAATATTAACCTCAAATTCCCAACCGTACTATTTGGAAGTGAACATTTAAACTTGTTCCTTGACAGTTTGTAGGAATTTAAAAAAAGAAAAGAACGAAAATAAAATGGCATACTATAGACCACTTCCATTTGACTAAGCCCTTAGATATAGGATATTTTGTGTAAAATATATGATCGTGTAATATCTCATTTACTTGTCTTTTTTTCAGAGCACTACCATATATTTGTTGGTGATCTTAGCCCCGATATAGAAACACACCAACTGAGGGATGCATTCAAAATTTTTGGAGAAATTTCGTAAGTTTACTTTGCTTTTCTTTAATGTTTTGTAAATTTTAAGACGAGTCTTGGACAATTGGCTTTGTTATGGTTATATATTAAAAGTATTGTGTAATTCGTTTCACGGTACATAATAAAGGAATATTAAGAAAAAAATGGAAATAGTTTGGTTTATGCAATGTCCCTGCTACTTTCAGCAAGCAGCTATATGTAAGGAGAATTAAATGACCAGTGTCTTCATAGGTTATAACATTAACTTAAGAATACCTAGGTAAAGATAATGTTGAAAATACAGCCCTATTTTATACAATATTAATGTTGAAACCAAATTGGCAAATCATTTGTAGGTCGTAGTCACGGTGGTTAAGTGGGTAAGACGCTGGCTTGCTAGCCTGGACATCGCGTGTTCAATCCCTGCATTTGCCAAGAAAGTTCATCAGGATTTTCCGACATGGTTTCCTCTTGTCAATGGTGCAGGACGGAGGACCTGACAAGGACAGCTGTCTAGTTGTTCGGATGTGGTGAAAAAAACAAGGTTCCGTATATACATTCGCATGCATATAAAAGGTCCCTTGGCAGTTGGAATTCGATATAAGAGTAGGCCATAGTACCGCTACCCTGGCAAGATTTTCCCTCATAACACACTGTATGGCATATGCCCGTCTTCATTAAGCCCAGTCAGGAGCAGAACAGTAGGACGTTAAACCCCATTTCGTTTCATTTCATTTCATTTGCAGGTCAAACAAATACTATATGAACAAAAGATGTGCAAACGCATACATGTATATTGTCATGTATTCCACGTCTCATTTATTATTAATAAATCCCAAATTCATCTCACACACAATTTTTTTTCTATGGTTTTGTACAAAAATCCAATTTGCCAATGCCATGCATTTTATGAATTATTTATGCCCCTTGGTTTCACAGAGCAGTGGAAAATGAAATTTAAGGCAAGAGGTTTGACATGGACAGAAAATAAATGAAGGGCTGTGGTTTTTGTGAACCATATTTATTGATTCCATGTAATTAACTATGATGATTAGTAAGCCTACATAAATATATAGGCTAGCTTGAATCATTTGTCCCCCACTGACGCCCAACTTTTTATATGTGAACGTATCCATATGTTGCATTTTCTTAACAAAACCATGAACTAATTATACAAAATATTTGAGTTAATTTAAATACCAGACAATTAATCATATGAATTCCATTGTTGTTTTATAAAAAGGAATGGTATATTTTAGAGACCATATTCACTTAAAATGAAATAAACTAGCCAGCTGTTCTGCCTATTGTAATTAAATTGCTCATTTTTCTTCAAATATTGAATATTTTGTCGATGTACCTGCATAATCTGGAACAAATTGTTGATACGCGTGGCTGAAATTAACATGCAATGCAAGCACATGTACATGCGTAAAGCAATTCGCATTTTCTCTTAAATTCCTAATATTGGTGGATCTTTTGTTTTTAGCTTATGTCATACCTCTTTAAATGGGCAAATTGACCCACTTCACACATACAAATATTTCAAAGTCTGAAGCTGTTTTTCTTTCTAGTTTATCCGATTTTCTTCAAACAAGGACAACTTTGCACTGAAAATTCTACACACGCTTTGAACGACACAATTTTGATAACTTTTTTTTAAAAGTGGCAAGTTTTCCTAGTAAGAAAACCGGTGCTGCATCGCAATTGTATAGGCGTAGGTACATATCACTTACCGTCACACAGCCGAGGCTAGATGTAGAGTAACGGAATCTGCTGAGGTTTGCCGAGTGACATTCTCCATGGATTTTGTGAGATGGGATGAGGCATATTTGTATTTGATATTTCTTGATCTGTTGACTCCGACATTGGGTAGATTTTAAATTTGAAAAAAAATTGGTTTTTATGTCTTTTTCTAAATAAAGTACTTGATGGATTTCATCCAAATTTGACATGTTGTTTTGGGGTGGAATTTGCTCCTGGTAGGAATTGGGCAACAAAAAAACCCCTCTCCCTAGTTTGTGTTGAGAGACCAAACTCTATATGTACTCAGGGTTTGAAAGGTCTCCTTGGATGTTGAATAAACATAACAATTATTTTTATTGAAGCTATAAAATTAAGTTATGTAGACTGACAATAAATTGTTATAGCTATCCCTGTGGAAAATAAATTTACATGCCATGACTTGGAAAACCACATTGTTAAGGAATCAATGATACTGGAACTTGAGTTTTTATGGGAATCTTTTATCAAATGGTAATCTAACCCCACTGTCTTGTATCAAACCTAGTTCAATTATCATTTGATTATGAACTAGGAGATTAGAATACATAGATACAAACCAGACGAGAGTCTAGCTAAAAAGATCAAGTACGATTAGGAATTCAAATTTTTTTTACTGTCATTTTTCAAATTACAATGTCTGATTGTTAATTGGGTTCCAACAAGTGGTGACTTCTTAGTTTGGTTTTTTTTTTTGGACTAATTCTTAATCAGATTCCGAACATAATCAAGAGATGGTGCTTGTACAATTGACACGATACATCCACAACCATCCATCATCATAAAAAATCAAAGCTGCGTGGCTGTCAGGTATTGATAAGGGTTAATTCATAGTGGAAATTCTGTTGGTAGTCAATGATACTGTTAATTGAGCTTCTTAAATCAGGCTTTCCCATCTCCTAAGTCTTGAGGATACAAGATGTTTGATTGTCTTAAGACAGTACATGGTGAGGCTCTAGACAAGGATTTGCTGGTATTTGTGGAAAATTTACAAGATGATTTTGCTCTCATTGTTTCTGATCCTGTCCAGCTTATGAGATGATTGAATTTTAGGATGTACAAGAAGGAAACAATTGATTTTTGAATCGAGATAAAATCTCGTAAAAATAAAACAAAAATGAATTATTATAATGTGATTCATTTCATATCTTCCTGTTTGAGAAGTTTCAATTTCTGTACCATTTTTTTTAAAAATAAAATTCCTTCCATTTGATAATCACGATGCGTTGATTACTCCTGGGGGAGAAGGTTATGATTTTACTACAGAATAATTTGGTTTTTTTGAAAGTTTCAAAGTTTGTAAAATGGACCTTCATTAGATTATAGTTACATAATATATAATAAATCAGCAGTAATCTTGAATTTGTCTTTCGTTTTTTTTAATTTTAAAGCTTGCAAAATTAATTTTCATTAGATTATATTTTCATGTACTTTACTATTATAATCGCAAATCAGCAAGTCTTTGTTTTTTTGGATATACAGATGAGACTAGTTTTTAGCGCAAATTAAAGTCTTACAATTAGTAAATCAATCTTCGATGAGTAATTTTCTGAAATTCACTGAACTATGAACGACATCTAGTTAAAAATGACATTTTACAATTAACGATTCTTTTTATTTTACCTTAAAAATCCATTTAGTCTTAATTGGTTTTCAGTATGCACTCTAGTTTTTAACAATTTAAAAAAAAAAATTAAACAAAAAATGATTTCCAAAAACTAAGTCAATTGTAAATTGAAAAAAAAAAAATGATTTCCAAAAACTAAGTCAATTGTAAAGGGTTCTGTATTGTGAGAAGAATTGTTTTTATTTGATGTGGCATTAGTAATATTAGGGTGATGAAAAATTTCTTTGAGTTTTTTTTATGATGTCCCATGCTGATAAACTGAAATAAATGTTCTTCATTATCTTTGACAACTCTGTATAAAAAAAATTTGATCTTTACTCATTTTGACAACTTGAACAATTTGTTCTTTTTTCTTCAGTCTGTGTAAAAGACATTTTTAGTTTCAGAACGAATTCAAGCAGTAATTGTGTGTTGTGTGTACCCAGATCTTTGAATTTGATATGTTGAATACTGTACAGTCTTGGTTGGATGGCCGAATGGTTAGCATGTGTGTGCTGTATCATATGGCCTGTCATTGAGTCAACTGGCGTGGTTTCGATTCCCCGGTTGTACGTGACAAGTAGTAGGGTCGCCTGTCCAGCCTCATGGGTTATCTCCCGGTCCTCTGGTTTACTTCCACTGCTAAAGAACCCTATACGCAAGCGAATTATTGAAATAAAATTGAACCATATGTTAGTCTCAAAATGACATGGTTTGTGTTGAGTGAACATTAAACCCACCTCTCTCTCTCTCTCTCTCTCTCTCTCTCTCTGTGTTTCGAGTAGACGTTATTGAAATAAAATTGAACCATATGTTAGTCTCTAAATGACATGGTTTGTGTTGAGTGAACATTAAACCCACCTCTCTCTCTCTCTCTCTCTCCCCTCTCTCTCTCTCTCTCTCTCCCCTCTCTCTCTCTCTCTCTCTCTGTGTTTCGAGTAGACGTTATTGAAATATAATTGAACCATATGTTAGTCTCAAAATGACATGGTTTGTGTTGAGTGAACATTAAACCCCAACTCTCCCCCTCTCTCTCTCTCTCTCTCTCTCTCTCACTCTCACAGAAATGAAAGGGGTTTAACATTCTGTTTTTCTACACCAACAAACACAAGGAAGGAAATTTTCCCCTGATAGAAGCATTTTCGATTACTCTTCTTCAAATTCTGTCAAAGTTTCCCTGAATGTACCTGCCAATTAGTACCCAGTTGGACCTCAGTTTTTAGTCAACACTTTTTCTTGCTCGATTCTTCGTCCATGCCACCAACACTAAGATAGAACCTAGAAACTTGTGGTTAGTGAATCACGATCATACTCGATGAGCCACCGCGACTCTTGCCATCTTAAAGAACTGTTTTGGTAGGTACTACATGAAGATAAAAAGTAAAACTTATCCATTAAGGGCCGGGGGGTCTGGATGGCTGATTGGTTAGCATGTGCGCGCTGTATCATAAGGCCGGTCATTGAGTCAACTGGCGTCGTTTCGAATCCTCTTGTGTACGTGACAAGGAGTAAGGTTGCCTGCCCAACCTCGTGGGTTTTCTGCAGATCCTCCGATTTCCTCCCACTGCTAAAGACCCCTATGTGCAAGCAAATTATTGAAATAAAATTAAACCATATGTTAGTCCCGAAAAGACCTAGTTTGTGTCGAGTAGACGTTAAAACCCATTTCTCTTTCTCTCTCTTTCTCTGCATTAAACATGTGAAGCCACTCCGCACAAAATTAGGGTTTACACAAACAGTCAATATATAATTCGGTAAATACACAGAAAGGACAAATAGGTTGACACGAACAATACTAAATCGGATCACGAGTGAAATTTGTTGCCTTTAGTAACATGTTTACACACACAAACACACTCAAGAAAAAAAAACGAAACACTTAATCTTATCTTGTTTCAACAGAACATGCTTCTGGAATGATGAAATAAAAAATAAAAAAATCCCTCAAAATCTCATTATTACATTACCAAAGGTTCCTATGAAGAAATGTCTTGTCTTTAATGGAATTATATCTAAGGTAATGTGGTTACATTTGTGTAAAATTGGAGTTTGGAGATTGAAACGAGATTTTTAGGCAATTAAGGAATGTGAAGAAATTGTTTTGCTGTGTTTTTGGTTATGTTTTACCTCGAAGCGCGAAAAGGACAATGACAAATTTGTATGATATGCCCCCCAAAAAAAGAATTTTCTTTATTCAACTCAACTATAAATGACGACAAGTTGTGTTATGAGTTTTTTCCCTGGTATGTCACTTTTATATCATGGCCATCAAGTCATTTTGTCCTGGTTACTGCCATTTTATTATTCCAAGATATCAATCATTTAACTCGAACACTTGCAGTTTTACAATTGACAAAAAATTCAAAGACATTTCTTTATTCATGAAAGACATTTTGTTAAGATAACAATTTGATTTTCAAGATTTTTTTTTATATTTTGTTCTGAAAATGTTTAGAGAGATCAGCACCGTATTTGTTACTCTTGTCATTTTGTTTTTTGTATTTTTGAGTAACACAGAACAAAAGATGAATTTGTGTCAATCTGGCTCTGAATATTAATTTTCGGTCCTGAATCCAAGAAAAAAAAACACACATTGCAACGAACATTATTCATAGTGTTAAAATATGACAATACTTTACCTATCCAAAGAGTCTTTCCTAATTAGGTGACTTTGAGATAATTCAGTTTAGAATTCAGTCGCTATAATACAATGGTATTGATATATTTATGTATCTGGCAGGGTTGGATGGACGAATGGTTAGCGTGTGGGTTGTATCATTAAGTCAACTAGCATGGTTTCGATTCCCTGGTTGTATGTGACAAGAAGTAAGGTGGCCTGTCCAACCTTTTTATTTTTTTTTTCTGGGTCCTCCGGTTGCCTCCCACTGCTAAGGCGAATTTTGAAATAAAATTGAACCATAAGTTAGTCCCTAAATGACCTAGTTTGTGTAGAGTGGACGTTAAACCTCATTTCTCACTCCCATAAAAATTTAATGACTGGCAATATATCTTGCATTAAGAGCATTGTATTCTGCTAGCTTACGGATACCCAAGATATGTTTAAATTAGATAAAAGTAGTTGACCTTCGGATCTATTATTAAAGATGTAAAATGGAGAAGATAATTGTTTTTTTTATCTCAATTGTTGATTGATGGCACGAACCTTCCTGCTGATCATCATATTATTATCTACATCACAATTCACATACTTGTATGACACAACACATGGGAAATTAAACTTTGATGAGAGTGGAATTCATAGTCGGTAGTTTTTCACCATTGTGCTTTTTTACTGATGAAAATACTGACTTGAAACCTTCTCTAGGGTCGTAAAACATGACCAGGGAATTGTCTGCCAATTGATTTTTTACTCTTTCCAACTGCACGCAATCATGATAATATTTTACTTAGGCGTGTATATACCCCTAGAGAAGGAGATGAGTGAGTCGCTACCTTTTTTTTTTTTTTTTTTTTGTATTCTCTGATCAAAGTACATTTATGCATCCTGCATTTGGTATAGCAAGGACTGAATTTGAAGAGCTGGTTAACTTTGGAATGGAAATATAAATATGAATTAATTTACTTTTTGGTCATATCTGGATCATATCATTTTGAGCAATAATTTAAATGATATCAATCATATTTTTTTTGTAGAATTGTAATTATTGTATACAACCTCATAAACCGGTTCTTTGGTAAAATTATAGCTTTTTTTTTGCTTTTTTTTTTTAAGAACAATATTTTTATTCAGAATATCTGATCGGAATTTGGGAACAGGCTTAGCCTATTTAAAAACCTGCTGGTTGGATGGCGGATTGGTTAGCACGTGTGGCTGTATCATAAGGTTCGCCTGTCCAACCTCGTGGGTTTTCTCCGGGTCCTCTGGCTTCCTCCCACTGCTAAAGACCCCTATGCGCAAGCGAATTATTGAAATAAAATTAAAACCATATGTTGATCCCGAAATGACCTAGTTTGTGTCGAGTGGATGTTAAACCCCATTTTTCTCTCTCTATTTAAAATCTCTCTCCCTAATGTAGGTTATTGAATATGTCATGATTATTCATGTAAAAATTTATATTTTGATCGTATTTCATCCTCCAGAAAGATGTCCTCAGAAAATGCAGACTACCAACTTATAAGGCTCTAATATATGACCACATATACTCAGGCAAAAAACACATCTTGTAAGAATTTTCAATCAAGTTTCTTTAATTATTAGCTTCTTATTTTTCATTACATTATATATTTTTTTTTTTTTTACAATACAAAGAATTAATCTTTTTTTTTTTTTTTTCATTATTTTATATTATTAAACTAGTATGATATCGAACTCACTTTTTGAATTTTGAAATCTCATCACTGTGTGCTTTCAAATTTGAAACATTAAAAAAAAAAAATTAGAAGTTTTTGACTTGATTTTTGTATTATTACTATTACACACTTATATTTTTTTGTATTTTGAAACAATTACTTGATTAATAATCTACTAAATTTTCTCCGTTTTTTGTTTCATTTGGTTCTTCAAAGTATGTAAAAGTAATAACATATTTTTATTAATTGATCTTTTTTATTATTATTGCTGAGTACCATGTGTCTATATTAATTAGCTTTATTCAAGTGGTATGTTCTAAAATATTCATGTAGTCAAAACTTTAATTGTTAATCTAACCCAATATAATAATAGGTTAATTTATAATTGTTTTAGAAATTCTTTTTTTTTACTGAATAAGAAAAGATAAAGCAGAAGATTTTGTAAAAGCTTGCTTTCTTCATTCAGTTGTTTAGAGTGTTTTATTTTGTTTCTTTATTTTTGTTTTTTTGAATGTTTGTTCTTGTAACTTGTTCTTGAATGTTACAATGTCGTCAAATTTGTTACCACGTTTTTATAGTATATCAATTTTAAGATACAATTTCAAATTGTCCCCATTGTTCTTCATTTTGAGAAAAGCAAATAAATTCTTAAACATACATTGTGCAAGAGCTAAATCTGTATATTGCAGGCCTTTCTTTAGACATTAACTAACTTATCCAGACCATAATCAAATCTCGATGCCATCATTAGCCTGCAATATTTACTGGATTTGAATACATTTTGTGATGGATGATTTAACGTCAAAATGGATAATCAAAACTTTGTTTTTTATTGTACAGACTTTAATGATGATGATCGAGGTTAGGCTTAAAAGACAATCACTAATATCTTGGTTCAGAGTTGAGCAATCTGACTAAAATTGTCAGCATATTCTATTTATGTTATCTATTTTCTTAACTATTATAGCGAGAACAGTCAACTCATTAATCTCCCATAATGTATCTTTAAGCTTGGTGAATAGACCAATCAAAAATTGAGTGTCCCTTTAAATTAAGAAAGTTTGACGTCAAAGTATATTTAGAAAATAAAATTCTTGAAACGACACAGTTTAACTAGAGAAGTATCGGAAAGCATTGAAATTTAATACCTTTTTTTCTTTTTTGGTGGTAACATTTTGAAGTTGTCGCATTGTGATGCACACTTCGTGGGTTGTAAGTAATAAAACCGATTTCCCTAGCGATTCACTTTTATTTAATCAACATATTTTCTGTCACAGCTGCATGTCATGTGATTGAATTGCAGGAAATTTTACTTCCATCAGTCTTTTACTGACGGTTATTTCCTTTCATTAGATTCACGAATAAAAATATATATTTTTTTAAATATCATTAGTTGTCAACTGGCCATTAAGTCAAATGCAGCTCGTGTTTTGTCTTGTCATGAATACAATTTTTAAGACAGAGTGGAAGCATTTTTTGGTGCTAATTTGTTTCCAGTTCAAACTAAACCATCATATTCTAATCATAGGCTTGCATGTGAAATAGGATGTCTGGCATTACAAATTAAATCATATGTTAGTCCCGAAATGACCTAGTTTGTGTCGAGTGGATGTTAAACCCCATTTCTCTCTCTCTCTAATCATGTACTTGCGTGTGAAATAGGATGTCTGGCATTACAAATTCGATGAAGACGGACAAAATTCTTTTTGCATTGCCCATGGAACCATTGGAATGAAATGGGGTTTAACGTCCTACTGTCCTGCTCTGAACTGGGCTAATGAAGACAGGCATATGCCATACAGTGTGCTATGAGGGAAATTTTGCCCAGACAGCGGCACTACGGCCTACTCTTACATCGAATTCCAACTGCCAAGGGACCTTTCACATGCACGCCGATGTATACATGAGACCTCGGTTTTTCTTACCATCCGAAAGACTACAGCTGTCCTTGTCCTGTCAAGGGATCTTTTACATGCAAGCCAATGTGTACACGGGACCTCAGTTTTTCGTCCCATCTGAACGATGCAGGGATCGAACACCCGACCTCCATGCTAGCGAGCCAGCGTCTTGCCCACTTTGTGGAAACATTGAAACAAAACATACCCCTTATCAGCCTTCTGCATTGACCGAGAAAGTTCATTGGGATTTTCCGATGTGGTTTTCTCTTATCAGTGGTGCAGGACGGAGGGCCTGATAAAAGCAGCCGTCTAGTCGTTCGTATGGTTACGAAAAACCGAGGCCCCGTGTATACATTGGCGTGCACATGAAAGATCCCTTGGCATTGGAATTTCATATAAGAGTAGGCTGTAGTGCCACTGTTAGGGTAAAATTTCCCTCACAGCACACTGTCTTCATTAGTCTAGTCGGAATAGGACGTTTGACCCTATTTCATTTCACAAACATTAGTTTTGAGAAACATAGAATGTTTTACAATAGAGGTTAGTGCATTATAAAAATCAGTTGTGTAACATCATTAATAGATCACGGTGGCTAGGTGGTTAAGACGCTGGCTCGCTAGCCTAGGAGGTCGGCTGTTCGATCCCTGCATTGGCCGAGAAAGTTCATACTGATTTTCTGACGTGGTTTTCCCCTAGTCAGTGGTGCAGAAAGAACAGCTGTCTAGTCCCTTCGGATGAGACGAAAAAACCGAGAGGTCCTGTGTATACATTAGAATGCACGTAAAAGATCCCTTGGCTGTTGGAATTCGATATAAGAGTAGGCGATAGTGCCGCTGCCCGGGCAAAATTTCCTTCATAGCACACTGTCATGGCGTATGCCGTCTTTATTAGCCCAGTATAGGAGCAAAACTGTAGGACGTTAAACCCCATTTCATTTCATTTGTTCCTTCTACATAATAAGATGGCGAATTTTGACTCCCGAGAATTTGGATTAATGTCAACTGATTTTGAGAATTAATGTAAACTACTTTCGAACATGCAATTGTACCGTTAAAATCTCTACCCAAGTTCATGGTGGTAATTGGCGATCGTTAGTAAGATGTTGTTAAACATTTATTCAGAAATGTGTTTGTCTTGATCATGTTTTGGCACTTAACTGTATATTTAGTCAAAAAATGTTCACATCGCACTCTGTTTTTATTCAATTATTATTGAATTCTAATTATTATTAGGGGGGTTGGATGGCCGAATGGTTAGCACATGCACACTGTATCATAAGGTCTGTCATTGAGTCTGTTCTGATACCCCGAGTGTATGTGACAAGGAATAGGGTTGCCTGTCCGACCTCGTGGGTTTCCTCCCACTGCTAAACATCCCTACACGCAAGCAAATTACTGAAATAAAATTGAACCATGTGTTGGTCCCGAAATGACCTAGTTTGTGTCAATTGGATGTTTAACCCCATTTCTCTCTCTCTCTGTCTCTTGTTCTCTCTCTCTCTCTCTGTCTCTTGTTCTCTCTCTCTCTCTCTCTCGTTTGTGTCCAGTGGGTCTCTCTCTCTCTCTCTCTCTCTCTCTCTCTCTTGTTCTCTCTTGTTCTCTCTCTCTCTCTCTCTTGTTCTCTCTCTAATTATTATTTTAAGTTAAAACTATTGAAAGGATATGATCACTCTTCGGCCATTACTGACCCTATTTGCTCAAACAAGCAGACATTATAGAATGTTATGTTCTCTCTTTCTCAGGGTATATCTCCCATTTATTGCTCTTGTCCTTACGTTTATTACCAACAGGAATGATGGAATGAAATGCTAATGTGGTGCCATTTTACTAATTGCTTATTCTCATGGCTAGTTTTTCAGTACACCTGTACTTATTTTGGTCAGTGTGATTGATACACGGATCCTCCGATTTTCCGTCATAAAAGTAGATTCTTGAAGAAATTTTGAATAATCTGAGCTCCCGAAGAGAAAAGAGACAAGATCAGCCAATGAAATGGGTTGTTTAGTCAGACTTTTGGTAAAGTGCAAAATTGAATATTAATAGTTTATATCTATTCAAACTTCAGTTTTGTGAACCACGATTTGACCTTTATCCTAAACCTATTACAGTATATTAACATACACTGTAACTCAGGTATCATTTAATCTTGTGTATTTAGCACTAATTTCTTTAAAAGTGATCGAGAAATTAAACACTTGTAAATTGGACACTCATCAAAATTGAATGGTCAGCTTTAAACTGGACACAAGTACAAATTAGATGATTTTTGATGATTTTAAACGATTTTTACAATCTTTTAAACGAAGATTTGATATTGAATGTATATAGAATGGAGGTCATAAAAAGTATTTAAAAGATTAAAGACAAAATTTAGATCTTTATTTTAATTAGATTATTTAGTCAAATACTGTAATACAGTAGAAGACCTTAAAAGTTAGAGGTTTTTTTTAAGATATTTTTTTGGGTCAAATCAGTATAACACTATAAAAGTAGATGATTTATCTTAACATTTTGATTGTTAATCCATCATTTTGTGACAAATGTTATATTTATGATTGATATGCCCAAATGCTGATGCTCTTGGCTTGCTTTTTACATGTACAATAATTTGAAAAATATAAAGTCTAAATTGCAAAGGTCTAGTAAATAAAATGGATTATTGGCTTGGTTTATTGTTATTAAAGCGGAAATTGCAAATTTTTAAGTTATATTTTTAAAATTTATTAAAATGAAGCCTGAAAATAGATGGTATTCATAAACAGTCCTACCTTGTTAAAGAATAATCCTATTAATCCTAAAATTCACTATTGCCAGCTGAGAAATTGGCAAAAATATCATTTTCCTCTTCATTTTCAAACGTTTAAAAAAAGCTACTCCATTGTGGAGAATAGAAAACTAGGGAGGTAATTGTGTTATTATTTCCTGTGTAAATGAGTTTTAAGTGTGAGAATGACACCTATGATCGTATAATTGTGAGTTGACAACCAATTGAGCAAAAGACATAGAAATAATTACATTTTGACTTTCTTAGAAAATTTGCAATTTCTGCTTTAAGAGACTTTTTATACGTCCACATTTTCATGTGGACGTTTTTTGTTGTTGCCCATGTCCGTCCCTCCACAATTTGTTTGCGGACACTCTACAGGTCACAATTTTTATCCGGTTTTGACGAAACTTGAAATAGATCTCCCATAGATTGGCATATCTGGACTTTAACTTCATGTATTATGGCCCTCAGCACTGATTGTACGAAAAATCAAGTTTTTTGCTTGTGGACTCTCGAGAGGTCACAATTTTCATCCAATTTTGATGAAACTTAAAAAACATATTTTTGTATTCCAAATAGATCAGTCCATTTTGATATTCGTGAATTGCTTTTTTCTTCTTTTTTTTGAGCTTGTACTCTATCCATCTCTTGCAAAATGTGGCACACATTAGATCATAAGGTCTGGGATTGAGTCAAGTGACATGGTTTTGATTCCCCAGTTGTACGTGACAAGGAGTAGGGTCAGGTCATCTCTCAAACCTCGTGGGTTTCCTTCCACTGCTAAAGACTGCAATAACAAATTATTGAATTGAAATTGAACCATATGTTAGTCCCAAAATGACCTGGTTTGTGTCAAGTGGATGTTAATCTCTCTCTCTCTCTCTCTCTCTCTCTCTCTCTCTCAATATTAACAGACTTATCTTTATTATTATTACCATTTGAATGGATTGAAAGACTGGCAACTCCCTTTATTCATGTGTGTGTGGATTCAATAACAAGTTTATTGATGTTTTATTGGCGTTTTATAAATACCAACCAAACTACATCCAGTGTTTCTTATTATCAATAGCTAGGCAGACGTCCAATCAACCACAAAAATTCTGCCAAGAGTTTGTAATCTATGCTTGCAGACTGACAATTTCTGTCCTGATGTGTGAAAGTGGTCAATCGGTACCGATAAATTTCGGTAGAAAATTGTTACTTGAATGTCAATCCATGGTAACTCTGAGATTCTGTCACAGATTTATTTTACAACTAGTAATAATAAAGCAGCCATTTTAATTCTCCTCTAGTGAAGGAGCTTGCATTGATTAATTGTGCATCAGATCCAAAACTTAAAGAAACATTCATAGCCAAACAGTCATTTTCGGTTGAACATGGCGGAAATGAATTACCATTATATATCTGCTAGTGTTTTGTTGACTAATACATTATAACACAAATTGGAGCCACAGTGGCCAAGTGGGTAAGACGCTGGCTTGCTAACCTTGGGGTCAGGTGTTCGACTCCCGCATTGGCTGAGAAAGTTCATTAGATTTTCCGACATGGTTTCTCCCTTGTCAGTGGTGCAGGAACCAATTTTTGATTGCCCTCCTTTTTTTTTTAAAAGTCTATTAAAGCCAGACTGGGAGATTGTCGATCGTATATATTTTGTTTTCGTAACTGAAACCTGTAAAAACTTACATATTGCCCAAAAATGCAAATTATGATCCGCATGAATCCAGTAAACAATTCCTGTTTTAGTTAAGTTAGCCAATATTGTTTTCATTACTTAATTTGAACATTTAAAGATTTTTATAAATTGTATACCTGGAATATAATTTGAGTCTTTAAAACTGTCACCCGTCCATTTAAAGTCTTTATGAACATTTTGGAATTCTTTCATTCAAATTTTGTGGAGTTGCTGCACCTTCAGAGAAACCTTACTAAACCTCAGAAGGTCATATTTAATGCTTAAATGACTCACTAATCTCATCCAGAAATGGAAGATGACAAAGCTGCTGGTGGGTACATGGGGGTCATTGTCTGGCAATCAGATTTAAATGTCATAATTGACTCTATTGTTTTAAAAAAGAATTAGTGTATTTTTAAGGCATTCGATCGATATGGTACCGCATTCAAGTACTTATACGACAGCATAATAAAGCTGTGCACAATATTTAACTTAACATGGGGGTCATTGCCTGGCAATAATATTTAAATGTCATAACTGGATCTACGGTTTTAAAAACAAATTAGTATATTTTTAAGGCATTCAATCGATATTGTACCTAACACGACAGCACAATAAAGCTAAGCACAATATTTTATTTACGCTTCTTTTCTTTTTTCAGTGATTGTAAAATAATTCGAGACCCCCAGACATTAAAATCAAAGGGGTATGGCTTTGTCTCGTTCGTCAACAAAATGGTAAGTACCTTGGATTTATCTTGTGTTTTATTTATGTATTTAAAAAGAAAAAAATATTTATACTGTCGCTACTAGTTAGTGAGACATTGGAACTAATATTATACTTGTAAATGGATTCACACTTCAATTGACAAGATTTTATGAAAGGGATGATAAAGAAACAACCAATGTTGAAGAGTAACACATTGTATTTTTTTTTCAAACAAGAAGACATAGACCGTCATCTTGTCTGGTAACTAATTAATGTTTTATAAAAAAAATACATCATCTTATCTGATGTCTCGAAAGGTTTAGAGGATGGCATTGTGTTTTTCTTCCCCTTTATTGAACAGATTTTTTTTAATACCCTTTTTTCTCTATGATTATTTTGTCACATGTTGCTAGCAATTACCGTTCTGCCAAGCCTCAGAGTTAAAAAATAAACAACTACATTTTACACAGCTACAGATGTCCCCAGTATAATTTATTCACAACTGGTTTCCTGTGTGGGCCATGCCTATGAATTTTTAAAGCTAAAAACACAAGGATTATAGTTTGAAGCAGAGTGCTTAATCTGCTGTTTTCCGGAGTCTGTAGCCCTTTCATGAAACAAAGAACCAGTCAATGTGTATCATAAATCAATCTTTCAGTTCGATTACAAAGAATTAATTATTATTTGCTAATCATTAAGAGCCCTACCTTTGTGAAAATCAGAAACATGGCAAATGCGGAGTTCATTCACTTATAATAATAATAATTAATTTATATATGACCAACAATTCAACTCGATGAGCTGCTCGCAGGCGCTTTACATAAGTACAATATAAAATTAGAACAATCACAACACCTTAGTCCATAAAAAAGACATAAACAAAAAACAGGGAAGATTGTTTAGTGCACATGGTAAAAGTCTGACACAAAGACATCTAGAACCGTATTTCAATCAGATGTATATTTACCCCCACTACTAAAGACCCCTACGCACTAACAAATTTTTGATATAAAATTGAACCATATGTTAGTCCCGAAATGACCTAGTTTGTGTCAAGTGGACTTAAACCCTCTCTCTCTCTCTCTCTCTCTCTCTCTCTCTCTGTTAAACCACATTTCATTTCATAACATTTGTTTGGAATGTCTCTTTGGTATCTGGCAAAAGTTAGTTCAAAGTGAGACTTGAATTAAATTAATAAAATTTGAGTGCCACACGTGACATTTGAGACACTGAACACATTTGGTTTAGTTAATAAACAAATCCATGTTTTATTGTAATACTTGAATTTAAAAACATGCCATTTTTTTTTTAGCATCCTCCCAAAATGTAATGTTCTTAAAGGCTCAATACCATTCTTGTTGTAACTGAATAATATGTCCCAATCTTTATTCTAGTCAACAAATTGTACTATTTTACAATATTCCAATTAATTGATGATACAATATTTCATCTTAACACACCTAATTTAAAAAATTGGAAAAATTCAACTAAATGATTTGAAAAGCCTAACGTAAACCTTTTCAAATATTTTCGAACCCTCTGGACAAGTAAAATAGGATGTAATGGATAATTTACACAGCAGGTAGGACAGTTAAACATCTAATACTTAGAATAAGGCTATTATTTATTTGCTGGAGCTGTCAAGCCAGCAAGAGTGTTATTGTCCCTTTAATGCTATATCCACATTCTTCTATGCATATATAATAAAGACGAAGCCACTGAGGCTAAGTGGGTAAGAGTAAGACGCTGGCTCGCTAGTTTGGAGGTTGGGTGTTCAATCCCTGCATTGGCTGAGAAAGTTTATCAGGATTTTCTGACGTGATTTTCTTTTGTCAGTGGTGCAGGACAGAGGGCCTGACAAGGACAGCTGTCTAGTTGTTCGGATGGGACAAAAAACGGGGTCCTGTGTATACATTGGCATGCACGTAAAAGATCCCTTGGCAGTTATAATTCGATAAGAGTCGGCCATAGTGTCGCTGCCTGGGCAAAATTTTCCTCATAGCACACTGTATGTCCGTCTTCAATAGCCCATTCGGATCAGAATGGTTGGACGTTAAATTCCATTTAATTTCATATAATCGAGAAGTGGATACATGGATGAGACTTTATCATGTGATGATAAATGATCCGTGTGTAGAGAATCTTTCTTTTTTTTCTTTTTTTTTTGATGTTTGAATTATTAAGCAGGATAGTACGAAGGTCTGGGTTTTAATTATAAGAAATAATAGAGTTCTGAAAGCTGCAAGGGAAATGTGAATGGAAACGGTGACATGTTTGTGACTTTAGGTTGTGGAAGGGGATAAGCTGCAATCCCTAATGACCAGTTGCTGATATACTACTCTGTCACTGCGACAGTTACTATAGCAACTGGAGAAAATTGAGAAAAAGAGGGTGATTTTCTCTGTTCCTGTGACAATTCTCTAAGCTTGTGTGATATCACTTCATGTTAGTGTTTATATATCATTAAATATTTTACAAAGATTCTCATTTAGAATACGATAAACGCTGGCCGGCTTCACCACGATATTATTAACCAAGTTAACAAATTAGTAAAGAATATAATACCAGGATATAGAGGGTTTGTTTGTCATTCCATTAACGCCTTGGATTGAACTTTGCATGTAAAAATACCATTAGCTTGAAGCAGCAACAGCCTAAGCCGCGCTGAAACAGATTTTTAACACCTTATTCTCTCGGATAGCCTGTGTCAAGATACATTAATACATTCAATATTAACCAATGAAAAAGATAATTTGCTCATGATTATTGCCTATAGAAACGTATCGTTTGAGTGGATTATGGTCATTTGGATATTTAGTTGGATGTTGAATTCCCGTAATGTAACAAACATTATCAGTCGATTTGCAAGCTTACTGACAATAATGATCTTGTTATGGTAGTTTATTTTGATAGGTCTAATTCACTTAATGATCTGTTTTTACCTCAAACAAAGAGGAAAGGAATTTAGCAAACAAGAAATCTCTATATTCCAAATTTATAAGAATTTGTTAGAAATCATAAGGGATGGGTATTGGGTTTTCTATAATCGCAAATTTAATAAGTTGGTGTGAAAAGTTAATTCTTTGAAGTGTGCAACATGTCTTGAAATTATCAGTGACAAGAGACCGTAATTTCTTTTTCTTTCTCATCAAAGCATGTCATTGCATCATGAGATTATTCTCAATTTTCTTGAACATCCAGGCTCAATCTGGCAAAAGGAATAATAAAATTTTCTTTTCAACTTTGTAGCTAAAATATTAATTTATCTAGAAATAATGATCTATGAAACTGCCAATGATAACCAGTTCCTATTTGACAGGTCTTGGTTTTTAATTGTAAAATGTTTTCAGTATAGCCCACATCTGTAAATGAAACAGGGTTTAGCATCCTCTACTTAAAAATTTGCATCGTCTTGGCTAATGGAAGATGGGCATATATAGTGTCCTATGAGGATAAATTTGTCCAACAGCAGCACTTCGGCCTATTCATATTTCAAATTCCAACTGCTAAGGGATCTTTTATGTGCATGGCAATGTATACACGGGACCTCGTTTTTTTGCCCCATCCCAATGCCTAGACAGCTGTGACGCCTTCCGTCCTGCACCAATGACAAGCGGAAACCACGTAGGAAAATCCCTATGAACTTTCTCGGCCAATGCCATCCGTCCTGCACCACTGATGAGGAAAATCCAAGGAACTTTCTCAGCCAAACTGGTATCGAATCCAAGACCTTTTGATTCGGAAGCTCCCTATACATCTATACGTTACAATGATTTTAAAGTAAATTATCGGTAATTTCTCGATCAATTAGAAGTACTGACTATTCATAATCTATTGGGTTTTTTTCTATCCTTAAATTAATAAATTTGCCAAGTTTTAATAGGCAATGCATTACTTGTTTGATATAATCCAGTTGTTCAATACCTCTTGTCCGACTTTTCTTTTATTTAAATCGAGTATTAAAATGATTGATATATTTAACTGTAAATCGTGGGCTTACAATTGAGACAATGACTGGGGACGACTAGGGAAACCATTAGAATTAAGAGATAAAGAATGTAATTATAGGAATTAGTAAGATTGATTTAACCACAAAAAGTGATTAATTTGATTGACTTTCTTTTCCTTGATTTATTTCCTGGCTTTATGTCATGAATATTTCATTATGTATTCCCCAGAAACATGTTGGAAACTTGCTTTCCTCGGCTCTAAGCTTATTTGATGGCATCTGCACGTAAGGAAGCTGTTACTTCGATACGAAATTAAAATGGCTACTTTGGAAAAAGGAACAAATTTCTAATCTAAATTTTTTATATCTAATGTGTCTCATTATTTATTGTCTTTTCTATGAACCCCCCTGTGTATCGCCGGGATCCAAGTACAGATGTCTTCCGATCACTAATCTCCAGCTATCTCAGACCCCGAGTTCACAAGATCTCAGACTTAAGAATTTACTCAAAATTGTTCGTCTTATTTTAACTAAAATATAGTCCGTTATTAAACTTTTGTTTTAATGCATCAAACACATCAATAAGAAACTTACGTGCAAAGAATTTACTCAAAATTGTTCGTCTTATTTTAACTAAAATATAGTCCGTTATTAAACTGTTGTTTTAATGCATCAAACACATCAATAAGAAACTTACGTGCAAAGAATTTACTCAAAAGTGTTTGCCTTATTTTAACTAAAATATAGTCCGTTATTAAACTTTGGTTAAATGCATCAAACACATCAATAAGAAACTTGCGTGCAAAGTTTTGTGTTTCTGGATCAAAGACATTTCTCATAAACAGTGATTGAAAGTTGAGTAAATTCTTTAACTTAAGTCTGAGAATGCTTTGTCAACTCGGGGCCTGACCTCACTTTAAGAGAGTTGTTGTAGTCTTCTACTTAAATTTTTATAAATATTAACTGAACAATTTTTAAACTTTTTTTTTCAAATTTAAACCTAATTTTTCAAATTTTATCCATATTTTCGATCATTGAAGTTAGATTTCTTTTTTCCCCCTGTTCTTTCGTCTGACTTTTTGGTTGATTGAATTAAGGTATCTATTTACAACCTATCGATAAGCTTTTTTTGATTTAATTATATGGGAATAAAGTACACCTGTTTCTTTTTCCGAAAAGTAAATACGCAGTCGATAAAGATATCACCCAAGTGTTCTTTACTTCGTCTGGATAAAAAAAAAAGGTTTTATGCAATTGCTTTAAAAAAAAATCAGTTCTGTACATTAATTAGGCCACTTCAAGTTGATTTTCTATTCTGCGGTTCAAAATTTGGAACTAAAAGCTTCTGAACCTTAAAGACACATTCCCGCGTACACACTGGGTGATTTAAAGACACATTCCCGCGTACAAACTGGGTGATTTAATGGTATATATGGACTAAAAACATATTCAAACTAATTAATTTGTCATAACTTTGCTTCAAATCCTTCTCAAACTTTGTAATTGCGAAGGAATGTCATGATATACAAATTTTATCAAACTAGGTCACGTTTACGTCACGTGTTTACCTCTCTTGGAAGTCAGAGGAGAATTCATTTTCATACATAATTATAAGACGATGTTGTCTTTAATCGCTTACTATTTATTACAAATATCGAATCCAAATTAAATTCTCGGATTATCCACTACCCGTGTCTTTTCCCGTCATTTTTATCTCAGAAGGTGTTGTACGTCTAACTCTACATAAAGTTTATCAACTTGTACATCAAGCGCTCAATGTTCGCGTGTGACCTTTGACATCACGTGTGCAGAAATTCCTAATCGTCGGGCTGTTGATTAGGGGAACCCTTACATTTTTGTCATGTATGCACTCCATGAGTGCTTTTTGGGGAATCCAGTATTTTTCTAGTAAGATTGGATATCTCTACTTTCCATATATACCAAAATTACCATACTTTTATTGGAAATAACCACACGATAAATACTTTTCTGGGAACCCATCTTTAAAACAAAGTACTTGAGGCTTTTAGATAAGTCTCTTTTAGGAAGAAATAATATGGACAATTTTAACAAGTGTTCTTGAAGAACAGAAAATCAAACTGGAATGGCCTTAGTTCAGCGCTGAACGTAGGTCTCATTACACTTGCCCTGTACGTTCAGGAACCGTCCAATTGAAATCCTTGAGAAGATGAGAATCTACAGTCATTTATTGCTTTGCCTAGCCCAAATGCAATAATTTACATTCTTCAGGCGTTCACAGGGACTGACACATGACCGTTTAGCAGTAAAAAGTTGCCAAGTAAAATTGACTGGGGCCGATTTTAATTTCAATAGGAGGGTTCCTGAACGTACAGAAGAGTGTAATGAGACCTACGTTCAGAGCTGAACTAGGCCTTACTTAGCCTATATTCAGATGATAGGTCCCATTTCTTGTCAGTTTTGCCGGCCAGAACAATTTGTCTTTGAGTTTTATACTAACTGAATGTCTTACGATATATTATTCTTTCTGAACAATTTCTAATAAGACTATTACTACCGATCTCAGACGCTAGCCTGGAGGTCGGGTGTTCGATCCCTGCATTGGCCGAGAAAGTTCATCCAGATTTTCCGGCGTGGTTTCCCGTGTCAGTGATGCAGGACGGAGGGCCTGACAAGAACAGCTGTCTAGTCCTTCGGATGAGACGAAAAACCGAGGTCCCGTGTATACATTGGAATGCACGTAAAAGATCCCTTGGCAGTTGGAATTCGATATAAGAGTAGGCGATAGTGCCACTGCCCGGGCAAAATTTCCCTCATAGCACACTGTATGGTGTATGCCCGTCTTCATTAGCCCAGTTTAGGAGCAAAACAGTAGGACGTTAAACCCCATTTCATTTCATTTCATTTCCCTTTACACATTTACCGACTTCATAACCAAATGGCAAGATACATGTGCCTGGATTCCCACTCTGCAAACCTCGGCAGATTCCTCTACCCTACATCTAGCCTCGGATGTATGACAGTAAGTGATATGTACCTACGCCTATACATTTGCGATGCGGCACCGGTTTACTTATAAGGGAAACTTGCACGCGTTTAGAAAGAAGTTTTCAAAATTGCGTCGTTCGAAGAGAGTGTAGAATTTTCAGTGCAAATTTGTCCTTGTCTAAAGAAAATCGGGTAAACTTGAAAGAAAAACAGCTTCAAACTTTGAAAATTTTGTAAGATAAAACATTCTTCAAATACGTCGTATTCAATCACGTCATTGATCATCATGGACAACGCCATTGTAACCCGGGAACTTGAAAGTAGTTCTAATGGCGGACTTTGTTATACAGCCGAGATTAGATGTAGGGTACTGGAATCTGTTGAGGTTTGCCGAGTGCATGGATTCCTTGTAACCCCTTTAATGATTTCTCTCTTGTAGATATCAGAGTTAATCTGTAGCGTGTCAATCAGTTTTATTTCTGTACCGAGACCTTTATGTAGATAAAATGTCGGAACTTGTAAGTAAAAGTCTGAAACCTGTTTATAAAACAAGATTTTATCTACAGAAATCATTTTTATTGTTGATTACTTGTCTCATCTTTTCTTGCCATCTTTATTTAAAATTGCACGTTACCTAATTGAACCACAGTATTCCACACAACTCAATAACAGACTCTTAAATATTTGCTGATAAAAGGTTTAATTAAGAAGTCTTAAAGAGAGATTCTTAAAGAAAAATATTTTGTTCTATGATTTCATGCTGAGCGTTAATATAGTTAACGGTTGTTTGTGGACGTGTTTTAATGATCATTTTGATTCACTTGGTGTGAAAATGTTCAGAAATTCTGAATCTAGAAAATTTCATTTGTTCACAGCGCGCATGTATTAAATTTCGCTCTTTTAATGTCTAAAAACTATTCGAAACATTCAGACATCATAGATATTAATGGTTATTGATACTCATTCTGATTGAAATACAGATCTATATTTCGTTTCATTTTTTTATACTTTGGATGGCCTACACTACATGAAGATCTGACCAGTTCTTGTGGTTATAAGATCGGCTTTTGACCCTATGATGTCAAAACATTTGATTAACCAATCAGCGTTGATGTTTCTAGTGGGTTACAACTCGCCGTAACAGACCGTTTCATTGGCTAATCTCTCACATCATCCAGAATGCGGGTTATATAACAACTGTTCCAGATCCTAGTGTAGTAAAGACAAGTAAAACGAAATTTTGAACTATAAAAAACGAAACAAAATAGAATCTGTGTTATAATCAGGTTGATTGGTTATTAAGAACAAGATCATCATTTAAAGTATTAAAGCGCAAGACCAAATAATTTCGGGGGGGGGGGGTGGATGGCTGAATGGTTAGCGTGTGCGCGCTGTATCATAAAGTCTGTCATTGGTTTCGAATCCCCGGTTGTACGTGGCAAAGAGTAGGGTCGCCTGTCCAACCTCGTGGGTTTTCTCCGGGTCCTTCGGTTTCCTCCCACTGCTAAAGACCCCTACGCGCAAGCGAATTATTGAAATAAAATTAAACCATATGTTAGTCCCGAAATGACCTAGTTTGTGTCGAGTGGACGTTAGTCCCCATTTCTCTCTCTCTCTCCAAATATTTTCAACCAGGTTTCCATAAATTTTAAATCTATATTTAGAGTTAAACATGCATTATTCAAGAGCTAAATCAGCCTATTGCTGGTCTTTCTTTAAACCTGAAATGTTATATAAATTATTAATTAGACATTTATGTGTTCGATTTTCACTGGATTTGAATCTGATCTGATGATTAAATGCAAAAATGGATAATCGAGACAGTTTTTTATCGTATCAACTTTAGTAATGATGATCGAGGCTAGGCCTTAAATTCAATCGCTGATATCTCGGTTAGAGTGGAGCAATTTGAAACTTTTACCATATTCTCTTTACGTTATCTAGTTTTGAACTATTATAGTGAGAGCTGCCAGCTCTTTATCTAATCTTCAATAATGCCCCTTTAATTGCTTCTGCAACACAAGCAAATAAGGTTTTGTAAACAAGAAATGAATTATTAAAACCGGATGTGATGTAATTGGTTCAACAAAATAAGGAAATAAGTTTGTTGTTGAATAATTTCCTCAAATCGTAAGCCCTACGTTACCCTATAATTATAGAGTAATGTCTTTAACACAGAAGTGTAACTTCAATATGTTGGACATTAAAAACCCAATTTCATTTCATTTGTAACTTCAATATTAACAAAAACTCAACAAAATAAAAATTCTGAAACATCTTTCAAGCACTGAGGTTGAATAATGTCGTCAAACGGCATGCCCTGAATTTCAATGTAATATATTGATGTGTTGTGCACAGAAGTGTAACTTCAATATTAACAAAAACACAAAATAAATATTCTAAAACATCTTTCAGGCACTGCTGTTGAATAATTTAGCCATTCCAATCAATTTACTCAATATTATTGAACAATAAGCGCGATGTAAAAATTACGCTTACTCAATTAATAATGAAACATCGACTGATTGTAAACATTACTTTAGGTCCATTCACTGGCCGATCGCTATCGGAATATTGAAATAAACTCTGCTTGAATTATTTCTGATAATGTGTTTATTTGGAACTTACACGGCTCAGTTTTTACGCTTCTCCGGAAATTAGTCGAATATATTGATTCAAACATTGGATCTCATCTTCCTTTTAACATGTTGAAATGATTGAAGCAGAAATGAATCGAAAGTGCCGAACATAGAGCATGTATTGTTTCGTAACATGCTAGGTGAACATACAAACTGAATTTACTAATGATTAAATCTGTCGCATTCAATTGTCATACAAAAAAAAAATGTTATTCGTGTTTGCAATACTAACAAGTATTAATTAATGAAAATGAATATTAAAGTCCATTATGGATGTGACAAGTGGGAAATGTAGAACTTGTGTTACTTTGGAAGTGTTCATCCTGACATAGTGTGTATTGAATGGGGTCAGTGTCTCACATTTCCCTGTAAAGTTTGTCTGAGTCCGGGGAGCCATGGTGGCTAAGTGGGTAAGATGCTGGCTGGATCCCTGCATTGGTTGAGAAAGTTCATCCAGATTTTTCCGTCATGGTTCCCACTTGTCAGTGATGCATGATGGAGGGCCTGACAAGGACAGCTGTCTAGTCGTTCGGTTGGCAAAAAAAAACTGACGTCCCATGTATACATAAAAGATCCGTGGGCAGTTGAAACTAAATATACCCCATTCCACTTGATTTACATTCGTGCTGTTTTATTGTAAAGCCTGGTTTTGATGCATTATGCAAGAGCTAAATATGTCTATTGCAAGTCTTTCTTTAAGCCTGAAATGTATCTAAATTATTAATTAGACATTAATTAACTTATCCAGGCCATAACCAACTCTCGATGTGATCTCTAGCCAGCAATATTTACTGGATTAGGATCTGATTTGATGCTCAACTTTCTTTCATGATTAAATCATGAAGTGGATAATCAAGACTGTTTTTTATCGTACCGACTTTAGTAATGATGATCGAGGCTAGGCCGAAAATTGAATCACTAAATTCTCAGTTCAGCATGGATCAATTTGACTGAAATTTTCAGCAAATTCCCTCTACATTATCTAGTTAACTATTATAGCGAGAACTGATAGCTTTTTATCTAATCTCCCATAATGTATCTTTAATGTATTATTTTACTGCACAGTACTTAAATAAATAGATGATGTTCACCATGTTGATTAATGTAGGATCTGGTTTCTGTATTCATTGATTTTGAATAGTTGGGATACAGAGAATTGATTCACTAAGACAAACAACAAATTTTGTTAATTGATAAAATAAACAAGGTTATTTCAACATCGAATTTCAATTAGATACTTCAGTTAAACATACATTATGCAAGAACTAAATCTGCCTATTGTAGGTCTTTCTTTAGGCCTGAAATATTATATAAACTGTTAATTAGACATTTATTAACAAAACAAGACCATAATCAACACTCAATGGCATCGGGTACTCGAAATTTTAACTAGATTAGAACGGTTCGCCATTTAAGAATTTAATTTAAAAATGAGAAAGCAAGGCTAAGTCTCGAATATACCAGTGCGCTTGTTACCACAATGCACACATCTTGTCAAAACTAAAAACAGTGATAACTTAGCTCAGAATGAAATAATTTGAATGAAATTTTTAATATCTTCATTTTACATTATCTATGTTTGAGCTATTATAACCAGAATGGTCAGCTCTTTATCTAATCTTACATAATGTATCTTTAAATAAAATCTTTATGTAGGGTTAAATTTGTTTTTTTAACCCGTTAAGCGTGACGTTTTTAAAACGTTAACTACCCCCTATTGTGTAATTGTGACGAAGAACTATGCACTATGTTCTAAGAATAGATTGGGGAAAATACCTCCAAGGCGTTATATTACGCCCTACGCACAGTGAGTGGCAGTTGTCCAGGCCGTAATATAACGTCCTACACATGCTGCGATCGTGGGGGAATTCCCACAAGTGACGAACTATGTTCTAAAAATAGGTTGGGAAAAATACCTCCAAAAGGTTAAATTACGTCCTACACACAGTGAGTGGCAGTTGTCTAGGACATTATATAACGACCTACGCACTTAACAGGTTAATTTGATTCTTTATGAGGAGAGTATGTTGCTGCTGGTTAGTGCTAAATGATAAGGCCAGCTCAATTTTCCGTCATAAGTAACGAGATGTAAACAGGGCTAGTGCTAATCCCAGCCCGAACCCTGGACCTAGCCCCAATGCTTACCTTAACCGTAAGCTAAAATCTTGCCAACAATCACATGCCCTAACCTTATTTACATCTCAGCAACCTTGACAAAAATTGAGCTGGTCTTAACAAATAGATTTAGCCATTGCTGCTAGGAAGATGAAATTAAAAACGAAGATTTCACTACAAGGTTACTGAGTAACTAACCTTTGCTAGGGTTCTTTTTATGCTTTAGCATCCCAGACATCTTCGAGTTTTAACTGGCTTCAAGTTAATCATTAATTGGACTCTGATTCCCCCCGTTTCAAAGATTTTTTTTAGAAAAATCAATTGATTCAGCTCAAACATATTGATCATATTTCATTGAAGCTTTTAAAAAAAAAAGCCGACCCCCCCAAAAAGCTTTGTAGACCTGATGGAGAAAGTAATGTAAATGCACCAGACAATGTTTCCGAAACTAGGATTACTACATCCAATCTTTTTTCACCAAGTCTTATATAACATGTCAGTATATCGTGGGCTTTGATCGCAACCATCCAGTGGTTCTAGGTGTTGTCTTGGCACTTGTCACAATCTGGAAATTGGCCAATCAATCAAATGAGAAATTTGATGGCTTGCCGACAGCCTGAAATTGAGCGATCATCCATTGGAGAAATTCGATGAGGATTTGTCTAAAATAGCAGTTCAAACAAGTTTATAGGAAACTTGGTGTCAGATGATTGACTCTTTATCAATATTGCTTTTAAGGTGATTATTTAGATGCTGGGTCATTTATGATGGTGAATTGTATAGTAATGCTCTTGTTACCATCAATGCACATGGTTAATTACAGAGTGATCAGACTTTTTAAGTTCGCACTTGGTATCTTAAGTAATACATTTACGGGCAATTGGTGATGTAGTATCTTTCTGTCAATAAATGTGGGTTGGATCGTCGAATGGTTAGTTTGTGCGCGTTGTATCATTAGGTCTGTCATTGAGTCAACTGGCGTGGTTTCGATTCCCGTGTTGTATGTGACAAGGAGTAGTGTTGCCTCTAGCTTATTGGGTTTTCTCCGGGTCCTCTGGTTTCCTCCCACTTCTAAATGCGCAAGCGAATTATTGAAACAAAATTGAACCATATGGTAGTTCCAAAATGTTAAACCCATCTCTCTCTCTCTCAATAATTTTTTTTTTTTCATATTTTTTCAGGATGCGGAAAATGCTATTAGTAATATGAACGGTCAATGGATTGGTAGTAGGCCTATTCGAACAAACTGGGCCACACGAAAACCCCCAGCACCCACAGTTAAGGAATCCAGATGGCCACCAGGTAAAGAAGACTATGCAGGTCCTTGAAACTTATTTCCTTTAACGTTTTCGAATGGGATTGGGGGTAAGGTTGACAAATGATCTAACACGTACGCTTTGGATCATAAGGTCTGTCCATGAGTCAAGTGTTGTGGTTTCGATTCCCCGCTTGTGACAAGGAATAGGGTCGATTGTCCATCCTTGTGGGTTTTCTATGGGTCCTCTGGTTTACTCCCACTTCTAAAGACCCCTATGTGCAAGAGAATTATTGACATACAACTGAACAAAATATATAAGTCCCAAAATGATCTAGTGGGCATTAAACTCCATTACTCTCTTTTTCAATTCAAATGTCTTAATTTTTGCTTATTATAATATTAAATGATATCTGCTTATTAAATGATATTTTCTTAATTTTTTAATATTTTCTTTCCATATGTGTATAATATGTGTATAAGTAAAAAGTTTATTTAGATAATTATTAAGATTTGTTTTTTTGAAATGATAACAGTAGGTAATGATTTTTTTATTTTTTTTATTTATAGATGCTAAACAGTTGTCCTATGATGAAGTGTTTAGTCAGTCGAGTGCCACAAACTGTACAGTCTATTGTGGTGGTGTGACAAATGGGTTGACAGGTATACCTAACTTTGTATCATTATAATAAACATACATTATACAAGAGCTAAATCTACCTATTGCACAGCTGTCTAGTCGTTCGGATGTGACGAAAAAAAATGAGGTCCCGTATACACATTCAATTGGTGTGCATGTAAAAGATCCCTTGGCAGTTGGAATTCGATATAAGTGTAGACCATAGTGCCGCTGTCTGGGCAAAATTTCCGTCATAGCACACTATATGGCGTATGCTCATCTTCTTTAGCCCAGTATAGGAGCAGAACATTAGGAAGTTAAACCTCATTTCATTTCTGCTTATTGCAGGTCTTTTTTGGGGCCTTAAATGTTATCTAAACTATTAATCAAACATTTATTAACATGACAAGACCATAATCGACTCTCGGTGCCATCGGAAAAGTCCAATTTTAACGGTGGTAACAATTATTGCACACACCTTGTCAAACCTTCAAAGGTTAATATCTTCGCTCAGAATAAAGTTTTTGGAATAAAATTTTAATAAATTTTTCATTATCTAATTTTCTTTTTATTTTGTTGATATATCTGAAATCAAGCTCAGTCTCTTTTCATGAACTTTGGGCCTAATGTAATATTAACAAGTATCAATTTTTATTGTGGTTATGTTTTCTACAAATTTAATCTGATTTTGATGTGAAATAGTATTCTAGTTTGCAATTAGCATTCTTAAAGCATTTCAGCGAACAATGATGAAATAAAATCAATACCAGTGCATGATTTTTTTTTATATACACTTATAAGAAAATTCTTTATCCATGCAATTTTAATCATGTGTGATTAATTTAAAACATCTTGCAGTTAAACAGATAAAAAGTACATGAATCAAATTTATCATAAATTAATTGCATTTAATGTCCGGTTCAGACAAAGTGAGAGAAGTTCAAACTGTTTTTCCAGGTTTCCCAGACGTTGTCTGGGTAATTTGATGGCAGATATCTAATAAGTTGTCATAGAGAAGACAATATAGCAGTAATAAGCTAGTCTGGAATAGGTATATCTCTTGTAAAATTATCTTTGAAGTTGAATGTCTAAAGAGCCATTCATCTTGAAATGGTTTGGCTTTGAGACGGATGTTTTCAAATTTTTAAATGGAAAATAAAACATTACTGTGCAACAAAGATGATGGATTAACCTTTAGTGTGTATTTCTGTACATGCCTGAATATATTGTTTGCAAATTTTTGCTGTAAGGAACTTTTTCAAAAAAAAACTTTTGACTGTCCAGAATCAAATGCAAGAGATTCTATATCCCTAAAAGTGATAGCTAGTACAAGTCCATTGTAGTTGAAAGAAAAGATGTTTACTCTGTAGATAAGGATTTTAAGGGTCACTGATAGATAAAATGGAGACAGAGTTCAAACACTGAATTCAGAGTCAGAAATGTAGAAAAATAGTATTGAATTATTTTCTGAGATGACAATCTCTGTGTGCATTCAAAATTTTATGTCCATGGATAAAGTGGATGTGGAGATATAATCGATTCTGTACTGCAATAAACTAAAAATTAATTAACGAATGATAAAAAGACATAGTCTCAAGTATCCATGTTCAGATTTAATCATAAGCAGCAGACCGAGTTCTAACTTCTAATCCAGTAGATATCGCCTCCTAGCGATGACATCGAGAGTTTAATATGGTCTGGATAGGTTAATTAATGTCTAATAAAGAATTTAGATAACATTTCAAGCCTAAAGAAAGACCTGCAATAGGCAGATTTAGCTCTTGCATATTATATGATTAATATACCATTTTATACAGATTTATTTTATTGCTCTGTATACATGTGATTTCGATACTGTTCATAACTATTCGTCAAATTTATAAAAGTTTTAGTTGATGTGTCCAACTGGCCTTCAGTCAATAAATAACTAGAAATACACAGACAACTAGCCGCAGATCGTCTGATATACGATCAAATAAAATAGTCCAATATTGATAAAGTATTAATTCAATAATACATGTTCTGGTATATTCACTGATATACTTTACACCGACCCTAACCTTTTATGTGGAAAATTGGTAAATCCATAGAGCATACATAGACATTGTATATCTAAGCTTTAATATTTCCGAAACTCTTTATAATTGCATTGATATTCATATCCAGACGCAGTTATTATGGAAATCAATAGAGGAATATTAGTATATCATATTTATAGTCAAAATTCTCTGTTTTTATGTGGAACTTATTACTATTTTTGATTTAATGATATTGTTCCCTCGACATAGTAAAAATACAGATGTACCAATTGTCAATTTACCTTTTTGTAATTTTTAGATAGAAATAGATTTATATTAAGATAAAAAAAATTGATTTAGTAAGTGACCTTTGAGAGACACTAATACTTTTAAAAGATTTATGGGTAAATAACAAGCTTCTGAGCAAAATATTTATGTTAAAGGGGCAAAAACATATTTAAGATTAAAGGAGCTAAATCACTAATAATTTGGACCTAGAAATTGACACTAATGGGTCGTACCGCATATAACGGTGTATTATGAATGTATATAAACTTATTAACATTCAATCGTTTCCGTTTTTACTCAAATTTCAAATCAGTTATGTTCGGCAAAATACACCAGAAGTCTCAATCGAATGGCAATCTCTAGCGTCTGGTTATTCCAGTCTGCACTGATAAGAATATGGTGTCACCGTTTGACATGACTTGTGGAATATCTCTAGCCTCGTTCTTTGAGTCCCTTGTTACAAATGGAGCTGAAACGCATTATGGTACATGATTCGTGCACCAATGGTAAAATGTTTATTTTGTCTTAAATATTGAATATCAGAAGCCCACCTTTTACTGGTAATATCACAACATCAATATTTTAATTTTATAAATAATTCATGTTTTCATTGACAAAGACTTTGGATGATACTGAGTTAAAGACTTAGCTACTTTAATGAAATTCACTTAAACAATTAAATATACAAGAAATGTTCGATTATTTGAGTATTTAGAGTGCTGTAGTTTCCAGTAAATTTTAAGTATTCTTAAAAATCCTTTTTTTCTTTAACCTTAAATCATTTTTTCTATCATCTGAAAATTTAGAAATTGTTTTAGGCGTGAAATTGAAAAGCAAGAAATTTTTTTAAATCGTAGCGTGATTTATTGTTAGATTTTCAACAAATAATGTTTCGTAGTTTACTACATGTGATAAGCTTTTTTATTACATTTTGTCAAATGTATTTTCGCTGTAGAATATTTTGCCATCTTTTGTTCGAGAAAAACTGAACGAGATCAATATTTCTCACTCTATGCCTTCATTTTGCTATTAAATCTAAGAATATACAATGTCCCTAATTGAGAAAGTGTGACCTGAATATGTAGATCTCGGTAGATTGTAGTACAAAGTCTATTTCTGGTCATTTTTATTTCCTGTACATGGCTTTTAAACTCGCTGACATTAGGTTTGAATGTGTCTAAATCACAGCTCAAAATACGTATAAATGAACTAAAAGAATGGATGTCCATTAATTTTTTAAAGTTGCATAATTTAATTTGTTCAAAACCATTATTGTCTAAATCACAGCTCGAGATACCAATAAATGAACTGATAGAATGGATGTCCATCAATTTGTTAAAGTTACATAACGACTAAAAAAAATTAATTATAATTGGTTGAAAACCATTATTGTCTAAATTACAGCTCGAAATTTGTATAAATGAAGTAAAAGATTGGATGTCAATCAATTTTTTAAAGAAATTGATTATAATTGGTTCAAAATCATTATTGTCTAGAATAACTGCCATTGATTTAACAGTTTGCATTGGTTCACATTCTGTTTCCCCCGTCTAAAGTCAATCCGCAACATTGGTGTAATGTTTGACAACTATTTAGCTAGATAATCCAATTCAAATTCATAGAAATAGAAACTAATATCAATTTTGTGACATGTATTTAGAACCGATATAAACCACTTCAAATTTATAGAAAAGAAAAACCAATATCAATTGTTTTATAACAATTTTGGAGACAATTATCAAATTTTACTGTGTATAAGTCCTGACGGTCGGTCTGTACTTACACTTCAAATTAATAGAAATAAAGGGGTGTTGGATGGCCGAATGGTTAGCACGTGCGCGCTGTATCACAAGGCCTGTCATTGAGTCAACTGGTGTGGTTTCGATTCCCCGGTTGTACATGACAAGGAGTAGGGTCGCCTGTCCAACCTTCTGGGTTTTCTCTGGGTCCTCCGGTTTCCTCCCACTGCTAAAGACCCCTACGCGCAAGCGAATTATTGAGATAAAATTAAACTGTATGTTAGTCCTGAAATGACCTAGTCTGTGCCGAGTGGACATTAAACCCCATTTTTCTCTCTCTCATAGAAATAAAGACCAGTATCAAGTTCTTTGTAACAAATATGCGACATGTTTTTGGATCCGATATTATACCAAATTTTACAATTCAAATTTTTGCTCACTACACTTATTATTTTAGCGTTTTCCGAGATTCTATCCGGATTATCGCCTTTATTGTTAAAATTGTTTGAAGTTCTAACTCATGTCGTCAACTGGCAGACTATCGCCATTGAAGAGACGACCACTTCAAGATTGGTTGCATTATTGCTGTTATGTCTTTTTTGTAAAATTGTTTTTTTTTTTTTTTTTTTTTTCATTTTTAGTGAAGCCTGTGCCATAACAGGCCCAGGACCGTACAGCGCAGTGGATGCTTACGGCTGGCCCCCAGATCCATTCACTTGATTTGATAATTGTTTATTTGGTGCAATGTCTATTTTCTGTCTTGTCTACAGGTTTATCTTGTAGATTTTTGTTTTGCGTGTAGTGCGGTCCGCCTGCACTTAATAATAGATATCAAAACCATTATCAATATTGTTTATATAACAAATATTCAACATGTATTTGGAGATGATACCAAATTTTATCTGTGTATTAAGTCCTGGTGGTCTGTCCGTACTTACGTTTCAAATTCAAAGATATAAAAACCATTATCAATATTTTTATAACAAACATGCGACATGTATTTGGAGCTGATATCAGACTGGTGGTCTGTCCGTACTTGCGTTTCAAATTCAAAGATATAAAAACCATTATCAATACATGGTGACATGTATATGGAGCCGATATCAGATATTATCTGTGTATAAGTCCTGGCCGTTACACTATCCAGTTTCTGTTTGATTAGGACATTGTCAGTTTGTATTGTTTAAGTACAAATGGTGCTAAAATGTTTTTACAATCTTGGGTTTTCATTCATTTAAACATAATCTCACTTGAACTTATCAGGAAATCTATACACGTTATTGGCATCACGATTGTCTGAAAGGTTGACAAAATATGAATGTAAAATAAGATAAAAGCAGAATACTAAAGGCATTGTAGACCAAGCGGCTTCGTATTTCTCAGATAAATCAAGAGTTATGAAATGTTTTTAAATATAAAAAAAAAATATATAAAAAAAAAGATTTCAAAACTTTTATTTTGTGTATTTCAGATGAAACGATGAGAAAAACTTTTACACCATTTGGGAATATTCAAGAAATTAGAGTATTCAAAGATAAAGGATATGCCTTTATAAGGTGAGTTACTTTTGTTGTGTTTTGCATATGGTCGTATTCTGACCTCTCTTCCCAGGGAGGTTGGATCGCCGAATGGTTAGCATGTGCAAGCTGTATCATACCCCCGGTTGTACGTGACAAGGAGTAGGGTCGCCTGTCCAACCTCGTAGGTTTTCTCCAGGTCCTCCGGTTTCCTCCCACTGCTAAAGACCCCTACACGCAAGCGAATTATTGAAATAAAATTAAACCATGAAGAGGTCAACTTTGTTATAGATGATCTGAAAGAGAAATAGACCAATAATAATTTTGCGTAGATCTCAATTTTTGTTCTGTTCTGGCGTGTGCCTGTCTTCATTAGTCCAACCTCGTGGGTTTTCTCCGGGTCCTCCGATTTCCTCCCACTGCTAAAGACCCCTAAGCGCATGCAAATTATTGAAATAAAATTAAACCATATATTAGTCCCGGAACAACCTAGTCTCACTCTAATCTTCAAAAAGGAGTTAGTAAAACATGTTAAATCTTTTAACCCTTGTTAATTACTGTTGTCCTCTGAATCAATGTTTATTCTCCATTTATTTTTCTTTCTTGTTTGTTTGATATTTCTTTATTATAAGCTTATAAATTATAAAATATGATATATATTCACTTTGTAAATATGTGTAAATATTGTTACCGTGTGGTTGCTAGTTTCATAGAGTTGGAGGGACATGTTGGATGGCCGAATGGTTAGCACGTGCGCGCTGTATCGTAAGGCCTGTCATTGAGTCAAATGGCATGGTTTCAAATCCTCAGTTGTACGTGACAAGGAGTAGGGTCGCCTGTCCAACCTCATGGGTTTTCTCCGGGTCCTCCAGTTTCCTCCCACTGCTAAAGACCCCTACTCGCAAGCGAATTATTCAAATAAAATTAAACCATGTTAGTCCCGAAATTACCAAGTTTGTGTCAATGGACGTTAAACCCCATTTCTCTCTCTCTCTCTCTCTCTCTCTCTCTCACTGTTATTATAAACAAACATAATGGCAATAAATTATGCTTTATAGGATTCACAGAAGTGTGTAGACATGCTTTTTTTATTATTAACAAACGTGTTGGGTTTTTTTCATACATTTTCTATAAAAATCAACTTGTAATAATTTATTATTCATCACGTCATACCTCAGTTGGATGGTACTTGTCAAGGGCAGATAGTTTCTTTCATCAAATATATACCACGACAATCCCCACTCGATATCTCTCTGTGGCTGTGTTTTTACTAAATACCTCGTCATGTGTAAACAAACGTCCATGTTCCACTGCACAATTATTATCTTTTTCAATTAGATCAGAGAACCCAAAAAAGGCTGTAATTCTTTTCAATTTGTGAAATGAAATTAATGTAAAAAGAATTATTGATAGCTGCGAATGCGAAGAGATAATTACATTATTGGGTATAGATCTGTTCTGCTGTATATCATTCGTTATACATATAATGATTGATAACGGTTCAATGAAATTATATTACATAGTTTTTTTATGCTTTTTTTTTTTTTTTTTGATTACAATTTTATTGCTGTACTATTGTTAATCGAACATGTGTGAACAATACTCAGAAAAAGAGAAAAGGACACCCACAAAGACTGCTTTTCAATTGTTATAGACTGAATTATTTTATTGTTTGGCTGTATTTAAACGTATAATACACCTGTCAGGTGATCATATCTATGCTATCACAACATATTTATCATTTTACCAGTTTTCAAACCCCAAGTTATCCTGCCAGTTGATTTATAGTACAATGTATTTTTAACGAGCTTTCAAAATGTCCCTGTCACATTTATTTTATAGCTGATAGGACACTAGGGATTTCCTTTGAAATTTGTTTTATTTGCGGCTGATAGTTCATTGTCGAATGCATAATTTATGATAGGAGTTAGTGACACGCAATGGGCAGATACTGTTTCAAACTGGCATGATAATCAACCATATCACACATAAACAAGTATTCGTGTTTTTCTATATAACTTACTTAAATCATTATGTATTTATCATCAAATACAACAACTTTTTGATAAAGGTACCTTGCAAAAGCTTATTCCAATAAATATTATTTAAGAAACTTACACTGTAACCCAGGTATCATTTAATCTTGTGTATTTAGCACTGATTTCTTTCACATTCATTCAATATCAAATCTTTGTTTAAAAATTTGTTTAAAATCACCAAAAAAATCATCTAATTTGTACTCGTGTCCAGTTTAAAGCTGACCATTCAATTTTGATAATGAGTGTCCAATTTACAAGTGTTTAATTTCTCGATCACTGTTAAAAAATAAACAATCCAATTGATTATTAATGTGTAATGATTAATTTTTGAACAATGGTCAGGAAATTAAATACTTGTAAATTGGACATTCGTTATCAAAATTAATCAGTGAGCTTTAAACTGGACACGAGTACAAATTAGATGATTTTTTTGGTGATTTTAAATGATTTTTACAAATTTGATATTAAATGAAAGTGAAAAAAATTAGTGCTAGATACACAAGATTAAATGATACCCGTGTTACAGTGTTAATTCCTGGACCTTTTACGATTTTGTTTGTTTCTGTAACCGAATAATATCACATAGCGTGTTTATGATTTTTGCCTGTTTCTGTAATGGATAAATATCACATAGCGTGTTTAAAGGCATGATTAGGTGTCATTTAAGCTCTTTCTGATTAATTGTTTTCTTTCCTGATAAACATTTTAAGTTTGACAAGATGAACAAGGTTCATGACTTATTGACACTCTTCTAACTGAAGACAATTACTTCCTTAATTGACAGTGGGGTTGGATGGCCGAATGGTTAGCACGTGCGCACTGTATCATAAGGTCTGTTATTTAGTTAACTTGCGGGGTTTCGATTCCCCGGTTGTACGTGACAAGGAGTAGTGTCGCCTGTCCAACCTCGTGGGTTTTCTCCGGGTCCTCTGGTTTCCTCCCACTGCTAAAGACCCTTACACATAAGCGAATTATTGAAATAAAATTGAACCATATGTTAGTCCTGAATTGACCTAGTTTTTGTTGAGTGAACATTAACCCCTCTCCCTCTCTTGTTTTTGAAAGACCTACATTTATTTGAATGTTTCTGTTGCTCTCTCTCCCTCTCTCTCTCTCTCTCTCTCTCTCTCTTTAAAGTTACTATTTCATATTTTTAAATTATATTTTTAAAATGTATTAAAATAAAGCCCTAAAATAGATGGTATCTATAAACAGTCCTACCCTGTTAAAGAATAATCCTATTAATCCTATAATTCACTATTGCCAGTTGAGAAATTGGCAAAAATATCATTTTCAACTTCAAAGTCAAACGTTTGAAGATAGCTATTCCATGGTGGGGAATAGGAAAACTTGGGAGGTAATTGTGTTATTATTTTCGGTGTGAAGATTTTAAAGTGTGAGAAAGATAACCTATGATAGTATAATAGTGAGTTGACAACCTATTGAGCAAAAGACATAGAAATAATTATGTTTTGACTGTCTTAGAAAATATGAAATTGTAACTTTAACTGACTGCCTGAAATAGTGAAATAGACATTGATAAGTATCACTATCTTGAAGAATCTGCTCACATTTAAACAAACTGGTTAACTACATTAGAACCTATAAGTGCAGCATACAGTTGATTTCTTTTATATTCAGAATTTTATTAAAACTAAACAAGAAAATTAGCTTTTAGATCTTATTAGATTACATTTCAATAAACTTTCTGCATTTGTAGCTTAGATTTGAGAATTTCAAATTTCTTGACTTTCAAGGAATTGAATATTGCCGCAAACATCTGTACCTTGTCAGAAGAGATCTGGGCTTCGTCAATTTCTATTGGATTTAAAGCATGGCATACTTGTCAAATATTTTTATTTTCTATGGATTACAAAAAGAGCTTAAACTGTCATCAGAAATAGTATTTTGGACTGTTTCCATGCGTATTCTTGATTTTACAAATTAAAAAACGTGGAACACCAGAAACCTTTTATTATAATCAGATTATGAAAATTCTAGTTGAATAAACATGAAGAAAAGTAGATTTATGATGATGCCTGTTGACAGAAACAAAAAACTTGACAAGAACAGACAAATAATTCTCTTTGATATATCAAATGAAATGAAATGAAATGGTGATTTTCTGCAACAGCTTGACGACTGAAGACTAGCATACGACATACATCAGTTTCGAACTGGCTTGTGGGGGTTGGGTGGCCGAATGGTTAGCGCGTTGTATCATAAGGCCTGTCATTGAGTCAACTGGCGTGGTTTCGAATCCCCGGTTGTACTTGACAAGGAGTAGGGTCGCCTGTCCAACCTCGTGGGTTTTCTCCGTTCCTCCGGTTTCCTCCCACTGCTAAAGACCCCTACGCGCAAGCGAATTATTGAAATAAACTTAAACCATATGTTAGTCCCGAAATGACCTAGTTTGTGTCGAGTGGACGTTAAACCCCCATTTCTCTCTCTCTCTCTCTCTCGAACTGGCTTGTGTATTTTTACGTGGTTGGACCTTGGTCTTTTTTTGGGGTGCCCATCTGAGTCATAGTGCTGGCCCGATATATTGTTTAATCGAAGTATGGCGAGACACTAAACCAATGTATCGCAATTGTTTTGATTTTTTTATTTTGTTTTATTTTTTGTCGCTTCAGTAAGTAACCTGTCACTCTTAATTATCCATGTCACACATTATCCATAGGTACACCAACACTCTTTTAATTGTTTTGGTCCTCGTTTTGATCCACATCAATATCGAGATATAAAACAGTTTTTTTTCTTCAACATCGACAGGACTAAAAATATCAATTATTCATATATCCAGTTGTCTTCTTGGTAAATATTGACTTAGTTATGAATCGTGATCCTATCATAACACCTAAATCGCAATATGTATCATATTGTGACTGCAGTGGCAACACCCAGCACCACTGAATGACTAAACATCTTGCAACACTGACAAGGGAAAATCATGCTGGAAAATCCCAAGAAATATTTTCGACCATTATCAGGATTAAATCAAGGTTCGAGATACATCTAGCTGACATAAAACATAATCCTTAAATGGCGTTTAGTAATGGAGAAACACATTAATGAAACACAATCGTTTCCTATAAAAATTGTTTTCGGATATAAAGCATTTATTTCACATTTACTTTAGATTTATAGTTATAGAAGGGCCGAATGGTTAGCGCGTACGGTCTGTCATTGAGTCAAATGGTGTGGTTTCGATTCCCCGGGTTGTACGTGACAAGGAGTAGTTTCGCCTGTCCAGCTGCATGAGTTTTCTCCGGGTCCTCCAGTTTCCACCCACTGCTAAAGACCCCTATGCGCAAGCGAATTATTCAAATAAAATTGAATCATATATTGGTCCCGAAATAACCTAGTTTGTGTTGAGTTCGAGTTAAACTCTCTCTCTCTGGCACTCTCTCTCTCTCTCTCTCTCTCTCTCTCTCTCTCTCTCTCTCACTTTCTCTCGCACTCTCTCGTTATAGACGAACCTACATTTATTTGAATAGACCTACATTTATTTGAATAGACCTACATTTATTTGAATGGACCTACATTTATTTGAATGGAGATTTATTTGAATGGACTTAAATTCATTTGAATATTTTGGTTGTTTGAGGGGGAGGTGGGGGTGTTGTCATAGTCTCAGAATAGTATCAACCGTTCTATAGCACACATGGATAGAGTTTGGTTATATTGGAATTCTATAATGCCAATTACCAACTGTGAGTCATGTTTGTAAAAACCTGATTCAACTCGTACTCATCCTGACACAATAAATATAAACCAATTGATAACAGAGTTTCAGCAAAAAAATATTGGGGATAGAATCGAGGAAAAATCAATTTATACAATGACAACAGGAATTGAAGAGAAAATGTAATGTTATGGTGGTTGAATAAAGAGAAAATCAAGATGGTCGTTAAAAAAAACAGAGCAAGGTGATAAACCTAGATTGCTAAATGTCAAACAAAGCAAAGACATCAATCTGGAAATTGCATTTGCAGATCTAAATAATTTTGTTAGAGATTCTTGGAAACTTAGAACAGTAGGACGTTAACACACACACACACACGCAGGCACACACACATACCCTTCCCAATTTTATGGAATTTAGAACAGTAGGACGTTAAACCCCCATTTCATTTTCAGGAATATCAGGAATCTATGCTATAAAGATATAATTGAGTAATACATTAATTGACTCAAGTCAGTAATGTACCAGAATTTAAGTCCATCAATTAACCAACCATGTGTATTGCCAATACATTTACTTCTTTTAGTTCTATATGTTAGTCCCGAAATCACCTAGTTTGTGTCGAGTGGAAGTTAAACCGCATTTCTCTCTCTCTCTCTTTCTCCTGGCCCTTCGGTTTCCTCACACTGCTAAAGACCCCTACACACAAGCACTTTATTGAAATAAAATTAAACCATATGTTAGTTCCGAAATGACCTAGTTTGTGTCGAGTGGACGTTTAACCCCATTCCTCTCTCTCACTTTAAGTTCTATTCACCTTGGTTCTTAATGAAATGTAATGGATACAACTTATTTTAGAACCATGCTTCGTTCACCTTTGTCGATAGTAGCACACGACGTGCGCCAGGATAAGAGTTCATTGAATCCAGGTTTCCAAATGGAAGGTAATCAATATCCAAAATTCACAAAAACTATTAGAACATTGGCTAGAATAAAACAACTAGTTCAATAAGTGAAATGAAAATACCATGGGTTTTTTTTTGGTCCCATGTTATTGATATTGAAATGGAAAACATGGAAGCCTTAAGGAAAGATCAACAAATGTATTTAAAAAAAAAGGGCAAAATAAAAGATAAATGTTGAGATAAAATAATTGATAATCTGTGATCACTTTGATTCAACCCCCCTCCAAATCCATTCATTTTATTACCCTAAAAAGTCTTAATACCTTTTCCAAATCGCCATGCTAGTTGCTAGCATATTGATTTTTATCCAAGAAGAAAGTCTGAATATTGGCTTTGTGGAAGCAAAATTTTCTAAATTATGAGCTTGACATTCTAATCGTTCTGGCACTCAAATAGTCCTATGTGTTATTGGAAAAAGTCACGCTTTCTGGTTTGAAAGGAAAAATATAATAGAGAAATGTTCCGTTTGTTAGAAAAAACTATCAGGAAAGCTAACCCTGGATAAAAAAAATATGAGTCATTTAGAAGATATCTGTACTCTGATTATAGGGATGAAAGGCTACTGTTTATTATTAATATAATATGGGGAAAATACGGGAGACGTATTTGATACGCAAAGTTTGAATAATAAGTTCGCGAAACAGATGCTAGGCTTATTGATTCTTAATTATACAGTGTAAAACGGATGAATTATGGAACGGGTGTTTGTCAGCAATATTCAATTAAATAGGAATTTTGTAAGGAGAACAGATTGCTCCAGTTGAACTGGTAAAACCCCGCTATAAGTCTGGACAGTGTATAACAATGTAGTCGGTTTATTAGGAAACATTTGTGAGTTGTACCATAGTCTTATTACATTGACAGAACCCTTTATCTTTCCCGCGACCAAATCAAGTTTTGATAAAAGTCGGTGAATGTTGGGAGTGTTGATAATATCCAGTAACCTCTTGTTGAAAGCTTAGCCCAGACAACCTAACTAGTGTTTGAGTTAGGTAGGCACATGAATGGTAATTGATTTCTTTTATATTGAATGATGGTGGAGAACTATTAATCCTTCACGCTGTCCCATTCATCTTTCATCATCTTAATTGTATTAAAGAAAAACAAAAGATCCGTACATGTGTGCAGCTAGTATTTATACCAAAAAATCAATCCTGTTCTTCCGCATATAAATAACTTCAAACATTTTTCATTCGTTTTATTTCTATGTCAATGCCTTTGACCGTATGTTCTGACAACGCAAATTATATATGCCAGAAGATGCCCTGAATATAGCTTAGAATTTATGGATTGTGGAAACTATGGCTTTAATGTTTCTGTTCATAACGTGACATACTGTACTATGACAGTTACGCAAGACAACGTGTGGGCGAATAGATACAAAGTTAGCAATTATTTTCTCTTGTTGAGTGGGGTTGGATGGCCGAATGGTTAGTGCGTGCGCCCTGAGTTTAATGACCCCTATGCTCAAGCGAATTATTGAAATTGAAGCATAGGTTAGTCCTGAAATGACCTAGTTTGTGTCGAATGGATGTTAAACCCCATTTCTCTCTCTCATAACATGACATACTGTACTATGGCAGTTTCGCAAGACAACGTGTGGGCGAATAGATACAAAATTAGCAATCATATTGTTATTTTCTGTTATTGAGCGGGGGTGGATGGCCAAATGGTTAGTGCGTGCGCCCTGCATCATAAGGTCTGTGTCATTGAATCAAGGGGGTTGGATGGCCGAATGGTTAGCATGTGTGCGCTGTATCATAAGGTCTGTAATTGAGTCAACTGGCGTGGTTTCGATTCCCGATTGTGACAAGGAGTAGTGTCGCCTGTCCATCCTCGTGGGTTTTCTCCGGGTCCTCCAGTTTCCCCCCACTACTAAAGACACCTACGCGCCAGCGAATTATTAAAATAAAATTGAACCATGTGTTAGTCCTGAAATGACCTAGTTTGTGATAGTGGACTTAAACTCCATCTCTCTCTCTCTCTTTCCCCCCTCTCTCTCTCTCCCCCTCTCTCTCTCTCTCTCTCTCTCTTCCCCTTTCTCTCTCTCTCCCCCTCTCTCTCTCCCCCTCTCTTCCCCTCTCTCTCCCTCTCTCTCTCTCCCCCTCTCTCTCTCTCTCTCTCTCTCTCCCCCCTCTCTCTCTCCCTCCTCTCTCTCTCTCTCTTCCCTTATTGATTTTTTTTTAGCCTAAAGGTTATCTAGTAATAATGGGAGCCACAGTGGCTAAGTGGGTAAGACGCTGGCTCGCTAGCCTGGAGGTCGGGTGTTCGATCCCTGCATTAGCGGAGAAAGTTCATCTGGATTTTCCGACGTGGTTTCCCCTTGTCAGTGGTGCAGAACAGAGGGCCTGACAAGGACAGCTGTCTAGTCCTTCGGATGAGACGGAAAACGGAGGTCCTGTGTATACATTGGAATGCACGTAAAAGATCCCTTGGCAGTTGGAATTCGATATAAGAGTAGGCGATAGTGCCGCTGCCCGGACAAAATTTCCCTCATAGCACACTGTATGGCGTATGCCCGTCTTCATTAGCTCAGTATAGGAGCAGCACAGTAGGACATTAAACCCCATTTCATTTCATTTCGTTATCAAGTAATGCTTTGGCAGTTTGTGCCCAAATGAAGGAACTAAAAACAAAGATGCTTGTTTTAGCATATAAAAGTAGACTATCGGAGATTGGATCTAAAAAAAAAAGAAGAATATGTCGTTTGCGATGATGTGCAGGTGTAAAGTTGGTATTAGATTAATCCGACATTATTACACTTCACAATATACACATGAGACTGGAAGATTTTATTGTCGTCTGACTGCGTTATAGTTTCTCACAGCCATTCATTACATCTGAAATGGAAACCAGATAATAACGCCACCTTGGAAGTGTTCCATTAATTCCCACTCTTTTATCAGATATTGTCAACTGTCTACAGTTTCACAGACAACACATACATAAGTTGATTATTTACTGCCATTTTAGTCCATTTCATCTCACAACTCACGGCTGTTTTTTAATACTTGGCTAATTTTTCATCTTTTTAATTCTGTCCTCGAGATAATATCTGTAATAGTTCATAAAGTGGAATAGATAAGTGAAATGAAATGGGTTTTATGGCCCGCTTTTCTGCCCGGATTAAGCTCGTTGAATACGGCGCAAAGTAGCGCTACAGCCTACTCTTATTTCAAACTCTAATTTGTGTGGAGTGGACGTTAAACCCATTTCTCTCTCTCTGGGCCCTTATTCACGAAAACTTAAACTAAGTTACAACCGAAATTTTAAGAAATACTGCAACTTCATTGGATATATGCAAATTGATTTTACTGGTCAGCCAATCGAATTGCAGTATTTCTCCTGGTCTTCAAACTCTAGCTGTCAAGGGTTCTTATACATGCCAGTATATACACTTTTCGTACCTGACAAGGAGTAGGGTCGCCTGTCCAACCTCGTGGGTTTTCTCCGGGTCCTCCAGTTTTCTCCAACTGCTAAAGACCCCTATGTGTAAGTGATTTATTGAAATAAGATTGAACCATGTATTAGTTCCAAAACGACCTAGTTTGTGTGGTGTTGAGTGGACATTAAAATCTCTCTCTCTTTCTCTCTCAAAAAGTGAATACATTAAAACGATAGAGTAAATAAATGTTATCTAGGTGATTCTGTCTGGTCATTAAAAAGAGAGAGAATTGAGGCCTTATGTTTAACGTTTCGAGGATGTACATAACTTTACTCTCTAGTTTAATGTAGGTTATTTGGTCTTGTCTGTGTTAGTTAGTGTGTTAGGTTAGAGCTTCTAGTGTTAAGATTGTGATCAATGATGTGTTGGGGGTTTTAAGCCTCTGTAGATTACATGATCTCAGGAATCATTCTCCACAACCTTTAGTAACATGTCAATTATATCTATTGGTATATCAGTTCTCAGCCTTTCAGCCACAGTGGCTCAGTGAGTAAGATGCTGGCTATCTAACAAGGTCTTCGATTCAATCGGTGGTGTTGTCCCTTTTACAACCTTTAGTAACATGTTAGTTATATCGACTGGTACAGGGGGGTTGGATGGCCGAATGGTTAGCATGTGGCGTGGTTTCGAATCCCCAGTTGTACATGACAAGGAGTAGGGTCGGCTGTCCAACCTCGCAGGTTTTCTCCGGGTCCTCCAGTTTCCTCCCACTGTTATTGAAATAAAATTGAACCATATGTTAGTCTTGAAATGACCTAGTTTGTGTCAAGGGGACATTAAACCCATTTCTCTCTCTCTACTGCTACATCAGTTCTCAGCCTTTCAGCCACACTGGCTATCTAACAAGGTCTTGTGTTTCACTCCTAGCGTTGTTCCTTTACAACCTTTAGTAACATGTCAATTGTATTTGCCATTACTTCAGTTCTCAGAGGGAGCCACGGTGGCTAAGTGGGTAAGACGCTGGCTCGCTAGCCTGGGTCGTGTTTTCGATCCCTGCATTGACTGAGAAAGTTTATCAGGATTTTTCGACATGCTCTCCCCTTGTCAGTTGTGCAGGACGAGGGGCCAGGCGAGGACAGTTGTCTATTCGTTCAGATGGGACGAAAAACCAAGGTCCCGTGTATACATTGGCGTGGACGTAAAAGATCCCTTGGAAGTTGGAATTCGATACAAGAGTAGGTCATAGTGCCGCTGCCCAGGCAAAATTTTCTCTCATAGCACACTGTATGGGCATATGCTGATCTTCATTAGCCCAGTTGGAGTAGGACGTTAAATCCCATTTCATTTGTCGCCTGTCCAACCTCGTGGGTTTTCTCCGGGTTCTCCGGTTTCCTCCCACTGCTACAGACACCTACGCGCAAGCAAATTATTGAAATAAAATTAAACCATATGTTAGTCCCGAAATGACCTAGTTTGTGTCGAGTGGACGTTAAACCCCATTTCTCTCTCTCGCTCTCTCTCTCTCTCTCCCTTTTCATTTGATTTAAACTTCTTTTTATGTTCTGTTTACCATTTCTTTTCATGTTCTGTTTACCATTTCTGCTGCCATTATCGGATACTATTCATTCCAATCTTTTCAATCCAGTTTCACCCATCACCACTTTGTCAATGGAATCTAAAAATTCTGGTCGATTCAATATAAAATGAGAGACTTGTTTTTATTTTAGATCAATGGAACTTGGACTATAAATGCAAAGAGTTGAAACTTAATTTCAATTCGTAGCATTTCTTGAAACAACTCGTAGCATTTCTTAAAGCAACATATCCATGATTTGTTCAAAGGGTGCGATGACCGAATGGTTAGCATATGCGTGTTGTATCATACGGTCTGTCATTGATTAAACTGGCTTGGTTTCACTTCCCCGGCTGTACATGTACGTGACAAGGAGTAGGGTCGCCTGTCAAACCTTGTGGTTTTGACTTTGGGTATTCCGGTTTCCTCCCACTGCTAAAGACCCCTACGCGCAAGCAAATTATTTAAATAAAATTAACCATGTGTTAGTCCCGAAATGACCTAGTTTGTGTCGAGTGGACATTAAACCCTCTCTCTTTCTCCGAACAATCCGCCCACCCGTTCCCTGCGTCTGTAAGTGGTGACTGGCGCCCTGCGAATGGATTTTTCTCTCTCTGATTTGTTCATGTTTTTATTTTTTATTTTCTAGATTTGGTTCGAAGGAAGCAGCTGCTAATGCAATATGTGGTGTTCATGGTACTACGATAATGGATCAACAGGTGAAATGTTCCTGGGGAAAAGAATCCAATGATCCAACACAGAGTGGTTCCGCTACACCACAAATGGTAGATGTAATAAAAGCGTTTCAATTTTTATTTACTTTTCTCCCTTCCTTCTGTTTATTGAAAACACAACAAATTTATATGGAAAAAAATGATTGGTTTGTACACCTATATAGTACAATCATATATGAATTGCATGTTTGTTCCATCTGTGCATAGGCCGAGAAAGTTCACCAGGATTTTCTAGTGTAGTTTTCTTGTCAGTGGTGAAGGATGGAGGGCCTGACAAAGACATTGGTCTAGTCGTTCGGATGGTGCGAAAAACCAAGGTCCTATGTACACATTGGCATGCATGTAAAAGATCCTTTGGCAGTTGGAATTAGATATAAGAGTAGGCCATAGCGCCACTGTCGGTGCAAAATTTCCCTCGTAGCACACTGTATGGCGTATGCCCGTCTTCATTAGCCCAGTTGGAGCAGAACAGTAGGACGTTAAACCCCATTTCATTCAACGCATAAACAAATCCTCTGAATCAAACCTATGGTGATCAAATGTTTAGCATTGCTGCTCCAACTCTGTAGAGTGATAAACAATTGACCAGTTCCATCATGAGTGCCAAATCATTACCTGATTTTAGCAAAAAGTTAACACACCTGTTTCAACAATCTTGGGGGGTTGGATGGCCGAATGGTTAGCTTGGTTGGTTGGATGGCGTTGTATCATTAGGTCTGTCATTGAGTCAACTGGTGTGGTTTCGATCCCCCGGTTGTACGTGACGAGTAGTATAGTCGCCGGTTCAACCTCGTGGGTTTTCTCTGGGTCCTCCGGTTTCCTCCCACTGCTAAAGACCCCAATGCGCTGTCTCTTTTTCAACAAGCTTATCCAGAGTAACATTTGAAGTGCTTAGAGCATGGATTAGGTTCTATAGAAATAACTTTAGTATAATGTTATACCAACTGTTTTCGTGATAAATCACTACTCTATGTATGTGTACAAACCAATTATTGAAATAGATGTCGTTTTTTTTTTTTAATTTGCTGAATCGCTATATGCCATTCAAGTATTAATCCCAGTAGATGACAGGATGTGACTTAATAGATATTGGCAATAAGTCATTTGGTTTTGAAGAGATCTCTATATATGTTGAGAGATCTGTCATTTATCTAGAATTTTTTATTGATTATTTCAATGTCAATTCTTAATTCAAATCGTATTTAACCCATTTTGTCTTATTTGAAATATACATATTTAAATCATGATTCATTTCAACACGCGTGGGGTGGGGGGTGAATGGTTAGCGTGTGCCCGCTGTATCATAAGGTCTGTCATTGAGTCAACTGGTGTGGTTTCGATTTCCCGGATTGTACGTGACAAGGATTAGGGTCGCCTGTCCAACCTCGTGTGTTTTCTCCGGGTCCTCCGGTTTCCTCCCACTGCTAAAGACCCCTACACACAAGAAAATTATTGAGATAAAATTAAACCATATGTTAGTCCCAAAATGACCTAGTTTGTGTCGAGTGGATGTTAAACCCCATTTCTTTCTTTCATTTCAACAAAATCTTCAATTATTTATATTTTTTGGGAATATAAAGAAAAGAATATCTGATTATAATACAGATCTATATTTCGTTTCGTTATTTTATACTTTCGATGGCCTACACTATATGAAGATCTGACCGGTTGTACCGGAAGGTGGCGTCGCGTCGGTCGTCGTACAAGCGGCTTTTGAATCTATTGCGTCAGACATTGATTAATCAATCAGATTTGACCTTTCAAACGGAAAGAAGTCGCTGTAACAACCGAAACGAAACGAAATAGAATCTGTGTTTTAATCAGATAATGGAATAGACAAATATTTTGAATTTTCTTCTTTTTTTTTTTCAGCAACAACAGTCGTTCCAATCTCCTAACTCGGGTGGTGGTTATGGACAGTTTTATAACGTGGGATATTGGGGAAATCCAGCCGCTTATTCTGGCTATGGTAATGTTGCCCAGGGTGGCTATCTACAGTCTGCTGCTGGTGGTGGAAACCAATGGCCTGGATATAATTATCAGGCGTACGTATTAATATATTTCATTCATCCCAGAACGTTTCAACCATATTTTGATTTAATCTAGAAATGGAGGAGCGAGACTTAGCTTCGAACAACGGTGGTTGAAATTATTACACACGTCTTGCCAAACATTCAGACGCTAATATTGTCGCTCGCAATAGAGTAATTTGAATGAATTTTCAAATTATTCATTTTACATTATCTATTTTGGAACTATTATAGCACGAATGGCTAGCTCTTTATCTAAATGGGGATCACGTTGGCTAAGTGGGTAAGATGCTGGCTCGCGCTAGCCTGGAGGTCGGGTGTTCGATCCCTGCATTGGCCGAGAACGTTCATCCAGATTTTCCGGCGTAGTTCCCCCATGTCAGTGATGCAGGACGGGAGGGCCTGACAAGGATAGCTGTCTAGTCGTTCGGATCAGATGAAAAACCAAGGTCCCGTGTACACATTGGCATTCACGTAAAAGATCCCTTGACAGTTGGAATTCGATGTAAGAGTAGGCTGTTATGCCGCTGTCCGGGCAAAATTTCCCTCATAGCACACTGTATGGCGTAGCCTCGTCTTCATTAGCCCAGTTCGGAGCAAAACAGTAGGACGTTAAACCACATTTCATTCTCTATCTAAATCTTATATAATGTATCTTAAATATATTTCATTAATCCCATATTTTTATTACGCTTGTCAGTGTTGATTCAGAGATTCATAATTTTAAAGATACATTAAAGGGGCATTATGTGAGATTAGATAAAGAACTGGGCCCTGTTTCACGAAATTTTAACTAAAGATAAAATCCAAATTTTAGTAGATACTCCAATTTTGATTGGCTAAGCACTAAAATCAGTCTAAAATTATCCAATCAAATTATAATAGTTAAAAACTAGGTAATGTAAAGGGAATATGCTGAAAAATTCAGTCAAATTGTTCCACTCTGAACCAAGATATTAGCCTCAATCATCATTACTAAAGTCGGTATGATAAAAAAAAACATAGTCTTGATTATCCATTTCTGTCAGTGTTGATTATGAGATAGTTAGGCTTCAAATCAGGGGCGGAAAAAAAAAAAAAATTGAAACCACTAGCCCAGGACTAGTGGTCTACTGTCAGACACTAGCCCGGATTTAACAAGGTTCGCACACTCCTTGAAACTCCTTGAAAATCCTGGAAAAATGAAAATGTGATTTCCAATGCTGGAAAATCCTGGAAAAACAGGATCACTCCTTGAAACTCATGGAAAATTAACATTTGTGGTTAAGCTATATATTTTAAGATATAAAACTGAACAGTCATCAAATGTTTCTTCAAAAGTTCACGTTCATCGCTGTAATGGACTCGTCTTCAGAATTTCATTCATAAAAGCCATAGTAAATCTGTAGTATAATTAATAAACTCTGTTGAAATCTAATTTTGATGAGATCCTTTATTTCTTCGAGTCAGTCGAACAAAGTTCTTCAAGCATTAAAAAAAATACATTATGATGTAGAATTCTATATAACTTTAATCTTCAATAATGTGCACTGCAGATTTTCGACAATTTGACCACACTGTATGGCGTATGCCCATCTTCATTAGCCCAGTTCGGAGCAAAACAGTAGGATATTGAACCCCATTTAAAAAAAATATATATATTATGTAATCGTGTTGGTGTAATTTGTTTCTGTTTGTTCCTTTTAGAATGAACATGCAGATGCAACAACAATGGGGCCAACTCCAGATGCAACAAGGTGGTCAACAGCAACAGTTTAATGGACAAGGCCAAGGTGTGGTGGGATATCCTATGCAGCAGGGTGAGACAACCAATTTTCATACTGTGTATTGAAGTCAGTGAGTCTGGCATGTATCTCCTCACGTTAATAACGACACATTGGCTATAGACTGATCTATATAACATTAATAGCATGAATGTCGCAGACAGTACTAGTGTTTTACTCTCATTTGGCACCATTCGTGCGTGGGCCATAAAGATTTCCCCAAATCTTGTGAAGATCCTATTTACGAGGAGATCACGGTTGACGGAGATAAACATAAAAGGGATTACTAATGTCAGTCGATGCGAGACCTATTTTACACAGTACTGTCTGAAATATATCTTTTCATTAATTTTATTTAGATCAGTCCTTAATTAATCACAGAACCTGTATTCTCTTCTTTTAGTACTAACCTTAGTTGTATACTAAAAACCCTGACCAACACAATCTTTGTCTACATATTCACATCCGTGGAAATGTTTCTGAAGCAAGGAACAGGCTTGTTGTCAAGGAGATAACTTTTGTTTAAAGTAACGATGCTCCATTAGCAAAAATCAAATTTCTCATTGCTTAATCCATGCTGATATGTAATCAAATTGATTAATTAACCTTTAATTTAAGAAAACAAAATCAAAATACCAACACTAGATAATGTCCCGGCTTGAATTTGAAATAGGCTTATTAATTCTGTTCACCCACAACAAAATGGTCTGTAGCTTATTACATGGAAATATGGGTACACTGTAATATGTACTCAGATTGATTATTTAATATTTAATTAAGAAAAAAAATCAAAATACCAATGTTAGATAATGTCGCAGCTTGGATTCAATCGGTTTTATAATAGTCCTAACAAAAGGTTAGCATGTGTGCGTTGTATCATAAGGTCCATCATTGAGTCAGATGGCATGGTTTTGATTCCCCGTACGTGACAAGGAGTAGGGTCGCCTGTACAACCTCGTGGGTTTTCTCCAGGTCATCCGGTTTCCTCCCAGTGCTAAAGACCCCTATGCCCATCGAATTATTGAAATAAAATTGAACCATATGTTAGTCCCAAAATGACCTAGTGTGTGTTGAGTGGATGTTAAACCCCATTTCTCTCTGACAACAAAATGGCAGTGGTCTAATGAAATACTGGTGTAGTTTGCAAGTTATTGTTTTTGCCACGGTGGCTAAGTGGGTAAGACACTGGCTCGCTAGCCTGGAGGTCATATGTTCGATCCCTGCATTGGCTGAAAAAGTTCATCAGAATTTCTGTCGTGGTTTCTTCTTGTCAGTAGTGCAGGACGGAGAGCCTGATAAGTACAGCTGTCTAGTCCATCGGATAAGATGAAAAACCAAGGTCCTCATGGCACACTGTATGACGTATGCCAGTCTTCATTAGCCCAGTCGCAGAAGAACAGTAGGACGTTAAACCTCATTCCATTAAAAAGGCGCATTGTAAACTTTAAACATTAGTTTCACAATCTCCTGACACTAAGCTACTTCTGAACTAACAATCACAAATTTCACTAAAATATTCTAAATTTAAGAGTTGGTAGTCACAGATCAGAATACATGTTAGAAATTAGTGCCCCATAGAATAACTTTTCGTATGTGTCTAGATATAGCCATTGTGCCATATTAAAGTGAATGTATTAGGGATTGGTCTTCTGTAATTATGTATATACATTATTACTTATCGACTACTATGTACTATCCACATGTTATTATATAGGATTGTAATGTTTGGTGTGCTGTGACAAGTAGATGCTTATTATTATATTCCATTGCACTGTCTATGTAAATCAAAGGGAAGCAACTCCATTTAATATAGTTGGACACAATTGTGCTTTTGTGTTCTGAACATTATCTGCTAATATATTATAAAATGAATGCTGATTGCTTAGTATCTCACAATGTACATTATCAAATAAAATTTTTTTATAACATTTGATTAAAAATTAATGTCACAGAAGCACCAAAAATAAAAAGTGTGAAAATGTGTCAAATTACGGATAATTAAAGTCCTATTTAAGCCATATCTCACTGATTTATTACACAGTATGGTATCTTTTTTTAAAATTTTAAATTTTATTCTTTTTTTTTTCTTTAATATTATTAGTTTGAGGTACAATATTTTTTTTTAATTCCTGTGAGTGTGATTAAAGTTAATATGTTCTTGATATTTAAGGAATTTTTGAATCATCTCGACAATTCAATTAATAACCTTTTTTCTCTCTTTTATTTTTCATATTTATTGTCTTTCCCGGCGAATGTCAACAGTTAGTAAGACTTGTTACAAAAGAGTGATATGATAAAAAGCTGGAATTTTTGGATTTTTAGTTTATTTTCATTTGTTTACTACATTTTTTAATTGCTTTATTTTTTTTTTATTTTTTTTTCGTTTTCGTTGATTTTTTTTTTTCTTTTATTTGATTTAAAATGTTCTAAAGAATGTGTTTGCTGTTCTCTCGTTTCTTTAAAATTGCTTTAAAATTAGGTGCTAATTGGTTTCAACTTAGAGACTGTTTTGCTTATGTTATGAAATGCAAAATGATTAACATTTCAGAAGTCTATGTTGCTTATATAATGAAATGCAAATTGAATAACATTCGATTAAGTCTGTAACATATAGACAATTTAGAATTGCATAATCTGTGGTGTATTCAATATGCAATGCAAATTCACTGGTTTAGAATTCTTTATCTGAATATTTTCTTAACTACATTTTCTTAATGTCTAGAAATTCCAGCTTTTTAAGATTTAGAGTATAGTATATACAAAAATATCTCTCTGTATACTTATAACCCTCAATATATACTATTCATACATAACAATATTATAATACATATTATATTATATACATCAATAAGCTAGTGTTGTTGGCAATCTGATTAAAATACAGATCTATATTTTGTTTCGTTTTATACTTTCGATGGCCTCTACTACATGAAGATCTGACTGGTTGTAGTGGAAGGTCATGTCAGAGGTCATATATATACAAGCGACTTTTGACCCTGTGATGTCAGAAATTTGATTAATCAATCGGCATTGATGTTTCGAGTGGGTTACCCACAGTTCTGTGCACCTGACGTCTAAAACTTGTCGCTACATTGGCTAACCCCTCACATCATCCACAACGTGGGTTATATAACAACTCTTCCAGATCCAAGTGTAGTAAAGACAAGTAAAAAGAAATTTTGAATTATAAAAAAACGAAACAAAATAGGGTCTGTGTTTTACTCAGATTGTTTTGTTTGAAGTGAAGTTTCAGTTTGTTTCTCTATAAACTAATGGCTTGCTGTGTGTTTAAAATTAATTATAAAAAATATATTCCAGTTAAACAAAAATAACAAAGACCCTTGCGCTCTTTGATTTCATAAGTTACGCTCTTTGATTTCATAATTAATAGAGTGAATATAGAGAGAGAAAACATCTGATTAAACTTGAAATGCAAGCAAAATATATAATTTAAATTAACGGTCCATAATCACTCTGTTCATACAACTCACATTTATTTCTTTACACAGATGTTTGTCATTGTGCTGTCACCTTTCCACGGGCCATGCAATAAATATTTGACATGCTCGGACATCACACATAAATGCCGGCCTTAGGATGTTAGAGCCATGTGAAGCGTAAACCGTACGCGAGCTAAGTTTTTCAACGTGGTATTTAATTGTACAGTGTACTCTTGTCAATTCTGATATCTTACGGGATTGGATACGATATGCCGGATTACACAGCATGTCGGAATACTCAATTGCCTCAATACAGATGTCGTTAGTGACAGAGTCCACTGTAGTAGTTCCAAGTAAAATTCAACTAGAAATTTGATTTTAAGTACAACGGAGCAGAATTACGGATGTTTGATTTTAAAATATCCGCATCGAAAAAGAAAACTGGACTGAAAGGCCCAACCAATAATAAAAATATTTTTTGGGGGCATTTCTGTTAAATTAGAATATCCACATCGAAAAAGAAAAATGGACTGAAAGGCCCAAACAATAATGAAAATATTTTGTTTGGACATTTCTGTTAAATTTTCTGGCATTACACAGTTCACACCCTCCTAAGGCTGTCAATACACACACATGTAGAAGGAATACCACACAATCAATCCTGGTTATCCCCCCCTGACAAGTAGACATCCTTATCCAGCCCGCTTTTCTTCAACTCAAAATATGTTATGATTCGCAATGGTTAATTAATGTGACATTGAAAATCTCCAAATTTATATTTCAACTAAATGAAATTTATTGCAAATCTATTTTAAAATAATGTTTAAATTGAACTTTGGAAACATTGAATAACGTTTTTTCCAGGGGTAGTTACTGAAAGCATATTTCGATTGTCCAAACTAGAATATATTATGGTCAAGTTCAACTTTCTTTTTTCTATTCTTTCTTAAGAATCTATTCAACAATAATGCAAATAATTTATAGCTGAAAGTGAAAGTACACAAAAAAATAGGAATTTCAGAGCTTTTTTAAAAATTTATACAAAATTCTATAACAAAGGTGGACAATTATTAATAAGTTTTACCACAGAATTTTATACTGTTGTGGATAGTTCTCGTAGTGGGCCTTTAATTTCATCAAACCCCATTTCTGGATTTAAAGTAGCTTGATCAAGGCTTGTGTGCATTAAAGATACATTATGTAAGATTCAATAACGAGCTGGCAGTCATTGCTATTATAGTTCAAAATATGTAATGAGAAAATTGCATTCAAATTACTTTATTCTGAGCTGAGTTATCACCGTTCGAAGTTTTGTAGCATGGATTATTATCATAGCAGTGGTGACTAAGTCTCAATTATCCATTTTGCTATTAAATTTTAAAATCTCATAGGTGTTCAAATCCACTTGAATCTCGGTCAGTTGATTGTAGGCTGGTCATGTTAAAGATATATTATGTAAGATTTAGATAAAGAGCTGGCCATTCTTATTTTAATAGTTTGAAAATAAATAGTGTAAAATGAATATATTGAAAATTTCATTCATATTGCTCCATCGGGAATCACGTGGCTAAGTGGGTAAGACGCTAGCTCGCTAGCCTGGAGGTCGGGTGTTCGATCCCTGCATTGGCCGAGAAAGTTCATCCAGATTTTCCGGCGTGGTTCTCCCTTGTCAGTGATGCAGGACGGAGGGGCTGACAAGGAAAGCTGTCTAGTCGTTCGGATGGGACGAAAAACCGAGGTCCCGTGTACACATTGGCGTGCACGTAAAAGATCCCTTGACAGTTGGAATTCGATATAAGAGTAGGCCGTAGTGCCGCTGTCCGGGCAAAATTTCCCTCATAGCACACTGTATGGCGTATGCCCGTCTTCATTAGCCCAGGTTAGGAGCAGAACAGTAGGACGTTAAACTCCATTTCATTTCATTTCATATTGCTCCATTGCGAGCGAAGATATTAGCGTTTGAAGGTTTAACGAGGTGTGTGCTATAATTGAAACTACCGCACTGGTTGTTCGTGACTTAGCCTCGCTTCACCATTTTTAGATTAAATCGAATTATGGCTGTACCGTTCTTATCTACTTAACACTGAGATATCCGATGGAATTGAGAGTTGATTATGGTCTTGTCATGTTAATAAATGTTTAATAGTGTGGTTTCAATTCCCCGGTCGAACGTGACGAGGAGTAGGGTCGCTTGTCCAACCTCTGGGTTTTCTCCGGTTTCCTCCCACTGCTAAAGACCCCTACGCGTAAGCAAATTATTGAAATGAAATTGCACCATATGTTAGTCCCAAAATGACCTAGTTTGTGTTGAGTGGACGTAAAACCCCATTTCTCTCTCTCTAATTAATAGTTTATATAATATTTCAGGCCTAAAGAAAGACCTGCGATAGGCAGATTTAGCTCTTGCATAATGTATGTTTAATAAATGTCTCGATAATGATTTAGATAACATTTGAAGCCAAAATAAAGACCTGCAATAGGAAGATTTAGTTCTTACATAATCTATCTTTTACTGTTTTAATTTTACCCCCCCCCCCCCCCCCAACAAATTACATCGATTTAAAGACGATTTTTGTTTTTCAATCTATGAAATAAATTGCCCACCGTGTTCTAGAAATTGGAGTTAGTATTTGTGTTTAACCTATAGTTCATGTTATCCTGTTGGTTGTGGTCAATATAGCTTTATATTATTATATTTAGCAGGTTCTATTTTATTTCAGAGGATACAAATATTCACAAATAATTTGTTGCCTAGCAATTCAAATTATAGTACCTCTAAGGCCATATCAATTTACAAATATTCAAAAATTGTTTGTTGTTCAAATTAAATTACTTCTAATTCCATACCAATGTACAAATATTCACAAAATTGTTTGCCATTCAAATTAAATTACCTCTTTAACTCCATACCCATTTACAAATATTCACAAAATTGTTTGCCATTCAAATTAAATTACCTCTAATTCCATACCTATTTATAAATATTCACAAATTTTTTGGCCAATTTCAAATTAAATTGCCTTTAAGGCCAGATAAATTTATAAATACTCACAAAATTTTTTGGCCAGTCAATTCAAATTAAATTACACGCACCTCGTAAGGCCACACCTGTGCCAATTTGATTTTTTGTTCTCTGTGAACACCTGTAAAAACTCTACTTCATATTTGTTTCGGAAAAAGACTTAATTAAGACTTGATTAAAAATTAAAAATTGTGCTGTTCAGTAGCTTTTAGTCGAAGCCTTAAAGTTTTGAAATTTTAAACTAAACATTTTTCACATGATTCAAGATGCTATTTATTTGTTAAGACTAGATGAAATGAAAATTAATTTGGGGGGGCCAAAATGTCTAAATCTAGTCCACAGAATTCATACCATATACTCACTATAAGACTTAATAATGTATGGAATTGTTTTAATTTTTTTTCTTACTTTAATCTCAAGGTTTTTTATTACGATTTAAGAAACTTATTTTTTTTTTTTTTTTTTACATTACATTGTTTTTGATTAGGTATTTATAGTAATATCTTTAAATCCCTTGATCCGATTTGTAAAAAACATGTTTAATTTTACTTCATATTAATTCTCCTTTGACTTATGTTCAAAAACCGTATAGTCTTAATTCAATATTTACGTTTATTTCTTTTATCATCTTTATATTTCATATTTTAATATGCAATACCAAATAAACCTTCAGAGAGAGAAAAAAAAAAAATCGTATTTGTAATAAATGTACATGCCGATCTATAATTTTTGTGATTGTTTATTTTTCAGGCTACCAACAAGCCCAGTGACGTTCATCTAGAGTAGGCTCAATCAACCAGAGTGAAACTGACCCCCATATTAACCAATCAGCTGACTGATGTATAGTTTTAAACATATTGATGGGAAGAAGTATTATGGGCAAAGATAAATTCATTCATATTTGGGGGATGGGCTGTCCAGTGTTGTGTGGAATGTTGCACTCATTGTATATAGTCGTTAGGAAAATTAGGTAGAAATTAAAATACATGTTTAGATGTTATTTGTGGCGTTAATGTTTGTATTTGTCCCGTCTAAATTTCATACCTGATACTGGGAGTTGTACAAAAAATGGAAAAAAATTTAAATCATATTTTCATACCATTTAGGCTTATATTTGACCTTATTTTATCATGTTTTTTTTTTTTTTCTTTTCTTATTATTGCGCATTGGTAAATTAAATATTAGATCGACTCAGTTCATTTTATTAAGCAGGAAAATTACGACTTTGTTTATTTTCCTTCAATATTATTATTATGACCGGTGCCAAAGATTTCTTCGTTCGATTTTATCACCAGGTTCGTCTTTGTTGTGTCGTTAGATTTTTTTTTTAAACGCTAGTTTCGGTAAATCAATGAAGTTGGCGTGAAGTACAAAACCTAAATATTAATACTTTAGTTATAAATGAATATCTATGTGTAAATAAATTTTATAGTGAGAGATAATCCGCTCATATTTATTATTATTACTTATTAGCTAGGAAACGAAAAAAAAACAACATTCTATCTTTTTGTGCATAGTAATTATTTGTTCATGAGTCGGCGTTTTGATAACTTTATACGATATAATATTTATTATAACTTTAATAGTACATATAGCTTCATTACTCATGATAGCGTTTTACTTTTTCTTTAATTCAAGTGTATGTAAGATCATTTAGAAGTTTATTTTATTATCCTGAAGCAAAATGAAGGCCCAGAAATTATGTTTTTGACTTTTTACTTTTTGAATCGTTATGTACAAAGTCAAATATGCACTGTATATTTTAAAGACATTTTTTAAAAAATTATAAATCCTTTTTCTTTTTTTTTCGCCATTTAAATCAATTGTGCGCTTAATTGGAATGGTGTTATTTTATTTTCTTTTTTTTCTTTTTCATATTAATTACGTCTTAAATGATTATTATAATATAGATATATTTCGGTTGATTAATTAAGGGACCGTTGCTACATGTATAGTATTTATTTATAGACTTATTATATAAACAAGTTATTTCAAGTTTATAGAATTTATGAATGAAACATACCTCAGGTTCCATTAAAATGAACTACTTGTTGATAATGTATTCCTTGTTATTTATTGAGAATAATTTTAGGGCCTTCATCGAACTGTGTGATATATTAACCCTTCTGTTCCGTGTTTTTTTTTCTTCTTCCTTTATAATGTAATATAATAAACCAGTTAATAAATGCCCAATTCACCATCATAAAATAAATAAATACTTGATGTTTAATGTAAAAATATCGTTACATGAAATATTTCTATTTGTTTTTATTATTATAATTTTTTTTTTTATCTTTTTTTTTCTATTTAGCCTCATTTGTAATAAAATTCATATGTATTCATATTGAAGCCCAGTTATATGGACAACGTACATTTTGTCTGTTCGGGGAAATAACATGTCGTCATTGGTTACCTATATTTTCATATGATGTATAATTTGATGGATTTAAAAAAAACAAACAAAAACTTATTGGATATAGACATCTGTAAATAGTCCCCGTCTCCTGTTATTTGTTAAAAAAAAAAAACTATATATATATGTGATGTTTTTTTCCCTGTTGTAACATGTGTTTGGGTGTGGAACTTCCCTTGGTCCATTATATATATAGATGTCCTTTGTACAATGTACATGTAGTTAAACAAAAACATATAGTACATGACCATATGTATGATTTCGGGGCCGGGTTTACTAAAAGGCATGGTAGGATTAGGGGCCCTATGTTTTTAACTAAAAACATACAAATAATACATGGCATATGTATGGTTTCGGGGTTGGGTTTACTAATAGGCATAGTAGGATTAGGGGGCCCATGGATCCTGTAAAATATATTTATATATTGGGATACTGAAGCATGCCAACATCTCGATCAATTTAGGGGCTGACGTAGGTAAATCCGATCCTGTATGGTTTGATAGGGGCCCCTTTGGTTCCATAAAATATATTGGGATACTGAAGCATGCCAACATCTCGATCAATTTGGGAGCTGACGTAGGTAAATCCGACCCTGTACGATAAGATTAGGGCCCCTTGGGTTCCGTAAAATATATTGGGATACGAAAACATGCCAACATCTCGATCAGTTTAGGGGCCGACGTAGGTAAATCTGACCCGGTATGTATGATAAGATAACAAAACGAGCTACATATGTATTAAATATATTATAAGGAATGTTGATATCGGATGTCCTTAGTGTCTGTTAAATTTATTGCCCTGTTTGTAACCACTTGTTGCAAATAATTTCTTTTTTTTCCGTGTGATGATTCCATAATGTTGAGTGTATGCTGGAGACCATGTTTTTTTGTATAGAACCGTTGTCTGTAGAGTAGTTAGTAGTAACTTTGGTGGGAGGGACAATTTTGTACATATTGTATGCTGGCTGCACCCTTTATAAAGACCTTGTTAATTTTGTGTGACAATTTTCCCCCAACAAAAAAAAAGAAAAATAAACAGGGTCTTTAACTTGGCGCTTTGATGACGAACTGGCTAGATCATCCCATTGATTTATAATTGTCTCATGTGAATAGAATACAGAGGTTTTCGTTTATTAATATTCTCCGTGCGAGTTTGACCAACTAATTATGGGTCTTTATTTATAGAAGGGTTGTTTTAGAGGATCAAAGCGTTCAAAACACAAAAAATCTTCTTAAATCAAAAAAAGCAAAGACCTAATTAATTTCCAGCCAGTTCATCATCAAACCGGTCAATATTTTTATCTGCAAAAGGTGGATTTTATGATAAAATGTAAATTTAGCTGTCAATTGTTACATTTAAATCAAGTACCTGGGCCCTGTTTCACGAAATTTTAACTAAGATAAAATCCAAATTTTAGTAATTTGAATTATTAAATTGATTTTAGTGCTTAACCAATCAAAATTGAAGTATCTACTAAAATTTAAATTTTATATTTAGTTAAGATTTCGTGAAACAGTGCCCTGAACCTATACCATTTAGATTTTACGTTTTCAATTAAAACTTTGTACATATTATAACCATCTAATATGAAGGGTTGATAGTAGATTATTCATTTCATCATGTTATAACTGTCTTCTATAATACAAAAATTAATATAATGTAATCACATCAATTATCTTTACGACCAAGTATGGTAGAAAATAAACTAAGATTAGACTTGTCTCAAGAAAGACAACTCTATTCCATTGGACTGAAGTTTGAACACTGATGATATTCATCAATCATGTGGAGTTCGTTGGGTTTTAATTAAAAAAAATTGATATTAGAGATAAAATCGAATACAGAAGAAAAGAAAATAACCGAAAGTAAATTTATGTTCGGAAATAGTATTTAGAAGTAGATTTCACATAACACGCACAATTTTATGGTTGGGTTATTGCATTGATTGGTTAAATCTTGCCTTCACACATCCAAAATATCTTCGGTTAGGTATCAAATGGAGTTTTGGCGGAATAAACCTTCCATACCATTGAATTGTGTAGGTTATTACCCCAAAAATATATCAATTTTTAAAAGTTTGCTAAGACATTATTTTTCAAGATTTTTCTCTTTTTTCTTCAAACAACTGATCTCAATTTTTAGTTTTATTTCTTCTCTTTGTTCATCGCCGACCTTCAATGGAATAATTTAAATTATTTTCAACTGTGTACATATTTATATATAATAACATGTATATCACCATACAAAAATCTGAATGATGTGATAATTTTAGCAATTTTTTTTTGACCCTCCTCCCTTGATCATGATTTGCCCCCCTCCTCCTCTTTCTTTCCTTCCAATGATGTTTAATTAAATCAGTGCTAATTGAACATTCGTCAGTCATTCCAGTGAAGGTTATACATGAAGGAGAGGCCTCATTACTTTTAGTTTTAAAGTTTTGATTTTAAGTATTATTAAAAGGCTATCATCTGTTTTTATTATTAATATTATTAAATGTATAATGAAGAACAATTAGATCACTATTCGAGGCTCAAAGTAAGATTTTTGTACCGATTTTACTAAGAAAAATAAAGACAGTTATATTATTAAGTACGGTCTATGAATATTGATGAGCCCTGTTTATGAATATTGATGAGTCCTGTTTATGAATATTGATGAGTCCTGTTTGACAGATGATAGACTGATTATCTTTGAGTAAAGAAATAAAGATTGATCACCACCATAAATACCTTTAATTGTTTTTTTGTTCAGGGTGGGTGGAGGGGGGTTGGATGGCCGAATGGTTAGCCATGTGTGTGTTGTACCACAAGGTCTGTCGTTGAGTCAACTGACGGGGTTTCGGTTCCTTGCTTGTACGTGACAAGGAAAAGGGTCGTCTGTCCGACCTCATGGGTTTTATCCGGGTTTTTGTTGAGTGGACGTTAATCCCCATTTCTCTCTTGTTTTTGGCCCACGTCTTTCGAAGAAAACAGGGGGGGGGTTGCATGGCCGAATAATTAGCAAGTGCGCCCTGTTGATAGGGTCTGTCTTTAAGTCAACTGGTGTGGTTTCAATTCCACGTGACAAGTAGTAGGGTCGACTGTCCAACATCGTGGGTTTTCTTCTGTTTCCTCCCACTGCTAAAGACCCCAACGTACAAGTGGATTATTGAAATAAAATTGAACCATGTTAGTCCGGAAATGACCTAGTTTGTGTTGAGTGGACGTTCAACCCCATTTCACTCTCTCTAGCTTTTTGCCCCTGTCTATCAAAGGCACAATTCTCACAAACCTACATATTACAGATTCGCCGGTTCGCCAGAAAAGCGACGTAGTCCACCAATACCCCTTATCAGGGTTAGGGTTGGGGTTCGGATTAGCTTTTTTGATACTCATATTTATAGTATTTCTTATGGCTCAGTGCAATCTGATTCAAATACAGATCTATATTTCGTTTCGTTTTATCCCCGGTTGTACGTGACAAGGAGCAGGGTCGCCTGTCCTACCTCGTGGGTTTTCTCCGGGTCCTTCGGTTTCCTCCCACTGCTAAAGACCCCTACGCGCAAGCGAATTATGTAAATAAAATTAAACCATATGTTAGTCCCGAAATGACCTAGTTTGTGTCGAGTGGACGTTAAACCCCATTTCTCTCTCTCTCTCGTTTCGTTTTTTTATACTTTCGATGGCCTACACTACATGAAGATCTGACAAGTTATAGCCATAGGTCACGTCAGAGTTCAAAAGACCGACTTATGACCCTATTATGTCAGACATTTGATTAACCAATCAGCATTGATGTTACTAGTGGATTACCCACAGTTCCGTGCAAAACACGCCTAAAGCTCGCCGTAACAGACCGTTTCATTGGCTTATCCCTGACACCATTCAGAACACGAGTTAAATAACAACTCTTCCAGATCCTAGTGTAGTAAAGACAAGTAAAACAAAATTTTAAACTATAAAAACGAAACGAAATAGGATCTGTGTTTTAACCAGATTGGGCTCAGTGAGTAAGATGTTGACTTGCTAACCACGTCTTGGGTGTCAGTTGGCAGAGAAAGTTCCTCAGGATTTTCCTGTGTGTTTGCCCCTTGAAATGAAATGGGGTTTAACGTCCTACTGTTCTGCTCCTATTCTGGGCTAATGAAGACGGGCATACGCCATACAGTGTACTATGAGGGAAATTTTGCCCGGGCAGCGGCACTATCGCCTACTCTTATATTGAATTCCAACTGTCAGGGGATCTTTTACGTGCATTCCAATACATACACAGGACCTCGGTTTTTCGTCTCATCCGAAGGACTAAACAGCTGTCCTTGTCAGGCCCTCCTGCACCGCTGACAAGGGGAAACCACATCGGAAACTGCGAGGCTGGCAAGGACTGTCTAATCGTTTGGATGGGATGGAAAACGGGTCCTGTATGCACATTGGCCTGCACGTAAACGAACCATTGACATTTGGAATTCGAAATAAGAGTAGGCTGTAGCGCTGTTGTCGGGGCAAATTTTTCATCATTGCACAGCACATAGTTGACGCCCTTGACTTCATAAGCCCAGTCAGTGCAGAAAAGTAGGATACTAAACATCGGTGTGTTATGCAGGCCGGGGGGCTTGGATGACTGAATGGTTAGCGTGTGCACGCTGCATCATAAAGTCTGTCATTGAGTCAACTGGCGTGGTTTCGAATCCCTGGTTGCACGTGACAAGGAGTATAGGGTCGCCTGTCCAACCACATGGGTCTTCTCCGGGTCCTCCGGTTTCCTCCCACTGCTAAAGACCCCTACGCGCAAGCGAATTATTGAAATATAATTAAAACCATATGTTAGTCCCGAAATGACCTAGTTTGTGTAGAGTGGATGTTAAACCCCATCTCTCTCTCTCTCTCTCTCTCTCTCTCTCGTTATGCAGGCCCGTAACTAAGGGGGGGGGGGTGCAAAGCCCCACCTGCAAATAGTTCCCCCCTGTGAAAAGATTGTCGACCATGAAAAAATAGATATACATTGTCCGTCAATTTTACAGCACCCCTGAGAACCCCCCCCCCCCTCCCCTCCTCTCCCCTTCCCTCCCCAGTTGCTCTGAGCTAGTTACGGCACTGGTGTTATGAGGGAAATTCTGTCCAGACAGTGGTGGTGTTAAGGTCTAATCTTCTATCAAATACCAACTCATTGTCACGTACAAGCCTGAGTTTGGACAATCTGGTTAAAACACAGATCCAATTTCGTTTCGTTTTTATACTTCAAAATTTCGACTTTACTTGTCTTAGTGTAGGCCATCGAAAGTATAAAAAACGAAACGAAATATAGATCTATATTTTAATTAGATTGGAGATTGGAAAGATGAACTGACTGACAGGTGGATATACATTGGTAGAGACAACAACAGTTATTTAAAAAAAAAATATATTTTAATGATTTATACATATATATATATTTAAAAATAAAACAATTTATCTGTGTATATAATATATCTGTCTAAAAGTATATTCTAATTTTCTATTTACATAATTATAAAAATAAAATCTATTTTCCCATATTAAGACACCCAGGGCAGGATTAAGACCAATAGAGGCCGTAAGTACTTGACAGATTTTGGTGCTCCCATATATATGGAGAGAGAGAGAGAGAAAAGAGAGAGAGAGAGAGAGAGAGAGCAGGATTAAGACAGAGGCCGTAAGTACTTAACCGATTTTGGTGCTCCCATATAATATATGGAGATAGAGAGTGGGGGGGGGCAGGATTAAGAAGACAGATAGAGGCCGTAAGCGCTTAACCGATTTTGGTGCTCCCATATATTATATATAGGTAGAGAGAGAGAGAGGTGGGGTTTAAGTCCACTGGACACAAACTAGGTCATTTCGGAACTAACACATATAGACATGTATGTTATTCCAAATATAATAAACCATAATATGAATATGTAATTTTCACAATGCAGTTTTATACACGTCATAATTGAGACAAAGCAGAAAAATAAGGAGAAAAGCTCATTAAAATTCATTTTTAAATAACATACTTTAAATTTGTCTCTTAACAAAAAACATTCCCTAAGCACGTGCTAATTTTGCTTAATGGTCAATCCATCCCTGGGGTCACCGGTGTATATCGCCACCGATTCTGTTAGCTTTCACTGGTAGGTTGTTGATTAACAACCGGATAGTAAAATGGACTCGGAAACCAGTGTTCTGTGGTTATTAAACTAGAAGAGCTGTTCCATTTTGTACCGGAACTGGTGCTGTTGGGTTTGTACCCACCGTAGCTGCTGCAGCTGCTGTACCATTACCTTCAGTCAAAGCCACAAACCCAGCTGTAAATATATATATATATATTTATAGTCTACATAAGCAATAGAGAGAACAAAATGGGGCTTAACATCCACTTGACACAAACTAGGTCATTTCGGGAATAACATATGGTTTAATTTTTTTTCTTCAGCTGTGTGAGCTTACCGAAGAAAACCCCACTCTGACCTGGGCTAATGAAGACGAGCATACGCTATATAGTCTGCTATGAGGGAAATTTTGCACAGATAGTGGCACTACAGCCTACTCTTATATCGAATTTTAATTGTCAATGGATCTTTTACGTGCACGCCAATGTGTACATGGTACCACGGTTTTTCGTCCCATCCGAACGACTAGACAGGCTGTCCTTGTCACCCTCCCCCCCCCCCCCCGTCCTGCCGAGCAAAGACATGAAATAATTAGGGTGAAGTCAAGAAATCGGTTCATTATTGACTTCGTATTGATAACTCATGGTGAAACGACGCTGCAAAAGAATTAGGTTTTTTCTCTTTCCCCCTGTGCCTCGCCAAGAATTTCGGCTTGTGGATTTGCTCCATATTCTAACAATAATAATTATGTTAATATAGGGGGCGAAGGCATTATGGGAGATTAGATAAAGTCACTATAATAGTTTAAACCTAAATAATGTAGAGGGAATTTGCTGAAAATTTCAGTGAATTTGATCCACTCTGAACCGAGAATTAAGCGATTGAATTTTAGGGCTAGCCTCGGTCACCATTACTTAAGTCGGTACGATAAAAACATAGTCTGGATTATCCATTTTTGGGGCAGCAGATCGGATTCAAATCCAGTAAATATCGCAGGCTAGCGATGCCATCGAGAGTTGAATATTTCAGGCCCAAAGAAAGACCTGCAATAGGCAGATTTAGCTCTTGCATAATGTGTGTTTAAGATATTAGCAATAAAACAAGTTGTGCATTGTCAAATTATACCAGCAACCTCAACTTTGGCTATTATTTTAGATCAGAACATTTTATCCATTTGTAGTCACTAAATGCAAAATGTAATATATGTAAAATTTATTTGATTATGTAGTTCTGTACTTACCTCCTAAAGTATCAAAGCCAAGGCCTCCTATGCCAACCTGTCCTACTCCAACAGTATTTACGGGGCCATAATCCATCCATCCATTATTCATACCAGCATTATTTAGTCCGTCAAAATTCGTACCAACATTATTTAGTCCGCCATTATTCATACCAGCATTATTTAATACGTCATAATTCACTGCAGCATTATTCATACCAGCATTATTTATTACGTCATAATTTACTGCAGCATTATTTAGTCCGCCATTAACCATACCAGCATTATTTGATACGTCATAGTTCATACCAGCATTATTTAGTCCGCCATTATTCGTACCAGCATTATTTAATACGTCATAATTCACTGCAGCATCTAGACCGCCATTATTCATACCAGCATTATTTAGTACGTCATAATTCACTGCAGCATTATTCATACCAGCATTATTTATTACGTCATAATTTACTGCAGCATTATTTAGTACATCATAATTCACTGCAGCATTATTTAGTCCACCATTATTCATACCAGCATTATTTAATACGTCATAATTCACCGCAGCATCTAGACCGCCATTAACCATACCAGCATTATTTAATACGTCATAATTCACTGCAGCATCTAGACCGCCATTATTTAGTCCGCCATTATTCGTACCAGCATTATTTAATACGTCATAATTCACTGCAGTATCTAGACCGCCATTAACCATACCAGCATTTTTTTGTACGTCAGAATTCACTGCAGCATTATTTAGTACGTCATAATTCACTGCAGCAGTATCTAGACCGCCATTATTCATACCAGCATTATTTAGTACATCATAATTCACTGCAGTATTATTTAATACGTCATAATTCACTGCAGCAGCATCTAGACCGCCATTATTCATACCAGCATTATTTAGTACGTCATAAGTCGCTGCCGCATTATCTAGTCCGCCATTATTCATACCAGCATTATTTAGTACGTCATAATTCACTGCAGCATTATTTAATACGTCATAATTCACTGCAGCATCTAGACCGCCATTAACCATACCAGCATTATTTAGTACGTCGTTATTAAACCCACCATTATTTAGTGCGTCCAGATCCATTCCAAGATCACTAGTGACTTGGATACCATTATGCACCCGCTCATTGCTAGCAGAACGCATTGGTCCAGCTCTATTTAAATTACGTGAATTAAATCTCGACATGGCAGCCATTGGTCCAGCTCTATTTAAATTACGTGAATTAAATCTCGACATGGTAGCCATTGGTGACGGAAGGAAACGACGAAATGGATTAATTAATGGTGTAATTGGTCCTAACATTGGTCTCATCATTGGTGCAAACATTGGCGCTAATGGTCTCATAAATGGAAATCTACGCAGAAACATGGCTCGTCGAAGTAATGGCGGAACTATTGGTACAAGACAAGAGACAGCTGGAAGACATATCAGAGCTAACACAATAATCTTCATCTTAAAATCTGAAAGAGAAACAACACACACAGTTATACGTTTAAGGGATTGCGGTTAGAGCATTGGTTTATCTTTCAAGGAAGGGCGGTGGATGGTCGAATTGTTAGCACTTGCGCGCTGTGTAATGTCATTGAGTCAATTGGCGTGGTTTCGATTCCCGGGTTGTACGTGACTTGGAGTAGGGTCGCCTGTCCAACCTCGTGGATTTTCTCCGGGTCCCCCGGTTTCCCCCCACTGCTAAAGACCTCTACGCGCAAGAGAATTATTGAAATGAAATTGAACCATGTGTTAGTCCCGAAATGACCTAATTTGTGTCGAGTGCACGTTAAACTCTCACTCTCTCTCTCCCTCTCTCTCTCTCTCTTCCTCTCTCTTCCTCCCTCTCTCTCTCTCTCTCTTCCTCTCTCTCCCTCTCTCTCTCTCTTCCTCTCTCTCTCTCTCTCCCTCTCTCTTTCTCTCTCTCCCTCTCTCTCTTCCTCTCTCTCTCTCTCTCTCTCTCTTCCTCTCTCTTCCTCCCTCTCTCTCTCTTCCCCCCTCTCTCTCTCTCTCTCTCTCTCTCTCTCTCCCTCTCTCTCTCTCTCTTCGAATCCCTGGTTGCACGTGACAAGGAGTATAGGGTCGCCTGTCTAACCTCGCGGGTTTTCTCCGGGTCCTCCGGTTTCCTCCCACTGCTAAAGACCCCTACGCGCAAGCGAATTATTGAAATATAATTAAAACCATATGTTAGTCCCGAAATGACCTAGTTTGTGTAGAGTGGATGTTAAACCACATCTCTCTCTCTCTCTCTCTCTCGTTATGCAGGCCCGTAACTAAGGGGGGGGGTGTGTGCAAAGCCCCACCTGCAAATAGTTCCCCCCTGTGAAAAGTTTGTCGACCATGAAAAAATAGATATACATTGTCCGTCAATTTTACAGCACCCCTGAGAACAGATCCCCCCCTCCCCTCCCCTCCCCAGTTGCTCTGAGCTAGTTACGGCACTGGTGTTATAAGGGAAATTCTGTCCAGACAGTGGTGGTGTTAAGGTCTAATCTTCTATCAAATACCAACTCCTTGTCACGTACAAGCCTGAGATTGGACAATCTGGTTAAAACACAGATCCAATTTCGTTTCGTTTTTATACTTCAAAATTTCGACTTTACTTGTCTTAGTGTAGGCCATCGAAAGTATAAAAAACGAAACGAAATATAGATCTATATTTTAATTAGATTGGAGATTGGAAAGATGAACTGACTGACAGGTGGATATATATTGGTAGAGACAACAACAGTTATTTAAAAAAAAAAAATATTTTAATGATTTATACATATATATATATTTAAAAATAAAACAATTTATCTGTGTATATAATATATCTGTCTAAAAGTATATTCTAATTTTCTATTTACATTATTATAAAAATAAAATCTATTTTCCCATATTAAGACACCCAGGGCAGGATTAAGACCAATAGAGGCCGTAAGTACTTGACAGATTTTGGTGCTCCCATATATATGGAGAGAGAGAAAAGAGAGAGAGAGAGAGAGAGAGAGAGCAGGATTAAGACAGAGGCCGTAAGTACTTAACCGATTTTGGTGCTCCCATATAATATATGGAGATAGAGAGTGGGGGGGGGCAGGATTAAGAAGACAGATAGAGGCCGTAAGCGCTTAACCGATTTTGGTGCTCCCATATATTATATATAAGTAGAGAGAGAGAGAGAGAGAGAGAGAGAGGTGGGGTTTAAGTCCACTGGACACAAACTAGGTCATTTCGGGACTAACACATATAGACCTGTATGTTATTCCAAATATAATAAACCATAATATGAATATGTAATTTTCACAATGCAGTTTTATACACGTCATAATTGAGACAAAGCAGAAAAATAAGGAGAAAAGCTCATTAAAATTCATTTTTAAATAACATACTTTAAATTTGTCTCTTAACAAAAAACATTCCCTAAGCACGTGCTAATTTTGCTTAATGGTCAATCCATCCCTGGGGTCACCGGTGTATATCGCCACCGATTCTGTTAGCTTTCACTGGTAGGTTGTTGATTATCTATGTCTTTCTGTTTTAAAATCAACAACCGGATAGTAAACCAGTGTTCTGTGGTTATTAAACTAGAAGAGCTGTTCCATTTTGTACCGGAACTGGTGCTGTTGGGTTTGTACCCACTGGAGCTGCTGTAGCTGCTGTACCATTACCTTCAGTCAAAGCCACAAACCCAGCTGTAAATATATATATATATATTTATAGTCTACATAAGCAATAGAGAGAACAAAATGGGGCTTAACATCCACTTGACACAAACTAGGTCATTTTGGGAATAACATATGGTTTAATTTTATTTCTTCAGCTGTGTGAGCTTACCGAAGAAAACCCCACTCTGACCTGGGCTAATGAAGACGAGCATACGCTATATAGTCTGCTATGAGGGAAATTTTGCACAGATAGTGGCACTACAGCCTACTCTTATATCGAATTTTAACTGTCAATGGATCTTTTACGTGCACGCCAATGTGTACATGGTACCACGGTTTTTCGTCCCATCCGAACGACTAGACAGGCTGTCCTTGTCACCCTCCCCCCCCGTCCTGCAGAACAAAGACATGAAATAATTAGGGTGAAGTCAAGAAATCGGGTCATTATTGACTTCGTATTGATAACTCATGGTGAACGACGCTGCAAAAGAATTAGGTTTTTTCTCTTTCCCCCTGTGCCTCGCCAAGAATTTCGGCTTGTGGATTTGCTCCATATTCTAACAATAATAATTATGTTAATATAGGGGGCGGAGGCATTATGGGAGATTAGATAAAGTCACTATAATAGTTTAAACCTAAATAATGTAGAGGGAATTTGCTGAAAATTTCAGTGAATTTGATCCACTCTGAACCGAGAATTAAGCGATTGAATTTTAGGGCTAGCCTCGGTCACCATTACTTAAGTCGGTACGATAAAAACATAGTCTGGATTATCCATTTTTGGGGCAGCAGATCGGATTCAAATCCAGTAAATATCGCAGGCTAGCGATGCCATCGAGAGTTGAATATTTCAGGCCCAAAGAAAGACCTGCAATAGGCAGATTTAGCTCTTGCATAATGTGTGTTTAAGATATTAGCAATAAAACAAGTTGTGCATTGTCAAATTATACCAGCAACCTCAACTTTGGCTATTATTTTAGATCAGAACATTTTATCCATTTGTAGTCACTAAATGCAAAATGTAATATATGTCAAATTTATTTGATTATGTAGTTCTGTACTTACCTCCTAAAGTATCAAAGCCAAGGCCTCCTATGCCAACCTGTCCTACTCCAACAGTATTTACGGCGCCATAATCCATCCATCCATTATTCATACCAGCATTATTTAGTCCGTCAAAATTCGTACCAACATTATTTAGTCCGCCATTATTCATACCAGCATTATTTAGTCCGCCATTATTCGTACCAGCATTATTTAATACGTCATAATTCACTGCAGCATCTAGACCGCCATTATTCATACCAGCATTATTTAGTACGTCATAATTCACTGCAGCATTATTCATACCAGCATTATTTATTACGTCATAATTTACTGCAGCATTATTTAGTCCGCCATTAACCATACCAGCATTATTTGATACGTCATAGTTCATACCAGCATTATTTAATACGTCATAATTCACTGCAGCATTATTTATTACGTCATAATTCACTGCAGCATTATTTAGTCCACCATTATTCATACCAGCATTATTTAATACGTCATAATTCACCGCAGCATCTAGACCGCCATTAACCATACCAGCAGTATCTAGACCGCCATTATTCATACCAGCATTATTTAGTACGTCATAATTCACTGCAGCATTATTCATACCAGCATTATTTATTACGTCATAATTCACTGCAGCATTATTTAGTACATCATAATTCACTGCAGCATTATTTAGTCCGCCATTATTCATACCAGCATTATTTAATACGTCATAATTCACTGCAGCATCTAGACCGCCATTAACCATACCAGCATTTTTTTGTACGTCAGAATACACTGCAGCATCTAGACCGCCATTAACCATACCAGCATTATTTAATACGTCATAATTCACTGCAGTATCTAGACCGCCATTTACCATACCAGCATTTTTTTGTACGTCAGAATACACTGCAGCATTATTTAGTACGTCATAATTCACTGCAGCAGTATCTAGACCGCCATTATTCATACCAGCATTATTTAGTACATCATAATTCACTGCAGCATTATTTAATACGTCATAATTCACTGCAGCAGCATCTAGACCGCCATTATTCATACCAGCATTATTTAGTACGTCATAAGTCGCTGCCGCATTATCTAGTCCGCCATTATTCATACCAGCATTATTTAGTACGTCATAATTCACTGCAGCATTATTTAATACGTCATAATTCACTGCAGCATCTAGACCGCCATTAACCATACCAGCATTATTTAGTACGTCGTTATTAAACCCACCATTATTTAGTGCGTCCAGATCCATTCCAAGATCACTAGTGACTTGGATACCATTATGCACCCGCTCATTGCTAGCAGAACGCATTGGTCCAGCTCTATTTAAATTACGTGAATTAAATCTCGACATGGCAGCCATTGGTCCAGCTCTATTTAAATTACGTGAATTAAATCTCGACATGGCAGCCATTGGTGACGGAAGGAAACGACCAAATGGATTAATTAATGGTGTAATTGGTCCTAACATTGGTCTCATCATTGGTGCAAACATTGGCGCTAATGGTCTCATAAATGGAAATCTACGCAGAAACATGGCTCGTCGAAGTAATGGCGGAACTATTGGTACAAGACAAGAGACAGCTGGAAGACATATCAGAGCTAACACAATAATCTTCATCTTAAAATCTGAAAGAGAAACAACACACACAGTTATACGTTTAAGGGATTGCGGTTAGAGCATTGGTTTATCTTTCAAGGAAGGGCGGTGGATGGTCGAATTGTTAGCACTTGCGCGCTGTGTAATGTCATTGAGTCAATTGGCGTGGTTTCGATTCCCGGGTTGTACGTGACTTGGAGTAGGGTCGCCTGTCCAACCTCGTGGATTTTCTCCGGGTCCCCCGGTTTCCCCCCACTGCTAAAGACCTCTACGCGCAAGAGAATTATTGAAATGAAATTGAACCATGTGTTAGTCCCGCAATGACCTAATTTGTGTCGAGTGCACGTTAAACTCTCACTCTCTCTCTCTCTTTCTCTCTCTCTCTTCCTCTCTCTTTCTCTCTCTCTTTTTCTCTCTCTTCCTCTCTCTCTCTCTCTTCCTCTCTCCCCCCTCTCTCTCTCTTTCTCTCTCTCATCTTCCAAGCCGGTGGTTCAGTGAGTAAGACCTTGGCTCGCTAGAACCCGAAGGTCTCGTGTTCGATCCATGTGGTGACCGAGCACTTGCCTCCAGGTTCGCCCCGGACCTCCAGGTTATCGAGCACGACGTCTTACGCATCAATTTTTATACCTGCTGCGTTTTCATTGCTTCTCAGTGTATACAAATATAACAAAATTCAATATGACATACCTTTTCGTTGTTGATATCCACAAGATCCGGCCAATTGAATGCATCAGAAATTGTACACTGGACTTTTATACATGTTTCGTCGTAGCAGTCTGTCAAGGTAAGACAATAAATCTCCAAGTGACAATGACATAATGACAATAATTAACAGGTAAACCATGACATATACCTATCAATATATTTACCACCTTTGAAGTGGACAGATGATAAAAGATAGACAGCTATAATGTCTAATAAGTGATAATGATTTGTTTGATTAACTTACAGGCCAGTAGACAATGGGGGAGGGATTCATTTCTTAAGCCCCATTTAGTAACTGTTATGAGCATATCACTTGACACACTTATATGCTGGTTACTTAAGAAGTTTATTTCTGACGACATTTTGTCTGCGATATCACCTCGGTGGAAGCGGACGTAAAATACAACTAACTCATCATCATCGACGACATTTTGACGAGAGTCGTCTGATTCGTCTCTTCTTCTTCAAGCAAGATTAAATAGAGTTTAAATGAAATGGGGTTTAACGTTCTACTGTTCTGCTCATATACTGCGCTAATGAAGACGGGCATACGCCATGCAGTGTGCTATGAGGGAAATTTCGACAGGGCAGCGGCACTATCGCCTGCTCTTATATCGAATTCCAACTGCCAAGGGATATTTTACGTGCACGCCAATGTGTACACAGGACCTCGGTTTTTCGTCCCATCCGAACGACTAGACAGCTGTCCTTGCCAGGCCCTCCATCCTGCATCACTGACAAGGGGGAAACCACCTCGGCCAATGCAGGGATCGAACACCCGACCTCCATGCTAGCGAGCCAGCGTCTTACCCACTTAGCCACGTGACCCCCCCCCCCCCTGGCTAAGACCCCTAGGCGCAAGCGAATTATTGAAATAAAATTGAACCATGTGATAACCCCCCACTGCTAAAGACCTCTACGCGCAAGAGAATTATTGAAATGAAATTGAACCATGTGTTAGTCCCGAAATGACCTAATTTGTGTCGAGTGCACGTTAAACTCTCTCTCTCTCTCTCTCTCTCTCTCTCTCTCTCTCTCTCTCCCCTCTCTCGCATTCTATACAGTGTTCTGGAGAAAATTTTGCCGGCATTACGTCCTACCTTTACACCGAATTCCAACTGCCAACAGGTACGCGGGACCTCGATTTTGCGTCCCATCCGAACGAATATACGCTTTCCCTTGCCAGGCCCTCTGTCCTGCACTAATGATAAGGTGGAACCACGCCAATAAATCCCGATGACCGGGATCCCTTGGCAGTTTAGATTTGTAAACAGAGTGGTATTTTTTTTTATTTTTCCCTAATGTTATCAACGAAAGGTGTAATATTAAAAAATGATATTTATAACAATGTCATCAATATACATAACAAATAAACGGGACTACAAAACGGACCCTTGTTGGACACCAAGGTGGAAATGAAATGAAATGGGGTTTAACGTCCTACTGTTCTGCTCCTATACTGGGCTAATGAAGACGGGCATACGCCATACAGTGTGCTATGAGGGAAATTTTGCCCGGGCAGCGGCGCTACGGCCTACTCTTATATCGAATTCCAACTGCTAAGGGATCTTTTACGTGCATTCCAATGTTTACACGGGACCTCGGTTTATCGTATCATCCGAAGGACTAGACAGCTGTCCTTGTCAGGCCCTCCGTCCTGCATCACTGACAAGGGGAAACCACGTCGGAAAATCGGGATGAACTTTCTCGGCCAATGCAGGGATCGAACACCCGACCCCCCGGCTAGGGAGCCAGCGCCTTACCCACCAAGGTGGAAGTGGACGTAAAACGCCAGGAACGAACGAACGACACCAAGGACACTGTACAATTATATAACAGAGATTAGTAGCACGTGACACAGTTATATGACACAAAAGACACGTCACTGAGCACCACGCCGTGCAATTACATAACCGAGGAATAGTAGCACGTGGCACAATCATATGGAATACAAGTTACAAAACTTGTGTAGAATCCGCGTCCAACAGGAATATGAAAACAATGGGTCGAGGAATCCAATACGGAAGTGTTCTTCACTAGATAAATATTAAAGTTGATAAATAAAAGAGACACTAACACTGTTTTCATAGTCAGATATTATTACACCAACGTTTCGAAACGTTGGTTCAATAATATTTGACGACGAAAACAGTGTTAGTGTCTCTTTTATTTATCTACTTTAATACAAGTTGTTTTAGAAGTTTTTTTCTGGCGGATGTACCCTCATCAAAACGTCGCCAGAAACAATTTAATAGAGGAATAGTCCAATATCTCATACTCGTACAATTATTATGTATTTTTACCACTTTTTAACTGGCAGAAATATTTCCAAAGTTATAACTAAATTTTGACTTTGCATGTTATTTCATAGTCTGTAATGTAACTTTACCTATATCTATTATAAAAATGAAATGAAATGAAATGGAGTTTAACGTCCTACTGTTCTGCTCCTAACCTGGACTAATGAAGACGGGCATACGCCATACAGTGTGCTATGAGGGAAATTTTGCCCGGGCAGCGGCACTATCGCCTACTCTTATATCGAATTCCAACTGCCAAGGGATCTTTTACGTGCACGCCAATGTGTACATGGGACCTCGGTTTTTCGTCCCATCCGAACGACTAGACAGCTTTCCTTGTCAGCCCCTCCGTCCTGCATCACTGACAAGGGAGAACCACGCCGGAAAATCTGGATGAACTTTCTCGGCCAATGCAGGGATCGAACACCCGACCTCCAGGCTAGAGAGCTAGCGTCTTACCCACTTAGCCACGTGATCCCCCCTATCTATTATACATCCAAGGTAAAATTACATATCTGTAATATGAGTGCATGTATAATTACCATGCTGTTAATTTACATAAATTGCTACAATAACATTTAAAACAAAAATCATGTTGTGTATTAATGTAATATTACCTCATAGCTAGTGTAGAATTACATATTATGTAATTTGCCAAGGTAAAATTACTAAAAGGAATGTGTTTGTCCCCGCTTGGCTAATTAGTCCTAGGTTAGATCATGGCGAACACAGAAAGTTTTGCGGACCTTTCAGTGGAGCATGTAAAACAACATTCCATATGAGGTTTAATGTCCTAATGTTCTGCTACTTACAATGGACAGAGTAGGTGGCATGACACGGTCCAAGCAAACTGTCCCACACAACCCAATGTATGGCATATGCCTGTCTTTATTAGCCAGTTCAGTGCATTCGGATTTTGAATAATCTATTTCTCTAAAATGGATCGACTAAACTGACTGACAGAACAGTAAATATTTCATATTTGGTCAAAGGGGAAATAACCGATGTGACCACTATTTGACTGGAAATTTACAATTCTCTGTAAAAAATAATATACTCTTCAAAAAAAGTAGGGGATATTCAGAAACAATACAAGACTGCGGAAATGCACTGCTGTTTTTATTAGAGGTAACCAGTGTATGCTAATAACAGGCCAATTGCCTACACATGAACATAAACAGTTTATATGGGCGACTTATCTGACGGCCCCATTTCACTCGTAAAGAGATACACTGTCAAAAGTGAAAATGGACGTTTTGATTTTTGTCTTAATACTGAGTAATTGCTCCACCAATCCTCAGACATTCAGCAATTCGTCGTGGCATGTTCCTAATCAACCGTCCAATCACGATTTGGGGCAATCTGACCCACTCCTCTTGCAGTGCCACGGCCAATTCTTGCAGTGTTGTCGGTTGACGTTGAAGTCGACGAACACGTCTCCCGGTCATGTCCCAGACATGCTCTATAGGGGAAAGGTCAGGACTCATGGCTGGACAAGGCATATGGACAATATGGTAACGCTGGAGGTAGTCATTCACGACACGAGCGCGGTGGGCACGGACATTATCATCTTGAAAGACGAAACGTCGACCTGCACGTTGAGCAAAGGGCTAACTATCGGTGCCAGGATGTGGTCACGGTAGTACACACCAGTGTCCCTTCCTTGAACAATATGCAAGTCTGTTCTGCCAGTCATGGTGATTCCTCCCCACACCATAACAGACCCACGCCCGAATCTGTCATGCTGTCTGACCTTAACGTTAGCGTGAGTTCATTTACACGCCCCCAAACGCGAGCACGCCTATCGGTGAAAACCAGAGTAAATCTAGACTCATCTGAGAACATTACACGTGCCCATCGACGATTACCCCAATTTCTACGCAGTTTGCCATGTGCTGGCGAGTTAATGGAGACACAACACGCGGTCGTCGCGCATGCAAATGGGCTGCAGTTAGCCGATTTCTAATCGTTTGGGGTGTAACACGAATTCCTGTAACTTGGTACAAGTTTACAGAAAGGTGATTGGCCGTTTGTCCTCAATTTCGCAGGACCTACCTGTGTACGAATGTATCGATCCTGGGCTTGTGTAGTGGCTCTAGGACGACCTGAACGAGATCTATCATCAACATTGTTTGTTTGTTGGTACCGGTTCCACAATGAAGTATGTTGGTTACTGCTCGCCGTTTAGAACCCATTTGAAGCATGCCAATAGCACGTAAACGTTCATCATGTTGAAGACGTCTCATTGCAAATTAAACGTAACGATGGGCGTCACACATGGGGGGGGGGGGTGTCCCCCAATTGTTTTTCAGGCGGGGGGGGGGGGGGGGCGGGGGGCTGAATATACTTGCCCCCCCCCCCAATTTTACATACTAGGCCCTAACTCCTATTTATTTGATTTATTTACAACAATTATTAGGATTAATTGTGCCCATACAAAACACTTACCCAAAAACTGGTAATTGTCTCGCCCTAATAGTTAACACATTTATACTTTCTATATAAAGAAGAGTGAGGTTAAAGTTCCCTTCAGACATCATTTAAAGATCCCAAGAGAGGCATTGTTCAGAGTTCCCAGGGGAACATCATACCCACAGCCTCCTTAGAGGCCGGAATGGCTCTCGCCATGATAGAGAACTTATATTTAGCTTGTACTTAATGTCATAACTGTGTGTGTGTAGTTTCTTGTATGTAACATTTGCATTATGGATGTTAAAAAGATATTAAAAACATAGTTAACCAACAAAGTGTTCCAGAGTCAATTGATCATTGAAGTTTTATACACAACGTGAAGGGGGGTTGGATGGCTGAGTGGTTAGCGTGAGCGCGCTGTATCATAAAGTCTGTCATTGAGTCGACTGGCGTGGTTTCGAATCCCCGGTTGTACGTGACAAGGAGTAGGGTCGCCTGTCCAACCTCGTGGGTTTTCTCCGGGTCCTCCGGTTTCCTCCCACTGCTAAAGACCCCTACGCGCAAGCGAATTATAGAAATAAAATTAAACCATATGTTAGTCCCGAAATGACCTAGTTTGTGTCGAGTGGACGTTAAACCCCATTTCTCTCTCTCTCTCTCACACTACGTGAAGTAAAAATTAGTTCCTAATTGATCGTAGTGTCACCGACTGTTGTTTTTTCTTGGCCCCGTAGTGTCACAGTTTAACTATGTTTTTATATCTTATAACATTGTTACATACAGGAAACTACACACACAGCTATGACATTAAATATAAGCTAAATATAAGTTCCTTATCCCCTAGCTTGAGTTTTGCGGCGGTACGCTCTTCTTTCTAAGTCTACATGGTGATCTCTCTCAGTTCCTAAACCGAGGCGACTAAAGGTACGTTCCTCTAGAAACACTACGTGTCGTCTCTAGTTCTCCTAAGAACTCCGCATGATGTCGGTATCCTGGCCTCTAAGCCGAGGCGACTAAACGTCCACTAGAACCGCTCCATGATGTCTGCATGATGTCTGAATGATGTCTTCACCCTAGCCTCTAAGTCGAGGAGGCCGTGGGTATGACGTTCCCCTAGGAACTCTGAATGATGTCTGTTTCCTAGCCTCTCAGCCGAGGAACCCGTGGGAACGTCCTTCTGAGAATACTAAATGATGTCTAAAGATACTTAAATCGCGTTCTTTTCTTATAACGAGGATAAGTGCGTGATGTCATGGACTGGCTCCCGGGAATTAGACCAGGCACTTACTTTATCTGATTGGTCAGCTGCTCAGAAGTTACCCGGATTTAAATACAATTTACTAATATGGGCACCAAGGAGGACGGGTGTTCACGTTTCTAAATCGGGGGCTACCATATTTGGATTACCAGATTATGATGTCATTGTCACTTGTACTAGCTAACGACTTCAAAACATTAAACAGAGCATCATTTAGAGAACTTAATTAACCTCTTCAATATATATAGTATTGCACCAGTGTCCTAAAATTTCTCTAATACCACTGAAATGAAAACGAGAGAGAGAGAGAGAGAGAAATGGGGTTTAACGTCCACTCGACACAACTAGGTCATTTCGGGACTAACATATGGTTTAATTTTATTTCAATAATTCGCTTGCGCATAGGGGTCTTTAGCAGTGGGAGGAAACCGGAGGACCCGGAGAAAACCCACGAGGCTAGAAATGAAAAAGAAAAAAATACATCTTTTATAAAGGAGCTTAAGATGTGCAATTCAGTGTTAAAATTATATTTGGGATGTGTTTAAAGGAGGCAAGTCGCTAACTCAATATCATCCACAGTCTTCGACATTGCAAACACGACTTATTGGTCAATTTAAATCAACATTGATGTTATCTTACAGTGAAAAGGTGGGCTTCTGATATCCAATATTTAAGACAAAATAAAGGTTTAAAAATTGGCACAGAATGATTTTGGGCACCATTTGTAATGAACAAACTCGATGAACGCGGCTAGACATATCCCACAGGAGACTGGAATGACCAGACACCAAAGACTGCCATTCAGTTTGAACTATTCGCGGAAGATAACTGATTAGAAATTACAGTAACGATTGAATGTAAATCAGTTTATATATATTTATATAAATCAGTTTATATATATTCATATTACATTATTATATATGTTGCTACCTATTTGTATCCATTTCTAGTTGCTCAAGAATAGAGATGTAAAGAATGTGTAGCTGCTTCATTGGTGTATTCCCGCGAAGGCGCAGTTACAGAGCGTGACTAAAATTAATCCTTCCCGCAAAGGCGCAGATATCGACGTGTCGGCTTTCGTTTGAAGGGAGACATGTTGTTATTAGGACCCAATTAACGGTGTTAAAGATTTTATGAATTTATGTTCACTCTGAATTTTATTCACCAATTGACAACTAATGATGGATATCATCAAATCATCCAAGTAGTGTTCACCTATTCGCCCACTCACACAATCAGTCTCATTTTTAAAGATATAAAATCCCGTTACACTATCCGAAATTCAGATAATATTCTACAATGGCAAACGCACAACTTGAATTCAGCTTTGTACCTACAAATCGCGGAGGGTCAAGAAGCTAGTTGGAAAAGCCCACCCTAATGTTTTTGAATTGATCACATTTTTGCAACAAGAACAAAATATTAATGAGATAAGAATCGTCCAATATGCTGGGGGACAGGAACCACCAAGGAAAAGATATAAATATGCTCAAATTCAAAGCCAGCTCGAGGAATTGAAACGAAGACACCAGCAAAATGAATTGACATTAGTCGAGTATTTAGACAGGGTGTCTTATTTGGCGAAATTGAACTAATTTTTGTTATATTATAGTTGTTTTTATTGGCGAAGTTAAATTAATTTTTGTTATAGTATAGATATGTTTTTTATTTATTTGACGAAATTAAATTAATTTTTGTAATATTATAGTATAGTTATGTTTTTTATTTCTTATCTGATGCTAAAATGTTGGTTAATTAGTTACAGTGGGGATTATGAAAGTGTAAATTCTTATCATAACAATCTATAACACCATTGTTACGTTTTTAATCCATTTAATCCTTAGGGCTGGATTCCCGCGAAGTCGTCGAAAACGACCCTTTTTAATCCGTTACGGTCAATAACTGCGCCTTCGCGGGAATAAACCGCTTCATTAACCAATTCTATCACATCTATGTAACATTGGTGAACACTAACATTGTCCTTTATACATCTATTTAAATTTATGATCATGAACTGTATGAAGTGAATTTTTTTGACACGATCTATATTGCTATTGCACTATCCCAAAAACCTGTGGAGTGGTTCTCTTCATATATAAATTGTTTTATTTAATGAACAAGTAAATGAAATTAAATATCTGTATGTTTATTCATCTCTTGAATCACAACAGACTAGTGCAGGACTAGTTGTGCCTCACACTTTTAGGTAGAGGGGTTGGATGGCCGAATAGTTAGCATATAAGGTCTGTCGTGGTTTCGATTCCCCGGTTGTACGTGACAAGGAGTAGGGTCGCCTGTCCAACCTCGTGGGTTTTCTCCAGGTCCTCCGGTTTCCTTCCACTGTTAAAGACCCCTACGCGAAAGCGATTTATTGAAATAGAATTGAACCATGTGTTAGTCCCGAAATGAAAGGAGGACCTGGCGAAAACCCACGAGGTTGGACAGGCGACCGGGGAATGGAAAAGATGGACTGACTAAATGCTGGAGATATATTGGTAGAGACAAAAACAGTTATTTAAAATAAAATTATATTTTAATGATTTATAAATATATATTTAAAACACAACAGTGTATCTATATCAATTATATTTTAATGATTTATAAATATAAATTTAAAAATAAAATTATAAATATATATTTAAAACACAATAAATAAATATATATTTAAAACACAATAAATAAATATATAAGTATATATTCTAATTTGCTATTTAAATTATTAAAAAAATAAATTCTACTTTCCCTTATCGGGAAACACAATAAATAAATATATAAGTATATATCATAATTTTCTATTTAAATTATTAAAAAAATAAATTCTACTTTCCCTTATCGGGAAACACAATAAATACATATATAAGTATACATGTATATTCTAATTTGCTATTTAAATTATTAAAAAAATAAATTCTATCGGGAATATATAAATATATATTCTAATTTGCTATTTAAATTATTAAAAAAATAAATTATATTTTCCCTTATGGAGTCTCCGGTGTATCGCCATCGATTCTGTTAGCTTTCACTGGTAGGTTGTTGATTATCTATGTCTTTCTGTTTTAAAATCAACAACCGGATAGTAAACCAGTGTTCTGTGGTTATTAAACTAGAAGAGCTGTTCCATTTTGTACCGGAACTGGTGCTGTTGGGTTTGTACCCACTGGAGCTGCTGTAGCTGCTGTACCATTACCTTCAGTCAAAGCCACAAACCCAGCTGTAAATATATATATATATATATATTTATAATGAACATGAGCAATAATGGGGAGAACAAATGGGGTTTAACGTCCACTCGACACAAACTTGTCATTTTCGGAACCTTTGTGCCCTTAACTCGTGGTGAAGCTGATGGATTCTGTGTTTACTGGTGGTTACTAGTATTCAGCCATTATACTGGGCTAATGAAAACGGGCATATGCCATACAGCGTACTATGAGGGAAATTTTGCCTGGGCAGCAGCACTACGGCCTACTCTTATATCGAACTTTTACGTGTACGCCAATGTGTACACGGAAGCTCGGTTTTTCGTCCCATCCGAACGGCTAGACAGCTGTCCTTGTCAGGCTCCCCGTCCTGCACCACTGACAAGGGGGAACCACGTCGGAAAATACCGATGAACTTTCTCGGCCAATGCATGGATCGAACACGAGACCTCCAGGCTAGAGAGCCATTGTTTTACCCACGCAGCCACCGTGGCTCGACCTTTGGTGACGGATGGGGATAACCAGAGAAGACAAGACGAGTAAATTCATCTGCTTTTTAATGACGGACAATTACAGGAAATAGTAATAACGGTTGACTCCCTTGGGGCAATTTCGTACCATTTTAAATTTAAAAGAAGATAAAACGTAACCACTATTTATATAATATAAGGATTGGTTTACTACCCAACAGAAGCAACGCAAGCAAGATTTCTCCCCTTCTTCCTTGTGCTTCGCTACGAGTCTATTGTTCAACCTAAGACTTTCGGAATCCCAGGTACCATGCATGCTTCCATGGAGATTTGGTTTGCTCAATATTCTTACAATAATAATTACGTTAATACAATTTTGGCCATTTGTAAGGGTAGTCACTAAATGCAGAATGTAATATATGTCAAATTGATGTGATTATGTAGTTCGGTACTTACCTCCTAAAGTATCAAAGCCAAGGCCTCCTATGCCAACCTGTCCTACTCCAGCAGTATTTACGGCGCCAAAATCCATCCATCCATTATTCATACCAGCATTATTTAATACGTCATAATTCACTGCAGCAGTATCCACCCATCCATTATTCATACCAGCATTATTTAATACGTCATAATTCACTGCAGCATTTAGACCGCCATTAACCATACCAGCATTATTTAGTACGTCATAATTCACTGCAGCATTATTTAGTCCGCCATTAACCATACCAGCATTATTTGATACGTCATAATTCACTGCAGCATTATTTAGTCCGCCATTAACCATACCAGCATTATTTAGTACGTCATAATTCACTGCAGCATTATTTAGTCCACCATTAACCATACCAGCATTATTTAATACGTCATAATTCACCGCAGCATTATTTAGTCCGCCATTAACCATACCAGCATTATTTGGTACGTCATAATTCATACCAGCAGTATCTAGACCGCCATTAACCATACCAGCATTATTTAATACGTCATAATTCACTGCAGCATTATTTAGTCCGCCATTAACCATACCAGCATTATTTAATACGTCATAATTCACCGCAGCATTATTTAGTCCGCCATTATTCATACCAGCATTATTTAATACGTCATAATTCACCGCAGCATTATTTAGTCCGCCATTATTCATACCAGCATTATTTAATACGTCATAATTCACTGCAGCATTATTTAGTCCACCATTATTCATACCAGCATTATTTAATACGTCATAATTCACCGCAGCATCTAGACCACCATTAATCATACCAGCAGTATCTAGACCGCCATTATTCATACCAGCATTATTTAGTACGTCATAATTCACTGCAGCATTATTCATACCAGCATTATTTATTACGTCATAATTCACCGCAGCATCTAGACCGCCATTAACCATACCAGCATTATTTAATGCGTCATTATTCATACCAGCATTATTTAGTCCGCCATTATTCATACCAGCATTATTTAATACGTCATAATTCACTGCAGCATCTAGACCGCCATTAACCATACCAACATTATTTGATACGTCATAATTCACTGCAGCATTATTTAGTCCGTCATAATTCACTGCAGCATTATTTAGTCCAGCACTATTCATACCAGCATTATTCAATACGTCATAAGTCGCTGCAGCATTATTTAATACGTCATAATTCACTGCAGTATCTAGACCGCCATTAACCATACCAGCATTATTTAATACGTCATAATTCGCTGCCGCATTATTTAATCCGCCATTAACCATACCAGCACTATTCATACCAGCATTATTCAATACGTCATAAGTCGCTGCAGCATTATTTAATACGTCATAATTCACTGCAGTATCTAGACCGCCATTAACCATACCAGCATTATTTAATACGTCATAATTCGCTGCCGCATTATTTAATCCGCCATTAACCATACCAGCACTATTCATACCAGCATTATTCAATACGTCATAAGTCGCTGCAGCATTATTTAATACGTCATAATTCACTGCAGTATCTAGACCGCCATTAACCATACCAGCATTATTTAATACGTCATAATTCGCTGCCGCATTATTTAGTCCGCCATTAACCATATCAGCATTATTTAGCACGTCATAATTCACTGCAGCATCTAGACCGCCATTAACCATACCAGCATTATTTAATACGTCATAATTCACCGCAGCATTTTTTAGTTCAACATTATTTAATACGTCGTTATTTTTTAGTGCGTCCAGATTCATTCCAAGGTCACTAGTGACTTGCATACCTTTATGCACCCGCTCATTGCTAGCAGAACGCATTGGTCCAGCTCTATTTAAATTACGTGAATTAAATCTCGACATGGCAGCCATTGGTGACGGATGGAAACGACCAAATGGATTAATAAATGGTGTAATTGGTCCTAACATTGGCCTCATCATTGGTCCAAACATTGGCGCTAATGGTCTCATAAATGGAAATCTACGCAGAAACATGGCTCGCCGAAGTAATGGCGGAATTATTGGTACAAGACAAGAGACAGCTGGAAGACATATCAGAGCTAACACAATAATCTTCATCTTAAAATCTGAAAGAGAAACAACACACACAGTTATACGTTTAAGGGATTGCGGTTAGAGCGGTGCCTTATTTTCCAAGTTCAAACAAACTTCCAACAGGAGACTTCCGATGAAAGGCCTACCAAGCGAGGGCACCATAGCCATTGAGTTATCGTCTGTCAATCAAACAATCGGCAATTCTCGTAGACGGTGCGGACACAACTGATGCCTATTTCTAGTCCTAACTTCCAACAGTGACAACTCCGTTCAGAATAAAATAATTGGACTGACATGTTCAATATTTTCTTTTTTTATTATCTATTTTTTAATTAATATATCAAGAATGGACAACACTTTTTTAAACTCTTAACTAATGTATCTTTAAGCAGCGTTTACACGATACAACCAATTCATACACAGCTATATGTTTGAGGGAATTTTGGTGCCTTATCTTCAAAACAAATAATTGTAACACTAGTAAAAATTGTCGCGTTGACAATGCACCCGATTAGATTTTATTACATACTTCGAGAAGGTATTTGTTGAGTAATAAAACCTTCTAGTAGTGTATCGAGGGCTGGCCGTCCTTACCGCACGGTAGAAATAAAACCTTCTAGTAGTTTATCGAGGTTCGGGTGCTTCCGGAGTCCAAAATGGCCGTATTATATAAATGAGAATTTTGGGGATAACTAACCCGAACCCAAAACAAACCATATATCAAATCCTATGCCTAACCGTTAGTAATTAAAATCAATTAGATATAAGAATCCCTAGCCGTAACCCGGTGATGTGGAACAAACACGATTTTTTTTACAAAATCCAATCCGTTGTAGGAAACACACTAATGTGGCTCTCTCCCGAGAGCCTCAAATTTATTTTCTTTTTTCTTCAGAAACAATAATACCAGAATACCAGAAGCACCACCCAAGGAAGACCATCAGCGCCACCAACACCAATAAACAGTGAAATCGCCTTTGTATATAAATCTAATGTATTGTATGTATTTTAATAAAACTAGGAAATATCACGAACTAATTTTTCATCATCCTAGGTCAGTGCTTATGTGGAGACTTAACCTTTCCCCCCAAAGTCTTAAACCTAACCCTTTTTAAAAGACTGAACTTGGGTCTAATTTAGTTTTTACTTCTCTTAAAAGGGTTATGGTTAGGGTTCGGGTTAGTATTCCCATAAATACTCATTTGTATAAAGCGGCCATTTTGCTATGAGTTCTGGCTTGTTCTGGAATTTGTTGCTTCTAGTGGTGATAATATTTGTACCGTGCGGTAAGGACGGCCAGCCCTCGATAAACTACTAGAAGGTTTTATTATTCAACAAATACCTTCTCGAAGTATGTAATAAAATCTAATCGGGTGGAACTTCAGTGTCTTGAACAATACTGCCAACGCAGTCGCGTGTCCAGGAATTTTGCGTGAAATCTGGGGGGATTGCCCATGACAAGAGTCCTGCTCATTTAGATGCATACATGTCAAATTAGCATGAAGTGAGGCAAATAGCTCCGTTTGATAACAGACACTAAGCTAGTTGACCGACATTTTAAGTCCGAAATCGACGATTTTAGTCGAAAACACTAAGTACGCTTCGAGAAGTTGAGTATTTATTCTGCATGCTTCCTTTTAATAAAAGGTGTGTGTGTGGGTGGGGTGGGTGGGGTGGATGGCCGAAAGGTTTTAATTAGCACATGCGCGCTGTATCATAAGGTCTGTCATTGAGTCAACTGGCGGGGTTTCGATTTCCCGGGTTGTACGTAACAGGGAGTAGAGGGTCGCCTGTCTAACCTCGTGGGTTTTCTCCGTGTCCTCTGGTCGCCCCCCCCCCACCACTAAGGACCCTTATACGCGGAAGCGAATTATTGAAATAAGATTGAACCATGTGTTAGTCCCGAAATGACCTAGTTTGTGTTTAGTGGACGTTAAACTCTCTCTCTCTCTCTCTCTCTCTCTCTCTCTCTCTCTCTCTCTTTATCTCTCTTAATATAAATTAAAAGGTTTACATAGTCTTTGTATGTTCGACAGACGTAGAAACCCATTAACTAATATTTGGATATGGCGGCCATTCAGGACAGAGCTCTATTCTCGAAGAAGAGTAGAAACTTCTCTGTGTGCAGAAAGTCCGGCAGTGGGTATTCAGTAGTACTGATGAACGCACGTGGATACCTCACGGACAGAATAGCACAAATGAGGCAAGCAGGCAATGGATAATGTCACGCATTCCCATCCAGACTTTGGCCGACCGACCAGTCTCAAAATTTTATCCAAACCTGCGGGCGACGGCCATTAAACTCATTTTATACCCTATGACTGCACTATAAAATCGCGATTTTCCACATTTCTATTCTGTTGGAATTTAATTTTAATGTTTGAGAAAATTAATTCGTGGTGCAATATGCGATCGTCTAAACATCATTCTCGGGATCAGTCTGCACAAAGAGATTCATCTACTTCATACTTCGAGAATAGATCTTTGTCCTGAATGGCCGCCATATCCAAAAATTAGTATATTGTTTTGCAATGCGGTTCTACTCCGTTTAACATCTGGCATGCACAAAAAGACTAAATACAACTTTTAAATTCAATTAAATGGAAGTCGAATAAATACTAATCAAATTTCTTGAAGCATACTTAGTGTTTTCGAATAAAATCGTCGATTTAGGACTTAAAATGGCGGTCAACTGGCTTAGTGTCTATTCTCAAGCGTAGCGAAATGTTTAATATGATGTTGTTGCATCCAGAATTGCAAAATTAAAGTTGTAGGGCCATTCTATGTCAAGTGGACCAAATTTCGGAAGTTGGGAACATGGTCCCCTCCAAAAAATTATAAAAAATATAGGTTATAGTATATGGCCTTAAGCTAACAAAATGAAATTATACCTCTCTAGGTCAAAAACTCGCTGAGATATGGATTGATCCGTTTCAACTGCCTAGAGGGGTAAAATTTTGGATTTGTTAGCTAAAGATTATGTACTATAACATATATATATTTTTTATAATTCTTTTTGGAGGGGGTCATGTTTCCACCATTGGTCCAGTTGGTATGGAATGACCCTATACGTTTATCCATTTATATATATATACATTTCGCGTTTTCATTGTTTCTCAGTATACATGAATAACAAAATTCAATATGACATACCTTTTCGTTGCTAATATCCACAAGATCCGGCCTGTTGAATGCATCAGAAATTGTTCACTGGACTTTTATACACGTTTCGCCGTAGCAGTCTGTCATTGAAAGACCAATAAATCTTTGGAGTAACAATTCAGTAAGTGACAATGACATACCATGACAAGAATTAACAGGTAAGTTGTGATATATAACTATCAGTATTTTTATTAGCACCTCTTGAAGTGGATAGATGATAATAGACAATCTTATATATTGGATAATAGGTGATAAACGAATTATTAATGTTTTGCTACATGAATACACAGACTCGTAAACATTTGGGCGGGGGGTCGGGGGAGGGAGGGAGGGAGGGGGGATTTATTGTTTAAACGGCGCGTGGCTCTATTAATGTGGGGGTGGATGACCGAATGGTTAGCGCGTGCGCGTTGAATCATAAGGCCTCTCCTTGAGTCAACTGGTCTCGATTTCCCGGTTGTGCTGCGTGACAAGGAGTAGGGTGGCCGGTCCAACCTCGTGGGTTTTCTCCGGGTCCCCGGAAATAAAATTGAATCATATGGATGGCATATTCATATTCTCGTTAGAGGTTTATTTAAGTGGCCTTTAGTAAATGAATGAGAACAACAAATGACAAAATTATTTGGAATACAGGCAGGGGCGTGGTGACTCGTGATTTTACAAGGTACACAAGATCCTATCTAGGCACCTCACAGCAAAACTCGCCGTAACAGAACCTTTCATTGGTTAAACCCTCACACCAACCAGAACGCAGGTTATATAACAAATCTTCCAGATCCTAGTGTAGTAAAGACAAGTAAAACGTAATTTTGAACTATAAAAAACGAAACGCAATCGGATCTGTGTTTTAAATAGATTGGTATTTTTTCATTTTGATCTAATGTCATCAACGAAAAGTGTAATATAGAAATTGATATTTATAACAATGTCATTAATATACATAACGAATAATGTTGGACACCAATTGGAGGAAACATCATGAAATGAAATGAGGTTTAATGTCCTACTGTTCTGCTCCGGCTGGACTAATGAAGACGGGGAAGAAACATTACTTAGACATACATTATTCAAGAGCTATATCTGCCTATTGCAGATCTTTCTTTATTATATAAACTATTAATTAGACATTAATTAACTTATCCAAACCATTATCAACTCTCGATGGCATCTTATGTGTCAGATGTTCACTGGATTTGAATCCGATCTGCTGCTCAACGCTCATTGATGATTAAATCTAAAAATGGATAATCGAGACTATTTTTTTTATCGTAGTAATGACGATCGAGGTTATGCTTAAAATTCAAAAGCTGATATCTCGGTTCAGAGTGGAGCAATTGGATTGAAATATTCAGAATATTCTATTTTTTAACTATTATAGCAAAAACTCTCAACTCGAATAATGTATCTTTAAGCTTGGTGAATAGACCAAACAAAAATTGACTGGCCCTTTAAATGAGCAAAGTTTGACCCCAAAATATATTTAGAAAATAAAATTCTTGAAACAACAGAGTTTAACTTGAAGAGAATTATCTGAGAGAGAGAGAGATAGAAATGGGGTTTAACGTCCACTCGACACAAACTAGGTCATTTCGGGACTAACATATGGTTTAATTTTATTTACATAATTCGCTTGCGCGTAGGGGTCTTTAGCAGTGGGAGAAAACCGGAGGACCCGGAGAAAACCCACGAGGTTGGGCAGGCGATCCTACTCCTTACCACGTACAACCGGGGATTCGAAACCACGCCAGTCGATGTCAGAACTGGAAGTAGGGTATAGGGGGTTATTTGGGCGGGGGGTAGTTTAGATTTTTACCTGTAGCCGATTTGAAATTGTAATAGCAACTTTTACACCTATATGGCCGTTGGCCTGCCTGACCCACGGGGGCATACTCTTGTTTAAAATACATATAGTTTCTAATTCAAAAACAGATCACGTTCGATTATCAGCAAGGGTAGCTTGGACTCCGTGATGAACATATTGGTCCCGTGTTCAATCCTGATGTTGGCCGAGAATGCCCATCGCGATTTTTCGGCGTGGTCCCTCATGTCGTTGGCACAAGACAAAGGGCCAGGTAAAGGACAGCGTATAGTCCTTGTGGTGGAGCGAAACTCTGATGTGCACGTAAAAAAACCCTTGATCGTTTGAATTCACCCATTTCACACTGTATGGTGTAGGCCAAGCTTCATTATCCCAGTCAGTGAAGAACAATAGGACGTTAAACACCATTTCATTTCATTTATATTTTAATGATTTATATCCTCGGTTGTACGTGACAAGGAGTAGGGTCGCCTGTCCAACCTCGTGGGTTTTCTCCGGGTCCTCCGGTTTCCTCCCACTGCTAAAGACCCCTACGCGCAAGCGAATTATTGAAATAAAATCAAACCATATGTTAGTCCCGGAATGACCTAGTTTGTGTCGAGTGGACGTTAAACCCCATTTCTCTCTCTCTCTCTCTTTAATGATTTATAAATATATATTTAAAACACAACTGTGTATATATATATAGATTAAATCTTAATGATTTATAAATATAAATTTCATATATTTTCATTAATTGTTCGGATGTCGTGAAGTACATGTATTAGATAATTAATTATGCTTCACACGTAGCATAATAGTATATTATTGGATGTACATATAGCTCTGGGGTAAACATGGCGAGAAAGGAAAACCCGCTAATAAAGAGTAATTACGCAATACAATGATGTAATAATACACTTGTCATTGTTTATTGTCGTCAAAACTCTGGCTTTTTCAGAAATTTTAAACGCCTGTTACTTAATTTGAATCTGTTACTACTACAATGGTACTGGTGTTTATAAGAGAGAGATAGATAGATAGAGAGAGAGAGAGAGAGAGAGAGAGAGAGTAGCTCATTTTGGTACTAACATATGCTTCAATTTTATTTCAACAATTCGTTTGTGCTTAGGGGTCTTTAGCTGTAGGAGGAAACCAGAGGACCAAGAGAAAACCCATGTTAGAGAGAGAGAGAGAGAGAGAGAGAGAGAGAGAGAGAGTTTAACGTCCACTCGACACAAAACAAGTCATTTCGGGACTAACACGCGGTTCAATTTTATTTCAATAATTCGCTCGAGGCTGCACAGGCGACCCTACACATTGTACGATACACTGCTGTACGATTTTCATGTGAGCTAAGCTAGCCTAGTTGTGGGGCATGGCATTTTGGGCGAGGATGACTACACCAGATACCCGGCAGATTTACATTCTGATACGCTCGTAAAATATAGAAGAAAATTGGTACAATCTTCTGCTAGGTTGTCCCATCTGGGCTCCTGGGGCCTGTTTCACGAAATTTTAACTAAGATAAAATCAAAAATTTAATAATCTGATTGAATAATATTAGATTGATTTTAATGCTTAGCCAATCAAAATTGAAGTATCTACTAAAATGTGGATTTTATCTTTAGTTAAGATTTCGAGAAACAGGGCCCTGGTCTATTCTTCAAGTTCAATAGATCGCCTTTTTTTTACGTATTCCTGAAACAAAATCACCCTTTTCCGATGTGGTTTCCTCTTGTCAGTGGTGCAGAACGGACAGCTGTCTAGTCCTTCGGATGACACGAAAAACCGAGGTCCCGTGTATACAATGGAATGCACGTAAAAGATCCCTTGGCAGTTGGAATTCGATATAAGAGTAGGCGATAGTGCCACTGCCCGGGCAAAATTTCCCTCATAGCACACTGTATGCCCGTCTTCATTAGCCAGTATAGGAGCAGAACAGTAGGACGTTAAACTCCATTTCATTTCATTTCATTTCACAAAATTACCCTTTCTTTCACCAACCCAAACGATTACACTTATGCTTACCAACTGTTCAACTAATATTATTCGAATGACAATCAAGAATATATTTGAAATATCCAAATCGTCGTAACAAGCTCTCTGGATTTCTTAGACCAACATACTCATAACAGACTAACACAGAAGTTGACTAGGTTATTTCATACTGTACCTTTGCAATTTTGGTGCACGGATTCACACAAATACATGTATTAGGTATTTGGGATTTTCCCCTTCTATTTTGGCATTGTTTGTTTACATCATTAACTGAGCCGACTGCAGAATGTACTTATTTTGAGACCGACTATTTTCTTTTCCCACGGGGGGAAACGTTTCTTAGAAGAACATGAACATACGCACAAGTCACAACAGAATCAGAGTGAAAAACATTTTTTCAAAGCGTGACATATGAAATTTAGGTGCACGGATTCACGCAAATACATTATTTGGGATTTGTTCCTTCTATTTTGGCATTGCTTGTTTACGTCATAAAATTATTTAGTCGCCGATGTATAATGTTTAGACCGACTGCACTTAGACACCCCACCCCTCCACCCCACGACAAATAAATCTAGTTATATCTACACAGACATGTTACTATTATCTGACCGACTCAAGGGCGCGAACAGTGTGGCATTGATAATTTCATGTCATAGAAAAAGTAACGGACATAGGCCTATGTTGATCATCAAATGTATACAGCCAGCTATCTTCTTTAATAGTCGGGGGGGGGGGGGGTGGCTGAATTGTTAGCGTGAGCTCGCTGTATCGAATCCCCGGTTGTACGTGACTCTGACAAGGAGTAGGGGCTCCGGTTTCCTCCCATTGCTAAAGACCATATGTTATTAAATTAAACCATATGTTATTCCCGAAATGACCTAGTTTGTGTCGAGTGGACGTTAAACCCCATCTCTCTCTTTCTCTCTCTCTCTCTCTCTCTCTCTCTCTGTCTAATAGTCTATAATATACGTTAGGTAATTTCAGATTATAAGGGGGTCGTAGTGGCTCAGTGAGGAAGGCGCTGTCTCGTTAACCTGTATCGTTTAACTGACATTGCCATTGGCTGATTGATCTTTGTCTGGCTAAACGAAGGGCACATCACATAGCCAGATATAAACGAAATGCAATGGGATTTAACATACTACTTCAGCGGCTTGGCTAATGAAGACAGGTATACGCCATACAGTGTGCTTTGAGAGAAAATTTGACCGGACAGCGGCACCATGGGCTACTCTAATATCAAATCCCAGCTGTCGTCAATTGTTCTTTTACGGGCAAATGTACACATACGGGACCTAGGTTTTCGTCCCATTCGAACGACTAGAAAGTATCCTTGTCAGGCTCTCCGTCCTGTATCACCGGAAAATCCCGATGAACTGCCAGATATAAGCTCGAATGAAGTGCCCGAAAAAATTGTGTGTTACAGACGGCGGTGCCGGTCGTCTGCGAGATGCGAAGGAAAGGAGATTACCGTGTACGACCCCCCCACCCCCACAGGAAAAATTGAAGGCCGCAAACGCGTTTGCCTGCAATTCCAGCCCGCGAATACAGTGTAATACTATAAGGGTTATTTTAGTTGTAAGAAAGGTGTTCTGTTTAATATATATAGAAATTCGTTACCTACATGATGTGTGACGAAAACTAGGGTAATGAAGTAGCTTGCATTATTCTACTACTATCTTAGACTAACTCACCGACAATTATGTCAGTATCCATTGCTAGAAGTAGGGTACTATAGGCCAGTCATCTCGTGCGCGGATTAGTACAATTAACTAGAATAGTGTTGACGTAAAGCGGTACATACGAAATACTTACCAAAAAATGGTAATTGTCCCGCCCTAATAGATGACGCATTATACTTTCTATATAGGAAAGAGCTGGTTTGATTTACCCTCAGACATCATTCGGAGCTCAGGAGAACATCATACCCATAGCCTCCTCGGCTTAGAGGCTAGGGTGAACTCATCATCCTAGCGCGAACCTTATGTAGAACTATCAAGAAGTATGTGGCTCTTGTCACGTTTAAGCCGTTAGGCTATTAAACTCAGACCGTGGAGATTTTAATAACTCGAATAGTACTATCATAGATATTGTAGTTTCCTGTATTTAACCTTTGTAGTTTGCTGTACGTGTTATATAAACATAGTAACAACATAAACAGTGTTTCAGACTTAAAAGATCATTGGAAATCGTTATCACAACGTGAAGTCGAAGAAAGTCCAAGACGAAAGTGTCACAGCCTATCTATTATTTGGAGTCCGTGACCAGGTAAGTCTTATTTGTCCCCATAGTGTCACAGTCGTCTTATTTGGTACCGCGACACAGGATAGTGTCACATCTAGTGCCACAACAGCAAATTCAAAGTTGTCTAATACAGCCTTACATACGTGGCTGACTCGAATTCCATACGAACAACGAATCGGTTACAGTCCACAGAGGCGGGGCCGTCGGGAGAGAATTTTGAAAAGTTAACTGCCACAAACGCGTTGTACTGCTATTCCAACCCGTGGATACAGAAACTTCAATCAAATGGGGTTTAACGTCCTACTGTTTGCCTCCTAAACTGGGATAATAAAGACGGGCATACGCCATACAGTGTGCTATGAGGGGAATTTTGCCCGGGCAGCGGCACAACGGCCTACTCTTATATCGAATTCCAACTGTCAAGGGATCTTTTACGTGCACGCCAATGTGTACACGGGACCTCGGTTTTACGTCCCATCCGAACGACTAGACAGCTGTAAACTTCAATGAGGTCCAATATAGCCTAACTTAGGTGAATGACCTGAATCCCAAACAACCAATCAATCGTCGCGGGATATAATGGTCTCTCGCCCTTCCCGAGATTATTTTGAAAATTTGACCGAAGCAAATTTGACCGAAGCATTAGAGCAAGCCGTTTTCAAGTGTTGCCACTTCTGTATTGGAGAGCGTTTAGCTCAATAACATTTATTTGGTAGGCTGCTTCCATTCTAATGAATTGTAGTTATCTCCCCTTAACTTTAACGACGCGCTAAAAACCGTTTATTCTCAAATCTACAGCCCCAGCTTTTGGTCAAATAAAGCCAGAAAAATGTTATTACAGGAGAACTAGCGCCACGCGAAGAGAGAAACACACACACAAACACAAACTAGGTCATTTCGGGACTAACATATATGGTTCAATTTCATTTCAATAATTTGCTTGCGTCTAGGGGTCTTTGGCAGTGGGAGTAAACCGGAGGTTGGGCAGGCGACCCTACTCCTTGTCATGTAGAACCGGGGAATCGAAACCACGCCAGTTGACTCAATGAAGACCTTATTATACAAGTTCATCCAAGTGTTTAAAAATGGCGGAATATTGTGTTAAACCACGGAGCTGTTCATCCAATTGTTAGTTTAAAAATGGCGGAATATTGTGTTGATGAGACGTTAAGCCACGTTCCATCGTAATAAAAATAACAGTATATTATAATCATTTCTACATTTTTATATAAAATATAAATTTAATCACAATCATCCGGAATGATAATTTCAATGAAATATTATAATTCAAGATGCATTAGGTAAGATTTAGCGTAGATAAGGAACTATTATCTTCTTTGATTGGCATTTAGTAATTAGGCATATTAACACAAGGTATAATTTTATGAATACACAATTACTGAGTTTAATACCTTGTACCCTGTGTTAAAGATTTAGGTCGTTCAAAAATAGATAATGAAAATGAATATATTGAAAGTTTCATTCAAATTACCGAGCAAAGGTATCAGTATTTGAAATTTTGACAATCGAGACTAAGTCCCGGTTATCCATGTTATCGTTACCATGCTAATCTATTTAAATCACGATCATCCGATGGTCTAGAGATTAGATTATTGGCAAGTCATGTGCATAAATGTCTAAAATAGTTAATATAACATTTAAAGCCAAATAAAGACCGGCAATAGGCCGATTTACCTCTTACGTAATGTATCTTTGATGTCTAATTAATAATTTATATTACATTTGAAGCCAAATCAAAGACCGATTTACCTCGTACATAGTGCATCTTTAATACAAAATATATCTGCAGCTCAGAGGAGAAGAACAGACAGTTGAGACATTTAAAATCCTTCTACAAATTAAGGTTCAAACACGCTGGATTCGGACGACATGGTTCGGGGGCTGTTTCTAGAGCTCATCATATTGAGGCCTGTAAAGAAAATAAACAACAAAATATTATAAAGAGTTTCCGCCAATCATAGGCTACCAAACCTGTCTAACCACGCCCAATGGCCTCGAGAGAGAAATGGGGTTTAACATCCATTCCACATAAAATAGGTGTTTCAGGACTCGCATGTGGTTTTAATTTTATTTCAATAATTCGCTTGTTGTTGTTGTTCTTAATGTTTAACGTCCGCTTCCACCGAAGGTGATATCGCAGACAAGTCTTATTTTTCATTTGTATTATCTTAGCGCACGCACAGTGGTCTTTCCTATAGGAGGAAACCAGAGTACCCGGAGTAAACCCACGAGGTTGAGAGGGCACCCCTATCTCCAAGCCACATACGAGGGATCGAAACCACAGCCGCAAGCCTGAGGTGACCGGCCAGCTAGAGGTCGAAGCTCGGCACTCTAGATCACCAGGTCATCCAAACCCTTGTGCGTGGAGGTCTTTTGTAGTGTGGGGGGGGGGGAATTTCCACCGCCAGTTTCTAAAGAATTATCGACACGTCAGTTAAACATACTTTATGCAAGAGCTAAATTTGCCTATTGAAGGTCTTTCTTTAGACCTGAAATGTTATCTAAATTATTAATTAGACATTAATTAACTTATCCAGATCATATAATCAACTCTCGATGGCATCGCTAGCCTGCGATGTTTATTGGATTAGGTTCCGATTTAAATCATGAAATGGCTAATCGAGACTATGATTTTTTATCCTACCAACTTTAGTAATGATGAAATGAAATGAAATGGGGTTTAACGTCCTACTGTTCTGCTCCTAAACTGGGCTAATGAAGACGGGCATACGCCATACAGTGTGCTATGAGGGAATTTTTGCCCGAGCAGCGGCGCTACGGCCTACTCTTATATCGAATTCCAACTGCCAAGGGATATTTTACGTGCACGCCAATTTGTACACGAGACCTCGGTTTTTCGTCCCATCCGAACGACTAAACAGCTGTCCTTGCCAGACCCTCCGTCCTACATCACTGACAAGAGGAAACCACTCCGGAAAATCTGGATGAACTTTCTCGGCCAATGCAGAGATCGAACACCCGACCTCCAGGATATCGAGCCAGCGTCTTACCCACTTAGCAACGTGATCCCCCTAGTAATGATGATCGAGGCTAGGCCGAAAATTCAATCGCTAAAATCATCTCGGTTTATAGTGGATCAATAAGACTGAAATTTTCATCAAACCCTCTTTACATTATCTAGTTTTTAACTATTGTAGTGAGAACTGCCAGCTCTTTATCTAATCTTCCATAATGTATCTTTAAACCCATAGCGGGCCGTCAGTGTATTTTCAACTCACACACCATTCTCCACGCAAGTCTCGCTATCCAGCATTCGACTCTGCCATCGGTTTGTGCACTACACCGGTCGCCCTAGCGGGCATTGGTCACATGATTAACTATGTCAGAAAAGTTCTTGGCGTTATAAACATTTCATGAATTTTAGTCGATTTTAGTGGTAAAATGTCATCAATTACTACCTCTCCGAAAAAAAAAAGCAGTATGAATTTGCACGTTTCGTGTGTAAATGTATTAGGCCTTACGATCGCGTTATAAAAGTAAACAGATTCGCGTGTATATATTCTAAAATTAGCATGATGACATGCGCAATTCGTATTTACGACCCTTTAACCACGTAAGGTTTCGTCAAAGAGTTCCCTGTATATTTGTAAATACTTTATTAATTTAAAATACGTATGACTCCATTTCTGTTTTATTATAGCAATAGAAATAAATATATTATCATTTATTTGGTTTCCATGGTATTGTTTATCACTGCCTACCGATATCAAGAATCTTTAAGGTAGCGTAGTCAAATGACCAAATGAGCCCGTTAGCAGAGGTTAGTGTGAACTGCAAGGGAAGACAACTCTGTTTAGGAGATGGCTCACACACATCACTCAAACAAAGGCATAGTCTCTAGGAGGACCAGGTTAACAACGAGGCATGGTGGGGCCTTTGGTCTCCGACATCAGCCCCCCCCCCCCAACCACACAAAAAAATCTCTGTTGCGGGAAAAGCGACGTGAGCATGGTCGGACCGATGACTACATCTGGAGTCCCTCCTTCGGTTTTTCAAAGTCTCGGGTAGCGGGGCCCATTCCATCAATTGTGGGTTCGTTGTGCGGTTGACATCCGAGAATTTGGTGTAATTCGGTGATGGCGCGTCGCACTGTCGACTTGCATCACTGTTTAAATAAAGGGGCATTATGGGAGATTAGGTAGAAAAAACTGGCAGTTCCCACTATAATAGTTAAAAACTTCATAACGTGAAGGCAATTTGCTGAAAATTTCAGTCAAATTGTTCCACTCTGAACCGAGATATTAGCGATTGAATTTTAGGTCTAGCCTCGATCAGCATTACTAAAGTCTCGATTATCCATTTTTTGTTTTTAATCATCAATGAGCGTTGAGCAGCAGATCGGATTCAAATTCAGTAAATATCGCAGGCTAGCGATGACATCGAGGGTTGATTATGGTCTGGATAAGTTAATTAATGTCTAATTAATAATTTAGATAACATTTCGGTCCCGAAGAAAGACCTTTTTAGCGACAACTTGTTGTGCTACTTGGAGGTGGAATCAAGGAACGCATTTGAGCTTTGAACACAGAATCTGTCAAAAATGTCATTGGTAATCTCCGAACATAGTTTTTTTCTTTTTGCTGCCGGTAAATCGAGGAACGCTGGTTTCTGGACTCGGTGTATATAATATGTGTAATTTCCGTATAGATTACATTATTTAATTATGATATTTCGACTGTTGTTTACACCAGAACGAATTTAAATTTGCAGCGAATGGAGGGTCTGGGACTGTTGTCATTATTTGATCGAAAAGTTCCATTGCCCATGTGAAACCGGGAGTTTGTTTTTTATATGTGGCTGATTATTCAGTACATTTGGCCAAGTCAAGTAAGAGTTGCACCCCTTCCCACAATAAATCCCATAATTCTTGCATTATTATAAACAAACATGACTCGTGACGACGAATTAGGATTAATAAAAACAAAAACCCAATAAATATGTCCCACGAAGAGAGAAATTTTACAATATAATAAAAAAAGAGTGTTGGATATTGAACTGGCAATGCAATCAAATGGATTTTCTGAAATGGCATTCCTAAATTAATTTCATGAGCGTCAACATCTGGTTTTAGGACTAGTTACCTCCCTTACACTTTCTTTATGATAATATAAAAGACATGATAATCTAGCCAATGACCTATCAATTCTCAAAATTTTTACAACCCATCAAGACTAATATTAGTAGAATATATTTCTGGATGATAGAGACAATGACCTATTACATGTATTCTCACTTCCAGCTTCGTATTTTTTCTGGATGATAGAGACTAGTTACATTTAGGCCTACTTACTTCGTTTACCACCACGTCTTCTAGCCGCCAATCCTCTGTATCCCCGGAAATTCACAACAGACCCATATGGATATAAAGGTATCACCGGCCGTCTTATCATTGGAGAAAACAGGGTCATCATTCCAAACAGTGGTCGAGATAAAAGTGGATACGGCATAAACTGACCTCTAGTTGGAAGGATTTGAAGGCAGAGCATAGCAATAAAGACTAGTTTCATCATTATGGAAAACTGAAAAATAAAAAACAATTTCAGATTGAGGGGTTGGATGGCCGAATGGTTAGCACGTGCGCGCTGTATCATACGGTCTGTCATTGAATCAACTGGTGGGTTTTCGATTCCCCGGTTGTGACAAGGAATAGGGTCGCCTCGTGGCCTCGTGGGTTTCCTCCGTGTCCTGCGGTTTCCTCCCACTGCTAAAGACCCCTACGCGCACAACATAGACCCCTACGCACACAACATAGATCGATATAACTACACGGAATAAGGTATTTGCGAGGGGGAATTCTGCCCAGACAGCGGCGTTACAACCTATTACAGCCTACAAGGGTCTTTAACGTACACACCAATATGTACACAGTTGGACCACGTTTTTGCAACTCATCCGAACATCTAGGAACACCTTCCTTGTCTGTCACCCCAATGACATTATGTGAAGAATAAACAGAATGTCGATTATCATGGCGCAGAAAAGAAGGAAAATAAATTGGGGTTTAGCGTCCTACATTTTGCACCTACTGAGGTGATGAAGATGTGTGCTATAGTAAGGAAATTTTGCCCGGGAAGCGGAGCTACAACACGCCCTTATTTCGAATCCCAACTGTCAAGATATATTTAACGTGCATGCCAATGTGTACACGTGACCTCATTTATTTGCCCCATCCGAACGACTAGACACTGTCATTTACCCACACCACGTCACCGCAGTTTCCAGAACAATAGGGCGTACCCCCCCCCCCCACTACAGAAAATACTTCAAACTCCATTTCATACCCAGTGTTAAGCCACTTCAGTTTTGTTTTAAATACAAAATCATACTAAACCAACACTGACCATCTACAATTAGCTCTGATTATGAACAGACACTCAGTTAATTGACCGACATTTTAAAGGAGCTAAATCGCTAATATTTGGGACCTAGAAATTAACAAAAATGGGCCGCAACGCATATAATAATGTAATATGAATGTATATAAACTGATTTACATTCAATCGTTTCTGTTTTTACTGTAATTTCTAATCAGGTATGTTCGGCTAAATACGCCAGAAGTCTCATGTGAATGGCAATCTTTAGCGTCTGGTTTTTCCAGTCTACACCGATGGTATTTATTGCGCATGCTCTCCAGATAAGAATATAGCGTCACCATTTGACATGACTTGTGGAATATGTCTAGCCCTGTTCTTTGAGTCCCTTGTTCCAAATGGCGCTGAAACGCATTATGGTACACGATTCGTGTACCAATGGTAAAAAGCCCATCTTTTCCCTGTACGATCACAAGACCAATGTTGATTTGAATTGACAAATAATTTCTGTTTTCAATGTCGAAGATTTTTGATGATATTGAGTTAGAAACTTAGCTACTTTAAGTAATAAATCGACGATTTAAGTCTAAAACATTACGTATATTTCGAGAATTTCTTATTCTGCTTTAATTCAATAAAATTAAAAAGGTTTAATTAGGTTTTTTTTTGTGTATATAACAAAGGCGCGCTTTGCAAAACAGTATACTGATTTTTGGATATGGCGGCCATTTAGGTTCGAGCTCTATTCTTGAAGTGGATAGTTCTCTATGTGCAGAATGATACAGAAATGAAATGAAATGGGGTTTAACGTCCTACTGTTCTGCTCCTATACTGGGCTAATGAAGACGGGCATACACCATACATTGATGTTGTGATCTTACAGGGAAAAGATGGGCTTCCGATATCCAATATTCAAGACAAAATAAACATTTTACAATTGTTACACGAATCGTGTACCATAATGTGTTTCAGCGTCATTTGTAACAAGGGACTTGAAGAATGAGGCTAGTCATATTCCTCAAGTCGTGTCAAACGGTGACTTCATATACTTATATGGAGAGCATGCACAATGAATACTACCAGTGTAGACTGAAATAGCCAGATTCTAGAGATTTCCATTCGATTGAGACTTCTGGCGTATTTCAACATAACTGGTTTGAAATTAGAGTAAAATTCGAAACGACTGAATGTAAATCAGTTAATATATCCATATTACATTATTATATAGTTGCGACCCATTTGTATCAATTCCTAGGTCCCAAATAATAGAGGGGTGTTGGATGGCTGAATGGTTAGCGTGCGCGCGCTGTATCATAAAGTCTGTCATTGAGTCGACTGGCGTGGTTTCGAATCCCCGGTTGTACGTGGCAAGGAGTAGGGTCGCCTGTCCAACCTCGTGGGATTTCTCCGGGTCCTCCGGTTTCCTCCCACTGCTAAAGACCCCTACGCGCAAGCGAATTATTGAATAAGATTAAACCATATGTTAGTCCCGAAAAGACCTAGTTTGTGTCGAGTGGACTTTAAACCCCATTTCTCTCTCTCTCTCTCCCAAATATTAGCGATTTAGCTCCTTTAAATTGACAAATAATTCGTGTTTGTAATGTCGAAGACTTAGGATGATATTGAGTTAGAGACATAGCTCATTTAACAAATAGATCGAGCCTGAATGCTACAATATAATAGTACTTACCTGAGGTCTATTCTAATATAATGCCGAAACGCCCGAAACTAAATATAAATGACCACTGTTGAGTTGAGCAGCCATACTTATATACAGAGACCGCCATTATCCAAGTTATGTCAGATAGATTTCGACAAATGACATCTATAAATTGTTAAAGGATTTGTTAAAGAACGAACCAGGACAGGATTATCTAAAATAGAAATGAATAACCCAATGCGACATAATATATATGTAACAATATGTAAATGTTTTCTGTCGCCATTATGTAATTATAAAATTATAAGCCTATTTGTTATATGTCGATGTCAATCGGAAAACAGGGGAATCACAAAGTATCTTAATTGATTACTTTTACGTTGATGGATTGGCGGATTTAACCTTTGACACTTGGCATTAAGTAGGACGATATTTGACACAATTAGTTAATGCATGATGTTGTTGTGACATATTCCTTGGCGCGTCATATTGAGCAGAATCCTAGTTCCCACCAATTTATTACACAAATTTGTGTGAAAACGGGATTAGTTGAAGTATTATGTTGTCAACGGGGGCTTAAGGAACGAGAGTATCGGTACCGCTGCAATATACGTTCACACTCCGCTGTGGCTAAATCTATTTGTTAAGGTCAGCTCAATTTTTGTCAAGGTCGCTGAGATGTAAATAAGGTTGGGGCACGTGATTGTTGACGAGGTTGTAGGTTAGGGTTAGGGTTAGGGCAAGCATTAGGGTTAGGTTCAGGGTTAGGGTTGGGATTAGTGCTAGCCCTGTTTTCATCTCGTGTGTCTTTTGACCAAACTTAGAGTAGGTCTTATCAAATAGATCTAACCAATTGATTGATATTCTACTTTTTAAAATGAAGAGAATGAAATATGAAGTGTCTGTAATATGACAAGAGGCAAAGAAGGCTAGGCGTAAGGTTTGTTTTGGCAAATTAATGGATTAAATATTACCAAAAAGGTGGGTGTGTCACCACCCCTGGGGTTTGGGCATGCACGAAAATCAATAGATGTTGCCCTTACGGTATAAAGAATAAAAACACCAAGTTCAAAGATGAACCATTCAGAATTGCAGCCTGTAAACATAAAAATTGCCCTGGTCTTCCCCTAGGGGTTGGACATGGACCAATATAAATAGCTAGGGGTTAGGGTTACAACCTCTGTATGACTGTTTTTTACAGAACTAAACAAATGATCCCTAGTATACTCTAAAAAAAAGTAGGGGATATTGAAATGCAAATACCTATGCAGGTTGTGATATGATAAATAGTCATGGACACTTGACATGATTTGAGAGTATGTTCACAGATGAAGAACTTATCGCCCCGACAGAACCACTAAGCTGCCCGTGCGACACGCAATAGCGCCATACACGTGGGAGGGGTTCATTGTCAAATTTGAAACTTCAAGGAAGGGTTGATGAAAACTGCCGCGTGCTGGTTTATCCTATCCACGTTTGCTTTCCTATCGGTTCTTGCATAAGATTTACTGTTTAGCGTATCTTTGCTTTAGTATGTTACGTTTAATTTGCAATGAGCCGTCTTCAACATGATCAACGTCTACGTGCTATTGGCATGTTTCAAATGGGTTCTAAACAGCCAACATGCTTAATGTGCCACAGTCTGTGATCAGCAAACACACAATGTTGATGATAGACCTCGTTCAGGTCGTCCTAGTGCCACTACACAAGCCATGGATCGATACATTCGTACACAGGTCCTGCGAAATCGAGGACAAACGGCCAATCAGCTTTCTGTAAACTTGTACCAAGTTACAGGAATTCAAGTTACACCCCGAACGATTAGAAATCGGCTACATGAAGCCCATTTGCATGCGCGACGACCGCGTGTTGTGCCTCCATTAACTCACCAGCACATGGCAAACAGGCGTCAATGGTGTAAGCAGCTTAGAAATTGGGGTAATCGTCGATGGGTGCGTGTAATGTTCTCAGATGAGTCCAGATTTACTCTGGATTTCACCGATAGGTGTGCCCGCGTTTGGAGGCGTGTAAATAAGCGTCATGCTAACGTTAACGTCAGACAGCATGACAGATTCGGGCGTGGGTCTGTTATGGTGTGTGGAGGAATTACCATGAACAATCTGATTAAAACACAGATCCAATTTCGTTTCGTTTTTATAGTTCAAAATTTTGATTTTACTTGTCTTTACTACACTTGGATCTGGAAGCGTTTTTATTCAACTCGTGTTCTGCTTGAAATGAGGGGTCAGCCAATCAAATGGTCTGTCGAATCGAGAGTTTGACCTTTTTTGCGCGGAACTGTGGGTAGACATTAGCGGCAATAGAAATCAAAACAAAGCAAAAGTAGATAAAAAATACATAGAGGTCGCTAATTGGTTAATCGAATGACTGACGTAATCGGGTAAAATGTCGCTTGCTTGGTACCTGACGTCATGTAGTGTAGCCCATCGAAAGAATAAAAAACGAAACGAAATATAGATCTATATTTTAATTAGATTGCACCATGACTGACAGAACGGACTTGCATATTGTTCAATGAAGGGTCACTGGTGTGTACCACCGTGACCATATCCTGACACCGTAGTTCTGCCCTTTGCTCAACGTGCAGGTCGAAGTTTCATCTTTCAAGATGATAATGCCCGTGCCCACCGCGCTCGTGTCGTGAATGACTACCTCCAGCGTCACCATATTGTCCATATGCCTTGGCCAGCCATGAGTCCTGACCTTTCCCCTAAAGAGCATGTCTGGAACATAATCGGGAGACCGACAACACTGCAAGAATTGGCCGTGGCACTGCAAGAGGAATGGGTCAGATTGCCCCAAAACCTGATTGGGCGGTTGATTAGGAGCATACCACGACGAATTGCTGAATGTCTGAGGATTGGTGGAGCAATTACTCATTATTAAGACAAAAATCAAAAACGTACATTTTCACTTTTGACAGTGTATCTCTTTACGAGTGAAATGGGGCCGTCAGATAAGCCGTCCATATGAATTGTTTTCGTTGCAGTGAAGGCAATTGGCCTGTTATTAACATACACTGGTTACCTCTATTAAAAACAGCAGTGCATTTCCGCAGTTTTGTATTGTCTCTGAATATCCCCTATTTTTTTTTGAAGAGTATATAATGGCGTGCATCGTAAATCGATTTTATTCTTCTTGGCCATGTGTCGTCGGTCAGCAAGTAGTGCACGTAACCGAAGATTATTGTGTGGGTGCGTGTGTCTGTGATGCAAGAGATAATATATTACTCTTCTGTAATGTGGGGTTGGATGGCCGAATGGTTAGCACGCGCGCGCTGTATCATACGGTCTGTCATTGAGTCAACTGGCGGGGTTTCGATTCCCCGGTTGTACATGACAAGGAGTAGGGTCGCCTGTTCAACCTCGTGGGTTTTCTCCGGGCCCTCCGGTTTTGCCCCGAAATATATAGCGGCAGCGCCGGAAAAATAAACTTTATCAGATAACGCCCGATCAACAGTCAGTAAAATTCGGTAAGAACTAAAATATTTACATTGACTGATCTCATACAGTCTGAATCAAATACAGATCTATATTTCGTTTCGTTTTTAATACATTCAATGGCCTACACTACATGAAGATCTGACCGGTTGTAGCGATAGGTCACGTAAGAGGTCATACGAGCGGCTTTTGACCTATGACATCAGAATTTGATTAACCAATCAGCATTGATGTTACTAGTGGATTACCCACAATTCCGTGCAAAAACACACCTAAAACACGCCGTAACAGACCGTTTCATTGGCTAAGCCCTCACACCATTGAGAACACGCCAATGATAAGAACTCTTCCATATCCTAGTGTAGTAAAGACAAGTAAAACGAAATTATGAACTATAAAAACGATCTCATCACACCCAATGTAAGATGCAAATTATTACTTATTGTCTTTTTATATATTTCGTTAATGTTAATTTTGTTCCACAATATTTTGGTCTAAGAATGCATAAATTTTTATCAACTTTGAGCGAGAAGGTAGTCTAGATTATTTAGGCCTGTCATTGTTTTAGTTTACTTAATTTGCGCCTGGATGTAGGAGACTGTTATTTAATTGACAACTTGTTCGCTTAAGCAAGCGTGGTCTTCAGCACCAGTTTTGTAACGCTTGGAGGGCATAAAACACGGTAAGATGAATTACCGCAGCATATTAAGTTATAGTTTAATCTAATCCATAAGTTTTGTAATGTGTTATAGTCATATATTGTTATTATTCGATGATATTGACAGTCGACATGCATGACTGATTTATCACGTGGTTGTGCAGGTCCCAGAAAATTCCAGGCACTCGATGCTATTTTATGTTTCTTTATTAAGATAGTTTATTGATAATTATTGTCAGGTGCTTGATTGGTTTATTTATCCTTTTCAGTCAATCACCACCAGCACCTCTACTCTAATGACCAGCCCACCATCACCACCACCGTCATCATTATTTATTAATATGTGGCCTATGTGAATGTCTCTAGTCTTGAAAGATCTTTGATCAACTGTATAAGATTTTGAGATGTATTAAACCTGTTACCAAATTAAACAATATTCTAAGAGTTTTGGTGCATTGTTGTTTGTGCCCTACACCCAATTTGAGTTTCTGAACTAAGCACCCTGAATCAAAATGGTGTGATTTTCTGTAACTCGAAACTCCGATTGGGAATTGCATCACCCACCCAATGGTCAGTAAAAGTCCCGATTTTCGGGCACTACATTTTACAGGATGGAATAATTTTCATATTTTTCCTTTTATTTTTTCATCATTTGGCCACTGCCCGAAAAATTGTTTTATTACTAACATACGGTTCAGTTTTGTGCGTAGTGGTTGGTGGGAGGAAACCAGAGGACTAAGAGAAACCCCACGAAGTTCGGCCCCACGACACCACTCCTTGTCAATCAAATGTGTGGGATCGAAATCACTCCACTTGACTGAATGACAAACCTCGTGATCTAAAGCGCATGCGTTAAACCAACAGACACGAGGAGTGTTTGGCAGCTTCACTGAAATTGGGTTAGGGCAGTGATTCTCAATCAGTGTGCCGCAGCACACAGGTGTGCCGCAACATCTTCCTAAGTGTGCCGCAAAATTTTGAACGGCACACTAAGAAAATGTCAAAAACCACGTGTTCCCAAATGAGTATTGACTAGTGTCTACTGATAAGTTCATAGCTGTGTTTTTCTTTATTTAGTTTGAGTCATTCTATGTTCTTATGACTATTCACTGTTTACGGTTGTGTTTTTATTTTGATAAATTCAATTATTTTTCATATATATTTAGCCAGGTGTGCAGCTATTGTTTCATGGGTTCTAAGGTGTGCCGTCGACAAAAAAAGGTTGAGAACCACTGGGTTAGGGTAAGGGTTAGGTCACTAAAGCTTAAAGAGTATCCCGTCTTCATTAGCTCAGTCGGAGCAGAAGAGTACGACGTTAAACCCCATTTCATTTCATTTCACTTAAAGAGTATTTTCGATCCCTGCGTTGGCAGAGAACGTGCATCTGGATTTTCCGGCGTGGTTCCCCATTGTCAGTGGTATAGGACGGAGGGCATGGCAAAGGGCAACGTATAGTCGTTCGGTATGCAAAACCGAGGTTCCGTGTACGCACTGGCGTGCACGCAACAAACCCCCTGACAGTTGAAATTCGAAATATGAGTAGGTCAAAATTGTCCGGGCAAAATTTCCCTCATGGCACACTGTATGGCGTATGCTCGTCTTCATTACCCCAGGTTAGGAGCAGAACAGTAAGACGTTAAACCCCATTTCATTATATTTTTGTCAACAACATTTATTTCTAGTTTTCATATAACAAATATATATTCATAAAATATAAAAATTGTACAACTATTTCATTTAACATAATATATACATTCATAAAACATTTTCAATTACTGTTCACAAAATTGTTTACAAACAGTAAACTTTGATATATACCATTTTTCTGCATTTTGCTATTAATAACAATGGCAACATATTGGATTTGTGAGTATTGTTACCATTGGCGATAGATCTGTCTATTGCTTGTCTTTTTTCTGGTTTTAAATCTTATTCAGAAAAGCCTATCATCAGCTCTCTAAACCATCGCATGACCGAGATTGAAACAGTCATCACAACATCGACCAGAATAAAGTAATTTGAATGGAATTTTGAATATATTTTTCATTATCTATTTGTGAACTATTAAAGCAAGGACAACCAGCTCTTTATCTAAATCTTACATAATGTATTTTAACCACGTATTTAGTTAATTCAAATGTTTATACTAAACAACTACTTAAGGGAAAAGCTATTCCTTTGGTTGGTTAATTCATTTCCTGTTAGGTCATGCCATAGATCTAAAAGAAAAAACAAAGCAAAATAAAAACAACGAAATCAAAAACAAATGAAAAGAGAGAGAGAGAGAGAGAGAGAGAGAGAGAGAGAGAGAGAGATGAGGTTTAACGTCCACTCGACACAAACTAGGTCATTTCGGGACTAACATATGGTTCAATTGTATTTCAATAATTCGCTTGCGCATAGGGGTGTTTAGCAGTAGGAGGAAACCGGAGGACCCGGAGAAAACCCACGAGGTTGGACAGGCGACCCTACGCCTTGTCACGTACAACCGGGGAATCGAAACCGCACCAGTTGACTCAATGACAGACCTTATGATACAGCGGGCAGGCGCTAACAATTCGGCTACCCATCCCCGCGAAACAAAGAAAAACAAGTGCTACTGGACCGGGGGTTGGGTATGGCGTCATTGCAGTCTTCTTGAAATTGTGACGTAAAAGTCCGTCAGTTGATGCCAAATTGTCAAAGGAACAATGCATGCCAAGTTTGTTGATGGGAATTTTGCCCGGAGAGCAGCGAGACGACCTATTTTTATTTCAAATTATTAACGGTGCATTTACGTACACGCCAATGTATAAACGGGACCTTGTATGCAGGGGTTCGGTCACATTGGAAAAATAAAATGCATGTAAATGACAAACCAAATTTATGGAATATACGTTGTGGTTCTGTTAGAGTAGATGTGGATGTAGGTAATCCTGGTAAATGTCGAATCGCCATGAGGAAACCCGTGTCCGAGGGTCGAGAACAATCCAGCCCGTCACCTCTTTAGCCATTCTTTACCACCGCACACAAAATGAAATGGGGTTGAACGACTAGTCTATTGAAGACCGTCAGATAAAAATACCGAATTAAAATGAATTAAATAAAAAATAGTGTTCTAGATATGTACCTTATATTTACCTTATAAATACGGACGACGAACGCCACCTTGGTTGAGGATCACCACTGGGTCAGGTCTGTCAAAGATTGAGGCGGGTTCATAGTTATTTTCATACATACTGCCCATTTCTGATCCAATAAATCCTCGTCCCATGCCCATACGGTTCATACCACCAAAACGACCCATTCCACCCATTCTACCCATTTCACCCATTTCACCCAGTTCCCCCAGATCACCCATTCTACCCATCATACCCATACCACCCAGACCACCCATTCTACCCATGCCACCCATCATACCAAGACCACCCATTCTACCCAGACCACCCATTCTACCCATCATACCCATACCACCCATTCCAAAGGGACGCATCATGAATGCTGACGACAGCGTGACCGTACAGGCAACGAGGATTATTAATTTCATCATGCTGATTTTCTGAAATATAGAATGAATATTGAGAGAGAGAGAGAGAGAGAGAGAGAGAGGGAGGGAGGGAGAGATAGATTGACACAAACTAGGTCATTTCAGTACTAACATATGGTTCACTTTTATTTCAACAATTCGTTTGCGCTTAGGGTTTTTTAGCTGTAGGAGGAAA